>NW_027223325.1:9453982-10653982 GCF_030449975.1 Polyergus mexicanus
CACATTGTCGCCATCGCCGATCGCGCGAACCCATCCACGACGACGACGACGACGACGGTGTCGTTCCCGCTTCCGGTACCGCCGCCGCAACGCGTTCCTCCGACGTCACTCTGCACGTTTCGTCCCGCTCCCGCCCGACACGTTTCCCGATTCTTTCCCGATACCACTCATCTCCTCTCTCGTCCACCTGATTGCCATGATCGCGAGCGTCATGACGCATTGCACCCACCGCGGGCCGCGCGACGCGCGACTCTCCGCGTCGTCGTCATCTTATCGGCCCCCAAACAATCGAGCGACGGGGCAAGAAGCCGGCGGTGTGTTTCTAGTTAGTCCTGTGATTTTGGTTAGGATGGTTGGTAAACGCGTGTTCAGGGGGAGGGACACGTTAATAACGAGCTCCCTCGTTTAATCAGTGCTTTAAGACGAAACGTTTAGCTTACTATATACATATAAATATATAAATATATATATATATATATATATATATATATATATATATATATATAAATTATACGTATATATATATCGATAAATTATTGATGGTATATATATACATATATAAATATATACATATATACACATACAAATACACGTACACATACACACACAAACGAGCGAGATGAGGTTTGTTAAAAAAAAAAGAGAGAAGAGGGGAAACGGACGAAGTGAAATAGGACGACAAGAATAAACGGGGAATGGACAAGGAAGGGGGAAGGAGGGAATTTAAGCCGCCACGGTTGGTGCTTTTAAGAGATTTTGATAAAATGCTGTGAATATTATATTGATTACGATTAACTATAAACTATTGTAATAATGTACTAACGTTGTACGATGTACGATGCGACTGTTGTTGATACGATTGAGAATATTTTATACAGTTGACACGGGGGGGGGGTTGGGAATGTTGAGAACGTGCGTAGGAGGGAGGGTGGGGTGGGTTGAAGGAAGAGGGATAAGCAGGAAACGTCCACTTAGCGAAATTCTACGCGGTGCAATTTGATTCGGTGTGGACACGCAGTTTATAAATTTATAATAGAAAAAAATTCAGAGAGAGAGAGAGAGAGAGAGAGAGAGAGAGAGAGAATTTGTTGCGAGTGCGCTGGCATTAGTGGCTTCTTCGATTGACTTTTGTTCCTCATTTTTTTTTTTTTTTTTAAGTCGACATCATCTTCCTTCGCGCTTTCGTCGTCGCGAGTCAACGAATCATGGACGCGTTTGACATACGAGCGATGCGCATTGCGCCGAAAACACGGATCGTTTTCGCAAAATGCATTCTTCGGAGTTTTTCATCCCCCAGCGATCCCCTAGCATGCGGGGATAAGTCGCTGCAAAGGGATTCGAAATAAAATCGAGCACGTGATTCCCGTAAACACCGCGAGGCTTCTCGGATACGTTTCCGCGATGCAACTTTTTCCACATACAGATCAAGAGTCGCAACGAATACGCGATGACGCGGTGGCCATTGACACAGTGCAATACCTGACTACGTGACACACCATTCTATGTTACTTTTTTTTATTCATATATAGTCTAATTCTTATTTAACATTCTTAAGTAAGATAGTGTAATAGTGTAATAGCGCTCTGAGACTCGGTTTCCGTGTGATACCGTCTTTTATTCCATATTCTCGCGAATTCATCTTTATTTATTTATAGCCCTCGAAAAAATCACTCGGACGTGCGTGCTCTTGGAAAAGACACGAGGTTTCCACGTGGATTTCATTTCCACAGTTACGATTCATCGCTCAGCGAACAGAGTATCGATGATAAATCGCACATTATTGTCTCAGAGTCAAATATGAATAAATTAAACGCGGCAGACATCCGCGACAAAGATCAGCTTGACAGGATATTTAAAATAATAGACATGTTTTCCGTATATTCCTGCTGCACAGCATCAAGATAATCTTTGACTTTTTTCGTAATTTTTTAAAAATCTTAGTGAGAAATATCTTGATAGTCGAGAGAAAATTCTTTTAATCATCAAGTCACAGGAATCCCTTAATCTAATCATTTATAATTGAAAATAATAGATATAGCGCAATAGTAAAGTAACATATCGAAAAATTTCCGCAAAGGAAGAATTATTTGGATTTTTATCCACAAATCTCATGTAGCATATCTGTTACAGTACATCCTGCGTATTTTTTGCGTAATATACACGATGACCCCAACGTTCGAGTGATACGAGAACCAGTATTCGAGATACATACTTTTGTTTTCCTATTAGATAAGGTAAGGTAATTAATATTAACGCGTACGCAAATATGGCCCGTGCGAGCAGACTAGCGGCTTTTTTCCGAAAATTCTCGGAGACGATCACCGTCGACAGCCGATCGGTCCGATTCCTCAAAGGCGAGGATACAAATGTAACTCCCGCTTGATTTTCTCACAGGGTAATTTAATTCGGCGCGACATGCGAGGACGAAAAACAGGCGCGCGTCTTTGCGTATCCTCGAAAGCGATAAACATGCTATCGCGGTCGCAGGCGATTACATGCGAACGCAGACGAGCTCTTTTTCCGTCTCTTCCTTTTAAGCGATTCGATGAGCGCATTGTATATTTAGCAGCCACTTATTTTCCATCGTTCTCCTCGCAAGGGCCTCCCCCTCCCGCCGACCGAGTCGAGTCGCTCGAAATCGATCGATCTCTAAAATATTCATCGCATTCCGTGCGCGGAGGCCTGCGAAACGGCATCGAGAAAGAATCGCCTCGCAGAGAATAGGCAGGTATCGGATAGTCGGGGTACGAGCCAATTTCGATCTAAACTCGCCGCGAATAGATAATCTCTTTAAAGTTGACCCTAGAATGCTAACTGTCGTTTTTAAAGAAACGCGTACATCTCGGAGAAGCGTTATCGTTTTTGAAATAAATTTCGCATTGGAAGGCGTTATTTTTGAAATAATAACTTAATATTTTAACAGCGTTAAACTCTTCAAGTATTACGGGATACATGAAAGAATTTCAACACACACATATATCTTCAATTTACATTCATCATTTTGATGACGTACATTTTACTTGGTATTCGAGGGTTAGTAGTAGACAATGGGCAGCTAAGTGATTTTATTTAGAGCTGTGATGATTATACAAATTGTTCTCACTCGAATTCTTATCGCGCGTTCTTTTCAGCCGATTCGCGAGTGGCACAATCGTTTCTCTTTTCGTTTCCGAAGAAAGTCGACGCGTCTACGTCTCGATGATCGTGACTTCTGTGCGACTTCTGTGATATTTCACTTTATTAACACGCAATGCACTTGTCACGTATCGTCTTACATTCCATCGCTATCTTAGTTTTAATCGCGACGATATAAAATGCACCGTCTTTCGTTTCGATATTCGATTCGAGAACGCGAATCCATCGACGCGTGTGATTTTAATTGTGATCTCTCTCGAGCGGCGTTAAACTTAATTCAACGTTTCGTCTCGTTCGATTCCGAGTCGTTAGAAATTGTTTGCTTTAGGAAAATATGCGAATTTTACTTTTGGATCTGCGCTTGCTTTACTTAATTAAATCCTTTAAACGCGCAGCACGATACTCGAGAGACGTAGGCACGGACGCGAGCCAAAGATTATTCGAGATAAAATGAAATACTGATGGTCCGAAAGAAATTTTATTTTGTTATACAAAATGATATAAATCTTTGACTCTTCGTTTGAAATTAACCAGAAGCGCGATTTATTTTGTTATACCCGTGTAAAGAGAAAAAAGTATAACGCGCGAATCAATCCATTCGATGGACACAAGGACAAGAATTTCGTTCTACCGTATACGAACCGCCGAATCCCGGTTTCGTGTAGCTTTAATTAGAATATTCGTCCGACAAAACGGTATTCCGGGTTTTTAATTAATATTTACGCGTGACGGTGCCGTTAATGACTGGCGACCGTAAGGGTACATTGAAATGAGAGTTTCGCCGCGATTTCTGAACGAGTCTGATTAGAGAGTTGGCGTTTGGCAAATGGATCATAAAGTTTACAAATACCGTATCAAAAATGTTTTCAGCGGGTTATAAATTTTGAAATACGATTAATTAAATTTGCGCGGCGTTACACAGCGGACGCGTCCGTCCGTCCGTCCATCCGTCCGCGCGATATTAAAATAATGATATCGCAAAATTAAATATTCCACTCTTGCTCTTGTCCATTAAATTCTATACTCGAAGCTCAAATATCATTTCTATCACCGCGTGCAGTTTTTCGGATGTAAGCGTTATTCTATACACACGTTCGCGTATCTATTCATTAATTTATTCATTCGATCGTATATTTCGTAACATATAAATTGAATCCGAAGAGAAATAGAATGGAAAGCACTTTTGCTTATAAATGCCGAGCGATAGATAAAGAACGGCAGTGAAATCAGAATTATTCGAATCAATAAATTCTCGCATTGCGCGTAAACAAAGAAAAATGAGAAAATTTTATTTAGCAAAAATAAAATTTAAAAAAAAAAAAACTGCATGCGCGACACAGTTTAAAGGACAAATCGATATTTGAGAGTACTTGAGAGTATATCTGCGTTGTTGTTCCTTAAAACGATTGCTATTATCTCCGAACATGCTCGTTTACATCCCCTTTTTACTTTCTATTCATGCTATCTTGATACTCTCGTCGACAATAATATCGTGTAAAATATTAATTTGTCACAATATATACCGTCGCCAATTTGTATATAATATCCTTGTGCCGGGGGCGTTGTATTACCAAAAAAAAAAAAAAAAAAAAAAACGGAAAGATGAGAGGAAAAACTTGTATATGAATCACAGCTGCTTGAAATTCATATCGCGATTTGCTCGCAACTCCTTCCGAGTTTATATACGCGTTAATTTTCCGCGTAATCGCGCGAAGCTACGCACTTTTTATTATCCCGATCGTGTGGTAAACAGCCGAGGAGTTTTTTTTTTTTTTTTCCGTCACGACTTATCTCGTCGACGACGATATTCTTTTCGCGTCGTGTCGCGTCTGTTATCCACTCGAGTCGGTCGAATCGATCGACAAGGAAAACGCTGATGCCAATCGGAGGATTCCGCGCCGCGGATATAACCTTGTAATCGTAAAAATATAATGAACGCGGAGAACTGCATAATGTGCGTCGGATACCGCCCTGCGTTATCGCATCATTTACGAATGTGTGTATACGTATGGATCGCGCGCGCCCGCGCACATCACGACAGATAAATCATAAATTGGGCAGTGACGCTCAAACGCTACTCGCGGTATCGTTTGCGCCCCCTTTATCCGCGCCCCTCTTGTCGAAAGTTAAACCCAAAGAATAAATTGAAGGGAAAAATCTGGAAACTGTACTTACGCGATGGGAATACTCGTACTTTTTATCCCGATACGAATAGAATCATCGGGCAAGCGCGTACGTGACTCCGCATTCAGCGAAATGAAAAGCGATAGAGGACGATCGAGCGGAAATTTGGGCGCGACCTACTTCGCGATCTGGTGACAGCACTTCGACATCGGACGCGATTTCGTTCCTCGTGTCGGATAGAATCGGGCTCGTCGCCTCGCCTCGCCTTGTCTGTTCTCATCGCGTTAATCCAACTCGCGAGGTTTCTTTGACGATCGCATAGTTTGTCCCATCGTCGATTTTACGACATCGTCCCGTTTACGCAACGATACGTCATTACTACGCGTCGCGGAAGTACATGTATATGTATAGTTGCAATTATTCACGCCGCGAACATAGAACGCAAGATACAGATGGGCGATCTCGCCGTTAAGTGCAATCGAGAGAAGAATTAATGAGCGGCACGACGCGACGTGCATCGCTGGCGTAAGGTACAATCAGCAAAGTTCCAATTAACGTAGGTTTTAAGTTATCCAACGGCTCGTGTACACGTAGGATGAAGAAAGAGAGAGAGAGAGAGAGAGAGAGAGAAAAAAAGAAGGAAGGAGAGCGAGATTTGACATTTAGCCTCATAACGGCTCTCTTCTATTTCAAAAGGTATCTTTTTTCCACTTTGTAAAAATCGTTCTGACATCCCGTGTCTCACGATCACGAATATTATTTTGTGTGCGATAGATGTGGGTCAGTGAAATATTTTTTCTCATCCTTATGTAAGATAATAATTGTACAAGTGTATCCTTTTTCCTTCGAAATTCAAGATACGATACGCTATATAAATGGTTAAATGACGAAATCATATATTTATTTAGCAAAGAGGTTTAATTGTGTAACGATATTTCCTTAACAGGACAATCGTCACTGGTGCAGCTGTCGTGTATTAATTAATTGCGAGTTAATTATTTTTCCGACGACAAAAGAAGTCCGTAACGTGTCTTCAATTAAGTCATGCGCTTCTTATATTTTGTTTAACACCTTCTCAACCTTCTCGCTCGCTCCCCTGCCTCCTTCCTATCGCGATTCCTTCTCGATCTCATCTCCTCGCCGCGGATCCTCGCGAGAAACTGCACGTGTCTCGTATATTATTGTATGATATCGGACTGTATTATACATAGGGAGAATTTGTATGTATATTTTCCGCAAGTATTTTTCGTTGCGTACACACATACGCGCACTTTTAGGCTTTCGTTCCGTTTAAGAGCGACTTTGGCCAAAAATACTGAAGGGATCGTTTAAGATCGTACGAAGCTCCTGTCGCCTGTCTTAGGGATTGCTTTTAATTTATTTTCACTTATTTATTACCATCGGTGAGCTGGAAATTAGAGGACAATTAGAGATAATTCTTAGATTCAATTTTTGGAGAAAAATGCACCCTTTCGATCCTCCATTCCCGCCGTCGTCAAGGGTCCTAGCTTAGTTTCGTAGCAACACTTTTGTGTGTAAGTTTTTGTTCTCTAAAGTTCCTAAAAACCCATTCTAATTCAATTGTACATAGCCTAGATATAGTTTGTACTTATACTAGAAAACGTGAAGACGTAATGTCGTCATAATAACGATACGTTACTGTAATGCGCCGCGCAAAGCGAAACTACGGCGAGAACAGTTTTGTCAAGATATCCGAAAACCTGATGCAGGCCAGTCTTGAGCGTAATATTTCTTGGAGTAATCCGTCGAGCTCGATCGATTGCGTTTCCGCCGGTACCCACTTCCGTCCGCGTGCGTTGTGAGATTTTTTTCCTTGATAAATATAGAGCGTAATTCTCTCTTAAGTTTTTCGCGCTAATCCCGCGCGTCAGTATGTTTGGCGAAAAGTCTGCTCATAGAATCACGGACGTACGAATGTAATAGGATGGAGCATATATGAAATAATCGTGTCTAACGTGTTACGTGTTGCAAAAATACCGCTCCTATTCGAAATCTCTCATCGAACCACAAGCGTATTAATTTATCTTCAATCGCTGATTTTATTTAAATGTAGAAATATTTTACATAATATTGAACAAATTTCAATATTTATACATATATATATATATAAAAAAACACTCTTACCAAAATAGAGAAACATGAGAATTTTTTATCATTGTACGAGTTATATCATTATTACATAGAATTGTAATAAAAATGTGACAAGAAAGAGAATGATGCATGTAAACAAAATTCGAACAGATGTAATACAATTTCAAACTCATCACACTGATTAAGTATATCTCATATACTCCATTCTGTTACACTCTCGCGCGTCTCGCGTGTCTTGAGTAGAGCGGCGCGATGCGATACAAGGAGCGCGTTTGTAAATACAAAGCGCTATTCATTCTCTTGCCAGGTGTCATGATGCAATACATCCACACATATCGAATAATAGACTAATTCCTCTAGTTAGAGTTCCTGCGCAGGGAAGGCAGTTTACCGACAAGTGGACTTTCTCGCCCTCTCTTTCGGCATCGGCAGACACGACGCGACAAAAAAAAAAAAAAAAAAGGCACACGGAACAACGTGCGAATTCTGCGAAACGATGGATTCATTTCCACATCGCGATCATCAATTTTTTTTCGATCGTTCTTCGCGCCTGTCTCTTTCTTGCTACTCGTATCTGGAGTGTGAAGCTGAGCGTAGAGGCAAGAGATCGAAATATGATCGCTAATAGGGAAGAAAAAAAAATCGTCAGATGCATTATTGTTCGAAAATCTTGCGACAAAGTCCAAAAGTTATTTAAGAAAAAAAAAAAAACATAAATCTATCGTACAATTTGATTTTTAATTTCATAGAATACAAGAAAAATTATACATCAATTTTAGTGCACTGCCGCGAATATGTCTCATATGACAGATAAGAATAAATAGTTTTTATATCCTATAGAGAATTTACACGGATATGTGTAGTGTATATTAATCCTAATTATATATGTGAATTCCAAAATTATTTAAAAATTTGAATGTCAGAATTCAGAAAAACGTGCAAATTTTTATTTCTAAGTTTATTTAAATGAAATGTACGTGCACAATATATAATATAATAGGCTTTAATGTTTAAATGAATAATTTGATAAAATTCTTCAAAAAGTATTCAGAACAAAATCCGCAATAATATTTATTATATATGCATTTCGACATTAAAAGCATAATATCGCTTACGCATAATATTTACTTGCATCGATAACATAATATATATTTATAGAGAATGGCGAGATCGTTGCATAACATTGGACGAAGCGATAGTGTTCTAAATACGATTAGCAATAAAAGATAGAGAACGCACGAGCAATAATCGAGCGTGAAGATTCCAACAACTAACGCACGAATGTAGACATAATAAAATGCTCTATGTTTCTATTTTAAAAGCCGTTGATATAGTTTCGATCAATTTCCCCCGCGCGAGAGATGTATTCCTTTTATCTTTTCTCATTTAGTAGAAAATACACACATTGACAGTATTAAAAGAGTTACAAAGAGTTAAGTAATCCTGTCGAGCTTGTTCCGAGCGTATATAATATTTTATCCGTCGTTAATTTTATATAATATATACACAGACATGTATATATAAATATCGTTTATTACGGACACGACGTATGCAATTGGCAAGCAGTTTTAACAAAAAAAAAAAAAAAAAAAAAGAAAAAAAATATAAGATATTAGGGTAAATTGTCGTTCCGATTGAATGCAACGCGTATATGAATGGATGCGTGCATGCGTGAATGCGTGCGTGAATTCGCGCGCAGATGTTGCGTGAGCGTCTCGCGCGAGTGCGAATGACGCGGAGCGCGTGTGAGGAAATAACCGGCAGCAAAAGAAAAAAAGAAAGAAAGAAAGAAAGAAAAACATGTCAGATGTACAATAATTATTTAGGTACTTATTACGCCAAGCCGTGTGTCGCTGTATTGTTTCCGGACTAAAGTTCCTTAGGGGCACGCGAATTTGCTCCGAATTCGAAGGCCGGCCCCGATGTGATGACGGTGCTTTGTTTCTCTTTTAATTGTACTATTAATTTTTATCACCATCTCTCCTTATACGCAGTATACTTAAGTTACGTAAGATTTATTTTGTTATTCTAACATACATACATTATATTATAATATTATTATTAATTATTATTATATTAATTATTAATATTATTATTGAAAAACTATTCGGTATATTACTATTAACGTTTACTTAAGCATATATTATTAAAATATATGGATACCTATTTTCAAATACAAATTTCCGTTTCGCAATATTTTTTATTTTATTTTCCTCGTGCGAAATCTTTTAGCCATTGATACCTATCCCATCTCGTGTGCGTTTATCCAGTCTTATCGATAAGTATATTCAACGCTACTCTCTTTCTCTTTCTTTTCTTTTTCTCAATCACCGCTAATTATATTATAATGTATAGTCGTCATCTTATTAAGTTCCTCCGCACACGTGTACGATATACTTTGCTTCTCAATAATTTTGAAAAACGTTTCGGTTGAGCATCCCTGCTACGAATCGGCTATTATTAATTCCAGCTCAAATGTGGCTCATGCCGGGAATTCGCATACATCGCGGGCATAATATTACATACGTAATATTCATCGGCGAATTAAACGCGTTTTTCACGCAGGTCGCAAAATGTGGCGCAATATCGAAACGTGGCGAGGGATATCCGAAAACTTTTGCCATCGGTGTACAAGTCCCTCGATGCGCGTTATCGAGTTCCTATATACAATATATTGCGGAAGTGTATATATTTCTCACACACGATATGTCCATGATTGTATTGACGAGCGACGGACTGTCGTGCAGACGGGGGTAACTGTACGATTATCCAGTCGATAGAGAATCAACGATAGAGAATACAATGGACGAAGAAATTTATTCGAAAAGGAAATTCGATCGCATTTGGCTATTATCGCGAAAAGAAAACGTGAATCGATATCGGTAAGGCCGCCGGCGCACTCGATCGATTGTAATATAAGTAGACGTTAACAATTAACGAGTCGAAAATGGGAGAGAAAGCACACGCAACAAATGACATAAGCATATACCTATGTATAGTATTTTATCGCAAGGCATAGGCGAACAGTATGTGTAGACTTGTACGACTTACACGTAGGCGAGACAGCCTTACTATACACACGCGTATTATTGGCAGGCACGTCAGCGCAACGTAATATGTGTGCGTGCGTACGTGGTCTGTAGGACAGCGCGTAAAGCCGGTTGGTCTCCAATACGCATTACGTTACGTTCAATTATTCCAAATCAAAAGTATTGAAATAATAATGGAGCATAATTTTCTACATAGAATCGTTTTCAACACAAATCGGCGAATTTATATTATTATTATTATTATTAATTTCTCAATTTCTCATGCGTTTTCGCAAATGTTGATCCGTGATTGAGTCGAAGAAGGGGTATCTTCGGTGAAAAGCATTGGAGACGACGACTGACCCAAGCGAATACACCAATGTGCAAAAGGTTCGTGCTGTCCCTTTCGCGACAGCTATGCCCACGTGCGTATCACAAGCGCGATGGATTTACAGTGTGCGTGAACGAAAACATTCGCATATCAGTTTCTACTTCATATCAAGGTGCATCAACGACGGTGAACCATCCACCAAAACTCGATCGTAGGCTATCGTAATGCGCGAAAAATTTCGCGCGCGCGCGCGCGGGGGAGGGGAAAAGAAAAGAAAAGAAAAGACGACGTACCGATCCGCGGATCTGACGACGCGGCTCTCCAAGTGAAATTCGTTCGTTTCCGCGCGATCCATCCATGGATCGTGCACGAAAGGGTAGAGAAATGAATGTCTCGAGTCGCGACATTTTCGTACGAGACGCCGCGACTTCGAATCTCGCGGAGAACGAGACGCATCCGGCGCTCCTTTATTCGTTGAATCTCAGGAATAGACGTTAACGCATTCGCCGATTCGCAGATTCGCGATTTCGAACTGATATTTTTTATTCGGCCTTTTCGCGATCGCGCGCACCCACCTCTTCCTCCTCCTTCCCGATCGGAGGAAGGGAGGGGAAACGTAAAAGTTCAACAAACGATCTCCCATCACCGCGTGTTTTTAGGCAGACGTTATATAGAGACGCGTTAATCGCTCCTGTACATATAGAAGAAGTTGCGTGTCAGTATAGAGGCGCTCATACTCGTTGATGCCTTCCTTTATATGTTTCCAACGACTGTATTATTACGCGAATGCACTCACACGGCGATGACAAGCGGGCAGTTTGCACGAACCTGGAACCAGGTCAGGGGATGAGAGCTTATGCTTAACGCGTAAAATTGCAATTATCGATTAATCGCGCTAGCCGGATATTCGAGTATCCAATACGAAAGGCAAACGCGGCGCCGGGAGCTCTTTATCGGTTATATCGACGAAACGCTGTAATAAATTTGTACATCTTGTAAATGCAAATTTACAAACTATTCCCGACGAGAGTTGCCGCTTTAATTTCGGTCAATGTGTATCCGTCTAATTATGTCGATCTGATTATCGAGTAAACTCCCGATGAAATTTTCGCTAATTGCGATCAATTTTAATAAGAATAAAAATTATACTCTTGAAGATATATTACAATTGGCGAATATGTACAGGGAAAAAAATCGTAGAATCGAGAACGCTTCGATACGGACTTAGGAACGTAATCCTAAGATTGAAAAAGACGCCCTCAACCTTTGACCCGAGCCGATAATTATTATTGTTAAAATGGGGAGAGAAGTGCGCGAGACAGAACAATAGTAATAAATATTTAAGATTAACGTAATTGAGAGGAGAAGAGATCGATAAGTGACGACGAGCAAATAGCTCGTCGCAATAGTTGCTCATGGAAGAGAAGATCGAGCGATCGTACGACAAGATAGATGCAATGTAGCGATCGAGAGACAAAAATTGGCGCATTTTAATTCTAGATGTAATATATAAAAAATAAAAAAAAAACGCGCTCGATATATATTTTAGATTTTAATTACTAGGAGACTGACTGAATTGGGGAAAAGGGGTCACACGGGGATACTTCTTACATGTTGACGGTATCGCGCGAGAAAGACTGTCGCGATTTATCTGCACGATCTACTCTATCGACGTTTTTGGCGGGGATGGCAAATTTAAATTTTATTAGATACAAAAGAAGACGATTCACTGTTAATTAGTGTGAGAAGTTGTTATTTAAAGCTTTTTATCAAATTCGATCCGATCGAGTAATTGTAAATGCGATAATAAATATATTTGATTCCTCGCGCGAATATACAATACATATAGGGAGAGAAAAAGTTGCACGCGAATTTCGAAATTTGAGAATAAAAACGATATTGCACACAACGAGATTTGTAGAGGGAGCGTGCAGATGGGACGGGGGGGGGGGGGATATCGTTATTCGGACTGATATATAATTGTAAGCCTCTAGAAGCCTCTCTTTCACAAATTTCCAAGGTTACACGCTTGATCGCACAAAAGGTGTACCGCGGATTGTCCGGTGCTTCACGCGTTCCCTCGTTCTTACAGGATCCTTACTCTCTAATTGATATCGCGATTAATTACCTAAGCAAACTCGAAACTGTTGCGCACCATTGTCAGAGAAGCGTGAAACGATGCGATCGCGTCGCGCGCGTGCGGTTAATTTCGACGATTCGTTAGCTTCGCTCAACATCTTCTCTTCTATAAAATCGCCGCAGCGCCGTGAGCGAGTAAGGGGAAAAGGAAAAAAAAAAGAAACGTAGGCGAATACAATGAAAATGAATATATCACACACATACACACACACACACACATATAGGAGAACTTACTACGCAATGAATCCGATAGCAATAAATGTAAAAAAGAGGCGAAGAGGAGAAGGAGAGGAGAGGCAACTACGCGGAGACGTCGAAACGCATGTAATCGATGCTATGTATATCGTTTTCAACTGACATCCATTCGTTTCCGCGTCTCCGATCACTCTCTCTCTCTCTCTCTCTCTTTCTCTCTACACTATACATATATAAATAAATAAATGAATACATATATATATATATGGAAAAAATATATATTATATATATGTCAAGAGATATTTATACTAGTATTTTAATAGTTTAGTACATAATACACGATATATAAGTACATATATATATATATATATAATAAAAAGGAAAAAAGGCGAATGTGTAATATATAATACAAAGATCAGAATATGAGAGAAACAGAGCGAGCGAGTGAATGAGAGAAAGTGAAATAGATTAAAACACTCTGCAAATATATACACTCTGTAAATATATAAAACACACATATAGAAAAAAATATTATATATTCTACGATATATTATACACATATACAACACAAAAAACATACATATATATATATATATATATATATATATATATATATATATATTGAATATGACTAGTGATACAAATATATAGTTATTGTATACACCAGCATATAGAGACAAATATGTGAATAGGAATTAATCTAAACTGAAATTAACTATAGACAATGAATATTTAATAATTAAGACAAAGTTTATTATGTAAAGATGCATAGGCATTATTACTACGGGGACACCTAATCATAATTATTGACATTATGATAAAAATTAGGCTGAAAAAAAGAACTTAGAGCACGATGAGAACATGTTGATAAAGTTTCTTAGGTAGGACTATATATACATATTATATATACATATATATACATATATATATATATATATATATATATATATGTATATATATACTTTATTGTTTGTACATTGGGCACGAGTGCTCTCTTATTTTACTGTGATCCATGTTTTGTACAATTTTCGAAGGTCGCATCGCATATCCATGAGCTAGCATTAGGCAGCATTGCTTTTTCGCCATTTTTATCCCCCGACTCGTCGTCCTGGGTAAAACAATCGCGTTTTCGACGAAAATTCACCTACACGTATAATCCTCGCAAACATCACTCATACTGGAATAACGCGGAGCGCGTACTCAAATTTACAACCACACGAGCAGCGAAATTGCAAATATTCGATAATAGTTGTTCATCGAGATTTAGAATCCATTTTTCGCCTAAATCATTGATTTTGCTTGACAACCACACAGCCGCTATTAACTGACGTTATATCATGAAAATCAAAGTTACTTTCGTCCGGTTAAGAAATTCGACGAAAGATACAAATTATCGCTGAGATATTAAACATGCCGTTCTTCCGGTCGTGATGAATACAGGATGACTTTGCAAACGTGAGAAACGACGAGAGACATTTGGAGAAAATTTTTGATCCGCTTACTCCGCTATAATTTTCCCGTCGAAGTAGAACTAGATGGAAATATATTATTTCAATATTGTTACTTTCATATTCCTCCACGTCAAAATTTTCGCGATGATATTTTTCTTTCTGAAGACGCGATATCTTAATGAAAGAATGTAATCGATCCTCGCGGACTGACTAAACTCAAAAAGCAGCATTGAAAGATGCATTCATATCAATGTAATATTTATGAAAGACCAACATGTTTGCGCGAAGGAACGACAACGAAAATATTAGGTTGATACAAAAAATTTTGACATATTTCTCGAGAATAAGATTAAAAAGAAAATTTTATATGCTGATATAATCTCTAGTAATAAAAAATAATTTATTTCATTTTTTAATTATCAGGATATTTTTTGTTTAAATATATATATTTAAAAAAGAAAGAGTTGTTTGTTTACAAACCTTTTTAAAATGTACAAATTTTCATTTAAAAAAGAGCTTTATAGGAAGAAAAAAAAAATAATAATAATAATCCCTCTTTCACTCTTGACCTAATATCTTCGTATTCCACTACTTTTTTTTTGCTTCAAATTATGAAATAAAAATGTGTAATAATGATCTGCGATCAAAGCATTCGTGGATCGGTGGGCTTGCGAAATGTGCGATAGAAAAATCATTACGATATAAAATTGTTGTAGGAAATCGCGCGAGGGCAGAGTCATCATGAGTATCGCAAAATTATTTACGTTGGGCGAAAACCTGATGGGATGCACGCGCGTGTCAAAGTGCATCTCTTAATCGCGTCGTGGATGCATATAGGGGAGGAAGAGAGAGAGGCGCGATAAAAAAGTGAATAGGAGAGAGATACCCTCCTTTTACAGTTCACAGTATATCTCTGTACACGCACCCGCGCACGTATTCTCGAAAACGGAAATAGGAAGTAAAGGAGAAAGAAGGAGGCATACAAAAAAAAATTACGTAAAGGGGGGGTTGGAAAGAGGGATGCCTCTGGAGTAATACCAACGGTTATAGCGGTTCGATCTCTCGCGAGTTGGCCGTGGGTACACGCACACCGACGATAGGGTGGACAGGGAAAATCGGTATATATATAAATTTGGAGGACACGTGTGTTCCGAGAGCGTGAGAGAAGGAAAGATAAGAAGAGAGAGAGAGAGAGAGAGAGAGAAAGAGAGAGGATGAGAACAAAAATGGATAAACGAGAGAGGGAAGGAAACATAGGTCAGGGGTTGTTTTCACCTGGCGCCGCCCCAAGTCACGCCTACCTGCGCGATTCCGAACGTAGAGTAGGTAGGTACGCCTACGCGTGCGATTACCAACACGCGACACATACGTATATATACACGCGCGCGCCGCGTGCTCTGCATCTACGTCGTCGCGCGCGTTTCCAATATATATACACGCGTGCGTGTGGGATTGAATATATGTGTGTGTGTGTGTGTGTGTGTGTGTCGCCGTTCGCGCACATGTGCTAGCTCCCGGTCTGACAATGAGCACGTCAAGCCTACGCCTACTGCCTCCGCGCACACACATCGACGGGTACACACGATCGACTACTACTACCGAATAGCGCCGAGCCGTGTCTGACTCCTACCGCGAGCGCCGGCTGTCACTACTAGCCCGGTTCGCGAGTGGGATCGCGCGGGGTGCGCGTTTCGCGAGTTTGCGGATCGGGTCACCCGCTGACACGTTCCCGCCTTGCTCCTACAAGCGGTATAATTTCGATTTTCGGATGTCCGCGGCGAGCCGTGTTATGCGAGGACGCGAGTAAAAAAAAAATATCTACGCCGCTAGGAAGTAATTGGTTGATAGGCTAGCACATAGGGATGACAGGAGATGACTATATTTTGATAGATATAGAAGACATGTATATTTTCTATTAAAAATTGAAATCATTTTATGTTAACGCGATATGGTGAGAATTAATCTTTCAATCGGAAGAAATCAAAATTGGATTAGAATTTGTATATTAAATTGTATTTTAAAATTGCGAATAGATTATATGAAACTTATACAGGAGAAATCTCATATATAAAAGCGCTTAATTGTCCATATAAAAGAACTGTCCGATTATATCTTGATTAGACTTACGTTTTCTAGATTGGGATTAAATAGAAAAGTTGGTTTATCGCTCGTTTCGAACGCCAGTTACACGATTAATATACGATTAATGATTCTGTCAATATCTCGAATGTAATGTTGATTGCATGGTAATCACGCGATGATTAAAATCGAATAAGGAAATTATCGAATCTCGAATATCGTTTACTGTTAAAACGAAACAAAAGAGAATAAAAAAATTGGCTTATATATTGCGTATAAAATTGCTACGATCAACGCTACACCCAGCGCTTTAAGCATCATCAATATTTTGTTGACCATATTATAATCTTATAATGGACAATTTAAGCTACTGACGCTAAAAAAAAAGTTAAACCATGAAAACATTGTTTCCAGATAGTTTATAAAATCACGTTAAAAAAAAAAGAAAAATTACAACTTTGGTTTGATACTACCCCATTAATTCTTTTGATATAAATCTGTTAATTCTTCTCGAATTGAATATGAACGTAGAAATACATCGATCGGTTCGATCATCTTGCGATAGTATTTTTTGTTATTTCCTTTTTTTGCTCTTTTTTTTTTACGAAGCTCGCAATTTTTCTTTCGTAACGCGAGGAACAGACGGCTCTTCGTTCGCGTCGACGACGTCGTCGTCGTCGTCGTCGTCGTCGTCGTCGTCATCGTCGTCGGGTTCGCATCCGCGCGCACGTGTGTCCCACATCTACGGGATAGAGACAGAGACGAGCGGCGTGTATGCACAACGCGCAAGGTGAGACGCAGAGCGACGTGTATACCGACTCGTGAAGCACGCGCACCCCCTCGCTCTCTCTCTCTCCCCGCTCCTCCCTCCTTTTCCCTCCCCCTCATGTCCGCGCGACGGACCGCGGGTACGTGCCTGCTTGTCGCTCCGTTATTAATGGGATCTCTTCCGCGGGAATTCCGCCAATAAGGTCGACGCGCAGGATCACGGTCTCTCTCTCTCTCTCTCTTTATCTTTCTTTCTCGCTCTTTGTCGCTATCCCCGCGTTTCTTCCCTTCCCACCCATCCCCGGTATCTCGACGCTCAGCCTTATCGAGCCGCTCTTTCTCCCTCTCTATCCGAGCTTTTCAAAGTACACCGTGTACATGTAAAAAAAAAGCGTAGAAAAAAATTGTACGCCCGACACGTCATATCTTACGGGGCGTGCAGCTCGCCGACCCGCTCGATAACCGCGTTTGATGAATACCGATTTATCGCATCTCGTGCGCGCGTGCGTGCGTACGTACGTGCGTGCGTGTTCGCCACGATGTACGTGGTTACTATCTTACCTGCGCGCGTAATATTTTTTCATCTCGCACGTCCGTGCCCAAGAGTATTCGCAAAACAATTTGATATCTCGGAGATAGTCGAGGACCACGTGTCTGATTTTGTATCGGAAAAGATTATGGGATCGATGATGGGGCGCAACGCGAAAAAGATTCCCTGAATCTCCGCGGATGTGAAATTAATATCGTTTACACGCAAAGCGTACAAAAATATGGAAATAATTTAGCGCATTGAAGAATATGTAGATTTAAAGATAAGATGAAAATAATATTCGAAGAATATGTCTTTTTCCCGAGGTTTTATTTTATATAGAGCCTTACAGAGAAACGTACGCGAATTTTTTTCGCACAGAGAATTTGAAGACGTACGATTATCGACGAAATATATGCGATTAAAAGAATGTACAATGAAAGCTAAGAGTACTGAGAATTTTCAGCATTGTCGGACGTCGATCATATTGTGCGCTCGTTGCACATTTCGCGCCCAAGACGCCACATACGTTTTCTGTCATTGTCCTGCGAAGCAGCATTGTATAACCGCGATACTTAGTAAGCACATCGTTCGACGATCCACGAATGCACAATTTCCATCATTTCCGCGTCCGTTTCTTCCGCGAGCATATATATATACTTGGCGGGCATTTTAATAGTTTATGAAAAAATGCGCGTCGCAAACGAAAAACCACAAGGGATGAGAACTGTTAGTCCTTAAATCTCTTCAGGGATATTAACGCATATTTGTATCTTCAATTTTAGTATATAGAATCCTTTCACGAGAATAATTAATCCTAACGCACAATGATACACATATGTGTACATTATTTTTCATTTTTTTTTTTCAATTTCATTCAATAATCAGAAATCTATTTTGAATAAATATAATATTGAAAAAAAATATAAAATACTTTTTTCCGGCTTTAATAAATACGCTCCCGAAGAGATTAAATTGTTACGATCTATTAAATTGATAAATTCTTAACATTCTCATATTCGTAATATGTAATTTGCAACGGTATGTTACTTACAACGTGAATACGTACTTTCTTCCGTTTTTACAATTAAATATCATGACGTTTTCGAAACGTTGACGAAAATAAATGTCCGTCCGTTGAGGCTCGATTGCAGCACGATCGAGTTTTGTACATACACACACATATATATATACATATTTCTTTTCTGAATTCTCCAGTCAATCCAATCAACTGAGACAGAGAATAAAGTAGAGCACGAGAGAGAGAGAGAGAGAGAGAGAGAGAGAGAGAGAGAGAGCGTATATACACGTACACGGAGGAAAACACACACGCGGAGACAACGCGGTGTTCAATATTTTCGGAGTCACCATGTAGATCGAAATCTCGCATATAGTACTAACAGATTGTATAACGCTTAACTAAGCTTTCCGTATAACGATACGAGAGACATACGAATTGTTATGTTTTCTACAGTAACGTTTGTACTACCGACTTACAACAATATTTGTATAATATACGATACACAGATAGAGAAACAACGTACCTATACAACATAGGTGTTACCCAGATGCAATAACTTTTTTAAACGGTGTTAACGTGAATATTTTTCATACTTGTAACGATACGTTGCGACGTCCCCGCCGTCCGTCCGTTTAACGACGCGACGCGGCCGGTACCGCGGCAACCAACTACTACGTTTCGTTTTGTGCCAACCAGATCTTAGATTTTGCTTTTTCAGAATTTAATAACGTGCTGTTAAAGCGTAACAACACAATGTAATCAGATTTTTAAAGAATCGATGCCCCACATGCCATTCCACCTTAGCACGCATCTCGACACCAAGCGCACCCACGCCCATTCGCTTTATTATCGAATATTGAAGGGAAAGAGCGAGAGAGAGAGAGAGAGAGCGTGTGTGTGTGCGTGTGCGTGTGTGAGATAGAAAAAAAAGGGAAATTTGAAAGACAGGGAGAAATGTGTACAGTGTACGCGCATAGTTCGTCGTTAAAAAAAAAAAAAAAAAAAAAAAGCGGACGTTGTTCTTGAAACGAGGAGAGACGCGGAATTTGGACACTGGCGAGAAAATGTTTGTTTGCTACCGGGGCTCTTGAAACTGTCTCGCGGCGTTAGTAATTCGATTATCGGTCTTTGCGAGAGCGGATGACAGGGAGGAAGGAGAGCTATAAACGGAACGCAAACGCCAATGGTGCCGTTACGATCTCCCCGCGATGCATTCGGTAACGCGCGCTCGATACTCCGAGATGCACCGAGAGTCGTCGCGGGAAAAAATTAGGAGCAATATAACTCGCGTTTTTTTACATAGCTCGGAATAGAAATAGAAAGCTTGAAAATCTCAATGCTTATATACGTAATCAATAACATCGTTAATAATTCTCGCTCCTATACGCTTGAAAATCTTTATTTTAATTGATTTTTTTTTTTTTTTTTTTTTCCCACAAAGGCGCCGCAAAATCGGACGTTAATGCCTCGACCGTTTGTTTCGGGATTCTCTGCATCGTATTCTGGAGATCGTGAAGTTTCTATAACGATAAATTATTATTCCTAAAGATAAAAGATCTCGGAGCTTGAAAAGAGAAAGAGCGAGTAGAGAAAAAGTTACTTTTAAAATAAGAATGTGATTGTATAAAACGTTTAGAAACTACATGACGTGTTGTTCGTTAACTATGCAGTAAATCGCGATTATTCGCAACATTATTCCGCATTGGATTAGCTAATCTTTTCACTTCAGTATAAATGTAGATTACATCCTCATGATCGTGCGTATATTTACTTTGAAATTATTTTAATTATATTTGAAAATGCAATAAGAAAAGGGAAATTGCAAATTAAATCTCTTTTTTGTCGTCGATATCATGACATTAATTAAAAATATTAAAGTTCTAATTTTTCTTTTTTCAATAAAAAAGAAATTATTCGTATCGAAAACTCTCATACGATTCTCTTCAATTATTCGTCATGCCGAAATATTTCATTCGGCTGCACTTCTCTCTACTTTTCAAACACCTTGTATGTGTATGATATCGCGTGATACTCGGAACTCCTGAGTGCGACCTTGCTGATCTTAGATATTATGATCTGCGATAGGACACGTATGTGAGTTATCGAAGTGCGATCTTCGCTGCGGTAGTATAAAAAAAGAAACCGCCGACCGACAGACCAGCTAAATCGATGGGTCTCATTTTTGGATATCCTAATTTATTTCCACGGACTATTCGGGATATCAGAGCGACCGATGTCTCAACTTGCTACCTAATTTAAAAACGATCAGAGTCAGAGTCTGTCCACATCGCGAATCTTTCAGCAGAATAATAGTCGTATCATTTAAATTGTTATGCTTGGATAAAGACAAAAGTTTCAAAGCCAGTACGCGATGTGAAAATGCATAATTTATAAGATTCACTTTAGTTAGAATTTCATACAATTTTAACCGCGAGGAAAATTTTTTATCTATTAATCATCTTTTCTCTTTTGCGACAATTCAAGAAATATAAACTACAATATTATTTTAAAAAGTTTATATATCGAAATATTTATTTTAACATACTTTATCTCCAACATAAAAAAATATACATTAAAAAAATATAAACGGACTCTAATCTCGTGCACTTGTTGTCATCGCAAACGATTCGTCAGTGGAAATAAAAGGGGAATATATATTGTCAAAAATTACCAGTTTATTGTAATCGAGCGTATCGTCATATTCAACTCGCGATGCAAGAGCGTTCATTGAAATAGCGAAACGTGTAAGATGGATGTGACTGATTGTAAAAGGATAACTGAACAAATAATAATCTGAGAGCATATCCGTCCATCAGATACGTTTCGATCTGCGCTGCGTTTCAGATGGTTGTTTCAGGTGGTCTAGTTAAATTTTTTTTTTTTTCTTTTAATCCGGTATTATTTAATATAATGAAATTGTAAACCGAAGCTCTGAGATCGCAATTGATTCGATCGCAATCGTGTGCGAATACGTCCTGAATTTATGAGCCGACCGGAGTCTCGATTTAATACAGAGAACGTTTATATTGTATATACATACACGCGCGAACGTTTGTGTACACGTATACATTTCAGCTGTATCGAGAATCGGACCATTTCGACAAAATCGGCAAAATTCGATATCTCGGAGAGAAGTTAACGTAGGGGAGAGAGAGAGAGAGAGAGAGAGAGAGAGAGAGAGAGAGCCCACTCTTGTCCGTAAAACTCCACCAACATCGATATAACGCGTTCTGAACATTCCGGAATCATTGCGGAATAGCCACAAATGATTTGGCTTGGCGTAAAAAAGTGAAAAAAAGTAAAAAAAGAATAAAAACTGATTTGTTTCGGTTCTTAGACGAACGAATGCATATCATAGTTGTAAATTAACAATTTGTGAAATAAAAGCTGCAAACTGTTTGTGTTAACAATACGTCACGCCTATCTTTATACGTACTGGCAATTCCCGTCCGTGTATCCAATCTCGCGTGAAACACAGAGCGACATTATGCCGTAGGGATTGTTTATCGCTATCACAAGCTGCGTCCGTGCGCTACAAAGGGTAAGTGCATAGTTCATAATCTTCTATTCGAGCGTGAAACAATTCCCGAGAGACCTGCCGCGGCGCGCCATCCAGCTGTATTCAAAGAGACGTTTTCGAAAAAAAAAAATCAGATCAAAAATCTTTTTTAACGGAATTAATAAAATTATACGGATGATCACTCGAAATTCGGGAGATCCCGAATTATTGGAATTACCTCGAGCATAATTTGAATATCTTTTATTTGAATAATTCGTAGACTTCATCTGTTTAAATTATCGCGATTGATGAAATTGATTGGGCGATTAATCAAAGCGCTTATAAAAATTATTTCAATAAAATGAAATGTCAAGATTGCAATAAATATATACACAAGACATCTAATAAACATTCAACGACCAGTCTTGGAGCATCAGGATGGGTATCAGATGAGTATGGTCGCATCGTACGATCATAATTGATCTCCCCTGTTGCAGGTCTCGCTCGCCCTCGGCCTGGAAGCGGGCGGATGGGGTGCTCTGGTGGAGCGGACGAGCGGTGGCAGCGGCAGCAGCAGTATCCTCGGCGGCTTCACCGGCCTGGCTGGATTGGCGCGTCGCTGCGGTGTCTGCCTGGCGACGTTCCCATCGCCGTGGCTGCTAGAGCGTCACGCGTTGCTCCAGCACGCCGGCCAGACCAGCGACGACAAGCCGTTCACGTGCGAGCAGTGCGGCCAGCGTTACCGCTACCGGTCCGCCTACGTCAAGCACCGCGAGCAAAATCATCGCGCGAGGCTACCGGCCGACAAGCTGTTCACCTGCGACGTGTGCGGCATGCAGTTCAGGTATCTGAAATCCTTTAAGAAGCACCGTCTCAATCACGCTCTCGAGCGGCTGCAACGCGCCCCCGAGTCACAGAGCACCGCCGTCGTGGTAGTCTCGGCACCGGCTGAGCGTAGCGATCAGGTATCTAGCACGGGCGAGCCGTCCCAAGCGGAGACCGGCAGCGACACCACGAATCCAGGGGATATCGAGGAGATACGCGGCGTCTTCTCCGAAAGCGTCCGCGGTGACGAGACGAGCGTCTCGGAGACCGCGAGCGTCCAGGAGAATCTCGGCGATGCGGTGGAGGTGCAGATAACAGAGACAACCGCGGCCACCGGAATCGGCGGAGTGGGTATCGGCGGCGGTGGCGTTGGAGGTACCAGCAACAAGGTCGGCGACGTCGACGACAACGCCGTCGATGACGATCGGTCGCGCGAGCCCAGCGAGGCGATCATCAGCCTCGCTCGTAGCGGAACTCGCGAGGCCGATCGGCGCGAGCGCCGCTTCGCTTGCCCCTTCTGCGGCAAGTGCGTCAGATCCAAGGAGAATCTCAAGCTACACGTGCGCAAGCACACCGGCGAACGTCCGTTCGTCTGCCTGTTCTGCGGCCGTGCCTTTGGCGGCAAGAGCGACCTTACGAGGCACCTGCGCATCCATACCGGCGAACGGCCGTATCACTGCGAGATGTGCGGCAAATGCTTCGCCCGAGCCGATTATCTCTCCAAGCACCTCACCACGCACATCCATCAGCGCTAACGCGATCGCAGCTCGGCTTACTAGCCATCTCGGTGTCCTCGAAGCCGAGCAGCGAGCAATGTTCCTCTTTCTCTCCGGGGCGAGTCTCGAGGGTTAATATTGTAAAAAAAAAAATGCACGCCAAGATAATATTATGTAATACATTGAAACGAAGAACGTAAGCGAAATTAAAGGACATTTACCGCGCGCTCAATTGCATGCTATCGAGAGCGACGAGCGGATAATAAGTCCTATCTAGTCAATTTACGCGCTCAACTCTAATAAATTTTCTCTAATAATGGTATTTGAAGGATAGAAACTCATATCGCGTTTACTTCTCCGATTAAGCTACCGCAAAGTGGCAGCGGCAATAATCTTTTTGGCGTTGTTCAACCAACAGGGACGCTTCTCAAGCGCCGCTTCGATAACGCACATTAAAATTGAAATCTTCGAGTATTTGATTGTTCACCGTTAAAAGATTATCCCTCGAGTCTCGGTCCGCGACGATCACGGCTAACCGTCATGGAGCGAAAATAATTTCGCTCGCGAACAATACGGAGCGTCGAATAAGATCACTAAGGGACTCCTTATTGAGAGAAAATATAGAGGCAAATGAGAGAGAAAGAAACCCGGTCCCATCCATCTTAGCCACCGGCCCAACAAGACGCGTCAATTACGGAGAGAATAGAAACAATGTGCAAAAACAGCGCGATTAAGCGCGATCTCTCATCGCTACGACCCACCGGTAGTATGTCCGATGATGATTTCTTGGAATACACGACGATGAGACTAACTTGTGATAAGGAATACGAGAAACCAAGAGAAGAAAAAGAAAAAAAACCAAAGAACGCAACGACGCGGCGGGCGAAAGCCGACGGTCAAAGGCTTCTTTTTGTTGTCTTTTTCGTCTTCGTGCTCTCCATCGACAAAGTGATATATTTGTAATGTAATAGCTTGACCTCGATATACTCGGTGTGTACTCGATATGTAATATAATTCGCGTATGATAATGCCGCGATAACGATAATTTCTCTCTACGCTGCAGCTCCGTGCAAACGCGAACACGTCGACGGACCTTTTTTCACTTTTACACGGATGATATTCGATCGCGTATAATTAGTTGAGAGATTCAACTAATAATGAATTCACACTTTTCTCTCGAAAAACTCGAACAGATTAATTTCAAAGGAATCGAGGAAAGAAAATATTGAATTGAATTTTTATTTTACAATTCTCTTAATTAGATTTCTCACTTTAATTAATTATTCTTAGCTCTCCTTCTCCCCGAAATTAATTTTCCTCAAGTTGTTAGAGCGGGTTAAAACCTCCAGGATTCTCCTCGACTCGAGGAACATTTTTTTTTTCATCGCGAAAAATATACTTTCGACAATTGACATACACTCGTGCACGGCATGTTCGTGTCTATGGAAACCGAGACAAGTTATTAAAGTCCCGCAATACCTACTTCGGACATCTTTGATTATGTTGTCAGAGGCAAGGTGAGGCACGCAAACGATGAACTTTTCGCGATGAACTTTTTAAAAGCTAAAAAGTTCCCGGCCTATTTTATTAATCTACCTTTTGTCGCGAGCAAGCGTATCATATAAAACCCGATGGAATCGTATTCGCGGAAAGGATTAGAGGTTTAAAATATCGATACGCAATATCGGGAGACGTAAGTTTCGATATTTCGTCAACAAAATATTTTTTTCCGAAAAAACAAATGCTATTAACACACACATAAATATACATTTATATTATATACTTATCATTGATCATCGAGAAATGAATAGAGTCTTTCTGAAAATAAAAAATAAAAAATTTCTTTTATATCATATAATAATAAAAAATGGGATACATTTTTTTTCGAGATTCCATCAATCCATGGAGGATTAAATTATTTATCCAACAATTATTTTCGCGATGCCGTTTATCATCCGTGTAAAATGACGTGTTCGACGTTGGCACCGATCGGGAGGGCGAGAAAGCCTCCCGGAAAGCGTTGCCGGTGCCTTTGAATTCTCGAATGAACGAATGAATAATCCTTTCCTTGATGATGCGGATAGCAATAATATATAATATCTATATATCTTTCGTTTCTCCCGCGCCACAGAGACACCA
Organism: Polyergus mexicanus; assembly: GCF_030449975.1. Lineage (NCBI taxonomy): Eukaryota > Metazoa > Arthropoda > Insecta > Hymenoptera > Formicidae > Polyergus > Polyergus mexicanus. The sequence goes on from NW_027223325.1 coordinate 9,480,075, forward strand.
CAGCGCGATTTAGGTTTGTCGTCGGGAGCCGCGAAGTAGCGTCTTGTTGCACGGTCTATATTCGGTCCTTTCAAAAGTCCTCTCCACTTACAGTCGCTATCCACTCTCTCCTAGATATTGATATATGTGTATATACGCGACATATACCTACCGTACATATATATACAATGACAACACGCTGTCCAGTTATGCGCGAGCGCAGAACGAGAGTGGCCGGCTCATTCTCTCGGGATCGGTCTCGTAAGTAGCTTTAACTTTCGACCACTTCATAAACCAAGTCCGATTGTTCGATCTCGTTGCGAGAGGGATAGGAAGAGAGAGAGAGAGAGAGAGAGAGAGAGAGAGAGAGAGAGAGAGAAACGATGGCAGTCATTTCTTAGAGAAACTTGAGTAAACTCGAAGGATCATTTACGAGGCCGAATCCCTGTACTTGGTCAGAACACTTACTTAGCCCTTAAGTGATATACTTATAGTGTACTTGCTACTCTGTGTACTCTCGCGCACTCTCCATAGTACGCGAAACGAAGTTGAATAACGAAGGTGCTATCTAACGAATAGGGTTGATCGCCAGATGCCGGCCGGCCGGTACCTCGAGAGACGAGAAACGTGAAGGACGAAACACGACGAGGAGAAAAGAGTAAGGAAAACCTCTACATTGCCAGCTAATATCTACCGTGCCAAAAGAAGGAACTGTTTAGCGAAAAAAAAAATGAGAGAAAAAAATAGATAGAGAGAGTGAGAAAGAGAGAAGAGAACCTATTCCGTCGGGCGAAAATTCAATTTCCCTCCAAGACCGGCCCGGTGCTGCGATAGGCCAATTTAGTCCGTAATTACCGTATTATTATACCGTCTCTTAATAAGGATGTAATTTAACGATTAAATAATATATTCTCGTCCGTGGTCGGTGATGCGACTATCGTCTGTCGAGATTTTATTAAGAGAAACGTGTCCAACGAATGTCAACGAGAATTTGCGGCGAGACACTATTCGCTCGCATTCGCATCGTTTTAATTTCCCACTTTCTTAGTCGATTCACCATATATATATATATATATATATATATATATATATATATATATATATATATATACTCTCGTCCGCTCTAATAAGCCGGACATATATATGTGGTCCTCGCATGTCGAGCTCGAGGAGCGTGGATTAGAAGATTAAAGAAAACAGTTCCATGACGCCTGACGCCCCGATCGTTAGTCCAGTTGCCCAATGTCCGCCCATTAGCGTTCCATTTTCACTGTCCACGTCGAATTCGTCGTGGAATAACCGAGGCATCTCGGCATCGAGGCAAATCGCTTCACCGTAAAAGTCGGAGATTTTGGAACTCTAAAATGGAATTTTATCGAGATCTCTTGAAACGACAAAATAAATATATTATTGTACCGTTAAATTAATTCGACTCGAAAATATTAATCATAATTATCTTAATATTAACGCATTATTTATATAGATGGGTTTCATGAAAAAAAAATTCATAATAATCTAACTTTAATAATATTAAAAATTTATCACAGCATTGATAATGAAACGCTAAGCATTATTGGGATATTTTTTAACTAAACATATATTTGTGCGATATATATTATATATTATTTTAATTATTTTTAATACTTTAGAATGAGCTTTGACGCGCGACGTACGATTCTCAATTTTGCGATATTCAGATTTAAAGATCCATAAATTTCGCAATCTTTGAGCTTCCTGATTCTTAAGCTAGCGCAAGACTATGCGCGAATTCGCAATTCGTGATTCGTAATTCGCGATTCGTGAACGGTATAAAAAAATGCGATCGATTGAATTCGACGAATTTGACGTATAGTCTAAGGATCGTATAATTTCCGTTGCTTACGACTTGAATCGCGGACGGACTATTCTAGGACGATAGCGACAGTGCCAAACGATTATCCTGTACCAAAGTAGAGCGAGGCGAGAAAACGGCAGTCGTATCCTGCAACGCAGAATGCAATTTCGGAAACGTTGGCCGCTTTCCGAATTCGGTTGTCCGTTCGTAGTGGAAGATGGGAACGAATGAAAGTACGTCCCGAATTAAACCACCATCGGAAGCATCGCCGGACGTAGCGCTGTTTGCGTTCGAGCGTAATAACGCTAAATAGTAATAGTACGCGGACAATTTAATCTCGTTTACAACGGAACGTTACAACGGAATGCGTTGTTACTTCTAGTTACCGTATTAATTGTATTTTGTAGAGACGATAGTACGACTCTCTTCGGATCGGCTAAACGTCGCTTTGTCGAATTAACCGACACCGGAATAGGGAAGCGCGTATTCTCGGGACAGTCGATACAGAACCGTCGCGATTCTTTCCTATCGTTCTCGATAAACATCGGGAACGAAGAACGTATATATTCTTTTAAGGACACGTGATCGCGTAAATACCAAGGTACCTTAAAGTAACGATTATACAATGTGATATTTTAGTAATGTGTGCCAGTCATTTAGTATTGTAATACAGGCTAATTGTAATATTGCACTAGAGACTACTAGTCACTTTTCTCACAATTAATTGAAATCCGGCACTGAGTTGTAATTATATGTGATAAAGCCGATTAAATTTTTTTTCTTTTATCGCGAATAAGTTATACAATAAATGCGAGCGTAGAAAAATATTTTCTACAAACTGTGTGTGTGTATGGTATGTGTGTGCGCGCGCGCGCAATTATAATTTCAACTCTGTATGTGATAAAATCGCAATGTTTCTTTATCATCGAAAAATTCTCCAGTTCGGCGCGATGCGGCCGTATTTATTTTTAGCTACAAGTCGCTTTGAGATAGTTTAATGTGCTGCAATAATATTCTATATTACAATAATGCCATTTGTCACGAGGTATATTGATTATTTAATCCATCGCGTTGCAAATTTCAACATTAAATCAGTTATATCAAAGATATTTTCAGAGTAATATGTGGGGTAACGTTTTATTATCGATGGTATATAAAAAATTAATAAAAATATTAGTAAAATTGACATAATTTTAATATTTTTTTTTTTATTTTTAATTAATGCACAAATTTTCGAATTATTAAAAAAATGAAGAACGATACTTGTAAATACCTGGAATTATCGATTATATAAAATTACATGATCTTGCCGTTATTTTTATTAGTTCTATCGACAAATGTCATAAACGTACGTATAACGGAAGCGTTGCAGCTAGTGTGTTTCGAGCTAGAACCGATAGAGAACATCCGTCGAGGATCGATCAAATCGACATGGTCGAAGAATAATATGTATAGTATCACATCGCGAATATCGAATCTCGCGCGGACTCGTTTACAGTCTCGCTCCAACTTACATCGAATTCCGGAAATCAATTAATCGCGACGCGCGCGGCGTGTGCGCGACTAGTCGCGTCGCACGTTAGCTCGCGTGATAGCCAGTCGTCTTTCAATCGAACTCCACGTAAAACGTGTAGCAAGCTACCTATCTACCGAATATGTATGGCGGGAATAATATATTTATCGCCGCGCCCCAGGCGTGTGCGAGACGATGCGCGGGTAGTTTTTGGACTCGCATCGCTACGGCTCGTACTTTCAGAGACTGGCGATATCAGCACCGCGATATCAGGGCGTACGAATGTCTACGGGATGCATGCTTCGAGTTCCGGGGGTTAATCCTGGGAATACCAAAGCCTTTCTCTATTTCTCGTTCATTAAGAAAAGTAAAAAAAAGAGTCATAGCACGCAGAGCCACGCGGTATTTTAAAATCATTAGATCACGTTTTTATTACAGATTTTTTTGGAATCGATTTGTGTGTTGAAAATTTTATGACAACTATAATTATATATTATATGCATATGCATTTATTTTTTCTTCTCTTCCCTCTCTCTCTCTCTCTCTCTGTTTAAGATATAAAAAATCATATAATTATATTCTTTCGCGAGGATAATAGTTTCATAATTTTAATCTAAAATAAAATAAAATAAAAAGAATTCAAAGGAATTTAAGATAAAGTTGTTAATATTACGGTTCGGGTATTTCGAGGATTAACTAACATCTCGCATATTTTACAGAGCATCCAGTGATAGTAATGCCAATTACGGTATCGCGATTACAATGATGTATGCGGAGGTTTCAAATCTTGCGGCTCGATCGCGCGTTACGATTTTCTGATTCGGCCTTTAAATGCATTTCTGAAAAATCTGTGAGATAAATTAGATTAGCGTAATTTCGTTATCATACGAAGCGCAGGCTGCTGGCGAGCTTTTGTTGTTTTTCGCGATTATCCTTTACATTCATCGATCGTATAAATTGAGGATTGCACTTTGCAGCTATCGATATATCTATCTAATTCGATATAGAAATTTGAAATGCGGGGGGATATTAAATTTCAGGAATATAATCTTGCAATTTTTTTCGACGCTATAGACACGGAAAACTGCATCTTGTCACATAGAAATCACATTTTCGGATCTGTATGTCATCGGTATTTGACAATTCGTTGAAATATCGTTTTCACTCAGTATGACTTTTTCAAGAATCTCTACAAAATTTAATCTTGAGAAGAATGGGAAAAATTAGAAGTATAGATTAATAAGATCGAGATTTTGAAAAAAGTTGGCGCCGCGAAATCATCGAATTTTTCAATCGTCGAAAACATCGCGTGGTCGAACAATCGGACGCCCGATATATCAAACAAGCGATATTTTGTATAATTTAACTAAGGAGTGATACTTAAATATACATATATTTACGAATACGTATTTATATACACACAGGCACCGCGATCCATTGAAATCCGTCTCTTTTATGGCCTATATACAATATATAATATGAAGAAAGCGTGTATCGAGCATTGCGAAAGTTCGACCCGACGCGACGTGACGTGACGTTCTTCGACACGAGAAGGAACAGTCTCGGAAAGAATTTGAAAAAATAATCGATATCTGGTTTATCTATCGATTCGCGCGACCTTTTTCCTTTAGTCTGTCTTTGGCTCCTTTGAAGATATCCTTCATTTAATCGCGTCGACTTTCCCCCGAAAATGATCAACTAACCATGGTTCAGGCGTTATGGAATACATTGGGCATTTCAAACCACGTTTAAAGTTATATAGCTACAACACCAAATAATATATATATATAAATATATACAAATATGTATATATACGTACATATATATATTTGTATATATGCAGATTCTATATAAAATATATATAGATAAATTAATACATAAATATATATATATATATATATATATATATATATATATATATATATATATGAAAATATATTTAATGAATGTTCCTATATTTATACTATAAGTACATAATAAGTGTATTATATTGATATTCGATGGCGATTTCAGGTTTTTACCAAAACTTAAATGTCTGTTTAGATAGTAGCTACTTATGGGATACTAGTTTAACACGTTGGAAGAGCGAGAAAAAAAAAAGAGGACATGAGGTGGAGAGGGAGAGAAAGTGAGAATGGCAAAGAGGTTGTGTAGCGATGAGGCGACAAATTTCAGAATCCTTAGAGAGAAATGAAGCGTTAAAGGGAAAGGAGACACATTATAGGGCACGTATATTAAACGGATTTTTGCGTGTGTCGATGGCGAGGCGAGGGTCTTCCTATACTGACTGAACGATCAGATGTGATATACGCATAAGGATTAATTATTTACTCTAATCGTATATATATATATAATTAATATTATATTAATATGGTTACGATATACAAACATTATATCTATATATTGTATATAAGTAGATAGGAACATATACAATGTTTTTAATGGTTTATCTATATGTTCCGAGGATATATGCTAAGTGTATTTAGATAGGAAGCTATAAGAAGGTCTCTCGCCGTTAATGTTTGATCGATAGAGACCTCCAGTTAGGGAGTGATGCAATTCACGCCAGAAAATCCTCCATTGCGTACTTTCGCGTACTCTTCACAGGAGAGTGTCTCTCTTATTTAGAAAACTCAGTCGGGAAAATATCGATGTTCCAATTGTCCTAACGTTATGGATGATTTACGTGTTTTGCAGCGAGGGAAGTGCGTCCTCGTAAGACCGTCTTTCTTTAGACGCGCTCTCGTGAATCATTGACGTCGACAAGTAGGAGAAATATACGATACCTTGAAGTTATATATGTATAAAATGCCTAGTTACCGGTCATTATTTTATACCGTGATATTTTCGATAATTTCCACTAATTCAAAATCATTACAATTTCCTCTCCGGAGAGATTCAACAAGTTTAAAGTCTTTCTTATATATATATATACGCTCCTCTAAAATCTCTTCTTTAAAACTTTTTCTCAGGGAAAATTTTAACAGATCCCCTATTACGTAGTCATTTAAAATACAAAGAGTCTAAATATTTTTTTGACAGAAATTATATATAAATTTTAAATATATATATAAATAGAGAGAGATAACACACACATGCAAAATTTCATTTTTCAGTCAATTCTAACTGCACTTTGCTCAAACGAAAAGTCTTATATATGGGATTATTTAAAATTTTATCGAGACATTTCAGAAAATCCGAATTTCTCTCAGATATTCAGAATTCTACTCTTGCAAGTAGAAAAATTTCAAACGTCGTAGCAGGCGCGAAATTAGGCAATGCAGGCTCTTCTCTCGCGAATCCACGTCTAGCTCGTAGAATGCAGAAAAGGGAAGGGGCGGGGATGTGTGTGTGTGTGTGTGGGGGGGGGGGGAATTTTCGGGAGTGTTTCGATTTTCACGCGTTCCGTGCAATAACAGTTTGCTCAATCCTCGGCGTCCGTCGGTCCGTCCGTACGGAATGACTAGGTAGATTATAAAAAAAGATAAAAAAGAAAAAATTGAAAAAAGTGGAAAATAAAGAAGAAAATGAAAGCGTTATATTAACACGTGTGTAGCGATAGTAGACAGTAGTATAGCTCGACTCGTTATAATAGTCAGACATTTTCGAACCTAATTAGCCGAACGGACTTTATCTCCTTTTTCGAAACTTCCTTCGAGTCTTTCTCGGTGTCTTCGGTGTCTATTCTAAAGAGATTTAAAGCGAAAAAATAAATACATAAAAAAAAAAAAAAAAGTTAACCGTTTAGAGCCTCGATCTGTGTAATAGCGAGCCTAAAAAAAAACTAAACTCGGAACCTTTTTTTCATCGACATGATTGCAAAAAGGGAGATTTAAAAATAAAAAATACTTAACGTAACATGCACTTGGAATTTTCGGCAAAATTAATCGTCGTGACTATATTAAATCTATCTCCGTCGCTGCTTCAGCAATAATAAACGACAAAACGGATGTTCTTCCTCTTTAAACTTATATCGATCCATTTAACAAAATGTCAATCATCTGATCAGAAAAGTATCTTATTTAAAATAATAATAATAATAATATACATTTTTTATGCATATTAATTTTTTCACATGTTTTCTTACTCTTACTTCATTATCGATAAATAATAATTCATGTTATTATTTCACTTATATTTTATCTTACAAGTATATATAAGTTAAAGAAGTTCAAAATATAAAAATTAAAAAAAAAAAAAAATGTTTTCGGAGAAACTTCTAAATATGCAAAAATATATTGTATCATTATTTCATGTTCGTAACTGATATAAAGATCTTGAGAGTATCTTTATCTGGCTTTTGCCCATTTGTCGAGTAACTTTGCTGAAATAATTACGTACAATCCGCCCCACAGATATTTCCCGAGAAATCGTCGATAAAGGAAAGGCTCCGTGATATATATAGTGGAGGATTCCGCGTTTAACTTTAATAACGAAAGTCGATTTTGCAATCACTTTGCCGTCGCGAGGAAAACTAATAAGTCTTGGCCGTACTACCATAATTGTTTGTCGTACCTACCTACCGTTAGATAATTAATTGTAATTTAATAATTAGTATAATTACGATAACCATTATACAAAGCGGCGTCGCGAACGCGCGACTCATGCAAATAAACGAGTTCGCGTCGCCGCGCGTGGATGTTAGAGATATTTTTCAACTTGTACTAAATGTGATAAACCGATGAATTGACAATGAGCAATCTAACTGTAATTATATATATATATATGAATATTATATATTACGTATATATATATATATACACAAATATTCTATATACGGGATGAGGCAATTAAAACAGGTCACCTGAATAACTTGTAAATTATATATTTTATGAGACAAATTGTTACATATAAAAGTTGCACAATTTAAAGAGGGTCGTTACATAATATATCTACCTTTTTTTATAAGTGAAGATGTTTCCGAAATTTGGAGGTCAATCTAGCTTTTTTTTAAATGGAACCACCTTAATTTTTTTATATAAATAGATTTTTGTTTAAATCTCCTAAACACCTACACTTATAAAAAAGATGTACTATGTAATGATCCTCTTGAAATTATGCAACTCTTTTATATATATATATATGTATGTAACAATTTTTCATAAAATATATAATTTACAAATTATTCAGGTGACCTGTTTTACTTGCCTCACCCTGTATATAATATTTACGCGCGCGCGACATACACAAATATTATATATATATATATATATATATATATATATATATATTATATATACATAAATGTCTGTCGTACAAGCCGTAATTATTAGGATTTACTGTAGCTAGTACATGTTAGCTTATTAACCGAACACATTCGTGTAAATGGCAGACGACGGAATGATGCGCGTTTACGCGGTCGAGATAAGAGAAAAAAAGAAAGATAGGGCGAGAGAGAAAAGATACAGAGTACGATACAGCGTGGGGAATCAAGAGTAATCGTATGCCGTCTCGAAATCTGTCCACGAATTTTCCATTGACGCTGGGCGCTGTCGCGCATAAGCGAAGAACGTGTCCGCGAGACCCTCCGGCTCCCCTCTTCGGCTAACTAACTAATTAATTAATTAAAGAAACTTGGAGCAACGCGCGAAAACAATGTCTCGCGAATCCTTGGTACGCGCGCGTAACGGAATTTACAATAGTGTCTCGATTTAAACGAGCAAATCCGTAATGACGATAAGATTAAAAATGAGGGAAAAGAAGGAGACGAATTATTTTGGAGAAAACTTGTTACGCTAACAAAGAAATTAATTTCGTTTCATTATTGTTATCATTTTACAATATAAAAAATTATAAACTGTTACAATATTTTATTATCCATTCTTTCGTGTATCTGAAATATCTCACAAAAAATAATTCGCAGAAGTTTTATATTAAGATTGTAATGAATAAGAAAAATACGAAATTTTCTTTTCTGTAAATCTCTCTTGTTTCAATCCTTTTACGCGTATGCTGAAAACGAAATGGGCATCAAGTCGATATCGTCTCGGGCATCCATTGTAAAATCGATATTGCCTGCAACTGCGATGCGCATAAATCGCGGTGTCGAAGCCGCGTTCTCGCGAAAAGTGCGCTCGATATATATATATATATATTACATGTATTATATAAACGGCCGTTGGTACAAAAAGCGTGAATTTCCCATCTGAATCCGATCCCCATCGATCGCGAGCGCCGATCCGTGATCGACGATCGATCGACCAAGTTAAACAGACGACGATTATGAGACGACGAATTAATTGTAGTGTTTTACGAGCCATTTAGCGCGGCGCCCCACGTCATTGGTACGCTTTAAATAACGAGGGATATATAAAAAAAAAAAAAGTATTGTGCGTGGAAAAAAAAATGCACACCACTATTACCGGTATATATATTATATACATTGTAACCAATTGTTGTCTACGATATAATGTTATTTTTCTAATTCATATTCGATTGTTATTGTTGAGAGCGAGCGTCGTAAGAGAATGAATGGGGATGAATGACAGACAGAATAAGAAACGAGAGAGGAGAATGTCAGATGCAGACGAGAGCGAAAAAATAGAGAGTGAAAGATTCCGGAATAAGAGAGAAGGAGAGGAAGATAATGAAAGACCGCGGGACGAAATGAGAGCGAAAGATGCGTGGAAGATGAAAAAAAAAAAAAAAGCACATCGAATACTTAAGCGCGAATAATGTATTCGACCAGGAATCTCTTGTGCTTTCCACATTTCCATTTGCTTCCTTTCCAACATATTATCGTACGTCGTCACATACAACGAGTTTTATGTCTTTCCTAAGCGTTGGCAGCTCGATTCTTATATCGATAAAATCGTATGTACGATATACAATTATTAAATTAATATTTATTATCAATGATCGATCAAAGCCGAGTAGTGTCAAATGTGCCAAAGAAAAACATTTTTCTGTAAAATTATATATATATATATACGTAATTGAATTTTCTATATTTTGATTCGTGATTTGTAATTCTTAGCATTTATACAGTTGAAGCGTTCGTAGCTAGGGTACATTAAATTTGCAACACGTTTATCCGCTTTATATCAATTAAACTCCCAAGGTTCATATAAATAAATAAATAAAAAAAAAAAAAAATCTGTTAACATCTTAAGACCGATAATTTCTCGAAAAGAGCTTCTCGGAAGAGATGCAAGATATATTGCGACCCGATTATAAAATTCTTCAACTTGGCACTTTGAAACTTTGCGACTTGAACTTTAGTGATAGTACATTTAGAAACGGAGGGGGTGCGTTTTCGTGCGAGGCCGAATCGAATCGAACTTCCGTCGTCCCAGTTTCATGTTCATCCCGCGCGCGATTTATATCGTGTGTTCCCTCTTTTAGTTCTCTCCCTCACCCCTTTAATTTCTCGCGAAAATCGTCGTGCGGGACGAGAGTGCAAGTAGTAGCGGCGCGCGTTTAGCGCGACGAAGCCGCGACACGATGGTGCGCCGGTCGTCTGTGATATACATACAAAAGTCGCGAGCGCACAAGTATTGTATTTTTTGTAAGGCTCATGTACGCCATACGCAGATTGTGATAAGCAAGTTCGCGGCGTCGTCTCGAAGATAATGGACGACGGTGACCGGCGTACCACAACGCGTGTGTGTGAAACATTCGATATTTAGCGGGCCTCCCTTTATTTTCCCTTCTTCAGAGCTTTATTTTTCCTTTCTCTAGTGTGCGAATGAAAAGCTTGTTATCGTTTTTAACTACACGAGGAGAAGACACAGTTCTTTTAACTCTCTTAAACTCCTCTTTGTCTCAAATTATCATTATCCTCGCTGCTTTAAATGCCATGAGAACTTAAAATATTTTAGATCGCTTTGAGATATGTTGTTGCTTTTTTTTTTTTATAGATATTGAAAAATATCATTTTATATAGTGTACTAAAGATTAGATCTGATAAATCTGTACGAGGTGCAGATACTTTTTATATAGGGAAGCATAGAGAACGATTTTATTTCATCTTATGGAAACGAAATAATAATAATCGTACCGTGTTCGGACAGTACGAAAGAGACGAATGCTGCCTTGTATTCTCATTTGTACGTTAAAACGTCAGGAATATACTTGTCAATATTGCTCGCACTATCGTCTCGATTAATTATTGTTATCTAATCGGAGAGAATCATCGCCGAGTCTCGAAAAATACGCAGAAGAGACGCAGTAATTAACATATTAATGAACTAATTCGAGCTTTTATCTATTTTTTCACGATAAATTATATCAATAATAAATCATATGAAAATAATTACGTAAAAATTTATTAATTGTGTATATTTTTTTTTTCATATATTATAAAACGCTTATTTTTTACAAAACACTTATTTAATCGCTCAAACACCAATTCAATAACTCTTTAAAAATGGAAAAAAAAAACACAGGAACCAACACATTAAATTATATATAAAATTATTTGTAAAGACTCTTTTGCAAGATTCCTAAAAAAAATCGCGAGTCTCCACATGAGAGAGTTTCGTGTTCGCTAATCATTAATCGTGTAATCTAACCATCGGTCTGCCTTATATAAATTGCAAGTTTTATTCCGGCTGTATATAAACGGGAATTTTTACGACATTAAATGCGCGCAATCATGCCGGATATTCGTAAAAGGTTTTTTTTTTTTTTTTTCCCCTAATAAATAACACGCGCTTGAAACGAAATCGTGTCAGATTGGCACGCTCGTAGACGTCCTCGATTCTATGTAAAAATTTTACGAATTCGAAAACTGCAAAATATTCGATACAAGCCGGACGATCGCAATAACTATCACTGTCGACGCAAACGATCGTAACAAATTCGTAACTTCCGGATACACATATAAAAGCTCGATTTATATTCAATATATACGTAGAAAAAAAAATACACAAAACAATGTCCGTAGATTTTGTCTCGGCGAATGATTCAATTCGGCGAATCATAATTAATTCTACAAATCTCAACGGGACTACGTTAGTTGTGTAATTACGCGCATCGCGCTTTTGTGATACTTTCTGATAATCTGCGAGGGTGCGAGCGTCTGTATGCATGTAGTACATTGTTGTTGAAAATCCAGCGTCTCTACCACGATGCTGAAAGATTCATAAATCGTGTAATAAAGTGTTGTGACTGTAATGTAACTATGATAACACGATGATGATAATGATGATGATGGAACGTCTGGCGCGGTGATAATCGTTATTGCTATCTTGTAACGTTTAATGTATATCAGTGTCGTGAAAAAAAAAATAAGAAAAAAAAATGAGCGGCTGAAGCTCCTCGGTGTTGTGGGTATGCATACTCGTTCCTAGCAACTCGTATGAACAATTACTCTATTCGATACTACTCATAACAATTGCATTGATCTACTTTACTCTACGTACACTTTAAAGATAAATAAATACATTCTGTCCAATCTCACATTTACGCCTACATCGATATCTTTGTTCTTTCCCCATATCAACATATCTTCCCTTAATTACCCTTATCAGTACATGGAATTTATCAGGAGATAGGTAAACTCGTGGTTAATTATTAATGCCTATATATAGATCTGTTCATAAACCACTCTAACAATTTCTTTTTGTTTCAGATCGAGAAAACGGAAGATATACGTACAAAAGAAGCAAACATACCATTTTATTATTCTGTCAACGATGTTACATGATTCATTTCTCAATCTCTCTTCACAATTGTTTTCTTTTAAATATAATATTTAATGTTTAGATATCTATTTTCAGTTTCGTATTTTATTTTTTCAGCACAAAATGCGTTCAATACGTCATGATTATCGAGTATATATTTTCATCTATAATTGGCGGAAAAATATATACGCCTATCTATATATCTATTCATTTATATCAGTAGTAGAAAAAATCGACGCGCGGGGACTGAGGAACTTATTCTAGCGTCGCGATCATATCATCTGTTCTGTTAATCGATATACATAATAATCGATATATATAAGGATTACATTTTTTTCTTACTGCTAGCAAAAACTGTTTTCAATCTAGGAGATTATTATATCCTTTAGCAGACATATTTTTGTAAATAGAGATACACTTTAAATGCTATTAATATTTATATATTTATTATGCGTCGCGTGGCGCGTTATTCATTATTTATTGTTCTATACTGGCAAATCGAGAGAGCGTATTTAGATCGAGACAACATATTTTATGTACGTAAACGTGGCTCAGTATACGATGCTCTTTTGGCCGCTAGTTGAAAATGGGATGGATGCAATCGATATCGGTGACTAAGCGTCAAACATGACTAGCTTGAAACGGCGATTTTCATGGATCCCCGCGACGCGTTACAATTATTATGACAATTAATTGCTGTACACAGCATTTTTCTTTGCGCCCTATAATTTGTTTCGCACAACAATAGTCTCGGATGGCGATATCAGAGTATCTGGCAGTAATTGTGTGCTCGATTGAATATATAAACGTCCACTTATATCTGGGCCACGCAACGAAATGCAAAGGATTAAAGACTTTAAATTCTTAACAGTTATCATCGATTTTTATTCCGATAATAATAATTTCTCTTTTCGATGTTTCGATAAACGGATCTTCTCTAAATACCGATAGAAAAATACGTTTTCATTGTTTTTTATCACTCCATCGGAATATCGGAATGCTGAAAGATTGCTATAAAACGCAATATTTTATCCATCGTGACGAATACGAATTCTGCATGATCAATGACAAATAACATTCACACTAAATAGAAACGTCGAATATAATTCTTTACTACTATATATTTCTATAAGCAATAACTACTTTATACTAATATTATGTGCATTTCTATTTACCTCGTCTATATTACAAGACGATTTAAAAATATTCCTATATTTTTCATTAGCTTTACTCGAGGAAAGCTGTATCAAGACTATAAGAATAACATTTCACACATTACACTTCTCACATAATATTATTTTCGATTTGATAAATGCAAATTTAATATAGAATTACTAGAGATTTCAACTCCATGTCCAATTACAATATACTATTTATAATTTAGTATTTTCATTATATATATAATGACTATATAGATAAATGCAATAAAGACTCAAAAAAATTCGAAAAAAAAATGCAACAAATTGTTAAACTACAAATAAAACTAAAATGCCATAAATTGTCATGTTGTTGCAATTACGTATTGCACAGTATGAATGATAGATCCTTGGCGTAAATATTATTTTATAAAGACATTTGTTAAGCGTTTATATAAAAATAATTGCATACCTTGGTTTTTTATCATTCTATCTACAATCGGACTTTTAGCTCTTCCATTCTTTGTTTTATTCTTCTCCGCATTTCCTTATATCTGAAATATCGAAATTGTATAATATAGCAAGCTTTTACATAGCTACTTATACCTACAGATTGCTGTCTATATATACTCACTTTTCTTTTAGAAGGAGAATCTGACGTTCCTCTTCGTAATGATAACGTTGTAGTATACCATGGCATTCCGCTAAAGATAAATTAAGAAACTGTGCAACATCGGAGCTGATCTCAGGTGTAGATAATTTGTCAACCAAAAAGAGTCGTGCAACGTTCTCGTGCGGACCCAAGACTACCCTGACTTCTAAAGGATACTCGTCGTCTCTCAATCTTCTTTGTTCTAGGGATAACAATACAAACCGCAAATAGCGAAGGAAAATATAATCGCGTGTATAAATCGATTTCAATTCTCCAGAAAATCACGCGGCTCTCTTACCACCATTGTCGCGCACTACGAATAATGCAAAGTTATCGGACTTGGCGTCGACTTTGTACTTGTCCAACATAAGATTGATGACTTCTTGGGTGTTCACTAGACTCGTCACCCAGACGGACATTTGCGAACCATGAGGTGGCGTGAAGAAACTGGTCTCTCGATTATAAAAATGGCCGTTGATTGAGCAACGACGTCGTAATCGATTACGCGATTGACGTCTGCCGCCCGGACGTCGTCTAATCGCGGTGGAACCTTGCTTACGGCGCAAAACAACACCGTCCAGCTGTAATCGGAATAAATTAATGCACATATATTTAAAAAAGAAAGACTAATAAAATGAATTATAGCAATGCAATACCTCTAATCCGCTGTCAGTAGACATAGTCATATTATCGTCCTCTCTGAACTGCAAGGAATTCACCGAATCCGTATCGCTATCAGTTCTGTGTCTCTGCAGGCAGTCCGGACCGGACAACGATCGATTCAAACCCTTCTCGATCCAGCTGTCATCGGTGCTGATAGATCTATTGCCAGCATTCTTCTCCAAGTTGTCAAAATACTCTACTCTTCGAAGTGTACCGTTTCGATTAGAAGCTCCTAAATTACATCCAGGTGTGTCTGTACTGGATGAACTACCTATGCTGTGCGTTGGTGTACTATTTATGCTGCTATCCTCTCGACTAGCAGTTTGATGATTAGGACTGCTCGTTTCCGAGTTATCGCGAGATTCCGATCGATCGAGACTCGACTGGGACGAGAGCGGTGGTGTATCCACGCTAGACTGCGAACTTATCGACGGGAGATTCTCAGGCATCGTCTGATATAATTTATTGCCATCTTCAACTTTTCGTTCAACCTGCAATCTCAATATTTATACTTGTGTTTTGTAAACCGAACAATGGACATTAAAGGACAAACCTGTAGAAGCTCATCTAGCTCATCCCATTCCATGTTTTTGACATCCAGCTTCATGGGCAAAGTGAGACTCTTTAAATGATCCGGAGATATTGGAACAGACTTTGTATTATTCTCCACACTACTATCTGATGTACTCTTGGATAGTTCATCTACTTTATCTTCATCTTCCATATCCTGTTTAAGACAATTGAAAACAATGAATAAATCTTGTCATTATTGTATATCAAACTATGAAATAGGAATAACAAATTGGGAATGACAAACCTCAGAAACGCTATGTCTGCATGAATTTCTATTTCGTGCAGTAACTACTGTGCGTTGATCATCATCTTCCTTCAGATGAATTACACCACGAACTCCCCAATAAATTCTTAATGCACCTTCTAATATCAATCTTCCATTGACCTATTTTTAATCATTATTTATTTATACAGAAACTCAGAATTTTATACCATTGATAATACAATTGATTTAAAATATTCTTTTACCTCACGGCTTCGAATTCCACCACTTTTGCCTTCATAATACTGGTTAAAAACTTTCAATTTGGATTCTAAATGTGATCTGAAGCAAATATATATTTTTAGAAAATTATTTAAATAATTATTTTAATCAAATAAATGTTTATCTTTTTCAGAAAAGAAAAATGATTATTTTTATATATGCTTGCATAAGAAAGAGATAAGAATTTATTCTAAATATAAATTTTTTTTCTAGGTTTATATTAATATAGTAAATCATACAAAATTGTACAATAAATAAGGTAATTAGAATTTTTAATGCAAATAATCAAATTATTTTCCATTACATTATTTGCACAAAATTTCTAAGTATATTCACCTTGGTAATGACGGTCTACTTTCTTTCTTCCCAAAACTTGTATGCGATTCCACTCTTGTGCCATGACCAAATAATTGAGGTCCAAAAAGTGCTCCATAACAAGGAACATGGCAATAGGGTACACCTTTATGCTGATTAACATAATAATATATCATATATTATATATGGAATTATATTATTCAATTTGTATATATAACTGTATATATTAATCTATAATTCATAAAATAAGTAAGTGATTTGCCTGCAATACCTCTGCATGTTGCCCAGGATTCAATCGCTTTCCACATTCCTCGCATCGTAAACATTCTGGATGCCAATCATATCCCAAAGACTGTTTACGTTCAGCTAAAGGTTAATACATATATATGAGCCATATATTTGAGCCATATTTAAATCTAAATTGTTAACACAATAGATTAACACAATATATTTCTCGTTATTTTAATTTTAATTTTCGTTATACAATGTATAATGTTTTATGTACAAAAATATAAAAATGACAATTTTAAATATTATAAATAATCAAAATAATGCAACAGATAATCGTTAATTTTTTATAAATTTATTTTTCATTCTTTGTTCGATGTAAGTCGTTACTATGAAGGACTGAAACTGCTTATAAGTATACATATATAAATGTTTTTTAAAGATACAAACAATGTCTCGTAGCAAAATAAATCGACGACTCCACCAAATTGCTAATAGCGTGGTACTTGTCAAAATGAACACATCGCTATCAAGTACAAATTGCAAAAGCTCACCAAAATAAACGGGTTTTCCGCATTTGTGACATTTCCACATGATGATAGGTACACGATACACCAGGCGAATAACAATGGGGGTGTTTTCGTCAAAACAGTTCCTCGAACGGTTTCAAACTATTTTGTTTATATTAGCGGAGCATTTCGCTCTCATCGAAAATGACATGCGGGTTAATTACAGATGTTACTAGTATAGTAACTTTATTGTAGCAAAGATCAGAGAGAAGTTTGAGAGTGGTTACGCCGTCGATTTTCGTAATACACTTTTTCTAGCTGATACAGTAGCGTCAACTAGATCCATTTTAGAATCGGCGGAACTATATGACAAGATTCACTTTTCGATGCTATATACATATGTATGCTAGATCCATAATTATAGATCAAAATTGAGCGTAGAAATATTATGGATTAATGTTTTATTAGCGAGATGTTTTCATAAATTTTCATTTGCTGATAAAATAATTTATTAAAAAAATGCTCAAAAATAACTGAATTTTCTTGAAAACTGAAATGTAAAATAAAATAATTATCTTCTTTTTTTAGAATAATATAAAATATATTTTTGTTATGTCCAAATATATCTAAAATATTTTTACATAATTAAAAAAAAAAAAAAAAAGATTCTATGCATATTTCTAACACGTATTACGAACTCAACTATTCTGGAAAAGATAATAATTTTCAACAAGATATAAAAAAAGAACTTGAAGATGATTAATACAAATTTTCAAATAATTTAAATCTTTACACAATTTCTTTTTTAGATATAAAAAGATATCAGGATTAGAAATAGTTTATTAATATTTTTATGTCATATTATTAACTTTACTAAGGTATTCCCTTCTATACAATATATATATAATATTATATAATTAAAAACATTACAACAATATTATCTCCTCATCTGCTTGCATATTGTCTTTCCATAGCTTCCAAACGTTCCTTTTCAATGTTAGCATTGAAATCGCGAATAAAGTTTTCCATTTCCTCAGTTGCTTTTTTACTCTGAGGTGGGTAGTGTTCTTTCTTAGCCTTTATCACATGTTTATCAAAATAAGCTGGCTGATTGACATAATGAAATATTCCCACAGGGAACGATATATACAGACACATCTTGGCTACCTCTAATATCCAGCCCATCTTCCAAGTATCTATGAAAGAAAAGGATATATTATGATTACAATTAGTTATTTTAACATTGATTTAATCGCAATCTGTGTATGTTGCAGTTTAAAATGAATACAATTATTTATTGTAAAACACGATCAAATCTAGTCAATAATTATTCACATCTACTTAACTTAATTGTAAAATATTTTTATTTGAATTTTTAAAATTATGTGCATAAAGCAGAATGATAAGAGATTTCTACATCAATTAATCTGCAAATATTTTTGTCAATTTCTCTTTTTTTTTTTCTTTTGTATATAGACTTTAAAATTGTAGAAAATTATATAAAAATTTATTAGAAGCAGAGAAAACTCTTTTTATTTACAATCAATAGATATAAATGTTAACACAATTTAACTTGCAATAATAACTCAAAAACATGGCAGCATAATGTGGAAAAATATAATTACAATCTACATAGATAACATTGCAAAGATTACAACAATGTACCTTGAAATAGACGTCGAAGAAAGAAAATTGCAACATTAAGAGAAACACTTAACAGAGATACTTTAATTTCTGATATTTTCTCCGGTTTGTATATATACGAAGACTTCGTTATGATTGGTTATGATTGGTTATCGCAAACTATATAAACAATATATAGTAAGGAAACCATAAAGCCCGTATCAGATTATGCATTGAAGATTGAGATTGAAGTTCCAAGATTGAAATTTGACCAATCAAGACAAAGAAATTTTAGTTCTTTTTCTTCTGATTAGTCAGATTTCAATCTTCAATTTTCAATTCGTAATCTGATACGAGCTTTAGAGTCTTTCATGATAATCCGCAGATGCCAATCGTAAAATGGCGATATTTTGTTGATAGAAAATTTGAATATAACCGCGAAATATAAGTTTAAAAAACGAGAGGTTATTTTTCTCGAATTTTAGTTGTCTATCTTTTTTTTTTGCATTTCCGTTCAATCCTATATTTTTATGATGAAACAAGATAAATCTTCAATGTGAACACGATTAAAAAAAACAATGAATGCGAAATTTACAAATATATATAATTAATAAATAAGAGCTAATTGTGACATAACATCGCGACATAACAATGGTTCCACCGTGTACAGATTTAGACTGAAGTGATTTTTTTGTACAATGAAACAAATGTGACGATTTAATAAAACTACATTTCTCTTTAAAAAACATCTTCATAATAATTATCGAAACTACAGCGTTGGTAGCAATGCATTACAAATGTTTGCCATTTATTGCCCACTGTCTTGGGACGTAATAGACGCGTTCGAAACATTATACGTCTCAAGTTGCGGCCAACGAGTATTTCGATGTGCAAAAATAATTACGAAATATTTCGAAGTGACTATGGAAGCATTATTGCCGTCTGAAATAGCTCGATTAGTTCTCGGTAAGATTATTCTCGTAATTAAAACAAACGCGTAACCTTTTTTCCGCGGGAACGCCATAATCGTTTCTCTGCAAAGCTTTGTCACAAAGCTTTGCATCCTCTTTGTGGATAATATATATAATGGTTGTTGTATAATTCATAATTAATATAACTATTTTGTATACTGCCAAAAAAAAATTTTTACAATTAATAACTTTATATATTTATATCTAATGTGAAAGTAAGCTACAATAAAGCATTTTTTATTCTAGTATATATAACACTGTGCTATGCTTTTATTAAACATAAATTATATAATTATATAAATAAATAAGATTTTTTTTTCAATGGTAGGTCAATGAATGTTTCAGTTTATTTGTTTCAGCTCTATTTTCTATATAAATATTTCTCCATCTATCTATAAAGAAAAATGAAAGAAAAACAAAATATAGAGAATATAAAATTAAAGATAATCTCTCCTGGCAGCTATATATTTTAGAGATATTTTTATATGAATTTTGTATTGCCCTTCTATTGATAGTACGCTTGATAGTACCATGCAATTCAGTTGAGTTAAAAATTAATTTATGTCATGTATTTTTTACTTCTAGGTTATTTGGAAGATCAAAAATGCACTGAAGCAGCCAAGATGTTTTTAGAAACATCTCCACATTTACAAGAATGCCGTACAGTACTTTCTTGTGGAAGGAGATTTAATACCAGAGTTAATGGTTTAACATTGATGGATATTGTTGAAAAATTTTCTGCCATTAGCGCCATGAGTAAGTCCCTGTCAATTGTTCATTTTAATATATATTAAAATAGCAATAACAATTATAATAAATAGATTTAGCTATAGAATTTAAATCATATAGATATTATATAGATATTGATTTGATCAAATATATACTTATTATAGTTCAAGACCGCTTGAGCAAAGCCACAGATTGCGAGCAGTTGAAGCATTGTGGAGATCTGATGGAGCAGCTCAAGTTCCTTGTAGAAGAGCCACGTGGCCAACGATTTGTTGTAAATATAAATGTACCTTCACAGGTAACTTATATATTATCTTGATCAATATCTGCTCAATGTTCTGGATAGTCTTTTATATTTAATATAAATGAGATACTAGACTCAACTTTAGTTATTTGTGCTATTAACTGGAAAATATTATATGTAGAAATTGTCATTGTAAATATAATTTGTAATCAAACATGGATTAAGAGAAACATTTATTTTATTTAATTATGTAAAATTTTGTAATAGAGTAATACACAAACATCGAATGGTTCACCTATTGCTGCAAGCAATATACGTAAAAGGCATAATAGCGAACGGATTAAACGCATTATTAAATCTCAATTAAATCCGACACAACAATCTGATGTCATAACGAGTCCGCGTATGTTTATTTATCTTTTTTATTTATTCATAATGAATATAACAAAAAACATTGATTACAATATCTTGATGCAGCAAATTGCCACAATCTTGATACAACTCCTTTAGAGAGCTTGCCTGGGAATGTTAATCTTTTAAACCAGGCAGAATGCAGTAGTATTCATGCCATTGAGAAAAGGGATGATAATGCAGCACAAGAATCTCACAGACAAAATAATGGTGATAATAAAAATAATAATATAAATAATATTACTACACGTAACAGAAACAACAGCATTCGTTTAAGTTCAGGTAATTACAATAAACTGTTATGTAAATCGATAGACAGACGAAACCGATTTATCTTTGTTTATTTTCTTATAAGATGATGTCTCGAGTATACGAAGTTGTGAAATGGTTGATATTGATGATAAAAAAATGGAGGAAAGTGCTACAATTAAAATAGCGCCTGAACGATATACTGCAGCCACAAGTACAGAAGAATTGTTAACTTTCTCCAGTACAGAAGTTCAAACTGCTCCTTACGAGATACCCGAATCAGAATCCGAATCTAATGACGAGCCTATTGAGAATCTCAGTGTAAGTCTCTAAATGATATCAATTTTTACTATTTATATTTTGTTTCGGTCTCTATTCACACATGAATGCTGCAAAATAAAAACTTACATTCCAGATATTAACAAAAGAAATCTTGAATCGTACAGAATTACAAGAATGTATTGCGGAGAATATCAACAAAGCAATCATTCCTACAGATTTATCTTTGAAAGATGACAATTTGAACGAATCAGTAGTTGGCGAGGGGAACACTTCGATTATGTCTGAATTAAATAATGCTATTAAATCGATTGTTGAAGCAACAGAATCCGATCCTGTGTTTGAAAAATTTCTCGATGAAATAATTGGACGAGACATCGAGACTGATACAAGTCCAGAGGACGATGGTGAAGGGAAGCTAAGTCCAAGGTCTCTTAACGAGTATGTATATGTATATGTATTTTATTTTTGTCTTCTAGATATATTATTACAAATTATAAATATTCTTGAAATATTTTAATGTTTTCAGAGTGCAAGAGAAACAAGTAGAAACAGTTTTAGGCAATGTTAGTTCACCAGAACCAATGATAATGGACACTAGAATATCCACAGAGACCAATACGGTAGAGGTACCTTTAAAACAAAGACTTCGCAGTTCTTCTAGACAACAATATAATAGAATCGAGGATGAAGTCGATAAAGCAAGAGATCAAGAGAAGGAACAAAGTGCTTTGGAGGATCAAAATGCAGCTGCAGTGTTGAGTATTATAAATATTATTAATAACACATCTGACGATGATAAAAAGATTCTTGATGATGCAAAAGAACCATTGGTCACAAATGATAATAACGAACAGAAAACGCAAGCGATAGTATCTACGGTAAATAAAAACGATGCAGTTCTAAAGTATCCTCTAGTATCGGTAGATGTTCAGAAAACAAACAATGTTATATTACCCGCGAATAATAACGTACAACCTAAAGTTAAAAAGTCCACAGTCAAACGACCAAGATCAAGAACGAAACATAAACACGATCAAGCAACGATCAGTAACAATCAGTTCATAACGGAACATGAGATTATGACGATGCCAACATTAATAGTATGTTCGAAAGACGAGGTTGATAATCTTTTGATAAGTCGCTCGTCGACTATTAAATCAACTTCGACCTCGCGTTTTCTTCCGATCGCTCCGAAGGATACAAATAGAATTGAGAAACCCATAGAAACTTTATACCTGAAGACAGTAAACGTAGCGCACCAAGTACCGATCAAAAAGCTACCGACCGTGATGGAAGAACCAAATAATCCTGGAAACCAAGCGGGATTATTCCGATCGACCAGAAAAAACAACAAAGCGAACAAACGATCGAAAATCGTACACGAAGCTGATGCGACGGCACCTGTCGATGCTAATCAACAGGTATTAGATCATCCGGTAGAACTCGCGCAAACTGATAAAATCGGAGGCGAATCGATAACGCTTTACGGCAACGAAGCCAACGCGAAAACATTATTGGACAGCGCTAACCTGCCTACGATCAATTTGGAAGAAAATATCAGTCTGTCGGAGAGCGGACTTTCTCCGTATTTAAAGTTTAATTGTAGCAAAATGAGCCAGAGTCACAATCTCTCAGATATCGATATAGCACCCATAGAGAAAACAGCGAGTAACAAAATCAACATCGAGCAACACTTGCCTAAAAACACTGATATTATTACCAAACGCACGCCAAAGTCTCTGTTACAAAGTAGATCTAAGAATCATAGATTAAGCTTATCCACACCGCGCAAACGAAGTGGTCATGTAAGAGCGCTCGATTTTAGCACACCTATAAAAACGATAGGTTCCGGTAGAAAAACAAACGGGGACGGAAATGTTCAGCTTTCGTCTGCATCGGCAAAGCGTTTGAAATCCGTTTGCAGGACTTCATTATTTAGATCGCCGTCACTCTCCAATACCCCCGCTCAGAAGCAGAAAAGTCCGATGAAAGTCTGTCAGTCTTCTTATAGGATTCCCATAGCCACCAGAAGTCCCGCGCCCAAACTTATGGGCGGTTGGGACAAGTGTAACGGTGTTGGTGTCATCATAGGCGAAGTATCTCCGCACGGTAGTACCAGCGCGTCCTGCTCGTCCTTCGAGGATAGAAACGTTCAGAACAGGCCATCTAAAGGGCTAGTGGAAAGTTGGGATGCTGATTTACGTAAAAGTGTACAATTGAATAAGAAGGATGAGACTGAAATTCAAACGACCACGAAGAGAAGACGAGATTCCATCGACAAGGACGGTGCAATACGTAAAAGAACTAAGTATAAATCACGATCGCCAAAGAGTAAAAACAGACGAAAAACGCGCAATAAATCGGAAGTAAACGAAAAAACTAAGGAGATCGGAGATATCAATGAACCAGAAGAGGAAGATCCTCGAGAAAATGTGGAAATTGCAATAATGGAGAAGACGCTTCGCGCTACTGCCGTAACAGAGCCGCGTAAAAATGAGAAAGAAAATGTAGCAAAAGTTGTTGTTAGCGCTGCAGATTCCAATACGAATAAGCCCGACAAAATTTTTCGATCAGCCGATATTTGCGAGACATCGACAAAAGTGGATTCTAGTACAAATGCATCCAATAGTAATACGGTAAGTGAGAAGAAACCGGTGAAAAAATACGCACAATTGAAGACAATAACAACTAATTTAAGAAAATCCGATAATGAAAATGAAAAGAACGCTCAAATCAGTTCGCAGATATCCGAAATGTCGAGAATTTTGTCTGCGGACAGTACGCAGCACATCTTACAGATGCCGCCTGACATGATCAGCTTGGAGACGCCTAGAAAATTTGACAATATATCCGGTCCTCCACCGACACCGAGAGTGCTAAGTCCCAGTAGCAACGTCATCACACCGTTCATCAAGATCAGCGAAGATTCTATTAAAGTACGTAGCAGTTTTATCACCACACCGGAATTCCCAATAACTCCAGGTGTGGCTATAACTCCGAAAGAGGAGACGACCAGGGATATCATAAAAAGAGGAGAATATAATTCTCCATATTATAAACCCTCCTCCGAGCAAATTCAACAAGATTCCGATCTATCGAAATCTAAAAATATACAAGAGTCACCCATTATATCTTCGTCGCACATATCGTTACATTCGACACATAATAGTCTCACTTCTGGTAATACTTATCAGACGTGTGCTACCTCTAAACTGGAGATAACGCAATTTGAAGTGATTAAAGAAAATTTACCAAGGGAGGAAGCTATCAAGGAGCTCAAAATCGCATCCAAAGATCGAGCGGGCGCAGCGGAATTCGGTAGTCCCGTTCTCGGAGGTCGCCATATATATAAAAGCATAAATGAATATCGCGAAACAACAATCGATAACTATGTCGCCGATTCTCGCAACAATTCTGTGGCGAATAATAATTCCTCGTCATCTGATACTTCATCATCGTCATCATCATCGTCGTCGTCATCGTCATCCTCGTCATCGTCGTCGTCTACATCCACTAATTCGAACACGGATACATCGGCAACTTGTTCGCCAAACGGAAAATGCGACAAAGTGCCAAGTAAAATGAGGACAGATACCAGTAGTAATTCCGCGGAGAAGGGCATCAACGTATCGAAAGATGCAAATCATGCATCGGTGAATGTACCGAACGATGTAACGTGTAAAAAATCGGATAACGTCTTATTCGAACCGGAGTCCTCGCCGAAGAAAGTATTCGCGATTGCGAAAACTGATGATCAAATAGAAGCAACGTTGAAAGAAACCCCCGCTAAGAACGAGACCCTCTTAAATGAGGCCGATATTTCAGAAACGCCCAGCAGTTCGAAAAACAGAGTGGAATCTCTGACTAATTTATCGACAAAGATATCGGCGATTATGACGGAAGATGAAAAACTGTTGAGATCCAACAATCTCAAAAAGCCAAAGAATAGCAATAAAATTCAAATCTTAAACAAACCGAGACCAAAGCTAAAGATAATAAGTATGCAACATATTCAGCCAGGATCATCTGTCATCGAGAAAAAATTGGACAAATACCGATCCGAGCACGAACAAGGCGTGTCTGTAAACGATAAGCTCATGCATAGGCAACAGCTAGAAGAGAAACGACAACGCATGATCGCAAAGATTAAAGATAATCCAAAATTGAATCTTGCTAGTAAAGCGAAACATACATATAAGCGCATTTTAATCTCTTCCAACGGTCTAAAGAAGAGTACTCAATTTGGTAGAGGACAACGAGGTACATCAACAGTAAAGTATTCTCATAAAATAGGCATTAAGAAAAATGTTAGTAAAGACTCAGAAGCTCCGGATGATCTGCAGGAAAATTCGACAATAAATACGCAAAAAAAATGCTTGCCGCCGATGCAAAATCGAAATCTCGTGAACAAATGTTGCGATAATGAAGAAGAGACAAAAAACCGAGCTTTCTCATCGAAAAATACAGATTCTGGCGTAACGAATTATGGGAAAAACAGTAACGAACTGTTACCCAATAATGACACAATGAGACAATCACACAAAAATATCTGTGATGCATCGTTACTTGAAAATATAATTGAAAATTCTGATAAAAAAGAACCCATGCAATTGCATAAAACTTTTTCGTCGACAGATCAAGAGTATACGAAAAAAAAATCAGATGCTAAGATAAATGCAGTGGAAAAAATCTGCGACATGAAGGATAATATTACCAAAGAAGAGATATTAAAAGATAATAATAATATGCATGCAAAAATATCGGAGAAAGAAAGAAATCCTAATGAAAAACATATTACCGTACAAGAAGTTGTGGATAAAATAAAACCGAAAATACGGGATCAAACGGAAGATAAGGCGAAATTGCTGAGACAGTTTTCAAACCACGTTGACAAGTCCGAATGTAACAAGATATTAAGACATAAAGTGGATCAAGTGAAACGTGACTTATTTAGCGACGAGGAGAATGATCATAAAACGTCTTTGACCACAAATGCGAAAAATAACAAAAATAAGATAATCGCTGAAGCTCCAAACCTTGTTGAAGTTCCGAGCAAGAGAGCAAATACCGAAACTCCCAAACAGGAATTATCGACCGTTCTTCAATGTTTGCAGTTAGTGCCGGCATGCAAAAATGAACATAATGATGAAAACCAAACTGAAAAACAACATGAGGAACTGAAAGAATCTGAAAACCGAGCTAATAATGAATCACAGGCAATCGATATTCATAATTATAAAGCCGAGTATCACTTTATATACGACGATAGTATGCCGGTGAGAAAAAGAAGAAGAAGATTCAGTAGCCACGAGTTGCAGATCGAGATCAATTACGCCGATCTTTCGGATCCGAATGCTGTTGAATGCATTAAAATAATGAAAGTCACAGAGTTTGAAGAAATATTTAACCTATCGCCGAAATCTAGAAAACGGGTAGTGAATAAGAAATTACCCGTCAAGAATGTAAAAGTTTCTAACATAGTTAAGGATGCATTTACTTTAAAAGATAATATTGTAAAACCTTTAGCCACATCATCCCCTGTAGAGGACTCGTCAAGAAGTAAAATAAAGAAGACGATTATCAAGACTATTACAGCAAATAAAAATGATAATGATACGCAATCTGATTCAAAGAAAAAACAGCAAAAGTATCAAGAAAAAGGTAAAATTGTAAAAACATAATTCTTCACTAAAGAAATTAATATTAAATAAATGTTGTACTATTTCTTAGATATTACTAAAAGCCGAAAGAGAAAAATATCAGAAACGAAAGAAACGAAACAGGTATATATTAATTTGTAAAAATATTTATGCCTTTAACTGTTATAAAATACAATACTATAAATTAAAAAATTTTTTTTTTGTTAAGATTGAGAAGAAGCCATGTACGACTGATCCACAAATACTACTCAATAATTTGGATGATGTTCATCTAAATGAACTTCTATGTGTAGTTCATGGACCTGAATAAGTGCTCTCTTGTAATCTACATGTATAATAACAAATGTCACAAACATTATCCTCCTTTGTATGCAATATTATCGCTAATTTTTTTCTATTTTTATACAAATGTATATAATATTAGAGTATATTTTATTACACTGACAGTTTCTATTAAAGTTAATATTTTTAAACTTGTATTTTAAAATCGCTTT
Organism: Polyergus mexicanus; assembly: GCF_030449975.1. Taxonomy (NCBI): domain Eukaryota; kingdom Metazoa; phylum Arthropoda; class Insecta; order Hymenoptera; family Formicidae; genus Polyergus; species Polyergus mexicanus. The sequence goes on from NW_027223325.1 coordinate 9,508,250, forward strand.
TTTACATAATTAAATGAAAATAAATATCCTAGTATTAATATATTCTACAATTTTTATTTCTGTAAGCGATTAAAGATTTGCATATGCTGTAAATATTTTTAATAAATATTTTTTTAATTTCTATTGTAAATAAATATTTTTAATAAATATTTTTTTTAATTTCTATTGTAAATAAATATTTTTATTTTTTTTTTAATTAAAGTATAGAAATTTGGATTATATCATTAAACGATAGCAAAAATGTAAATATATAATATACAATATAAATACATTGTGTATCATATATATGAAGAGAAATGATAGTATTAATAATAGTATTTATTTTTTACTTTAATTAGGATACTATATAAATCTTATATACAGTATGTTAATACTTTATATTAATGTTTAAATTAGTATGTATATGTATACATACATGTGCACACAATATTAATAATTAAAAAAAAAAAAAAAAAATGTGCGATTTTTCCTTTATAGTAGATCTGCATAGAACACAGAGCCATATTTTTATGGTAAAAAATATACAGCCTATTATATGAAATGGAAATATTTATCAAAATATGATATAAAGACTAAATATTATATTGTAATTTCAGAGAATTTATGAAACTTTTCAAGCTTTTAATATACAATGTTACTAAAATTTTTTAAATCTTATCTATTTTTTCATAAATCTGAATATAAAAGAAAATATTTTATTTATTACTTACAAACCAGCAGTAAATGTTATTTTTTCTTAAACAGTTACATTTTTTAAATAGTATTACATTTTATGTAGTTTTACTCTATCATTTATGTGTAATTTGATACATAAAAAAATGTACAATAATTATTTATTTTTTCAAAATTTTAACGTATTTCAGAAAAATCATGAATGTAAAAGAAACATTTTTGATATAAGGAAAAGATAGAACTCTTAACACTTTGATTTCGCCACTTTATCTACCTCTTCCACAACATTCATAAATTTTCGCCATTGTTGCATGGTTAAGCATATTCCTATAAAAAATATCAAGATAATATAGAAATTGGATATTAAAATATTTTAATGTTTGCAACATTTTTTCCTAATTGATTATGAAATTAGAGTTTAAAATCTTATTAATTTTGTAAAGAAACTGTGTATTACCTTTTTTGCCAGGTTTCAAATCGCCCTCTTTGTCATAATACATTTCTCGGATATCTACATAATATTTGCCTTTGAAATTCCTCACATTCACTTGACGATTGTTTCCCAAATCCCAGATAGTTTCTTCTTCTTCTTTTTTCGGCTTTTTTGTTACTGGTTTCTCGTCTTCATCCTGTCGTTTCTTTTTCTTTGATTGTACTTCCTGTAAAAAAAAAAGTATAATATAACCACAAAACAAGAATTACAAAACTTTTATAAAGTACAGTTTTTGAAAATAATATACCTCCTCGCTGCTGTCATCGCTATCAGACACATATTCTTTTGACTTTGGCATCTTCGACTCAAAAGATGTAACGGCAGAATCTTAAAAAAAATTGTTTATTATTTGAAGGTTCTTAATTTAAAGATATTCTGAGAAGATTAAATTCTAAGAATATTGATTCCGCGAATATCCGCGACATATTTTACACTTAATTTGATGTTTCATAATAAATAAATAAGTTTGCTTCAAAAAAAATTAATATTTTTGCGAAAGAAATACGACTGCTTTATAGACATGTATATACATGTAGAGACATAACCTAAATCCTTTGCATTTGTATTTTATCGTTTCCATATGATGAATTAATCAATATTTTCAAGATACAGATTACGATCACAAATAAAAACTAATACTTCGTTATCGCATGTATTATGATATAATAATATTGTAAAATCATAGATATATATGTAATTATATATTATGAAAAATAACATACCAGCTTATTTGTCGCGAGTTCAGATCGTTTTGTGTTAAGGCCAGTTCTACAATAAGTCGTATGTCGTTAGCCGTAAGCAAATTGACCAATCACAGTTCATTTTTTTTTGGAATTATCGACTGTGATTGGTCAATTTCCTTACGATTAACGACATACGACTTATTGTAGAACCGGTCTAAACGGACAAATGTTGTATGCGCAGTAAAATACATGTTGGCAGACTTATCGATTGGTTTGTTGTTTCGAATAGAGAATTTCTAATTTCTATCAAAATTCTTCGTTATATGAATGTAATCTCACTCTTACATTTTATATTTATATTTTTTTTGAATGGTTTAAATATATATATTTCACTCCATTTTCAAAATTAAAATAAAATTTAATTATCATGTTTACAAATTGTAATCTTAAGGTTGACAAAATATAAAAATTTATCAAAAATGCAACTCTATGTTACAATTATAGTTCTTACTTCACAGATCATATAAAAACTCGAGTGTAAAACTGCAATAAGAAAATAAAAAATATCTTGTGATTCTTCTACAAGGCAAGGCATCAAAATCTATCTTCTGAATCTACAAGTTCAACAGTTACTTTTATTGTTTCCATTAATAACTTATTTGTGTCAAAAATTATCATTTGTAACACTTTTGCGAGCGGTTGTACATAATATTTTTCTGCTTATCTTATAATTAGCTTTGCGCAATTGTACTGATGCTTGTATTTTCTGTGACAATAGTTGGAATATTATCTCATTTTATGATAAATGATTACTTAATTCTAATGTAATGCATTCTGTAAGTGACATTGTTAATTAATACAAGATTACATGTATACACATATTTATTCGCTTTCTTCCTTAGAACGTTCTCTATCCGAGCGTCTGGATTTCTTCTTACGTCGGCTCGGACTTCGTGATCTAGATTTGTGTCTACGAGACCGCGACCTCGATCGATGTCGATGCCTGGCAATGATCAAATCGACAAACATTAAGATATCGCATAGTTCTACATCACATAATACAATAGATTTAAAATTCTAGAAAAAGAGTTTACCGATCTTTATGACGATATTGGGATCTGGACCTATCACGCTCTCGATCCTCATCTCGCGTCATTGAGTCTCTATCACGATCCCTCATCATTGAGTCTTTCTCTCTATCGCGATCACGATCTCTATCCTTGTCCCTGTCTCTGTCTCTGCCCATAGAATCCATTTCTCGATCTCTATCCCTGTCCCTGTCTCGTTCCCGATCTCTACCGTCCCGCTGATCGCGCGGCTGCATCAAAGGGGGAATGGATGTTGGTGGAACCATGGTAGGTATGGTTTTAGGTCCCATGTCTTTATCATCTTCACCTTCAGTCATCGGGATTGCCAGATTTGTCGGCTGCCACGTCTATGATAAAAAAAAATAAAAAAACTGAACTATATTTTTACGAATATTTTCTAGCATAAAATAGACCATCTTCTAATATATATAAAGTAGTATTTTCTAATATTAGAAAACTTTTCAGATACGATTTAATGCTGCTCTTTTACCGGATCATTACCCCACTGGTTGTCCTGTGTGGGTTCATAACTCTGATAATATGGATCAGCTTCCGGCATATAAAACGGTGCCGGTTCTCCGGCGTATCCCGGCGGAGGCATATCGAACGGTGGCGGCATTCCTGCTCCAGGAGGTGGTACGCTCATGTCAGGAAAACCTGGTTTTCTAGAATATTCTCTTCTATCGGCGGTCATGACTTGTATAACATTTCCTTTCGGCGGGGATTTATCCAGATTCCTTCGGGAAGCTAAACCAGAACTTCCAATAACGTCTATAGTCCCTGCCATCTTTCGCCCTGGCGGTGGGCCTGCCCTCTTAGGACCCATAATACCAGAATATTTACTATTATCATTGGTTATTGCTACTTGAGGTATTCTCATACTGCCAGGATTACCACCGCCACCACCTGCATTCAAGATTAATCCCACTCCTGACTCGCTTCGCATCCGTTTCTGACGTTCGCAATACGCCCTCCAGGTCTCCTCATTAAAGCCATAGTTGAAGTAATCCGTGATATCAGCACCAGGTTGTCTCCATGGTTTATCCTCTAATTGATCTAAATTATATTCATGAGCTGGTATTCCATTGATAACTCCAATAGTCTCAAACTCATCTATACTGAACTTTCCCGGCTGTTTGCTCAATTTATCTGGTACACCAGATGCATTGGTAAGTAATCCTCCTCTTTTGATATTTAAGCTACCATATGCCGGTGTCGATTTGATATCGCCAATTACAACATGTACATCATCATCAGAGTCGGAGTCGGTAGCCGCTTCGCCGTCCTCTTGGCTAGAAGCTTCTCTAGTCCCATTCTTATTTGTATCCACATTATTCTCTTCCTGTACATTATTCAATGAAGAGGATTCTTCACCACCATCAACAGGGGAACCAATACTCTCCTGTATCTATAGAAATAAATATATATAAATATGGTAAAAATAATATCAAAGTAAACATAAAAGGGACTAATATATGAAAAGAATAAAAGAGAAAGAACACATATAATTGTGTTCACTATATTATATATTATATATACAGTTATATTACTCTATTGAAGTAAGTGTGCAAATTATAAAGATTATAAGTCTTCATAGTAAAATAAATATAATTAAAACATCTTTCTATATATAAAATGTATGCATTTTACGGGAAAAATTAAATTGTATATAATGAACAAGAGGTTATGTCACGCGCGTACATCGGATGGCATTTCATTAGTTCCCTCCACTTTATAATCGTCTTGAATTTGAGATTTCTCTTGAGTTTTTGTCGAATCATTTTGTTGAATCTCCGATTGTATATTGGAATATTCCTTTCCGTCGGTAGAATCCCCATATAACCACTGATCCTCGTTCTCGTCCGCCATTTCCCTTTTTTCTATTTGACAAGCATGTTGCACGCCTTTTTGAACATGAATCATATAATAATGCAAGACGCGAAGATATGTTGCACGCGATAACCAATCGTCTACCGTATAAATCTATTATCCCTAGAAGAGCAAGAAACTGATTGGCTACCGCATTTTATTCTATTACCGCGCGCATGTGCAAAAGAAATCATTAGAAATTACGGAATAGTCGATTTTTCCCGTTTTACGATTAAAAATTCAGTTCGCGCAACTTTTGCACAATCAAATTATTGTACTAAAACTATCTTATCGACGATGCAAATTTCTTTAAATTTTAATCACGCAATCTATGAAAAGTAACAATTTATTACTAAACTGTGTGCAAATTTATTAATAATATAGGTTATTAAATAATAATCATTGATGATATTTCCATATAAATAATTCTTAAATCTATTGTTATCATTAGCTGTACATAATTTCAAATTTCTCATGTCAAAACCATCAAAGAATTCTGTATGCTATTTACACAATCATTTCGTCTATCAATCTATCGATAATTGCCTCTATAGTTGGAATATAATATAGTCCTTAATATATTTCTTTCCGGGAAGCATTTAGCTCGCTCCTTAAAGCTGCCACTTCATTTGAATTGTTAATAATATTATTTATACTCTTCTGCTTCTGTTTTTATACAATTCTGACTTAACATTTTTTTCACTGAAAAAAATATGATTATGAAAATTAAAAATATGATATGGATTTAACTAGAAACTCTGTACCTTTTGAAATTTCTTACCATTAATCTACTCATTTATGCATTTGAGCGCGTTCTTATATAATTATTATTTGGAGAAGTCTTGCTGAAATTTGGTCGGATCGTTGTAAGCGTCTCGTCTGTTTGATCTTTCACCTTATTTAGTACTTTTGTAAATATTTCCACACCATCGCGACTTAATGTAAATTCTAAATTTACATTTTTTAAAGTTTTGTTTCCAGTCATGACATTGGCGATCTTCTTTAACTCATCAATATTCACTGACGATGTATTAAAATCTTGAAATTGTAACATTGCGTTAGAATTTGAGCTGTTCCTCATAATTTGCATAAAATCATCGTCCGTTCTAATTTCTGCGAGTTGCTTAAGCTTCTCTAATAAAATTTGATTTTCTTTAGAAGACGTTTTTTTATCTGATATTTGCATTGTCCTCAAGTTCTTCGAAGATAAAGATGGTCGGTCTTGAATTAACGAGAATACTTTTTCTGTTTTATTGTTAGTGATTTTAAATAATTTATCTGCTTCATTGTTCGATGCTGAAATTTTCTCCGAACGGATAATTGGATTAGTAGAATTTGTGGCAATAAATTTCGAGACAATTGGATTATTTTTGATGTTTGTTGAAACTCTGGTACTGATGGAAGTCACAATTTCGACTATTTGTTCGATTACAGTGTTCTTTTGCCTTGAAGATTCCTTCTCATTAGATCTCATAGAATCCGGCTGGTTCTCCTGCGAAGAAAAACGTTCGGTAACAGCGGATTTGGTATTCATTACATCCCTCTCACGCATATAATTGCGTACTCCAAATAGCTCCAAAGGAGTCGTTTCCTCAGCAGTAGAGTCGATCTTTAATTTCAATTGCATTGATTTATCAATTTCTGTGTTTTTATTGGCAGGTGCCAGAGTGACGAAACTTTTTACGACGTAAGCTTTTAAAGTATCGTTATAAACTTTCTTTAGTTCATTATTATTGGCCATGGCGCCATTCGCATACGACTCCGTATTTTCTTTTGTTTGATCGGGCTCAACAATGTCAATTTCAATAAACGTTGAATTCCTCGATACGGTTTTTTTATCGCCTGAATTTTCAGCGACCAATTTTCTAATAGGATCTGAATAACTCTCTGTAGTATTAAAATACAACAACTCATCGTCGCGTTCATTGTTTTGTACGATATTTGCCTCAGTCGACATAATTTGTTCGTAATTTGATAGCTGATCTATAGTATCGTCGTGCTCTGTAACAAATGTTCCTACTTTTATAATTTCTTCTAAATCTGGTAGCAATGGCGTCACAATTTTATCCTGAGACACATTTGATCCCGCAACAATCTCGTCATTCGAAATTAATAAATCGTCCGAGTAATGAAGAGAAATGTTATCATTATAATTTACAGCGGGCGTGATTTTATCAACGGGTATTGTGTATCTGAAAGGTTTTGTAGTTGCCAAATTCTCGATTAAGCTTGATCTAAAACCATCTCCATTCAGATTAGGAGTATTGTAACTAGTATAAACCGGTTGCTGCAAATTAACATTGACGTTTCTGTCCCGTAATGTATATTTTTTATTTTCGCTTAATGTCAAGATACTACTGTCCTGATTTTTTATTTCTAGTTCAACTTCTGTGTCCGATAAAGGCTCCGCTACGCCAATACCGTGTGTAGGTGATTCACTCGAATTTTTTTCACTATAGTGTGATTCATTATTGTCAGATTTTATCATCGATACTAAATTATCAAATTTCTCTTTCGTCTTTCCAGTAGAGTTCGAATCTATATGCTTTTCTTGAAATAAAGCATTGTCTTTTATTGAAATGTTTTCGGAGACATTGCGAGTTATCAAACTTTCCGATATCTTCGTACTGGAAGCTTTTTTGTCGTTGCCATTGTATTCTGATGAAACTTTTAATCTGATATTATATGTTTCCGAAGGCAGCTGTCCGGCTATTTCAATGTCCGGTTTTTTGTTATCGTCTGGTTTAGACGTTGTCAAATCTGGAACGATTCTGTCTCTTGGGAAGCCGGTGATGTCTATGCCGATGGTGCTAATGTCATGAAAATTAATAGATTCCGATAATCCTAATATTGCCGAGGGTGTCGTACTGGTCTTATTGTCGAGCTGTTTTATATTATTGGGAAGATCGTTTGTTAACGAAACAATTTTCTGCGTGCTCGATTCAGTACGATTAGTTTCTTTGATATCACCGTCAGATAGCAACTTAAATTCTGTGTTGATATATGGTACGATTGGTTTCCACGGTGAAGTTTCCATATCAGGATTATGAAAATCTTTGAAAATGTCCAAATTGCTTTGAGTAGTTGCGATCCTTAACGACGTTTTTATTTCATCTTCTCGTTTTTCGTTTAATTTCTCCTCATTGAACATATCTGTCATGGATTTTGTAAAAGCTGTGGAAGATTTGTCCGTCGACGAATATTTTACGAAATTGGATGTTTTGTTCGATCTTGTTATTTGTTCATGGGAAAGCATTTTCCTAGTAGTATCTTTGATATCTGGTATTGACTCAGATGTTCCTTTAGTTGTATTATAAGCAGTAATATTAACTTTCGTTGCTCTATAAGTACCTTTAATAGTTGGGATATTGTTAAAATCTATATCGGGTTCATTAGAATCGACCGTAGTTGGTCTTACAGTATGTGTTTTCGGCTTTGAACTCGTAATTAAACTGCTGTTTCTGTTTGATCGTAGTAGATTGTTTTTAGTAATCATAGCGTGTTTTCGCTGTTCCTGTTTCTGATTTACGATACCTATCTTCTCACTTTCTTCCTTATTTATCCCTGAAATTTTTATAAAAAAATAAATATGTAAGAGAAAATTAATAATACATTTTATTTGAACAAGAACAAATAAATGTTTAAAAAACCATTGAAATTTTAGATCTTGAATCTGAATGTGTGAATAGACAAAAAAATAATATCTGTATAGCTACGCGATTTTTTATTAAGAAAAATATAATGAAAAGATTAGAGAATAAAATATTGTTGTGTGAATATAACGTGCAAGGCAAGAATAGGCGAAAAATGTAGGTAGAAAAAATAAGAGTTAAAAAAAGTTTAATTAATTTAACAAAAAAATAAGAAAAATGCGTAGTAATGCTGAATTATTTTTTATGAGATGTTTAATGTAATGTTCATTAAAATTTAAGCAATGTCTATAATATTCATTAATGTCAAGCAATGTCTAGTAATGCTCATTCTTTTTAAAGAATTTTTATTAAAACTACAGCGATATTATAGTAATACTTATTTAAATACATTCAATACAATAGCTTAGCGATTTAGCATTCGATTTAAATGATCATTACTTACTTTTGACCGACACGGTCGTGAGATCTAACTCCATATCTTTGAACAAAGATGACATTGAATATGTTTCTTTGACGATAATATTCTCAATAGTATCTTCAATGTTTATGATTGAACGTGGTATCTTCTTTCGATCAAGATACAATCTGAAGAAAAGTTTCAAGCCTCCATTCTCAAATTTCTCTATCGTTGTTCGCTTGTAGGCTGAACCCAATACGCTTCTTCTAAATAGAAGCTCAAACTAAAAAGGATAAAAAATTGTATTTTTAAGAAATTCACCCTTTTTCGTATTTAATCTAAAACAATTTATTTAATCTAAAACAATTCCAGAATAATTCATTTACAATGTTTTTAAATTTGCGCTCTTTTTCCCGGAAAACCATACTTGTGCTCAGCTTTAACATGGGATTGTACTTCTCGCCTCTAATTATTCTGAAGCTACACGAAAATTCGGCAATAACTGTAATCAAATAACGTAAGATATGAAAGTATTGTGTGACTTATTATTTATTATATTGTTATGCAAATATAAAAAAACTCACCATTTTTAGAATTTATTCGGAAAGCTGTAATATTAAATATTTAATTAATGATAATTAATAGTTCGGATATAATTTATTGTAAAATAAAACAAAAAAAGAAAAAAGAAACAAAGAAGAAAGGAAGAGTAAATTTATAATAAATATTTAATTTACCACCCATCCATAAAGCTAATCCAGCGATTGCTAATACAGCGATCAACACTAATATAGAGGATATGATTAACATGGCACTACTGAATCTCCATGTAGCGTTACCATTCGCCCGTGCTATCGATACCTTGGACCAGGCAGATCTTGGTCTCAAATAATAGTCGTTCTGTAATGTGAGAATCATTAGATATTTACAATAAGATATTTTATTTTTATTTAGCATATATTCACTAGTGAACTCTCGTTTATATAAACAATTTACTATAAACTTTCGCTTATATAAGCGATTAATAAATATTCAAACATATTTTTTTTTAAAGCGATTATACACACAATCGCCGCTAATATAATACAATAACGATTGCAATGTCTGTTCTTTTCTTATCCTTATAAACATTTTGAACAACAACCGTATAGTGTGATGTAGTACATACGCCCAACTGTATATAAGAAAAAGAATAAAAAAAAACACAAATCGTGCGGTACTTTCCATAAAATGATGACAAGCTATAAATTTCTAACGGTTTATCGCTCGCGCTTCGAATCTAGATATTCCATCCGACATGGTCGATTTCATCGGTGTATTCGAGATATTTCGCTTGCCTGAAGCAAACGCAAATCCATACAGCACAGAATCTTTCAGATATATTACAATACCGTTATAATATTGCAATGATACAATTTGCAATGTAACGTGACAGAAATATTGAAATAAAATATTGTAACTACAACAAACATTAATAATATTTCAGAAATATTGGAGAACGCATATTACTTAATAATTATGCTAAATTAATGAATAAACATTTTAATTCTATCTTTTATAACTTGATTAAAAGTATTATTGATTTTATGAACATTTATTGATAATTTTATACCTCAGAGTAAACATTTTTTTTTATAATAATAATTAATATAACATAAATTACTTATATGATATAAAATTGTAATATCCAACAGAATATTAATCTAAATTATATTATATTTATGATATACATCATTATATAGACTAGTTTTCTATCTTATATCGATATCATTTGATCGTTGCTCGAATATTTTTAATGGAAATGCGGACTATATAAGAATAATTCTCAGTCGCACTCAAGTGGCGTTGCCGAGCATATCCAATTATGTACATCATAAAGCGTGGTAACAGCTATGCGGTTCTTGAAAAGACTAATTCCGCCGTCTTATTAAAAATTCATAGATATAACGACATTTCAGACATGATTATCATTCGCTTGCTAAAGATCACATTAATAGGAAAACTAGAAAAACAACAAACTTGCCTGGGTATATTTCTACGGTTTAAACTAGATAGAAATGCATTACAAAAATATCTGCATAGGCTAATAATATAATTGGAAGATTAATATTTATAGATACATTAAGAAATTTCGATATTTGTAGGTAATAATTTGAGAAATGTGCTTCGTGTAATTTTATTTGTATGCGTATCATGACCTGGGCGAAGGATATGTGCGGCCTTCAAAGAGGCTGTAAAAAGAAAAGAGGAAGATATGAGTACGAACAATTTTGCTGAGTGCAAAGATCCTTCAAGGACATTACCGCAACTTTCATCTTTGTCTGGTTTAATGAAAGGTTCCTAGAGAAACACGTCGATGGTCCTTTGGACCATCTACAGGTAGATGGTTATAATTATTATAATATTTACCCAGTATTGGAATGGTAAAACCACGAATGTAAAACGATATCACACGCACACACATATAAAATATAATTTTATTTAAATATGACAAATAATTATAATCATTTATCATGATTGACACATTTGAATATTTAAAAAAAAAAAACGTAATGTCGATTTATTTCTCTCGCGTAAAATGGAAATCATTTTCCAGATCAAATCATTTTAAGAACAATTCTAATGACAAGATAGCTTTTTACTCAATCAATTTCTTGGAAATTTTTTAAAGTTTTAACTATATATAACAATTATTGAAATTTAAATAAAATAATAATTGAAAGAAGTCAATTGATAAAGATTTTAATATATGATTCACTGTCAGTATGATCATAATTTTCGTAAGATATTTATATTACATATTACAGATGTTATTGTAACTGTAAGATTTAAATCTTTTAAATCATAATTAATTTGTATCTAAAATGCTATTAAATATTATTTTTTGTTTGTGGTAGGACACATTCTATGTACAACCGTGCATTTATATTTTAGGTACTTTAATCTTAACTATTGTAGTAATTGTGGTAAATAAGAAAGATATTATCCAGTGTATGATTATATTCCTATTTTATCGTATCTCACCTCGCGATTCAATAAGAATTTTAATTATCATTCAGCTGACGTTCTGAGACGATCCGAGCGTACACGATCAACAATTCAAATATCATCCGGGATTATTAGCATAAAAGATATGTATTACGTATATATTGATATGTATAATTCGTTCTTCATGATATGTTGTACGTTACTTTTTCGCATGTCTCAAGTTCAGACTTGTTCCTTAGTTAGAAGAGTGCATCTCATTTAGAGATCTTATTGCATATAATATAATTTACCATGAGTAAATGCATTACTATCGTCGCAATTATCGTTCACCGTTGTTGACTTGATAACGGTACCATTGTGCGCAAATTGCGGACAATGTGTCGACAATCAGACCAAACCATCTAATTACCCTAGGGCACTGCGCCGGTAAGAAATGTGAATTTTAACACAAAAAGAAAAAAAAACTTATTAAAATGGAAATCCCAATTGCTGAATAATTTGAAAGATTGTAAGATAAAATAAACGAAGGAATTTACACGTCAGAGCTGAATGTCTTATCGCTAGTAATACATAATGTATTTGTATTGAAAAGAATATCTAAAGAAATATCATATAAAAAGTAAAAATTTATTATCTATTATATCCATAAAATTTCTATTAAAATTTAATATAATTCTTTTTACTGAAATTTTTTCTCTTCCAAAATTATTTTAAATAATAGAATAAAATATATTCTTCTCCTCATCATCATTGTTGAGCAAAATTTTAAACTAAATAATTTAGTGTTATTGTATTTTTTTAATTAATACATAATAAATTCAAGACTTACTTGATAAGCGTAAGGGCTAGGTCTGTGAAAATAACCGTCGGTATTCATCACGGCATGGCTTTTTCTACTGCTACACATATTAGAAGTCATTTTCTGAATTCTTGAGCGCTTATCGAGTTATTTCCACACATTCGTTGTCCTTTATGAGATTTTGATTAATTTTCATAATATTTCTTGAGATAATGTTGCATCGTGATGATATTCCGCGAAGACTGATCAAAGTATCGTTCGCATTCTCATTATTTTATATCTGTACACTCATCGATTATCAACACGTTTTCAATTAAGATCCTTCTCTGCAGTCTTGATACAATTGTTGATATTCTTGATCACATGAATAAATTCGTAGGCGAAAAATAATCACATGCAAGATATTGTGTCGCGGAAAAATTCTCGATGTCCAGAGATACCGTTAAACGATTATGGAGTAACTTGAAATATATTTTTCAAGTTGAAAAATATTCATTCAACTTCGTTCTTTTAGTTACTGCTATCGTATTCAAGTCTATAGGAAAGCCTATAACAAAGTGTTATTGTCTGTCAAAATTACGTTATATATATATATATATATATTTTACTTTATTCAAAGAAACGAGTTACTGACCCAAGTATATATAATTTTTTTGCTCGCTGAGATTGTCGACGAACATGAGGTATTTATACACACAATGTATCTTCCGAGACCGATACAAAATAAAGAGGTAACGCGAAGCGAGGTAGAAGCAAGCCCAGCACTACCACATCCTTCCTTCATAACGGTTGATCACTAACTGACGATGAAAGATCTCAAGGTACTGCCGTTCTTCATCTTCATTTCTATTCGGCCAAGACCGCCGGTATATTCAGTTTATGTATATGATAGTTTACGATGATCTTCCATATCGATTTTTTTGTATTCCCACAGTTACGATGCTTCATATTTGAGATATCAAGCGACACGTTGTAACATCGCGATGTTAAGTACATAAAAATAAATCTGGTTTGTCAACAATTAGATTGTTGCCTATGTACAGGGGAGTAGCGATGCTACCAAGTAGCTTATCCAGAATATTCAGATCATGAACGTGCTTTCAATTAATATATCTCAGAAATGAAAGACGGTAATCAAGAATCTAACGGCACATTTTCTTATAAAGAGTTAGAAAAAAAACACAAATTACTTATGTAAATAGCTTTCATTTGCGAGCAGTTCGAAAAAAATTGGTGCAATCAATTCCAGGATGTCATAATTTTTCTCGCAAAAAATGACAATTTTTCTCGCTGACCTTTTTTTTCATATAACAGCTGATTCTGCCAATATTCAATTTAATCATTATTAATATAATTATTTATCCTTGCTTATATTATAATCAATGTTATGAGAAAGAGAAAAATAGAGAAATAATAAAACTCCAATAAAAAATAATTGTTTTATTCTTGAATTAAGTTAACATAAAATATTTGTAATAATTAAAAATAATAAAAGTACTGTACCGTATTTAAAAAAAAAAAAAAACGGTAATAAGGAGAAAAGAAAAATGTATTTCGATGAGTAGATTAATAATCCGCGAATAGATTTGAATATTAAATCTCGCTTATATATTATCATTTCACACGTTTTGCGAGAATAATGAAAAGAATAGAAAGAGTAAGAGGAAGGAATGGATGGGTGAAGGGAGAGCAAAGAAATTAAACGATGAAATTTTCTGATGTCGAAAATGCAATTTTCTCTAGTTTCTCACCATTTCGTTGACAACTGTCACGCGAATCCGGAACGGCTGCGGCCAGCCGGTCGTTTTTCGAAAATCTCTTCTTTTGGCCTACATCTATTGATATCAGGAAGGACAATGATCGCGTGTATGAGTCGACCTATAAATCTCGCATTGTCCGGCTGCCGATGTTTAGTCGCCCAGATATTAACCCCACGGTGAAAAGGTCGTGCACTCGGTATTGTTCGATGGCTGACCCTTCTCGTAACAGAATGACCCCCGACTACTTGTTTATCAAGTTACGAGCGCTCGGTCCACTCGTCACTGATTTTATATGGTGCGATAAAATACAAAATTCATGTAAATTTTCGTGGAAATAAATATGCCCTCTTTCGTGCATTGCAACAAATATAAAATTATACAATATTATAGTTTCTTGTCAAAATATGTAATAGCCGCTATGACAGCCGCTCAATGAAATAACGCGCAGCGCATATCAAATGTTTTAAAAAAATAAATATAATTTTTCTTTTTTTTATACATTATGATTTTTTTTTTAGCTTAACGAGCCATTATTGGTCAAATTCCTATAATCTCAATTCCGGGAGGCAATTTAGTGAGATTGATCCACGTGAAAAATTGACGTGTGGAAACATGTGCTCCGTTCGCGTTAGGGTGGTGTCAGCAGATGAACCAAGTATGGGTCAACCGATCACAAGCGTGGGTCAGCTGTCAGCTTGTTTGTCCTTAGAAAAGGCCGCCGTTTGTGGATTGCAGCCTGCGTTTCGCTATACGCTGGTCAACCAACGATTGGCACCCCCCAATATCAACGAATTATCGTATCCTTTCGATTTCCATAAACTCACGAATTTTTCATCGGAACGGTCACAAATTTACAAATGACTACTTGTAATTAAAATTCAACTCCCCTCCTTCTTCTTCCTCCCCCTTTGCATTTATGCTAATTATATATGCTGTTAGTTTGTACTCTTGTTTGCATGATAAAAAAACATTCAACGAGTGAAAATTGTATTTATTATTTCTCTTTGACGAGAAAATTGAATATATCGCAAGAAATATAAAAATATTATTAAAATAACTAATTATTGTTATTCGTTCGCGATAATAAACTTTATTATTATTGTTTTTATATTGTTATTCGTCCGCGTACGCGCGGTGTATCTTGAGCACGTGTTGTCACATGAGAAAATGTGTCTCACGCATATTTATACCTGAGCCTGAATGGCATATCCCTCGTTTGAACAGCTGCGCTTTACCTCTTTCGTACTCCCACATGAGATTCTAGTTTTGCAGAAAAGGATATTTTTCCACGATCTAGCAAAGGGGTAAATATGTATAGCAACGTATCTTTGTTATGAAGGAAGAAGTTACCAATTGCAATCCATATTTCCGTTATGAAGCATAAAGTTCGTTTCGAAAAGACAGTGAAGAACGAATATTTTTAGAAAACATTTTTTTATACAGTACTACCGATACATAACGCAGACTATTAATGAAGTAAATTTGAGTAAAACGTAATAAATGTTATATTACGAAAATTTTAATATTGTATATACTTTGCATCAAAAATTTAATTCGCGTTATAAAAATTTGACATAAAAAACTATTAAATAATAAACATACAAAGCAAAATTGAAGAAAAATCATGATAAGAGTCATACTTTTCACGTTTAAAAAAAGTTTGACGCATAACTGATGCATGACGTATAAGTAACAGCAATTTCTGTTGAAAATGACAGAATTATTACAGATTCGTGTTGTTTAAGTAGCAAAGGGAGAGTAACTCTTTGATATAGAAAATTCGCAATAGTCACAATCATGTGTCGCAAAAGAGGTGGGAGAAAGGGAACAGTGTCTGCTAAATCGTCTATGAATCCGAATGACTCTGATTGGGCAGACAAACTAGAGAGGGAAAATAACTGCCCCTTCGACAGAATTCAGAAATATGCGGCTATTTCATTTTGGGACTTAGAATATCGTCGTTACTTCATCCTGACCTTACTTGTCGTTCTCTCAGATATTCAAAACTTGCGTTCATAATCGGCAGACAATATAAGGACAATACGTAATAACATATCGTGTCTTAAAAAAAAACAGTGCTGAGTGATCCGTTGACGCTTTTTTGTGAACACCCTATGTGTGTGCGTGAGAGAGAGAGAGAGAGAAAATAAATACTTTTTATATATATCTTCTATAAAAAAAATCTGTAATTACAAAATTGAAGGAAGGAAAAACTGAAGATTTGGATGTATCAGGTTTGATTAAATACTTTAAATACAAGTCGTAAAACAAAATTCGAAAATAATACGTTTTTGTTATTAAACTCAATCAACAGAATATCTAAAACTAATTGGTTTATAATTATGCCATATTAATTCTATTTGAGTATCTCTTAAGATTGTCTATTCAAGTGATTTGATTGATAGATATTATAATTGCACGCATCGATTAGTTTACTATTATAAGTTAGTTGTAAATTTTGTCAAATATTATTTCTATGTGTGTGTGAGATATTTATATAAGAATCCTTTTAACATGCGTGAAAAAAGAGATAGTATTCCTCTCAAATTTGGAATAATAAGAACTTCCTTATAAGAACAAGGATAAGGAATTTTGTTTTCGAAGCTGTGTTTGTAACGTGATTGTAATATTATATCTTTTTTTAGTTTAAACTCTCTTTAAAACACGTTGTTTTGATTCTTAAACATTGACATTCTTAGTTGGCTAGCGTACGTCGAGAAAACTGTTGATTTAAAATAATTTTACAAAAATTTGAAAGAAAGAACAAAAAAAAAGAAAAGTTTTATTAAATTTTAATATTTTTTCAATTTTTCTAATGACAACAAATTTATTAAAGCTTCATTAAAGCTTCATTAAAGCTTCAAAAAAATATAAACTTAAAAAGATATAAATTAACAAAAAACATAAAATATATAATTATATTATAAATGTAAATAATTTACAAACGCGTATGAAAGTAATGTAATAAGATTTAAAAAAAAATACATAATTAGGCAATTTAATCGTAAATGATATTTTGTTTTAACATGGATGACGTGCACATAACAATTATTTAAATAGTGCAAAATACAGGCCGTAAAAATAAGTTCTTGCAATTTTCCTTATTGATTGGAACAAAAATAAATCAGAATCAAAGAATAAGAGTGATTTGCCTAATCAATAAGGAGGAAAAAAAAAACTGTATCATTCTTATTATTTCAGAAATGCATGAATCCTAACTTCTTTAAAGATTTTCCTGATAAAGGAAATAAAAAACAATTATTATTAAAAAACTCATTCTCGATTCTCGTTCGCCTTGCTTTTTCTCTTATCGTATTATTCTCTTTTGTATTTCTATTTATAAATTTCTTTGTATTTACTTTTATATCAAGTGAGAAAAGCTAAGTGACACAAACGCCACATTAATATTCAACATAAATTAATATATTTGACTTCTTAGCAATTTTTTTTATAATTTGTAATCTATTCTCTCTCTCTCTCTCTCTCTCTCTCTCTCTCTCTCTCTCTCTCTCTCTCTCTCTCTCTCTCTCTGTATGTGTGTGTGTTATATACATTTGTCAATCAAAATTTCCATTTATTCGTACATTTTCTATATTGTTATGATCTTCATGTATATCTTGGAATTTCGAAATACTACGTCCGTTTGACCTTTAGTAGAAAACAGTGCTGTTCATTCGAAATTTGTAATGTCAAAATAAGAAAATGGCTATTGAATCGACAAGCGTCAAATGATTTGAAAGAAGTTCGTCTGTTACTGATCGAATCGTTACTGATCATAAATTTAAAGAACTTTTTTTAACGTGTCTTAAATATTTTTTTTCTTTATTATATAAACAAAAAAGGAATATATTTTTCCGTAAATAGTAAGATTTATAGACAAAATAAAGTGTTTTTGATCAATCATAATGAAATCACAATTGGACTTACAGGCGATTCGACTTATTATCTCGCAATAATATATACTTATATCTATTATTTTTATGAGAAAGAGAATTTAGTTTTTGCATTTAAACTGTATGACTTATTTTAAATAAAATAAAATAAATATCTGTTTTATGTAATATTGTCACAAATTTCTAACTATCGATTTTATGTTTTAGGGATAATGGCAAGATGAAGAGAAATCAAAACACAACAAGTTTTATACGCGTCGAATTAACAACAGGCCCCATTATCAAGGAACAATAACATCCCCGTCATTCAGAAATCACGCTCGTCTGGGGTAATAAAATTGTGGTGAGTAATCGCACAAAGTTCTCACTAATTAAAATTTAGCTGCTTACCGCACAATATATAATTTCATAACAATTATAATTTGTGTAAAAAATATTGTATAAAAAAATTACATAATATTATATATAATATTATGTGATTTTCAAGATTTTAATCTTTTAATTAATTAAGTAACACTTTTTTCAAAGATAAATTGTGTTTAAATATATTTTTACAAACATATTATAAAAATTCGTTATTCAAAAACATATTTCTTAGAAAAAGATAAGCCTAATAAGCTCGTGCATAAGATAGATAAAAGGAAATAATGTAAAAAATACATAATTTAATTATCCTACAAATTTTTAAAATCTTTTATCTTTACGTTTACCCTTTTATAAAATAGAATCAATGATTTTTTTTTACAGAAAGAAGAGCTGGAAAAAAGTTATAATTCTTTCGATTCCAATGTTTTATTCCATCATTAGATCAACAATTCCAACTGATCGAGAAGCAAATTATTGTTTTTTACGATGAATTATAACTTGTCACCTATTTCCAAAAATAGTCTGCAACTCGTTTACGAAAATTCTGACTTACCCGAGGAAGTTACGCAACATCAAGACATGAACAAATATCAAGTGAATCAATCGATGGACATTATGTCAAACATTATAAAACTGTCCAGTGAGGATACCAATCTCGCACAGAACACCCTGCAATGTCCGATATGTGTCTTTACTACATCAAGCAGGTGCCTTGTCATTAAATTATTATAGCACAGAATATACATAGATCAAATTTTTAGGTCATTTATACATTTAGTTAAATTTGACATATATATAGTGGTCTTTAAAGTATACTGGTACATATACCATACATACATATCTCTATATAGTGTGTGTGTGTGTGTGTACATTAATATATTCAACTATCAGTGTTGAATCTGCTAATTTCAGGAAAATTCAAAAGAAAATATTCGTTAAATTGCATGTTTTCAGATCAAAATTTACCGAACATTTAATCAGCCATTGCACATCGAAATGCAACAATCCAAATTTTAAAGCCATCCTCGCGCAATTGCCAATCTTCAAATTTCTTCAAGGCAAAACCAATTGTTCTTTTCCTACATTAGAAGAATATACCGCACATGAGACAGAAGAGATTGACAAATCTGAAATTTTTTCCATGAATCCGCAAAGTAATGTAAAGCAGAGACAATATAAAGGTTTTCGAGAAGGTAAAATTTGCAAACAATGTAACTTTATAGCAACCACAAAACTAGAATATTGGGAACACATGCGCTGTCACATCAAAGGCTTTACCTGTTCTGAATGCTCTTTCGTTACCAAATATAAACATCATATGAATCACCACTGGCTTAGTGTTCACGACGGCTCCAAGCCGTTCAAGTGCAAAAAATGTTCCTATACATGCGTAAGTAAATCGATGCTAACTAGCCATCTAAAAAAACATTCGAATATTTATCCATATAGATGCGCGAATTGCACGTACAAAACCAAGTTTTGCAATGCATTAAAGAAGCATCTACGAAAAAAAGGCCATCAACCAGCGATGGTATTGAACGCTGACGGTTCACCAAATCCCTTTTCCATCATCGATGTCTACGGTACTAAACGCGGACCCAAACAAAAGCCATCCGCTGAAAAACAGGATGAGTTGAATCAGAATACTGATCAGAGTATGACGATCGACAATAGCCAGCTTAACTCAGGATCAACTTCTTCAATTTTATCACTTCAATCACCGGTCGCCCATTATCTAACTGTGACCACGGTGAATGAAATGGATAATGCAAATTCGATAATGCAGAATAGCATGAAACAGAATCAATCTGTCATGGAGTTTCCTTATAATGATTTGGTTACTGCGTTTAACTTGTCAAACCCGCTTCTGGTTCGCGAGGATGCAAAATTTCATGACAATATGCAGGAAATTAATCACGCCCACGCCAATACGTTAATGGAGTACGTAAAAATCATGAAAATGCCTGAGGCATATGCCCAGCATTTGCCTATAACTTGTTTCAATCCAAATGATGCTAACAAACTTCATATTTCCGATAATGTGAAGACCACTAGTGAATCCTCGAAATTCATGACGTTAAAAACTCAACTGAAGTCACAAAAAGATGAGTCTATAGATGCACCGTTGGATCTCCGCATCGCCGAGGTAATCGGAAAAAATCAATTTAAATTGCAGTTATTAGCTACAAACTCACATAAAATCATCGGCACCAATAAACGCAAAGGTAGAGCTATGAAACTGGAACGTCGCGCGATGGAAGAGAACACAAAATCAGAACAGAAGGAAGTAGAATCTTCCAAATCTTCGACAATTAGCGAACCCGTCTTTCGGGAAGAAAATCAAAATATCAAAGACAGCAAAGGCAAAGCCATTGTCGAATCGATCGACATCGAGCACATTTGTCATTATTGCGAGATCACGTTCGGTAACGTTGTCATGTATACCATGCATATGGGTTGTCATGGCTTCGATGATCCTTATACGTGCAATATGTGCGGTCACCACTGCACCGATAAATTATCTTTCTTTCTGCATATCGCTCAAACACAGCATACATAGAAATGATAAATTGGATGGAATTATATGATAAATAACGCAATTCGTTTGAGAGAAAAATCCTGTACGCCACAAAAAAATGTATATGAGAAAAAGAAAGTGAACGAGACAGGAAAGGAAATTTTTAATACAATTCTAGTCAAAAACGTCAAATATAGACGCTTTGAGAAGCGCTTGCATTTGCCAGATCGGCAAATATATAATTTTAAAGAAAAATAGAGAATATATGTTTATATATGGCGCGTGTCTCTTGATATATATGCAAAGCATTAACAAAGGTTTTAATGTACTATTACAACAGTAATATTTCTAGAGTTAGACGAAATTTTAAAAATTCCTCTTTTCTTAGATAAGAAACTTTTGTTAACATTTTGTATATGTATATATAGTATACACACACACAATACGTTGTGACCAAGGCAATCTATTTTTTCCAATATTTTTTTTTTATTTTTTTATATAATTGAAGATCTCGATGCTTTGTTAGGTATCTGTATAATATGCATCAATTAGATTAGATAATCGACAGATATATACTACGAATATCTTTTTCTACCGCAAATTATTTGCATCATTTTATCTTCTTTAAAAGTTGATGTGAATATTTTCATTAATAGAAAAATTTCAAATTATCGCAAGTATACAAAATTAGACATAAATAATTTGGTACTACTGATATTATTATTTTTCAATAATTGGACTGCTCTAGCATTCTTCAAAATTTTCTAATTTCTTTGACATTTTTTTTTTATAAATCTGAAAAAATTTTTCTTGTTACAGTATTATGTGTGCGCGCGCACTTGCAATTAGCAAAGAAAAATGTTCATATATGTGTGACAAAAATATGAAATATTATTAGACACTGAGATTTATTTGTAGAAATCTCACACTTTGTATTATTCTTGCGATTTATTATTCTCCGTTTTTGTTTTTTTTTCTCTTTAGTAGGTTTTTTTTCTTTTTTTCGATATATGATATTTCTAGACTTCATCAAAAACATTTTTTTTTTTTATTTACAACTATATTAAATTTTTATATTTATAAACTTCCTTTGTTATCGATTTAGTATGACGTATAGTTGGTGATATACATTTTTATTCGCGAATCAGATTCGAAATTATGCGATTTTTTTGTGGATTTTGTATCAAATCCATTTAATATAGTTCATACAAAAATATGTGCATTTTTTCATTTATTTTTAACTAGTCTTATTATTTTTGTATTTCTTTAACCGACTCAGTCATGCTTCTGTATTTATTATAGCTTAACAAATTTCTATCAAAAAAATTATTCTATATATTTTTTTTGTATATCGTATATTCGAATATATATTTTCTTTTTCTTTTTTTATGTAATCATTGAATGAAGGTATCGATAGTAAGCAAAAATTGCATGACATGATTGTGATAATCGTACCTCACGCGCGCGAACGCACACAATTAAATATATATATATATATATAGATTATATATATGTATAAATAAGAAAATTTATATATAAATGTATATTTTTCGAACATATAAAACTACAAAAAATTTATTTTATAATTCTATATAGTAATACACCATATTATAAAGATGAATTATGATTGATAAATGTAACGGTTCCACTAAATTATATTATTAAATACATATAATTTATTTGAAATATATTTCATTAATTTACAGTTTTTTTTTAATAATTTCTATAAAATAAAATAAATGTATTCGTATAATTATATAAATGTATACCTTTTATTTTAAAAACTTCAAATTTATTATATATATATATATATATATATAATGTATAAAATGATAATATATAATAGTCTCCTATATATTCTTTTTACATACTTTACAAATATTAATATCGTACTATAGTCATATCATAAGACCGTATCAATCTAGGCATTAAAAATTGAGATTAAAGACTGGTGGACTGTCACATAATTGGTTGAACTTTTCGCGCATGCGCACTGGAACTTTATACCTGATGTTCAAGTTAACTGGTTAAACTGTGGCTCTATGGCTTTCAGTTTTACATGAAAACTCGGCTTATTGCTCGCTAACTATACCGATTTGCGTGATTCCAATCTATATCGAAATTAAATGTTAGGTATGTAAAAAGAGACGAGAAATATATGTGACGTATACGACGATGATATAAAGAAAAAATTATTCATAGTGTGTGAGAAAGCGCTTTGTTAAGTCGATCCACTAATGCAAAATATAGATTGTATTATTAAGAGGCGAAATAAATAGACGATCTATATCTGTTTTCACACGCGTTAGAAAACGACACGTCTGCGAGAGAATGGCGAGTTGACCTATCACGAAGAATGGAATGTATGCAACGGTACGTTTTAACGGTAGGTATGTCTGTATATCTCTGTCAAAATGCACTATTATTTTTTAATCATACTATGACTTTTTTGTCCTATCTCTGTCTTTTTAAGACAAATAATTTCAAGACACATATATATTAAAGGTTACGTATCTATTAATCATATCATGTATCTTACGATCGTTGCGACCAATCTTTTTTTCAATCTTTATTACGATTGAGTCGTAATAACTGTTGGGCACAAATATTCATACACCACAATCACGTGTCTTTATTTCATCGAATCAAATTGATTTTTCGCTATTTATATCACGTAATGACATTCAATATTTGTCGCATTTGATTTCGGAGTTAGTGTATATCCTCAAAGAGAAAAAAGAGCAAGACACCAAAGTGATAAAAAATATCTTAAAATTACAACACAAAATATATAGCTTGTATTTGTAAGCTTGCATATATTATGATTTGTATCACACGATTGAACACAATAGATGTCTGCGATAACATTAACATGAGCTTGCTTTCTTTCTCTATATATATATATATATTTTTAGATTAGTAATTTGCATAATTTAATGAGATTCTTTTTCTATATAGTTTCCAGAGTATCAAAATATAACATTGAGCCAATTGATACTATATACATTTAAAATATAAGGTAAGTGATATGAAAAGAATATAACGAAAAATATAGGAGTAAGCTCTTTTTTTTCCTCTCTCTCTTTCTTTTACATTGAATTTTATAATATATATATATATATATATAATTATCACTTACAATATTTACAATCATTTATTAGTCAATTTAGTCATTGATATTAATGAATAAATTCTTTTTTTAAATTATTTAATTCTGATCAGAAAGAACTATAGTGGTTTTTATCATTTGTGTTTATTATATAGCAGCCATTATAGTGGCTCGTTAAAAATTTTTGCTGTATTTATATAAACATATAGTAGCAACTTACTATTAAATCACTGAACAAACTAGTTAAGTATCTTAATTTAGTTCCAATTTAAACAACTTACAATATTTATACAAATATATGAATTAAATTTCTTTTTCTTTTTTGTGAAGTAACTACATGATTTTGCGCATCAAAAAATGTATACAATACTTAAGATGCAAGAAAATCATATATATATATACATTTCTTTTTTTTTTCCCCTTTCAAGATGGCAGATGTCGACCCTGAAACTTTATTGGAATGGCTCAGTATGGGGCAAGGAGATGAAAGGGACATGCAGTTAATTGCATTAGAACAATTGTGCATGCTGTTACTTATGTCCGATAATGTTGATCGTTGCTTTGAATGGTAAATAAAATAATTATTCAATGATAATAAAATAATTGCATGTAAGTAATGATATTGATACACAGTATATTTTATGTTCTACAGTTGCCCTCCGCGCACATTCCTCCCAGCACTTTGTAGAATTTTTCTGGATGAATTAGTGCCAGACAGTGTGTTGGAAGTGACTGCTCGAGCTATTACATATTACTTGGATGTTTCCGCGGAATGTACGCGCAGAGTGGTTGCTATGGAAGGCGCGGTGAAGGCTATTTGCAGTCGACTTTCTGGTGCTGGACTTGGCTCCAGAGCCAGTCGGGATTTAGCAGAACAATGTATAAAGGTATAATTAATTTCACATATATAAAAATATTGCATAAAATGTGATTAGCAAGATAATCAAATCTTATTTTTATATTTTAAATCAGGTATTAGAACTTGTATGCGCGAGAGAAGCAGGCGCTGTATTCGAAGCTGGTGGTCTACCTTGTGCGTTGTGCTTCATCCGAGAACACGGAGCGCGCGTACATCGGGACACGTTGCATTCGGCAATGGCAGTCGTTACGCGTCTATGCGGTAAAGTTGAACCTCAAGATAAGGCTTTACCTGATTGCGTTGAGGCTCTATCGGTGTTACTCAGACACGAGGATGCGCACGTGGCTGATGGAGCACTTCGTTGCTTTGCATCACTGGCGGACAGGTTTTCCAGAAGGGGAACAGATCCTGCGCCATTAGCATCAAATGGATTAGTTTCTGAACTTTTATATCGGTATGTGCATGATTTTTTTTATATTTATATTAACATAGTATATATTTTTACATGCAAAATCTTTTTTAGCTTGTCAAATGCAGCAGGACCTAACACATCCACTACGGCGACTTGCAGCAATCCAAAAACACCACCACCATCTAGTACCATAACTACAGTTCCAGCTCCGGAACCAAAATCCTGTGCTTCTGTTTCAACCATAATTAGTCTCTTGTCGACACTTTGTAGAGGATCGCCGTCAATTACGCACGATCTTTTACGATCGGAATTACCAGATGCAATAGAAAAGGCACTAAAAGGAGATGAACGATGCGCTCTCGATTCTATGAGGTTAATAGATCTTCTATTAGTCTTACTATTTGAAGGTAGATTAGCATTGGGCCGAAACACTACCGGTGGTCCATCTGGTCCTTTGTTACCAAGATTGAGACGTTTAGATAGCGCTGGAGAAAAATCACATAGACAATTAATCGATTGCATACGCTCGAAAGATACAGATGCTTTGATAGAAGCAATTGATACAGGTGGGATTGAAGTTAATTTTATGGACGATGTTGGGCAAACTTTGCTCAATTGGGCTTCAGCGTTTGGTACGCAAGAGATGGTCGAATTCTTGTGCGATAGAGGAGCAGATGTTAATAAGGGCCAGCGATCGTCCAGTTTACATTATGCAGCTTGTTTTGGAAGACCAGCTATTGCCAAAGTTTTACTTAGACACGGTGCTAATCCTGATTTGCGGGATGAAGATGGTAAAACACCTTTGGATAAGGCTAGAGAACGCGTCGATGAAGGACACAGAGAAGTTGCAGCCATTTTACAGTCACCTGGAGAATGGATGTTACCACCGAGTCAAGAACATAGAAAACTTGAGACAGAAATAGAAGAATTTACAGAACCTAAGGGAGATCCTGAAATGGCGCCAGTTTATCTGAAAAGATTATTGCCAGTGTTTTGTGCAACCTTTCAGTCAACTATGTTACCGAGTGTTAGAAAAGCGAGTTTAAGTTTGATCAGAAAAATGGTGCATTACATCCAACCAGAATTGCTTATAGAAACCTGTAGATCTGACAAAACCGGGGGATGTGGAGCTATGCTTGTAGAAGTAATTGCCAATGTTTTAGATAATGAGGTAAGTGTAATATATAATTTTTCAAGAGTATCAATATATAGTGTTTTACGCTTACTTATATTAAAGAACATTGTCCATTTTGCACTATGCTTATACACATAACATCACAGAGAGAGAATGCTATATTAAAATTTACATATTTTACTATATACGTTATTTTATAAAGGATTATCCTGTATGTATTAATCGAATTGTGGAAGAAATTATCTCCTCTCTTCTCTTTCTTATATAAAAATCCTATATAACCAAAATCAACACGATAAAACTATGCACATCTATTGTTCATAATGTATGTAAAACAGAATTCTATTTTCTCACAAAAATATGAGATATTCCTGCACACAAAAGATTTTAAAGATCCCAACATGCATGCAGGCAGAGAGACAATCATATTGATTGGCGATATCAGTGATTTATTAAGGTTTTTCACAGGAACTTGAAATAAAGGCGCCATTATCATCACCTATGGCTTTTAAGATGTTTGGTCCAAAATTACTCGGCTTTACGACTCGCAAGTCTTGTTGCAACTACATTCTCGATAAGACGGTAACGTCTATTGCATATTCCCATCGCTCGCGAAAGCCCTTTAATCCTTTCCATGCTGTTTATAATTCTGCAAGATTCCATTAATTTTTTAAAATTAATAATTGCGTCAAGAATATTAACGTTTATAATAAAATGTAATATACTTAAAGAGCGTGAAATTTAACATACTTATTATACGCATGTCTCCATTTGGATATTACATATTATTCGATAGAATTACAGATCTATATATTAATGTGTGCGTTTATTTTTATTAAGAAATGGAATATAATTAATCTCAAAGTCTTAATTCAATTAATTTCATAATTATAAAATGCCAATGATGCTTTTCCTGATAATTTTTAGCATTCTTGTAAGAAATTGCAACAATAAATTTCATTATTATTGCGAGATTTACAAGAAAATATATAATTTATAAATTAATCAACTAATTGAAATGTGAAAAAGATAAATAGAAGAATGTACTTTAAAAAATCTTACTCTTTTGATAAAATCGTCGAAGTATTAGATCTATTCTTGTCTACTGCCTGTTTGTCATTGATGGGATCTGTTCGCATTTTCGCAAATTATAGTTTAAA
This sequence comes from Polyergus mexicanus, assembly GCF_030449975.1. Lineage (NCBI taxonomy): Eukaryota > Metazoa > Arthropoda > Insecta > Hymenoptera > Formicidae > Polyergus > Polyergus mexicanus. Next base: position 9,536,104 of record NW_027223325.1, read on the forward strand.
AAAAAATGCATATTATACTTGTATTTATTATGTGCAAGTTTTGCAAAATAAACATTTTTTTTTATTTATTTATTTTTTTCTGATAAAAGTAAATTATTTTGCACTTTCTTTTTTTTATATATATTTCCGAAAGATAAATATTTTTATTATCTTATCTGTTTTGTGATTGTTTTAATATTGTTTTGCTTTATATTTAAAACTATTTAAAAACTTGTGTGTGTTCTCTAATATTAACAGGAAGATGAGGATGGTCACTTAGTTGTCCTACAAATGATACAAGATTTGATGATTAAAGGCAAAGAGGAATTCTTAGAACATTTCGCACGTTTAGGAGTATTTTCAAAAGTTGCCTCTTTGGCCGGACCACAAGAAACTACACCTGAGCCAGAAACAGAATCAAATCAATCAGGAGATGATCAAAGAATGGAAGATGCAAAAGAATTATTAATAGGTAGAGCGTATCATTGGAGAGACTGGTGTATATGTAGAGGACGTGATTGTTTATACATTTGGTCCGATGCAGCAGCTTTAGAACTATCGAATGGGAGCAACGGATGGTTTAGATTTATTCTTGATGGCAAATTGGCAACTATGTATTCCAGCGGAAGTCCGGAAGGGGGGACGGATACATCAGGTAAGCATATATACATGCTTGACTGTACATTTGCACACATATATTATTCATTTTGTTACTATCGTCTTTTTTACCAAAATGCTGTTTTTATCTCTTTACATTTTTAATGTTATTTTCACTTTATTTTATACTTTTTATTTGTGATTAACTTTTGCGAGGGTAACTATGTAAAAAATAACTGGTTTTACTAACTGCCTACAGGAAAAGGAAGGAACACAGAGTCGCTTACTACTGAAGGTTGGTTATATATGTTTCATTTGTGTAATAATTTGCATATTGTACTATATATAAAATTCTTTTCTTACATTCTACATGTTATTTAAAACTTGTAGCATATTTTTTATCTTTCTTGTCTTCTCCTCTTTTTCTTTTTCTTTTTCTTTTTCTCTTTCTCCCTCCCTTTGTCTTATAATGGCATATATTCCATTCTATAATACTTGATCTGACATTAATTAAATATGTAATTTAACATAATTTACAGAAAATCGTGGTGAATTTCTGGAGAAACTGCAAAGGGCACGTAGTCAATTAAAAGTAAATTTTGTAAGTCAGCCTGTGCTCTCTCGACCTGGCACTACACGGCTGGTTGTAGGAAATTGGGCATTATCCAGTAGAAAGGAGAGCGAATTATGTATACATAATAGTGATGGCCAACAACAGGCAACTATTTTAAGAGAAGATTTGCCAGGTTTTATTTTTGAATCAAACAGAGGTACAAAGCACTCTTTCACGGCAGAAACAAGTTTAGGTATGAGAAAAATGCTGAATTATTGTACTTTAGGATTATTTTAATCTTACTTCTTTTTATTAGAATTTCTTTATAAAAATTTACATTATATAATTTATGATTTAGGTCCAGAATTTGCAGCAGGTTGGACTGGTAAAAGAGGAAAAAGATTGAGATCTAAAATTGAAGCAATTAAACAAAAAGTCAAAGTGCAAGCGCAAGAGATATATGAACGTTATTTTAAAGTAGCTCAAGCTCAACCACGGGGTGTAGTTGCTAAGCTTGGTACCATTGTTAGTCAAATAGAGAAAGCATCTCAGAAACAACAATCTGGAAATCGTGAGTGGCGTAATGTGTTGCAATCCGCATTAGAGCAACTTAAAGTATTATTAAATGAGGAAGGTCGAGTATCTGCATACGAATTACACTCCAGCGGTCTTGTGCAAGCGTTACTTGGTTTGTTGGCTGCGCCTCCTGGACCTTCACCACCAACATTGAGGGCGACTAAACTTAGGATGCAGAGAATAACTGTGTTTAATAGCTGTTTTCAGACAAAAGACACGAATAAAGAACATAATTCTGCTAAAATTTTAGTCCACAAATTGGTTTCGGTGCTAGAATCGATAGAAAAATTACCTGTATACCTGTATGACACACCTGGATCAGGCTACGGTTTACAGGTACACCTCGCAGTATCACTGCGCATATAAGTTTTCTGCATATGTAATTTTGTTATATATTATTTTCTGTGTTTTTCAATTCAATTTTGTTTTATTCACAGATTCTGACCAGGAGATTACGCTTTCGATTGGAAAAAGCTTCTGGCGAAAGCGCGTTAATAGATCGATCTGGTCGTAGCTTAAAAATGGAACCATTAAGTACGATACAACAACTAGAGAATCATTTATTAAAAATGGTAGCTAAGCAATGGCACGATCATGATAGATCTACATTTACATTCGTGAAAAAGTTGAAGGAAGAAAATAGAATAATATTCAAATATCAGCATGATTTTGACGAAAATGGTTTGCTATATTGGATCGGTACAAATGCTAAAACTTGTCCGGAATGGGTAAACCCAGGTCAATATGGTTTAGTTGTCATTACATCAAGCGATGGAAGAAACTTACCGTATGGCCATCTCGAAGATATACTCAGCCGTGATCCATCAGCATTGAATTGTCACACTAATGATGACAAACGTGCATGGTTTTCGATTGATCTTGGAGTTTGGATAATTCCTAACGCTTATACCTTAAGACACGCGAGAGGATACGGTAGAAGCGCTTTGAGGAATTGGATGTTTCAAGCATCAAAAGACGGCGTTACGTGGATAACATTATATGCTCATGTAGACGATTGTTCTTTAAATGAGCCAGGTAGTACAGCTACCTGGACATTAGAACCACCGAGTGAAGAGACACAAGGCTGGCGGCATTTACGTTTACAACAAATTGGAAAGAATGCTTCTGGACAAACGCATTATCTATCTGTATCTGGTTTTGAGGTTTATGGAGAAGTTACTGGAGTATGCGAAGATTTAGGTCGTGCAGCCAAGGAAGCCGAAGCTGGTGTACGGAAACAAAGAAGATTTATTAAAACGCAAGTCCTTAAACATTTAGTTGCGGGAGTTAGAGTGGCTAGAGGTTTAGATTGGAAGTGGAGGGATCAAGATGGCGTACCACCAGGTATGTGAGAATATTAATTTATATACCGAGTATGTGTTCATAAAATAGATTGATACTTGTAGTAACAGATGTGATAAACAACATCATGTTAAACAATATTATAAAACTGCAAAGAAATAAACTAACTGTCTTGATATCTCATAGGTGAAGGCACAGTTACGGGAGAATTACACAATGGATGGATAGACGTAACGTGGGATCATGGTGGATCAAATTCTTATAGAATGGGTGCAGAAGGAAAATATGATCTTAGATTAGTCGGCACTAGTCTTGAGACAGACAGTACAGTGAAATGTAAAAGTGGTGGAGGAGTTTTAACTGGTCGCAAATCAAATAGCACTCCTAGTTTACCCGATTGCACTGATACCGTTATGCGTAGTTCGGTAGCTTCCACCGATCAAGCTGCAAGTGCGGATAATCTTGCGGCGAAGGTAGAATTCTTTTTATTATTCATTTATTACATACATATTTGCAGAATTAAAGTTTTCATACAGAGTGAAATAAAATAATTAATGTAATACATGAGATTTATTCTTTCTGATATTTTTTACAAGCAGCAAGCTGCCGAATCGATAGCCGAGAGTGTGTTATCGGTAGCCCGTGCTGAGGCAGTGGTTGCCGTAACTGGTGAGAGTGGAGCAAACTCGACAGGTGAACTTTCAGTTGTATTGCACCCCAGACCAGATACAGCCGTTACTAGTGATTTAGCTACTATCGTCGAAAGTCTTACTCTTAATACAGATTGTCCGGTTAACAGTACTAGTAATCGAGCATCCAGTTCAAAACCACTTTTTGCTACTATAAGAGGAAACAAGGTAAAAATGATATACTTCTGCTAATTTTCTACTATCTTTAAAATTAGAGTATCTACTTTCTATGGAAAAACATGAAAAATCTGAAATTCTTAGGGATTTCTTTTGTACTTAAAAAAATCAGGTAATTCTTATGCAATTTTATGGAGATTCAGGATATTGTTTTTAAATTTTGCTCTTATATTGTAAAGTAAACAATCAGTAATTTGGCAATAAGCCAAGTTGTGAATTATGTGTTTAAAATGTATTACAAAAATACTCTGGAAGAACAGGAAATTGTTTTACAAGATTTGAATAGACACTTGAACATATTACTGTTGAGATATGAATTCTAATGTATGAATAATGTAACATAGGCTAGCGGAGGCTTATTGAGTTTAGAAACTGCTGAGGTTCTGGATCGTATGAGAGAGGGAGCTGACAGATTACGCAACAATACTAACAGTTTTCTGAGCGGTGAATTACTTGGTTTAGTTCCTGTTAGAATCAGCGTTTCTGGCGAATCTGATGAAAATTCATTAAGGATCAAATCTGTACCGAGGCATCATCCTACAGGAATTGCAGATGGTACATATAACTTTTTTGTTGCAATAATACATGTTTCATTGCTATAATGCTTATATTTAATTATAACTATACTTAAACTCTCTTATCATGTTTGTATGTGGAAGATACATGACTACACTTCGTGACTGTACATTAATCTCCTTTCCTCTTGCTAATAATATATGTTTTATTACATTTATATTTATACATTTTTTTCGAATTAGTTGCTAAAGACTGTATTACTCGAGAGAAAGAAGCTAGTTCATCTACACAAAATACAACGGGTAATTGTCCTGTTGTGGTTACCAATCCCATGTCGGTATCTGTGCCTAATCTCGCTTGTTCCGATGCTAACAATACCTTGGAATCAACAGCTGCTACTGGTTTATTGGAGACTTTCGCTGCAATGGCGCGAAGACGAACATTAGGTTTGTTTTAAATTAGATTATTATATATTAACGAATATGCTTATTATTACAATTATTATATTTGTAATAACGTATGTATATTTTTCTCTGTGAATGTTATATTAAAAATATTTCTTAAATGTTATACATTTTCGGTTATATATTACATTATATGTAATAGATGATTTAACTTTTGCAAAATTCTCATTAAGGTGGGTATACACTTAGCGAATGAACACCGAACGAATAGTGAATGCGAACATCTTGTGAAACGTTTTGAACATTTTTCTCGCACGAATTGTCTTTGATGTACCGCCTCCTAAGGGAATCGACCCGAATGCGAATCGAACGTTTGAATTCGCTTTAGCATATATATCTGCTGAATGATAACAACGAACGTTCGCATTCGCTGTTCGTTCGGTGTTCGTTTGCTAAGTGTATACCCACCTTTACATATTATTACATTTCTTTCATGGCAAACAATATAAATTTTTAAAGAAGAAAATATATTTGTAGGACCTACAGGTGGACAACATCTTGCTTCAAATTCTAGTACGAGTTCTAATCCACGAGGACCAAATTCTGTGTCTAGTCTCGTACGATTGGCGCTCAGTCCAAATTTTCCCGGTGGTTTACTTAGTACGGCGCAAAGTTATCCAAGCTTAACAAGTAGTGGACAAATAGCTGGTAGTGGTGTCACCACGACAACAGGACCAGGCTTAGGACAAGCGCTTACTATGTCTCTGACTAGTACAAGTAGTGATAGTGAGCAGGTAAATTTCTCCTTTTTTTTGAATGGGTAGATTTCCCATTAAAATGTCCTCTCTTGAAGATTTTTTGTTAAATTTCGTTATTATATATGGATATAGGTCAGTCTTGAGGACTTCTTGGAATCATGCGGAGGTGTAGCAACTTCCAGTGCTGGTGGAGGTCGTACTACCGGCGGACCTACGCTTTTGACTGAACTAGAAGATGACGAAGATGGTGTTCTGGAGGAGGAAGAAGATAACGAAGAAAATGATCAAGAGGTAATTATATATATGCGGCATTTTTATCATACAAGATAATTCTAAGATAAATTTAAAAACTGTACTGACATACTCGTTACTTCAATTAAAATTTATTTTTTTCTTAGACGAAAATTTGAAAGTAAAATTTAAGGGATTTTTAGAAGAAAATTTTATTTATCACAATATAATTAATGTCTCAATATTTTCACTAAGAAAAAATTCAACTCAATTTAGTCTGAACATATGTGTCCGCACAACTTGATGATTTATTTTAAAATTACTGTCCCTTGTATACTTGTTTAGATTTCCAACTTTTTGATTACAATATCGTTTAATATATAAACAAGTATATAAAAATTTTTCAACTAATCAACATGATAGAAACATGATAGAATGACAAATGTGTTAATAAAAATTATATAAAACAAGTCATATAATTACTATTATATTCTTTACATTCTATACGTTTTAGGAAGAAGATGAAGAAAATGAGGAAGAAGGTGACGGTTGTGAAGGCGAATACGAAGAAGTAATGGTAAGTCGCAATCTTTTGGCAGCGTTTATGGAAGAAGAAGCACCACAGAGTAGCAAGAGACGTGCATGGGATGACGAGTTTGTGTTGAAGCGTCAATTTTCTGCTCTTATTCCTGCTTTTGATCCACGTCCTGGCCGGACAAACATTAATCAGGCAAGTAATATAAATTAAACACAGAACTAATCTTGTGAAAATGTTACATTAATTGAAAGTATTTCCGCAATAGACAACGGATTTAGAAGTTCCTCCTCCTGGCAGCGAAGCGCAAGTTAATAGCCGCATAGGAACATTGCCTATGCCTAGGCTTTCCTTGTCTTTGAAAGGACCAGGTTTTCCAGGTATACCGGATATTGAGATACCGCTTTCAGATCCGCACGCTAGTATTTTTCAAGCGGTCCAGGAACTAATGCAATTAACTGAATTGGGCAGTCGTCAAGAGAAATTGAAGAGGATATGGGAACCAACCTACACGTAATGTTTAAATTTTTGTTAATTTATCATAGAAATCATAGACATTATATAGAAAATATTGTAGCTTAATTGTTTCTCCTCTTCTAATTTATATATATAGCATAATATATAAGGAAGCTAGAGACGAGGAATCTGGTAGAGCAACACCGATTGTAACATTATATTCTCGTAACCTTACGCAAAGTGCAAACGCGTGTACCATGGAAGATGTTCTGCAGCTTTTGAGACATGTATTTGTTTTGAGCACCGGTCGGGATGACGGTACCTCATTAGAACAGGAAGAATCAAATGACACAACCTATTGGCTTCATCCAGATGACTTTACATCCAAGAAAATCACAAATAAGATCGTGCAACAGATTCAGGATCCGCTGGCTCTAGCTGCTGGTGCATTGCCCAATTGGTGCGAAGAACTCGCACGAAGCTGTCCGTTTTTGCTACCCTTCGAAACTAGACGACTCTATTTTAGTTGCACTGCTTTTGGTGCTTCACGGTCTATTGTATGGCTACAAACGCAGCGAGATGCGATTCTTGAAAGACAAAGAGCACCAGGTTTAAGCCCACGACGGGACGATAGTCATGAATTTCGTGTCGGCAGGCTTAAGCATGAACGAGTCAGTGTACCTAGAGGAGAGAAATTATTAAATTGGGCGGAACAAGTATTGAAGGTAAAAATTGTATTTTAAAGAAACCATTCCCCATATATATTAATGTACGTTTATTTTTTTTTTTACTTTTTTCTCTAGGTACATGCAAACCGTAAAAGTATACTTGAAGTCGCATTCGTAGGAGAAGAAGGTACCGGTCTTGGACCCACTTTGGAATTTTTCGCATTAGTTGCAGCGGAATTGCAACGTAAAGATTTAGGTCTTTGGTTATGTGATGATGCCGCCGATGATAATGGCATACAGATCTTAAGTGAAGAGCAAACATGTATTTCTGGAGAGAAGATTCGGCCTGCGGGATATTACGTGACACGAGCCAGTGGCTTATTCCCGGCCCCATTACCGCAAGATTCAGCAGCCTGCGATCGTGCTGTTCGATATTTCTGGTTCCTAGGAGTCTTTTTAGCAAAAGTTCTCCAGGATAATAGATTAGTAGATCTACCGTTATCCCGTCCATTCTTAAAATTAATGTGCCGCGGTGATATTTCGAACAATGTTAATGAGAAAATCGGTCTTACTGGCATTACGCAAGACAGTATGTCATCCAGCATGTCTAGTAGTTTTATATCGGAAGAGGGAGACACAGATGCTGCATACTCATCGTTAGAACCTTGTTCATGGTACGCTGGTTTATTAGACATAGAAGATCTTGCTGAGGTGGACCCTGTAAGGGGCGAATTTCTGAAAGAGATACAAAATGCAATTGCTAAGCGTGATAGAACTTTTTCCGATGGTGTAAATTCCACTGATGAAGAAATGTCATTGTACATTACTCATCCATCGGGTACTTCAGTGGCTATTGAGGATTTAACATTAACCATGACATATTCACCAAGTTCGAAAGTTTTTCAACACGATCATGTGGAATTAGTCAAAGGTGGCTCAGATATCGCAGTAACGATAGAAAATGCAAAAGAATACACTAATCTTACTATCAATTACTGCCTTAATCAGGGAATTTATAGGCAACTCGAAGCGTTTAAATTGGGCTTTTCAAAAGTCTTTCCGATGGAAAAACTCCACGTTTTTAGTCCAGAGGAAATGCGGGCAATGCTTTGCGGGGAACAGAATCCGCAGTGGACGAGAGAAGATTTGCTCAATTATACCGAGCCAAAACTAGGATACACGAAAGAAAGGTAAGATATTTTTTATTAAACTTATGAAGATAATCTGTTATTACTATTCTAAAAAATAGATGATGGTTTAACAGACTTGTGCATAATAGATATAGCTTGCATACACATACACATTTTATTTCGTTTAATAATAAATTTTATTTAATTTTTTTCAGTCCTGGCTTCCAAAGATTTGTCAACGTGCTATTATCATTGACTGGTTCGGAAAGAAAAGCATTCTTACAATTTGCTACTGGTTGTTCGGCTCTACCTCCAGGAGGTTTATGTAATTTACATCCCAGATTAACTGTCGTACGGAAAGTGGATGCTGGTTCTGGTGGTTATCCTTCAGTTAACACCTGTGTTCATTACTTAAAATTACCAGAATATCCTACTGAGGAAATTCTGAAAGAAAGACTCTTAGCTGCTACCCGAGAAAGAGGATTTCATTTGAATTAAATTTAAAATTTTTCTTATTCTAAGATTCAAATTATTCTTATTAAATAATGTGAAAAAATAAAAAATTATAATTTAGCGCGGATTGATATATATACGTAAAAAGAGAGAGAAGAAAGAAAGTACGGCCTTTATCGTAATAATTATTTTATTTTATTTTTTTATTTTTTTTTTTTGGTACGAACTATATAGTATAATAAGCAGATAACAACTTTTAGTAATCAGGGACAGAAAGTTTATTTCTGCAGAAATACTTGTACACATATTCTCCAGAAATGATTATATACATGTTCCCACTAATCTGGTTTACAGTAACATCCATAGTTAGATGTAAATATTAACTTAATACATTGTATAAACACCAGTTTCACACCAATGTTATAATATTATGTATATATAATATATAATATTATAATATTAATTATAATATCGGTTGTTGTAACTAAACTAGATATAAACTTGCAATTTTTATACGACATTTTAAGTTAGTGCTTACAATTACGGATGTTGCTGTAAAATAGATTAGTTGCAAACACATTGGATATATTTTTTCTAGTTCCCTGTTTCATCTATTCGTTATCATACATTATTTTTTTGTAAATTTAAATGTAAAATAATTACACATATTCCTAAATTGTTTTTATTTGAGAAAAATTTATTTATAGATAAATGTTTTGCGCTATATCAGTAAAAATCCATGATTACTAGATGATATATCCATGATATAACCATCCAACATCATCTAATACTTGATCCGATGCTCTCTTAAAATCACATTAATTTTCTGTATACTAACTTTGTAATATTTCATATATGCATATATATATATATATATATATATATATATATATATATATATATATATACACATATACATACATACATATACATATACATATACACATATTTATATCTAATGTAATCCTGCTGTGAATTATATTAGAGAATATCCTCTTTTATTTTATTATAAATATCATCTATTACTGAATTTACAATTTGCAAACTATGATTAATCGGATTTCTACAATCAGTGGTTGTTGATATATATTACATTAATAATAATTTGACAGATGTATTATTTTCTTGTACATTGTAAGTAAAAAATAATTTGTTTAAATGTGCGTATATGTATGGACGTGTGCGCACATGCGCTGTATGTGTGTGCGTGTTGTATAACAATTGAACATTTAAAAGATATTTGAAAATAATATATTTTAGTTATTTGATTGTATAAACTGTTATAAAATTGGCCCACAATTTGAAAATTATTCACAATTTAAGTATTTTATAATACTCTTTTTTGCAAGTATGTTTTGAATATATTTACTGTTTTCATGCAACAAAAATTCGGACATTTCTCATTTATAGATCAATGTTCATTGGAATATTACCTTCATTGAAAAAATGTGCGTGTGTTATTCTTTATTGTATAAAAGGTAATTTTACGAAAATTTCTATTTTCTTTATTATGAGATTATATGCATATATTACACAAACAAATAACTTGCTATAAATATTTATGCAATAATGTAAATCAAAATTGACGTTTATAAAATATTAATTTTTTGTTAATGATATTGAAAAAAACGATGTTTTGTAGTACCTAGACCAATGTTCACAACTTCTAAATATCTGCTTCTTAACTAAATATTTATGTATCGTCTTTAACTTTTAAAGAAACAAAAGTATCTTTAAATGAAACGAAAAAAAAGTTGCGATATTTTACTAAGAATGTTACCAAGATCGAATAAATTAAACATTCTTTGTGTATAATATGCTACTTAATGCGTGCGTTCACGCGATAATTACAATAATAGAAAAGAGCTCGAAATGTAATAATAGAAAGTAAGATATATGAAGATAATATAAATGTATGTGAGAAAAATTGAATATATAATGATATTGATATTAAAAATTATCATTACTGTAAAATAAATTATTCTCCTGGGCGAAGATGAATAAAAGCAAAAATGTGCCAAGGTATGTTTTCCAATATACTTTTATTATAAGTCTTACAAAGTCTACAGATTATATGTAAATATACATTGATGACTTGCGTATGCAATCTATGATAGTAAACATAACATATATATATTTCACTTGATAATCCACAGTTAAGAGATAATTTTAATTATCTTCTATTTAATTTTTTTATATATAGTATTTACATTGAAAATTACACACATCATACAGTATTCTAAAATATATGCAAATATAAAAGCATTGCAGCAATATATTGATGTGTAATCTTTTATCTGGCGATCATACGCGCGATTCTCAAATAAAGAACTTTGATCATAGCTCATTGTTGATCAAATTTTAAATTTTTATACCTCTAAAAGCTTACGTTTTGAAAATCATATTTATCACTTATATTTTTGCGACTTTGCTGTAATGTTTTGACAAATTTTAAAACATTTTTATGTATTTATCTTTTGTGTATTTTTTTTTTTTTTTTTTTTTTTTTACAATTTTGCTAACACAAATTCTTTTTTTATTTCATTATTTTGCACTGACGCTACTAGTCACTTTTGCAATACCTTGTTTGCCTCTGCGCGTTCTTCCTCTAATTCCTTAGATGTAATACCTAATTTTGATCTTGCAAAGTCACTAATTGGAAGATTCTAAAAATAAAAATTGTTAAGTATCCAACATTTTTGTTATTTTTTTATAATAAAAATATTTGCTTTTAATGATTTGAATATAGGAGAACTATTGAAAAGAAATATTATTACTATATGCATGGAAATACAAAACTCTCATTTGACATATAAAGTATTTCAGGAATTTTAAAAGAATGCATAGATAGAAAATATAAAGAGAAAAGTATTACTTGGCATTTATTTGTGTAGTGTATATTTGGACTTAAATATTCTATGAAACAACTTACTTGCACAATTTCATAGCGGTTATCTTTAATAGTGACAGGGAAGGAGAATACAATATCTTTTGGAATCCCGTAACTTCCATCAGATACAACGCCCATGCTGACCCATTCTCCAGGTTTAGTACCAAACCACCAATCTCTCATATGATCTCCAGCGGCTTTAGCAGCGGACATAGCAGAGGACATTTTTCTAGCAGCTATTACTTCGGCTCCGCGTTTTTGAATCTTTGCTATAAAGATATTATTCAACCATTCATCATCATTAATCTCAGATGATACAGCTTTTGCACCAGATGAAAGCGTTACAGTTGCATGTGCTGCATCAGGATATTGCGTGGAGCTATGATTACCCCAAATAATGACATTCTTGACTTTATCAACCTGTTATGTTACAATAAAATTATAAAATAATATTTATATAAGATTACACAATGTTGTAAAGCATAATATTATACATATAGTAATATCTTAAATATATATATTCTTACATTGTATGATAAATAAAAATAATAAAAATATAGAAAATGTAAGAAAAAAATATAATTGCATGTGTAATCAAATTCTGTACATTTCAAAAACATCTCAAGAATTTTAATCATAATAGTATGAGTTAAGGAATGAGTGAGTTAGTGAGTAGAGGGTATATATATAAGGGTGTTATGTGTATGTGTTTTACCTGAACATTTAATCGTGCAGCTAATGCTGCCTGTGCTCTATTCTGATCCAATCTAGTCATTGCAGTAAAATTTTCTTTTGGAATAGATGGTGCATAATGTGAACAAATAATTGCATTAGTGTTAGCAGGATTACCTACAACTAACACCTTAACATCTTTACGAGCATATTTATCTAATGCTTCGCCTTGCACCTTGAAAATTTCTACATTTGCAGCCAAAAGATCTTTACGTTCCATTCCTTCTTTTCTAGGCATTGCGCCAACCAAGAAAGCGGCTGCTACATTATTAAAGGCCTTTACTGGTTCAGCTGTTGGCGAAACCTCTACAAATTTAAATTAACTTATTTATATATAATTATATAATATCATTAGAATATAAATAGCACATATTTGGCGAAAATACAACACATTCATTGAGAGATGTTGAAAATCTTTTCATATCAAATTATCTCCCAAAAAATGATAAAAAAGCTATTTTTTTTGCAGTTGCCTTGTGTTCTTCTTTTAAGACATAATTACTTATATATATATTAAGCTATTATGATTAAATAATTTATATAATTTACAATTTGTACGATTAGTGTGATTTATGTAAAATATATGAGTAACAAATATTGAGTTACATTTAATAAATTTTATAAAACTATTTTTAAATATACAAATGTTTCATTGTCCACCTCGTAACAGAGGAAGTGCTAAATCCTCCAGTTCCATAACTACACCATCTAATACTTTCATCATAGGTGGAATATCTAATAATCGAAGATTAATAGGTTGTTCTGGGCCAAAAACTGTACCAGCTGCAATTTGATACAATAGAGAGTAGGCAATTTGTCCAGCAGCACCAGTAATTACGACATCTATAGGTTCCGCCTAATACAAAATATGAACAAAATTTGTTATAATAATAATTATATTATATATAATTATAAATAATAATTATAAAAGGTATATATACTAAAAATATATATATATATATATATGTATGTATGTATGTATGTATATATGTATGTATGTATATATATATATGTATATGTATATATATAATATGTATAAATATATATATTTATAAATTGAATACATTGAATACATATATAAACTGAAATTTTTTATTTGATGTAACATAATACATCTTACAATTATTTATTCCTAAAAGATAATAAAAAATATAAGATTTAATAAATTTTAATATTCTATATTTAAACATACACGCATTTTATAGAATATTATAATTTTAACTATTACACATACACAAATACAACATATATTATTATACATGCATATATATATATTTTCTTTATTAAAATTATATATTTTATAAAACAAGAAGAGAGGGAGAAAGACAGAATTTGAACTAAAGGCGTATTAAATATGTATATGCAATTATTGAAAAGTGGATTAAATGTAATACCATGATTTTCTAAATAAAGGTCAAGCAAAGGTGAAACTAAAGATAAATTTTAAAGCTGAGATATGATAATAATATCTAATCTATATCATTTTTAAATCAACATAATAATATACAGTATTAAAGGGACTTACCATTTTTTTCCAATATGCCTATTATTAGCAACAGAGAAGGATTGCTCGGTATTTAATATGTCACGATCAGGAGTGATTAAAAGGATCAATGGCGCAACATCAACCACCTCAATCGCCTGGAATTGAATGACTTGGACTGGACATGGACAAGAGAGTTGCCAGTTGCCAAGCCAAGCAGAGTTGCTTAAAGATCTGTTCTTTACAGCTGAACTGGCTGCACCAGTTCAGAGCCCCTCCTTCTCCTTCCAATGGGGACAGAAAAAGATAAACTCTGAACCAGTGCAGCCAGTTCAGCTGCAAAGAACAGACCCTAAGTATAGATGTAGGGAGCTTTCCAGCACAAACACACAAATAAATACAATATTATATGATTGGCTATCAAATAGAAAGATTTTTGGGACCTTAAAAATTCTCTATTCAATAACCAATTGCGTGATATTGTGTCTGTGTTTCTTGCGGGTGTGATGTCCTGATATTTTTCGACATCTTATTTTTCCTATTACTCGCGTACTACTTTCATTTCTGCATTGCTATAAAATAAAATATGATTATTTAATACGTTTGCTTTTGTTTTTATTTATTGAATTAATTTTATTAATTCTATCTTATTTTATATAGTAGTGATAAAAAGTTTACTTTTCACGTGATGTTTCTAGGGAGAAAGTTACACGCGTGCGCGCGATCGCTGTCCTGATTGATATATGGTATATATCTACTATGGGCGCGTTCCACTTAATATAATCTTGTAACCTACAATTTTAATCTGCCGAGTGTTGCTTGTGAAGAGGAAAAAGAAAAGTCTACATTTTTTCATAGAAATAAAAATTTAATTAATTGTGAATCTTGTTCCAAATTACGCTGTATACATACGTATGTTATGCATTCATATATGTTTTTTCTTTCAATTTTGTAATTTTTCAATATAAGTGAAAAATCCCAATTTTAAGAAACAATATATATTGTATATATGATAATTCTTTTAGATTATGCAGTTATCTAAATTGAAAAAGCGAAGAGAACGAACATTGAGTGTGCACTTTCCTCATGTGATAAAAGATAAAAAAGATGTTGAAAATTTATTCACTGGTAATTTTTACATAAAATTGCCACGACAGTCCAGTAGATCATGTCATGTTGTGTTCTCTAGCATAGAGGAAAAAATAACGAACTATAAATCTGCAAAAGAAAAAACAATTAATGACAAGCGAATTGTTATTAAACCATTATGTGCTCTTGTTAGAAAAAAAGCCAAGAAAATAGAAAGAAAGAAAGTTTGTATACCCGAAATCAAACCAGATATTAAAGTGACACAAGCGTAAGAATGTTATTTCCTAAATTGTAACTTAATTTGTAGATGCCATTATTAATATTTTGTTATATGTTTATATACAGATTATTTGTCTCAAATTTAGCAATTGGTATAAAATCACATGAAGTGAAAGGTGCTCTTCCTGGATGTGTTCATGTTACTTTATTAAAATCTTACAATAAAGATTTTAGGTAAGTATAATTCATCTTTTAAATTTCTAATACTACATGTTAGAATTTTATCTTATATAACAATACATTTGTGTATATTTGTGTTTATAGGAGTGCAATAGCGAAAATGGAAAGTATTCAAATAGCAGCAGAATATTTAAAGAACAAATATAAATGGCCTGTTTTGAAAGGACATAGAATATACTTGAAATCGGACACAAGAACAAAACATAAGAAAAGAATTTTTCCTAATACTCTAAAAATTTATAACGAAAATACAATAGAGGAATGCAAATTGAATAACGATGTAAAAACAATAATTGAAAACATATAATTAAAATATCTACTTTTGTTATTTAATCATTATCGAAATTTTTATTTGATATCCATATTATCTTAAAGTTAAATTTCGATAAACTTTAGTCACATTTCCATTTCTAAATTTACTAATAGATAAAATGCATTTTGATTATTCTAATTTGGATATTAATGTGCTTGCATTATTGATTATACATATATATATATGATTTTTTATATATTTTATATATATGTTAGAATTTTTACAGTACATACAATATCCATGTATGCATATAACAAAGTTGGATTCATAGCAGAAATTATAAATAAGAGCAAAATTTTAAAAATTGTATTCATAAATCTGATTCCAAAAATATTTATTCTAAAATTATTATATATATATATATATCCACACATTGAGTTTTTGCTCTAAAGCAGAAAAAAAAATTTTAGTTCCTTTGTCCTAATTAGTCAAATTCTAATTTCTTCCATGCGTAGTTATGATACGAACTTTCTGGAAGTTTCTTCAACCAATCGGTACGTCTAACAAACTCGTATGACAGATCGCACCCTAATTCGAGATATCGATACATAGATCGACATATGGTGCAGATCGATGTTGTCGAGTGAAACGAATTGTTTCTCACGTTTCTTTCCGATACAAGGCATATTCTGAGTTTGTCAAGTTCGTTGAATTTCCAATAATATCCGTTTTAATCCTACTTGTTGTGACAGTAACAAAAAATTAGAAGATTTGTCGAAATTCATAATCTTTCCAAAATCAAATATATTTGATTATATTTTAATAATTTTTTATACTTTAGCATATTTACGAATATACGTGTGTGTTCTCATATTTTTCATCTCTAAATATATAAAGCATAATTTCTTTATTTTTTATAATTCATGTAATTGTGTAGTTTCTCAAAATGTAAATTCGACATATAATTTTTATTATACAATATATGTATATCTTTGTATTGTAGTCTATATACATAACCTTATTTAAGTATTCGAATTAGAATCATTATAAAAAGAAAGTACAATGTTATATCATACCATTAAATCAAATCAAATCATATCATTAAAGAAGAAACAGGAAAGATTATATTTGACAAATTTACCTATTTACTTTTTTTCTATTTGTTAATAATACATTTTTAATTTATCAATTGTTAACATGCATTTTATACTAGATTATTTTCATTATTATTTATAGAATGTTGATGCCAAAAAAGAATCGTGTGGCTATCTATGAGTATCTTTTCAAAGAGGGAGTTATGGTAGCAAAAAAGGATTATCATGCGTCGAAACATCCGGAATTAGAAAATATTCCCAATCTTCAAGTCATTAAGGCTATGCAGGTAACAATCTTCAATATCTCTTTTGTGCATTACATAAAATAAGATCTTATTGCATTATGAATTATAAATATTTTCTAACTTTATAGACTATATATATATATATATCTTTCAGTCTTTAAAATCTAGAGGATATGTAAAGGAACAATTTGCTTGGAGGCATTTCTATTGGTATCTTACAAATGATGGTATCGAATATTTACGTGGATACTTGCATTTACCACCTGAAATTGTGCCCTCAACTCTCAAGAAACAACCTAGGTCTGAAACTACGAGGCCGAGACCTGCTGCAACTAGAAGTGAGGGCTCAAGACCAACGGAAGATCGGGCAGGATATAGGCGAGGTCCGGGTGCTCCTCCAGGCGCCGGTGACAAGAAAGCTGATGTAGGTGCAGGTACAGGTGATCTTGAATTCCGTGGTGGCTTTGGCCGTGGAAAAGCTCTACAGTAACTTTCTTTCGTATAATGAAATTTTAAATAAATATTCTAAAATATATCACGTTTTTTTTTATTCTGTCCTTTAATTCGAATAATTCACTTCTATCATTTTTAGTATTTTGCGTTATATATACTAACAAATTGAATAAAGTTTCTTTTCATAGTTCCTTTATTGTATTAATATATAACAAACTACAAAGTTCTTTGAATAGAGAGGTGAAGGAAACACACACACACAATTTTTTTATAAAATTTTATATATTTTATATGGAAGCAGAGTACAGAATAGTATTGTAGCAAACTTACAATATATTTGGAAATTAGACCTGTTATATTGTATATATAATATTAATAAGTAAATATATTTATTGTGTTTATATATAGTAAATCAAGATTTTCAATTAAAATCATCACAGATTTTTCTACATTTGTGCTTATACAGCAAAAAAACAGATAATTTTTATATAATTCAAAATTCTTGTCACACACATAATTATAACTTATATTAAGATTTAAATAAATATTCCTAAAACAGTTTTTGTAATCCTCTGTGAAGGACAAAGTTCTTTGCTTTATGTCAAAGTATTACTTGTCAATGCAAGTTTACAGGATAGACATAAGAAGATAATTGATCTTTACATCATATAAGCATATAAAGATAGATATAAAAGATTTACTGATTTTTAATTGAATTTTCATTTGTATTTGTTAAGGTATATCATTTTTTTTTTTTTTATTACCCATGACACTATCAATATTTACATTGGTAACTACTATACTGAATTATTTATTATACTTATACTGAATTAGATATACTAATATTCTTAAATATCAAGTAAGTTATTGTAGAATAATAAATTATAAGACAGAGTTAATGTCAGTTAGATCTCTTTTTGAAATATTTAAATAATCTTGCAAGCTTTCCTTTGCTAAATAATATCTTATATTCCTGAGAATATAAAGCGTTCAATGCTAGTTTTTAGTCTACTGCAACTAAATTAAATTTGATAAATTACTAATGATCCTAAATTACCATTTTTGTTATGTTCCAAGATTGATTAATATAAATTGCACGATTAATATCTTCTCTATTTTTGTGTGTATAAATAATTTGTCTACAAGATCTTTTTAAAACTATTTAAAAGACATTATCTTCAATTTTAATGATTTTTGTGTACATTATATATCTGTGTTGCTTTGATACAAGCACATTATTTTTAATTAAAATATTTAACAAGATTGTACACATTTATGATATAGTGTAAATGTTATATCATTTTACATTATACTCAAAACAAATGACTTTCATAAAGAAAATTGCAATTTTATGTAATATTGACGTATCTTTTGAAGTATATATAATAAAGAATCTAGAATTCTTATAATCTCTATGAACAAAATAATCTTATATTACATCAGCATTATTATTAAAAAAAAAAAAAAATTAAAATTGCATTTAAAAGCTAGAGATAAGTATATATTATTGGCCACGTAATCTCCATTTTCATTATTAATTAATATATTAGCAATAAACATAAAATTTCTATTTTTTGTATTTGTTGACAAGTAAAAGTATTTTACACTAGAATCTTGAAATTTACTTTGCTTTTGTTAACTATTATGATAGCTCTAGAATACGTACTGATTTCATCAAATTGTATCTCGTTATTTAGAAGTTATTTAGTATTTCACTCTTGTTACTTAGAATCCTACAATTTAAAGCATATATATATATGCATTCAATATGTTCAAATGTCCAACAATGATATTATATTATTATAAATCGAAATTTTGATAATCTGTTGTATATCCAAAAAACTTAAATGCTATCTACCTATCATCACACTGCAGATGAAACATGTGCTAATGGCTTAAAGAGTTACTTTGAAATATTCTGCTACAGGAAGAAATTAGAAACAATGAAAATCAACAAAAAGGAGTGGCAATAATTCTCTATAATAAATAAAGTACGACCTTAGCCATTGTCGCATCTTACTGTGTCGCAATTTGTGCTCCATAGCAAGCAATTGCCAATACCGCTGTAACAAATAAGGAAGACAGCAGCGAGGAACACAAGACTGCAAATAGTGCAGGGCTTACGTTCCAGGAAGAACCCTATCAAGTAGAGCGCCATGAACATGACATGGGTTTGCAACAATGCCGGATTGACAGGTTTCGGTATCAGCAGCACCGGAATCAGCCATTGTAGGCAGTACATTCTCTCTTGAGTGTATAGGGATGGTCGAAACAACACTCACGACGTCTTTCACATCAGACGAGTATCTCATCAATAACAGGACCTTCGGAAAATAACAATATGAGCAATAGAGCTGTAGCTAATAACCTGGATGCCCATCGGCATAGAAATTGTTATTAACCTCATTTGGAAGCATCACCGCTTGCATACGAATCAGTTCGTCGTCATTGGTTTTCACTCCTTAACTTTCAATATACATTTTTTTTCCTTCCATATAACTATCCGCTGTACTGCTAATTGTTATTAATGTACAGGGGAAGGGAAGAACAATTAACACCAAATTGCAATATACCAATAATTTCGCACAATTTTCAGCTTATCTAATAACCACGAACCATAGACTTCTGTATCATATACTAGATCGCTAACTTCGATGCTAAAGTCCGTATCAAACTATGCATTGAAGATTAAAATTAAAACTTGAGGATTGAAATTTGACCAATCAGAATAAAAAGAGTTAAAATTCCTTTATCTTGATTGGTCAAATTTCAATGTTCAATGCACCATCTGATACGGGCTTTATATTCGGGCGTTGAAGAAAATAAGAGCAAAGGTTTGATATGAGTGTAGAAAGTGCTGACAAAACGAACAAACCTACTGTGTAGTCGCCGAGGCCGGGATTCATTTCGAGAGAGAGAGAGAGAGAGAGAGAAAGAGAAAAATGTGTTTTGAGATACTCTAAATATTCTTATTTTTTTGTCTGTCATATTTGGCAATCGTTTAATATCACAATAGAATTTTGTATTTTGTAAAAAATCAATCGTTATCATTTCTAATAAAATTGCATCTTACTATTTTCAACAAATATATTTTTTAATCGAATTGCTTTTTCAACAACGTTGATTTTCGCGTCTGCTGTACGCTAAGCATATTCGATGCATATATTTCAGTAAATAGAACCAAGATTTTACGACGGATATCAATAACACTGCAACGGTATGTTCGTATTTATTTTAATAGCGTTCAAATTTACAAGTGGAAATTATATTGTCATATTTCTTTTCTTTTCTTTTTTCTTTAGGTTACACTATACCGTTAGTAATGGCGGATAAGGCTATGATGAAGGTAGTATGTATAACTTTATTAGATTCTTACTTGTTAAGTATAATTGCATATTATTAAGTTTTTAATTTGCATTTACAGCAAATTGCGGAGCAGAAACTTAAAGCTTTTTCTATCGGTACTATGGGTAAACGGCCATTGAGTAAAAAAGAATTGGAAGAACAACGTAAGAAGGAGCAAGAACAAGCCGCAGCTCAGGTAAATGATACTGCATATTGATTTTTTTGATTGTCTATCTTATCATACAGATTGTATCAATTTTATTTTATGGTTGTAATTATGTTTCGTGTACAGGCATTTGAAGAATTTGTGGCAACATTTCAAGAAACACCAAGTAAAACAGCTAGCAAGGTATGGGTTAAAGCAGGAACATACGATGCAGGCAAAAGGCGTAAGTACAGAATTCATGTGTGCATTTGCAAACAATTATTTCTTAAATTATTAGAAAAGTAAATTGTTATAAAAGAAACTTTTTATTTTATATTATATTATTTTCTTTTTAAGAGGAAGACACAAGAGAAAAGGGGAAACTTTATAAGCCACAGTCAAAAATCTCAGAAATAGTTGATAACAGATCATCAGCAGAACAAGCTCAAGAATATGCAAGATTGCTTGGATCGAATGAACGAAAACTAGATAGATTAGGCAAGAAAAAGAAAGAAGGGGAAAAAAAGAAAAGCAATCTTGAATTATTTAAAGAGGAACTGAAGATGATACAAGAGGAGCGTGAAGAGAGGCACAAATATAAGGGTGTAGTAAAGACAGTTATATCTGCACAATCTGAAGATCCAATGTTGGCTGCTTTAAAATGCGTGGAAGGTATTATATAAATATATATATATATTATATAAAGTATTTCAAATTTTATTTTAATTTGATACAATGTATGCCTCTCTTCAAATTTTGCTTTAAAAGTTGTTTTTGCAATGAAATATGATGATATATTTTTATAGCATTACTATTTAAATCTGTAGTGCGCTTATAACTTTAGTAGGTAATAATTCCTCATTTCCGGATCCGCGAAAGGCTAATCTGCATAACTTCATTGATGATCCCCGTCTCTTAGCCCTGATATATGAGGGTATTGTCCTTCTCCTTATCTTTTTCCTTTCCACCTCCCTCTATCTCATAATTATAAGAAATGTTGAAGAATTTTTGTTTTACAGATGGCTCATTTGATAATGGTGATCCAAATACCACAAACTTGTACTTGGGAAATTTGAATCCAAAGGTTAAATATATATTGATTATGTTATATATTTATTTTATATATACATATATATATATATACACAATAATTTCCCTATGTTCTGTTTCTACACAGATCACAGAACAGCAACTGATGGAAATATTTGGCAAATATGGTCCATTGGCTAGTATAAAAATAATGTGGCCACGCAGTGACGAAGAGAAAGCCAGACAAAGGAATTGTGGTTTCGTCGCGTTCATGAGTCGTAAGGATGGAGAGCGTGCATTGAAAAATCTTAATGGTAAGAATATAACAAGAATATTTTTTTAACAAATATACAAATTGTTTCACGCACAAGAATCATTTTTTATTTATTTACTTATGTGTATACTATTGTTAATATATTATTGAATTTTAATATATATATATATATATATATATATATATATAAATTTTTATATTGCTTTAACTATTATAATTTACATTATAATGACAATTTATAATTGGCATATTAAATACATATTGTCATACTATATCATGAATTAGGTCGCGATATAATGCAATATGAGATGAAGCTGGGCTGGGGAAAGAGCGTACCAATTCCGCCTTATCCCATTTATATTCCACCTGCTTTGATGGAGATCACGCAGCCACCGCCCCCGTCTGGTCTTCCATTTAATGCTCAACCACATCGTCGCGACAAACACAAGGTACACCAAATAAATCACTTGAAAAGTGTAATTAACGAACTACTTAGTTATATGTTCCTTTTTTTTTTTTTTTAATATCTTTTAAGAAAATAATCATATTTCGAAGATATTTATTAATCAATTGTATTTTTTTTTCTTTTTTATCATATATTAATTATATATATTAAGATAGTTGTAGGAATTAAAAAGGTATATATTTTATGCTACAAATATCTAGTAAGTAAAGAGTTCTACATGAATATTCGGTAAACATGCATTCTATTGATTAGTACATTAACATATAATGTATCTATTTCTTTTATTTAATTATATTGATTTGAGCGATTTTATATAACAATTTAATAAAACGCGAAATAAAATCATCGTCTAAAACTCTAACGATGTACTCGTTCTCTTTTCCCATGTAGTCGATAAAATGACACTTCAAGATGATCACAATGATAAATTGTGATAAAAACTTATTTGTTTATTTTATTCAAATTGAATAACTATTTTTGAAACATAATCTCAGATCCCACGTATCCGCAATATACAGAGCGCGGAGCCGCAGGAAAAGGAAAACTTTGAAAAGGTAAAATTATTTCTGTTCTATTTAAAAAATAAGCTTGAATTAGATATTTATTTTCCTGTTAATCTCTTATTTTATTTTATTAAGAATTATTATAGATTTATAAATTTTCATTTAACATGTATGTTATACATGTATGTTCATTTAACATATATATTATATCTATTTATAAAAGTATTCATGTACAGAAAGTTTCCTAAATCAGTAAAATTGTTATAAATTTTCCAACAAACTAACAGTTTACTTATAAAAATATTTTAATGATAAAATAGGAACAAATATATACTTATATTTTAAATTTAATTTTGAGTGAATAAAATATATATACACATACATAAACATATATGCACTTCATGTGTTAATTCCTCGTTGATATTAAATGTATAATTCTAATTATATTTACAAATCTTGTGTTAATTTGTTGGTGACTATTTTTGGGATACACATTTTGACATTTGGATTGGGACATTCTATCATCTGTCACTGACACCTTTGCACTGACAATCTGGACTGATGATCAGATTTTGCAGAATGCTGTTGTCAAAGTGGTGATACCAACAGAAAGGTATTTATTGATTTGAATAATATAACAGATTTGTAAGTGCATGTGTGTGCGTGCGCGCGCGCGCGTGCACACAAGCACACACAATATATATATATATATATATATATATATATATATATATATATAACATGAATACAAGGAATGTATTTGTAAATGACACTTTTGTGCTGAAGATGCTATTTTTTCAATAGCTGTTGATACAAATGCATACTTAATCAAATCGTGTGTTACAGAAATTTAGTAATGTTAATACATAGAATGGTGGAATTTGTAATTCGAGAAGGACCAATGTTTGAAGCAATGATTATGAACAGAGAATTAACTAATCCAATGTTCAGGTATATCTTACTGTATCTTATTGTATATCTTATTGTATATCATATTGTATATAATATATTCTTTTATAACTTAATACATATACTAGTAACTTTAATTTTAGATTCTTATTTGAGAATTATTCTCCTGCACACACTTATTATCGTTGGAAACTATATTCTATTCTACAAGGGGATGGACAGAAGGAATGGCGTACGGAAGATTTTAGAATGTTTAAAGGTGGAAGTGTATGGAGACCACCACCAATCAATCCTTGGACGCAAGGCATGCCGGATGAATTAATAGAAATGGAAGAGAGGCAAGAACCAAGGAGGGGTAGCCTTTCAAACAGGTATTTAAATAACAAAAAACACCATAAAATTATTTATAGAATAATAAAATATGTCAAAATAAAACAACTCGAAAATTTTATTAACAGTCTTGGGATGTGAGATTGTATATATGTATAAATTTTCTGAAGAATTTTCTATTAAAAAATTTTTGTTTAATTAAATTAAATTAATTTAAAATTTTTCTATTTTCTATTTTTTTATAGTCAGCGAGATCGTTTAGAAGATCTGTTGAGAAATATATCACCTGAACGAATAAAAGTTGCAGAAGCAATGGTATTTTGTATAGAACATGCAGAAGCAGCAGAAGAGATTTGTGATTGTATTTCAGAATCATTGTCAATTTTACAAACTCCTGTGAATAAGAAAATCGCAAGATTGTATTTGATATCTGACATATTACACAATTGTGGAGTAAAAGTAACTAATGCCACTATTTATAGAAAAGCGTACGTAATCTTTTTTCTTTAAAAAAAAAAGAAAGAAAGAAAAGATGTATGTAATTAATATCATTCATTTTACAGATTTGAGACACGTCTTCTGGATATCTTTATCGAAGTTCATCAAGCATATAAGCAATTTGATAGTAAATTAAAGGCAGAAGGATTCAAAGTTCGTGTTATGCGAATGTTTAGGGCATGGGAAGATTGGACAGTATACCCAAGAGATTTTCTTGTTAAGTTACAAAATACATTCCTGGGGCTTGTTTTGGTAACTCTTTAAATTTACACTAATAATATATCCTTTAGGAAATAGATTTTGTAATATTCTTAATTTTTCTCTGTAAGATGGACGAACCTGAGCCTGAGAATGATGAAGATATTGATGGTGCGCCATTGTCGGATGTTGATGGCGATGGTGCTGAAGATTTGGATGGGGTACCACTTGATGGTGCAACCTTGTTGAAAGGTGCCATGAAGCATGGTCTCACATCTCAAACAACTTCAAATTACGACGATATCGATGGAGTGCCTAGTATATATGCGTTCCTGAAATAAACACATAGAAAGATATAGCTCTGTATCAGTAAATAATATTACATGTATATATATCTATTTGTCATAGTGGATGAAGATATTGATGGAGTACCAATGGATGATGATGACAATGCAAACATGCGAAATAAGGATGATGAAAAGAAATCGACAATGCCAGCTGGGTTTGTTCCTTCGCGATGGGAAACTGTTGATCCTGATCAGGTTTCAAAATATTTCGATCTCAATAAAATAACATTAATATCTTCTCGTATTATATTTATACATCACACAATTTTATTAGGTCGAGGCACAAGCAATGACCACCAGTAAATGGGAAGAATTAGGTCAAAACGAAGATTCCAATTCTCAAGATACTAGTATGGATTCCAGGTAAAACTTTGCCGAAACAATTGTCGATAATGTCGATAATCTTGCATATAAGAAATATTTTAATAATTTATATATATTAAAATACTTTTATAATAAAAATTACTTCAACAGTGGTAGGGATTACAATGAAGAAAGGCGAAACAGATTACGTGAAATTGAAGTAAAAATTATGCAATATCAGGATGAATTAGAAAGTGGTAGAAGAACATTAAAGTCTGGCATGACAATACAGGCACAAGTAGAGCATTATAGGAAAAAACTTATACGAAAGGTATTATTTTTACACATTAATTTTATTAAATACGTAACATATAATATCACACAAATACATATAAAAATTACTATAGAGTGAGAGAGAAATGAAGGACATAAAAAGCGAAGATCGTGATGATGAGAAACGAAAGGAGAAGAAACGAAGCCGAAGTACCACACCAGAATCTCCTAGTCACAGCTATCGAAGACGATTGTCGACAAGTCCATCATCCAAAAGCGTTAGATATAGGTAAATGCTCTATCTCGAATTTTCTTATATACATATTTTAGTTTTATATTTTCTTTGTTATATAATACATGAGATCTTTGATGTTTTTCAATTCAGAGATATTCTGACTTTTCCTATTTAATGCAATTTTTAATTTATATTTTTATATATTTGTAAATATAACTACACACAATTTACATTATTTATAAAATAGTTTAAAAATTATCTTATTTATAAATATATTTCTTATTATATATTTTTAGATCACGCAGTAGATCGCCACGCTGCAAACGTAGATCAAGATCTCCATATAAGAAACGCGTACCAGTAACCCCGTCCCCTCCTCGTATTCGATGTACGCCATCACCTTCCTTTTCTTCAGGCAGAGGATCTCGCAGGTCACCCACTAATGAACGTTGTGATAGGAAAAAACGCAGATCACCTTCTTTATCGCCTCCACCGCCTCCACGTACTTCCTCTAAACATAGAGCTTGTAGTCCGCCTCTGAGTAAGCGACACAAGCATAAATATTAAATTGCGATACACATTGTCGTAGAGAAATAACACAGCAGTTTTTTGCAAAATAATTCTTTGGAATATCTCTTTTTGTTTATTTTTTTTTTTTAGATCAGATATTTATTATCTTATGCGATCGTGTTACATTCACAAATTGCATTGATGTACTAAAGAGATTAATCTCTTTTATTTTTTCTCGTATACATATATTTAACTCGTCTATACGTATTCAGAAAATATAAGATGAATTTCTCGCTGCTTAATTATTATCGCGAAATAAAACTTTTATTTTGTACATTACAAAAAATTAGTATTATATTTTGCGTCGACTGACACGATAATTGAGACAATGCGGGTTATATGTGGAGCTTTCAAGTATAAAAAACAAGAGACAAAATATTTTACCGATTGCTGAAAGTCACTCGAATCAGATTATTTATAATATTTTTTAAATACACGCATTGAAGGGAGAATGAGGAAAGTGTATATATTAATTATATAAAGAATACAAAGATAGAATGATTGTCTTTAAGTTTATACTAAGAATGCGACACTTTTGTTAAATGTCCTGAAAGTATATTTCAGAATTGAATAACATAATCTTACTTAATAATATATATCAAAAATATTGTTTTCTTGCATTGTGAACATTTGGAATAAATAATTTTATGTAAAGAATCATTTATACATCATTTTATCCTTGCATCTCCAAACTTGTCACGATGTTTAATTATTATATAGTTTGACTTTATTGATTACCATGGTTTATGTTCAACTTTTAATTTTTTAATAATTGTATGGATATATTTTATAAAGAAAATCTCTATTTTCTTTTCTTTAAATTAATTTAACTTTATTACGCATGCTGTACATCAGTCATTTCTGCAAAAATCTATCTTTATCGTATGAATATCATTAGTTGAGCTTTAACAAAGTTGACGCGTTTCAAACCGTGATATACTTCTTAAACAAAAGTGAAAGTAAATAGTTATATTAATAAATTAAAGAACGAAAGAAAAAGATTAACGAATATAATTTTTCTATTTACATATAATGTTACTTATTATATCTTAATATTTTTTTAAACTACGAACCATATTATCATGTTTTTGATACAAATCATTTGCCGAAAAGACAATTTGACAGTTTGAAAAAAATAAATATATTATCAAATTATCTTACAAGAGAGCACATATTCTAATTACGAGGCTCACTGTCAATCTGACGATCTATGGAATTATTTTCTTCGTGGGTGACTATATCATCTATATTCCATATATTATTAAAGTCATAAGCTTTTCCTCCACTTTTAAGTTGATCACTATCCACTTCATTAATTTCCATTCCTGTTTGTTGAAAGGATGTTTTTGCTTCAGATTCCATGTGTGACTCCTTTAGCGCTTTAACACCTGTTTGCAAAGCAATATTTTCGCGAGAACTGCAATACACTATTTTTTATTAAACCTATTTATTATATATTTCACAAATATTTTACGTTAATTGTATATATATAAATAAGTTAAGTCATATAAGAAATTAAAAATCTTTATAGACCATATAATTTATAAAATTTATATAGTTTTTATATAGTTTATATAGTTTATATTTTTTATTTCTTATATGATTTAACATATTTGAATGGATTAAATGAAAAAGAATTATTTGGATTACAATAAAGATCCTCCATGCTCATATTTTAACTACCTGCTTCACATGTACTAAATTTCAATTTAACTGGTAAAAACATTGGGAAATGGTAACATATATATTGTTTAATCTAATCGAGATAATAAAATATTTTATAAAATCACAATATCATACAAATCTGTCTATTATTTAATAAACATAGACAAGTCATATTATTAACCGTTAGAATAAAGGGAACTGTATAAAAGTTCTATTTCTACATGTATAATATATGCATGTGTGTACGTATGCATTTGCCATGCATGTGAATGTGCGTATGTGTATATTCATTCAAAAAATATTTAATAATTCATATTTAATAATTTGTTATTTACGTTTCCGTTCTAATATGTTGCTGTCTTTTTTTTCTTTTTTTCTACCTCTTCTTCCTTTTCCTCTTCCTCTTCTTCTTCCTCTTCCTCTTCCGTTTCTTCCTCCTCTTCCTCTTCCTCTTCCTCTTCCTCTTCCTCTTCATCTTCTTCTTCTTCAGCTTCACTATCCTGTAGAGTGGATAATTTTCCATATTTTGCTTCAAGTTTAGCTATTAATTCTGAATCGTCAACGTTTTCGATTTCCTCATCTTCTTCTTCCTCTTCTCCTCCTTCTTCTTCTTCTTCTTCCTCTTCTTCGTGATCATCATTATTTTCTTCCATCTGCTCTTCATAATACTCTTCCATTCCCAAAACATGTTCGCTTTCTGATGTTTCTAATTCATAATCTTCTTCCTCCTCAGATGATATTATTTTAAATTGACCCCGATTATCGATTTCTATAATCGAAAAATATAAGCGTGTAAAAATATAAAAATG
This sequence comes from Polyergus mexicanus, assembly GCF_030449975.1. NCBI lineage: Eukaryota > Metazoa > Arthropoda > Insecta > Hymenoptera > Formicidae > Polyergus > Polyergus mexicanus. The sequence goes on from NW_027223325.1 coordinate 9,565,725, forward strand.
TGAGACACACATACAATTTATCTCAATACGATACAAGAAAAAAAATTAATATGGTATACACAAGAAAAAAATAATAAGATATTCACTACACCTGCTTTAGCTGTACTTTGAGTTGACCATTTTTCGTTTACTTGTGGTGCTTTATCTTTTGGAATTAAATTATTTATATCGGTTAGAGAAATATTTTCTTTTTGCAGCTCCATATACTTGAATCTCAAGTCTTCATAATTTTTCACTTGTGCTTTTATAGGTGCTTTATTGTCGACATTCTCAGCTGATTTAATTACTTTTTTAATATGAGGCGGTGGAACTATTGTATTGCGTCTTGATAAATCAGGTATGTCAATTGTATCATGCGGAGAACGAGAAGTATTAACTGAAAAATTGAGTTATTCAATATTTTATGTTGTATGCATGCAAGAAGAGGAAATAAACAAAACTATTAATTGTATATGAACGTAATATACTAAATATATAAAAGAAGCATTGGGGTTTAGTTATAATAAATTTATCTATGTCAAAGCTTTTTACTTACCTGCAAAAAATTTAAACTTTAATTTTTTCGATTTTACAACGATTACAATAATGTTAAAATTTAAAACTCTTACTTCACATCTAATAAATCTAAATAATTTTTTTTTTTTAGATATGCTACATGTTGCAACGTCTATTATAAATAATATGCTGCTATAAGATAATGCATAATAAAAAATTTACCATTATTCCATCGTCTAACGAGAACAAAATGCGCAGCAACAACAAGTGCAACACCGACTCCAAACTTCATAGCCACTGCAAGCACCATATGTTTTATTTCTAATTACTATCTTTTTTTTATATGAAAGTACCGTATAATCAATATAAAGCAGCGAGAGATATATTTTTGTCTTTTATTTTTATATTATGAAAAAGGAGAACGGAATGCCAATATTTATATTATATATATTTTTATATTATATCCAGAATTAAAATTAAGTAAAAGAGCATGGAGGATCACTTTACAGCTATAGTTGAGATTATGTAATTATCCAAAGGCTTTAGCAAAAGCATTTTTAATGTATATTTTTTCACAGACTCACCACTAGTAGATTCTTCTTCAATTTCTTCTTCCTCAGGTTCACTATTTACATCATCTATATCTTCTTCACGTTCCTCACTTTCTATCTGATAAAAAGTCATTAATTTTTAATGATAAAAAAATAAAATTAAGAAAAAAATAATCAGATATAAATATAGCACAATATACAATAGTACAATATGTATAAATACAATAGACAATAGTACAATATACAAAAATAATAAAGATAATGAATCACACATACCTCCTCTAAAGGTTCAGCATTATTATCATCAATTTCATGAATACCAGGTATATCTGCGAATTCCTCAGATATATCGTTATTCTTTTCTTCTACAGAATTGTCAACAATCTCCATGCTAGCTTCAAGTTCCATATCAAAGTTATCATTTCCTTCATCTATCTCATCTTCATATTCATTTGTCTCATCAGTTTCTTCTAATGTACCAGTATCGTCGTATTCTTGTTGTGTTTTATTGTCTTCTTCTTCGTCGACATTTTCTTCATCAATACCTTCGTCTTCGTTTTCATCTTCTATAAACATCATTTTGACAAAAATAAATATATTTTTAATATTTTTATAATATTTTACACGTACCATTTTCTTCTTCTCTTTCTCCTTCTTGAGGTTCTTCTTCTATTTCTTTTTGTTCTTCTTCCTCTATTTTCTCGCTTTCTTCTTCTTCTTCTTCCTCTTCTTCTTCCTCTTCCTTGCCCTCTTCTTCTTCCTCTTTCTCACCCTCTTCTTCTTCGCCAATTCCTTCATCCTCTTCTTGTTCTATATTTTCTTCTTCTTCTTGCTTTTCTGTCGATTCTTCTTCATCGTTGCCTTCCTTTTCTTCCTCTTCGTTTAACACTTTTTCATTTGCTTCTACCATTTCTTCTTTGTGCGATACATCGTCATGATTAGATGGCGAGTCATCTACCCAGCCTTCAAATATACTTGCCCAACGTGATGATGCAATTGGTGTATCAACTTGAAGTACAATATGTTATCAAAATATGTGATATCAAATATAAATGTTTTCTTAGGTATAGTTGGAATCATAGATATAGTGAGTGCGTGAGTATTTAAGTGAGTATAAGTATGTACTTGTGTGTATAGATTAAGCACGTCTTATATGCCTATAATGTTTTGCTGATGAAGACCAGAAAAAACGAAAATAAGTCATAGAAAGAGAGAAAAATAGAATTAGAAAAGGATTTTTTCTCTCTTATTTAGTCTGCGTAGACTTTTGTTTAACATAGATATAAAAAAATTTATTCTTTTACTTACCATCTGTAGTTCCTCTATGTTCGAAGATTATTATACCAATTAATCCAACAAGAACAGCCAGTAAAATAAAAAATATAATTCGTGCACACCAATGTCCGCCTGTGCTACTTTCTTTATAAATATGAATAGTGATATTTTCGACAGAAGTATCGGTCGGACTGATCAAAATAGGTGGTGGAGTACCAGTATCTTCATCATCTAAATATAATAAATAATAAATTAAAAAATGCTTTATTAATAACAATATTTTTTCATACAGATTTAACATATATATCTTAAATATTAAATATTTCTCTTAGTATATCAATATTTTTTAAATAGTACATAATTTTTATGATGAAAAATATGGAACAAAAGTGATACTAAATATAAAATATATTATAAAATTTATAGAAAATTTAAATATATAAAAATATGAAATATAATTCCTTCATATATTCAAAGCTGAAAATTGATATATAGACATAAACATTTTATTATAAATTATAGATATAACAAACTTGTTATAGTAATTAAATTTTATTAATGACTTAATGAATAAAGTAGATAACATATGAGATTTATAAAAAGAATGTAACAATGCATATAGAAAATTACGCAGAATTTAAAGAGAAATGCTTTTAGACTGGATAATACACGTTAATCTATTTTTGAATGCTGAAAGATAGGTCAAGCTTCTAAAACCCACATTTTCTAACTCGAGGAGCTTTGCCAAACTTTCTTAGACGGATTAAAATTTTATACATATCTAATGAGGACTATAAATCTGATAAAAGATTTAATTTCGTATCAGTTAATATAGTGTTTATTAAATGTTATTTGATAGAGAGAGAAAGCAGAGAGAGAGAGAGAGAGAGAGAGAGAGAGAGAGAGAGAGAGCACAAATTGAATGATTATTTGAAAAAAAAGAAAAAAATATCTTTATATTAGTCACTATTAAAAATAAAACAATTCTTTTTAGATATAAAATTAATTTTACAAAGTGATAAAACTTTTTTTTTTAAATGACAATAAACGATAATTATATCATGTTGCGTTTCCAAATTAACAACGGCAATTTAAGTGCAACAAATATAAATTTATAATTTCTGTTAATATAAATAAATTGAGCGCATTATCACAGATATAAAGAAATTGGTAAATTAAAATATAAATAAAAATTGAAATAAAAGATATGTGTCACTCGTCTGCCAAAGATCGGCCATGCAATGAATAACAAGCTACAGTGCACGGATATTTTTGGAAGCTAACGGATGGGATCGTAAGAATAAAACACCCTTCATTATATATTGCGCGCTTGTAATATTATCGTTTTGTCACAACTTTTATCGCGCTTCTTTTTAATTTTAACCCAATACTATAATAATAATTAGTATAACTTGCACGTGTAAAAACTAAAAAACGCTCGAAACGCAGTAAAAAGCAGAGGATAAAGAGGCAAATCTTAATCAATATTTTCATTTAAAACAAGCAAGATAATCGTGTTACAATAATAACGCATATTTTACACAGATATTACTTGTATTTTATAAAAATAAAAAAACGTTGCTAAAAATATCGTACAGCCGTGAAAATTTGTGTTACGAAAGTGCTATATGAATCGTGCGCGCGCTGGTACATCTGCAGATCCATTCTTTACCTTTTTTACGTCGTTTTTCCTTTCGTTTTCTTGGTTGCACATCGCCAGACATTCTTTTATAAGTGAACGCTACCTCGAATACTGCTTTATAGTCACTTTGAAGAATTTGAATTTTCAAATGTGTCTAAGATCTTACGTCGGAGATAACTAGACTCTACAAAAATTTCATTCGAAGGTGGTAGATCAGCGCTACCGAGCGCGAAAAAACCCTATGCGAAATTTATCGACGTCACTAGCGTATTTCGCGTGCCATCTATTAAGATTATTCTTCATTATCTTAAGAAATTTATCGATATAATAGTTGAACAATATCGACTACATCGAGTTCTATCCGACTACTACTGCTACATTTTAAATTATACATACGAAATGCTCTTATCAGCGTTAGCTGAAAAAAAAAGAATAATTACACATTTCTCTTAAAGCTATATATTGTGCAAAGACATATGCGTTTTGTATATTAATACAATATTTATTAAATTTTTAAAAATTACAAAATATATTTTATAGAGTATTATCGATTCTCTTGTATTGTAAATATTACAGCGTTATACATAACTCTTTTTCATTTTGCGTTTTATCGTCAGGGCTACATCAAACAAAATAAATTTATTTAGAAACAAAATTAGAAAGTCTTAAATATATAAAATAAAGACATTCTCCCCTTATTACGTAATATCCATTGAACATTAAATAGGAATTATTTTCAAATATTATAAAAATAATATGATTTCATATGTATGGGTAAAGATTGATTGATCGGTTTCGTTATATGTGATTTTTCCAGATCAAGTCAGCTAGCATGTTTTGTAACGTTACCAATTTCTGCATCACCAATAATTTATCTGCCGCAACATGCTGTGATAACATAGTACACATATTTCATTAAATAATTTTGTCATTAAAAAATAAGCACTCATAACTGAATGGTTCGTGAAAGAAGCTGAGTAATGTATTTTTAAAATGTAGTGAGAATTTTTACTATCTAAAATATTATATTACATACATAAAATATTGTTTTCATATATTTCAGTTTTTCATATATTTCCCAATTGAAAATAATATATTATATATATACACATATATATATATCTTGTAATGTAATTATTGTTCAACAGTATAGATGATTTTATAATATAAAATGCATGAAATATGTAAAATAAAACAAATGTATGTAAGTATAGCATGCAAAAAGATGAGCATTAATTACATATTACATTAAAGGACACGTTTTTGTGTTTATTGCGCAGAAAAAATATATGTACAATATTAAAATATACAAAGGATATACATTATAAAGCATCATTCATATATATATATATATAATGATTTTAATTAAATAATTTGAAATATATAATGCTCTGTGGAAACATTTTTGGGTCTTTGAAATATTTTAAGGCACAATCTATGCTAAGAATTTCTACAAGATAACAAATACACATATACATACATACATACAGTTATTCGATGAACACAAGAAAAGAGTATACAAAAAGGGTGTATGTATGTGTTGCTAAATTATTAATGCAATATAATTGATATAAATATATATAATACCGTTTATAAGTAGAATTATCACGTGTATCTACATTTCCAAAACCATGTAAGCAAATTTATCCATTCAATGCAGTTTTCTAAGATTTTCTAAATAATTTGATCTAAATCGCATGTGTAATGATTTATCTTGAAATTTATTATATCTTGGACGAAAAATTTCATAACAAAGCGTTGTAGTTACGAACAATAATATAAGCATCCTTCTCCTAATAAATTGATATTATATTGTTATCTGATATGTATTAATAAGTTATATTAAATTTGTAATTTGAAGATGTAATACAGAATTAATAACGTTAATTAGAAGATAAGAGAACACAAGATTGAATCCTTAGAATAAAAACTTGCTGATTATAATAGTTCAATAAACAATCGACTTTAATAACAAGTTATATGTATATACACAATGTTATATTTTCTCAAGTACAAAAAGTACTTGTAACGTTAATTTTAGATGAATTGCATAATATATATATATATATATAAAATATATGAAAAGAAAAAGAATTGATATTCTATGATAAACTTACATTGTGTAAAATTGTTCATCAATTTGTGTCGTATGTATGCAACGTTTTTACTTAATAATTTATGCAACATTAGTTCTCTTATATTCTCTATATTGGATAACTCTACACAGAAAGGCCTTGTATAGATATGTTAAGTTTTCAAACTTAATGGTCAATGTATTCCCTTAATTGCTCGATATTTATTTAAATAATATGACCATTCCATAAACAATTTGATTTATCTACAGATTCACTAAAATGAACTTACATCCTATGCCTAGAAAATAGATAAAAATGTTTACTTTAAAGATCTACTACTTCCTATACATGAAAAAGAGAACTCTATATATTGTACATTTAGATTTTATAAACTGTATAATATTTGCTTTATGATTATCGAACTGTAACCATACATTTTCCTTTTAACAATTAGTTTTTCTCATTATTTTATGTTATTAGTTAGTGTATTATTCAATTTTCTATTAGAATGGAAAGACTATATACAGTCATAATATATTAATGTGGTTTGTAGTTGTCTGACATATAAGTTTACAGCACATTTAGAAATATACAATTTTCAATTATTGCAATTATTTTGTCATAAATTTTTAATATATATTATAAATCGCTGTAAAAGTAGTATTTTTACTTAAGACTGCACAAATTGAGACTGATATATTTCTACATGAAAATAATCATATTCTTTACCAGAAAAAACATTTTTAGATTTACTCTCATTCACTTATTTTCTCTCTTTCCCTCTCAGATTTTACTCAGATAATTACAAATTATTGTAATAGAAATAAAGCATTGTCAACATTTTCCAGACTTTCTCCGAAAACATATATTAGTTGATTTCATAAATAGAGAATTTTCTATATTAATATACCTTGATTCTCGATGCAAGCATTACATTGCCACATCATATGTATTGCATATAAATATTTTCCAAAAACAAATTTAAAACAGTAATTATTATTGATAGCAATCTATAATAAGTGTATAATTCTTTAATAAATGCCAAATATCTTAAAGAGTTTAAGAATAACAAATTAATAATGAAAAAATTACATATAAAATTACATTATATTGTAGAAAATTTATAATGCTCAGAGAGAAGGATATTATATATATATATATCTTAGAATATTTAAATTATTATGAAAACTGATTACACACACACACACACGCGCGCGCGCGCGCGCGGGCACACATATATACATACTATCACAGGAAATCAATAAAATATTTATTCAACATATAATCAGTTGTAATAGAATGCATAAACTATGTGAAAGTAAAATGTTATTAAAGTAAGATTTAATAACAATTTAAAATTTTATGATATCTTTTTGTATATGATATATTTTTCTCTATTAAATATTTAGCAGATCTAATATTTTTTAATGTTCAATATTTCTACATTTTATAGAAATATATTTACAACATAGCTTTTTTGGAAATCAGTATATATTCTTGAACAAATGTAAAATTAAGTTGTTTTTTAATAAAAGAAAAAATTTATATAAATAAGTGCAAAAGAAGTTTAAATTTGTACGTTTATGCCTATAAAGTTCAGTGCCTGTAATTACATGTTATTTAAATCTTTTCTATCTGTATATAATATATTAGAATTGATTGACTGATTGAATTTATATGTATATGTGATGTACTAATCTAAAAAATGTTGATTTAAAAATTTTCACAAGTTTTTCTTAAAAATTGTAAAGTAATATTCACGTCTATTCACAACATTAATAGATATCTTTGTATTTTTATTCTTTGTATTTTTTTTATATAAAATAGTTATATAATATTATGTCATATAAATATCTACACAAGTTGTATAATTAATGCTACTAAGAATGTATAACTAATGCAAAAAGTAATTATGCTAAAATTGATGTGAAATTATGTATAAATAAAAAATAATGATAATTATTATCAAATACACTTTTTTACGATATGAGATATAAAAATTGTTTATATATACGTATATATAAAATTAGATAAATCTAACAGTGAGTTTATTCATCGGCCAGAATTGGACCTTTTATAGAATGAGATTACAAATTGTGCAATTAATAACACAGTCAGTATCATATCTATGCACATACATCTTTAATATATTGAAATGATGTGAGAAAATAAATAAATAATAAATAATAGAGATTTCTGTGGTGACAAAATGTTACGTTTTGCACAACATGGTAACAAACCAAAAGGTACATTAAATTACATTCTGTTATAACTCTTTCTTATTTTTATGCAATGTTAAAAAAGAAAGGAATGAAACAATTTATAGCAAAAAGCTGATAACAGAGAAAACGTCCTCCAGCAAAATTATTAATTTATAATGAAAATATATCTAGAGATAAAAAAAAGTTAGCCCCATACTTACAAAGAAGTAAGAGCTGTATTTTGTATGTACAATATATATATATATATATATATATATATATATATATATATATATATATATATATATATGTATGTATGTATGTATGTATATTTTTAAAGAAATGACTAATAAATCTCTGTTTTCCGATTAAGCCATTCGCATCTCACATATTTTTCTAGTCTGCAAATATCGTTTTCTAGCGATTATTTGTTGAACTAAAAAATATGTAAATGCTCTATACAGATGCGTTAATGCCTCTATAACGGATGATTGCTATGAATGTGTCTGGGCTCATGCCACCTTCCATTATATACACCTCTGTTTATTACTTGTTGTAATTTTTTTTTTAGTTTATAATAACGCGCATCTCTTATATTTGTACATAATAGATAAATTAATGATTGCCACGCTCACTCATCGAGTTGCAAGATATGTCAGCAGCATCGTGCTTTAATCGTCTCGTCAACGTACATTCATCTAACATTCTAGTGTTGTCATAATTACCCAATTTCCGCGATAATGTACCCGATAGATTAATATTATCCGCCGTTAATAGAGTGGTGCTTTTATGATTTTCTATATTTTCATTGCCGTTTCTTTCCAATTTATCAGATCTTAATGTATTATTTAAACTATGATCGAATTTTCTGAGATCATTTTGGATACTTTTGATAGTATCGCTACTATTTTCGTATCTCCGCAATAAGTTGCTTTCATTCTCATACCTACGATTAATGGAGTCAGAATCAAAACACTTTCTGAAAGTATCGTCGTATCTTTGATTTTCGACAATTTTCCTAGAGAATGCCGTATCGTAAAGTTCCGTGTCTATGCGTTGATTTATACTGTCCGACTCGTACGGCCGCTTCGTTAATTGATTATCAAATCCTGCTCTACTAGCTAAATGGAGGTAGTTGTCATCACCAATAGGAGCTTGTCTATAGAGATATAATTATATTGCAATTATTTTTCATGAATATAATACTTTAATCACAAAATATCACAAAAATAAAAAAAAAAGATATATCTCATAAAACAATCAAGTGTACTACATACTTGCTGCCATATTTGGTGTCGCGTGCTAGTCTTCTAAAATAGGCTCTATGTTCCCGCTGCAATGCATACGCAGCTTCTCTAAGGGCGTTTAAAGTCTTGAAACAAGAAGGTACATCTTCTATAGGCGATCCTCCGTCTGGTATAATACATATATCACTAGCACCATAAACCGCCTGGCATTCACATGCATTCATCAATGTCTCGAGGCGTGACATATTTGTAAAAATTAACGAATGTATCCTTTGCAAATCACGATCAGGATCTAAAACCATTCGCAATCCAACTTCTATACCTGGCGATACTTCATTGCATCCTGGTGCAACTTCCGTAACTGCCCGACAACTGTAAATTACAGAAACACAGAGACAATTAAACTCCAATACAAGTTTTATTAAGACATTTTTTTAGTACATGCTTTTATAGTATTCTTTCAAAATTACATACCAAAGCCAATGACCATTAATGTATGCACTTGGATGATACTTTTCTAAACGATTACTATTTGTTTGACATATTTTTGTAAGAATGTCGATCCATTCTTTTTCTTCAACACAATTACTGGCTTGCACATATAATGCTCTCTGTGGTTGAATAATTTGAAACATGTTTTTCATTTTGAAGGAATCTTCGTGAAGTCTCTCCACTGCTAAAATTTCTTCTAATGGTATCTTACACAAAGGTTCTTTACCTGTGAAAAGTTTGTTTCTGTTGTTAAATTTTTATACTTTTGTCTCTTGGGGAAAAAAATACATTATAAGAAAACATTTACCTTTTGTTTTAGAATATGTTAAATCTTGTGTAGTAAGTCTAAAATATCTCTGCTTAAAATTCTTACGACCAAATCGTTTTCTGCCTTGTGCCCGTTTAATCATTATTCTATAAAAACAATTGCAATTAATAGCTTCTTGTAAAATATACATATATATGGACATATGTATGTGCATGTATATATATATATATATATGTGTCGTGTATTGACAACAAAGTTAAAAATTTAATCTTAAAATTAGTACCAACCTCTTATTACAATCAACGGTATGCATAACGAGAAAGTATATTCTATTAGAAATATATATACATATATATATAAAAGATTTAATAATTTATAAAGAATTATATGTAGAGTTTTAGTATTACAAGTTCAAACAAAGAAAATCTGATATTTTAATGCAATTACACATTTTAATATTATATATATAAACTTTATAACAAAAAAAAAATGAAGTACATTGTATATCTCTACCAATAAACATACCCTTCTTTCAGTACTACTGGTTGTTCTTGTAGCATTGTTGAACGCTGTTTTGTAAAACTGCTAGTATTACTGCTAGTTGATATTAATTCCAGAAATTGCTTGACTGCTTGAATATGCCTGTCTGTGTAAAATTCCCTACAAAATTAAATGATACACATGTAACAACATAAAGAAATATAGCTTATATCTGTAATATGTTTTCTTTGGATTTACTATCCTGAATCGCCAAGTTTTTAAGACATCTTTTTTTTAAACTATTTTCTTACATAAAGGACATCTTACCTATATACACATTCCATATATTCTTCTTTGCAAACACTGCCTGCGCCACCTCTACAAGATACCAGATTTCCCAGACTTTGAATCGTCTTGGATATTAATGTTAATGTCCTATTAGTCTGTGAATCCTATAATAATGAATGGTTTAATGATTTAACAGAAAAAAAATGTTATAAAAACTATATTAATGTGCTGCATTCATACATATATAATATGTATTGTTTTTCAATTACTTACAATTTGTTCATTAGTTATATCAAATAATCTTGGACCCAATATTGCAGGAGCAAAAAACCGTAAAAAGATAAATCCACTGATCACGGAGTATCTCACTTCCTTATTTTTTGGAAAATGAGTTGCTGCGAGTTCTCTTAAACACCAGAACATTTCACACATTAAAGGTGGACATCTCACTCCTGACGTTGTTATAGCCGTAAATACTCTTTCAACATATTCCTAAAAGAAAAGAAGGCTATTAATACATCTTTTGCCATTTCAAAGAAGGGAATAAATGAACATTTGTGATCATTAATACCTTTAAATTCGCTAAATTAGTTTGTACAGTATTGCCGTCTTTTACTCGAGTTGGGTCTATTTCGCATTGTTTTTTCTCAAGAAAGACTTGTTCCATTGCAGGTCTAAGAGTACTGTGCAAGTAATGAAGACCTGCTAATCTCATGCCTTCGTCCATCATCTTGCTCACTAACGTATTACCGCGAAAAATTGTCGTTGGGTCACTTAAATAACGAAAAAAAAAAAAAAAAATACAAAAAATACAAAAAAAGAAAAAAAAGAAAAGAAATTGAATTTATAGTCATTACTTGGTGTATGACTATAATGGATGGTATAACATCCAAATTAAAAATGATACACAATCTACTCACGTCAATTTGGAAATCTCATGACTAGCAAGTGCTCGCATTACAGACACCAGTTGCCCATGATGCACTAATACTCTAACTAATGGCTGTGCAGCTTCCATTTTACTAGCTACAATTTCACCCAATATATAAACAGCCGATGACGTTATCGGCTGAACATTGACGCTTTGCAATAACAGACTTCTAAGTCTATCATACATGTCAGATGGAAATACATGATCAGCTGTGTAATGAATTTTTAGACGTAACGATCCCAAACCTGGTAATGTACCAGGTGATGTCGAGTTATTTGAAACTTTACATGGACGATGTTTTGCTGCTCTAGGTTGTAAAAAATACCTACATGCATATAAAGTAATGTAATTCATTCAAGAGTTAAATTCATAACAATTATAATACAAAAGAACACATACCACGCAGGTGTTGTACTAGTTGGTTGCTTTTGTAATCCTTTTAATGTGACTCGAATTTCGCCAAGAAATACCGATTGTTCACCCATACCAGGAGATGCATGCCATAAACCAACAACTACTTCTCCAACTTCAGCTCCTTCGATAGAATAATGAGAAATATCTTTATCCTTGGTCTCTGTTAATTCTGGCTATAATAGAAAAAGAAGTCAACTTTGTGTACTCTCTCTCCTAAAACAATAATGAGTACTTTCTTACCTCAAATACAAATGTTTCATTAAAATATGGAGATGCAGTTTTCTTTTTAACTTTTGTGCGTTTTGATATTTGTTTACCATTACTATAGATGACTGTAACAGTTGCAAAGGGATCACAGCTACCATTTTTAATAGTTAATTCACTACATTCTATTACTCTGCAATTCATAAAATCATATATATTATCAAACAAGTTTTATATTCATATATTGCCCATGTAGATCGTCGACACACATAATATATTCCATCACCTTACTCACCTTACTGTAAGTTTAGGCTGAGCATGTTCAACCTGAGGTTGCAAAACAAGTTCAAGATGAGCCTTGCCTTGGACCTCAGAGTCAGCATCAACTGGTTTCAAAGGAAACCAATGCTCTTTATTATGATATGTTGCTAATTCCTCTCTCTTTATTGCTACCTTCCCTAAAATCTTATCTTGCTTTAAATGTCTATCTCGATCATATACATAAATGCCAAGGTAACGAAATTTTCTAGGCACTTCAAACTGAAACTCCTCTCCAAAAAATGGGCTGTTTACATAAAACAGAATAATTACTTGTAATTAATTTAAATCAATTAATTATACTTTAAGAAAAAATAGGAAAATAAAGATTTACTTGAGAGTTCTTTCCATAGTAGTCGTTCTGAATATTTCCTCCTGATCCAGCGATAGCGCACAATAGACATCTCTTGTACTTGGAGATCCATGGCTTCGACTTTGAAGATTTTTAACTTCTCCTATATAAAAAATAATATATAGTGTAATTTACGTATATTTTTTTAGGAATAATTCTGAGGCATTAATTCATATTATAACCATTATTTTAAACAATTGCTTGAATAACTTGAGAATAATTTTTAGCATATATTTTTAGCGTAATTTAAATAGAATTATTTTTCATCGATGACACATGAATTGCAAAAGGAAAATTATTTGTTGTACTAGAGGAATCGTAATTTTCTAAACTTGCGGAGAAAGCGAGAGAAAATGAAATTTATTTGGAGAAAATTACACTACATTATTTTGTTTAAGGAACAGACATCGAGCAACAATAGTGACAAACAATGAGCACGGAATCGAAAAGAGATCGTAAAACACAGTTAGCTCAAAATTTTCGAAAATTTTCAGTACGCATATACGTGATGACGATTTTCTCATCGTACACATTCTCGCACGAACACAAATTTCCACATGCACGCATCCATACAATACACACACCAAGCGCGCGCACGCGCGCGCTACACACACGTGCATGCACGTGTAGAAGACAACGCACGCGTGGGAGTTGAGAATGTATTCGTCAATCACTAGCGAATTTCGCGTGAAAATCGGACGTTATCGATCACGTTCGTCGACCGCGCGAATCGTAATCGCAATATCGGAACATCGGTCGCGCGAAGACTCGCCGTTCGCGGCCGCGTTTCAAAAAAAAGGCAGCGAAAAAAAGGAATGAACGCGATCGTGGGAGTCGGAATTGGGTGACATCCTGAGCGCAGCTCACAGCGGAGAAACGGTCTCGCGCGGCGTCCCGGAAATTGCGATTCCCGCATCGATTCGTCGCAAGTGGCGATCACACGCATTATACAACCGCGGGTCATCCGTTTGCGTTCGCGATCGCGCTTCCTACCGATTTTGATCCTTAGCCTCTCTTCAACGCGAACTAGGCGCGTCTCCTCGGCCATGTTACCTCCATGACACTACTGAGTGACTACCTACACGAACGGAACGCAAACGGTTCGTTCATTCTGTGAATGGGTCTAAGCAGGGCCGTGACGTGACGTATCGGTGCCCATCCGCGCACCGCGATCTCTTACACATGTTTTCTGTCATTCGGCATCCCCACCCGTTATCACGCGATGTGTGCCATTACTTCCGCCGCAGGTATATATGTTTATATATATATACAATGTATACGCGAATCTTACAGACGTACATATAAAAAAAAAAATTGTATATATGTAGAGGAGATACAAATTATGTACTCACTATTTCATTGTTAATCTTTTTGTTACAATGTCATACATTATACTTTGATTTTAAAATAGAAAATTCATTCAAGTGACAACGTATACTGTGTATTATTACAATTAGTATCATTATCTCTAACATAGCAAGGAATTAATATTATATATTTCACTTCTCTCATACATTCAATATTTATAAAGAAATATATTATATTTTGTACAAGAACGTCCGATAAATACATATTTTTCATAAAATGAAAAAAAATCGATAATCTCTATAATTATAGGATTATATTATATAATTATATATTACATAAAAGCAATATGTACGCGTGACACGTGTGCGAAAATAGTTAGAATGAAAAGCCGTTTCTCTGCTTTATTAAGCGATGCTGATATAATATAATGGCAAATTATTCTCGTTTACGATAAATAATTAATCAATGAATTTCTTCATCAATCGTTCGATAAAAGAAGATGATAAATCGATATTTTGATTAATGTGTGTGTGTGTGTGTGTGTGTCCCAGATAATGCATGTTGTTTTTAATTGTTTTCTAAACATATCTAGCACGTTTTGTTGTAATTTAATTATTCGTCTGTTATTATTGCGATATTTGATTCTATTATCTGATGTGGAATGACTATATTACATATGTTACATAACGAGCGTGGGCAATGTTAAAATTAAATAAGCAATTAATAATTCATGACTGACAATATCGCTAATTTTAATTAATAGAACGTAAGAAGGAAGGAGAATATGAATATATATATATATATATTAAGAAAACTATTATATATTCTCGATCCAAAAAATTAGATATTTATATCTTTCTGTGCAAAATTATACAAAATGTATTTTTGTATGCTTAAATAATAATAATTTTTTTAAATAATGATTTGAAATAAATAATAATTTTTATTCTCTCTCCTTTTCTCTCCCTCCTATTATTTTTTATGTGTAAGATTAAAATTGTATACCTTCGCTTAAATTAACATATTTATTGTATGTATAAATTAAAACTATTAATTATTCAAGTCTCTTCAATAATTTCATAACAAAACTCTCAAAATGTGCTGTCCCTCTATATAGAAAAAATATAATTGATAATAAACTATTATAGAAATTTTAGTTCGCTATTTTTCCATGTTACGTCATTCGATAAAATCATATATATATATATATATACATATATGATCGAGAAATATGGATTTTCCATGAACAATCTAACGTGTCCATTTGTTTTCTCGTGCGATGATTCATTGGTAACATCCATATGTCTGTGGTATGACAACCGGTCGCTACGGGATTGACATATATCGGGTGTCTAATATATAAAAGGGCGCGCGCGTAACGCTCTCTCCCTCTTTTTCTCTCTTTGTTCACAGTGCTAGCGCACACACGCATATACGAGCGGTGAGTTAAACCACCACCACTACTCACGCACCATTCCACCACTTTCTTTCTCTCTCTTTCGCAACCAGTGCTTATATTCTTTCCTTATCTTTAGTGTCAAGTCCGTATATATGCTGTGGCTGCTGCACACCGACGATACGATGACGCGCGCGCGCAGAGGCCAGTTTGGTTGGTTAACTGTACGCGTGTATAAGTGGTAAGCCACTTCCTGATGGCGCAATGGCCCGCTTCCTCTCCCTCTTCGTCTATCTTTGTTCTTCGTGCGGATTACATCGTCTTCGCTCTCCTCTCTCTCTCTTTCTCTTTCTCTTCACGCACGCACGTCGTCTCTTCGAGCTTCTTACTCTGTCACACTTTCTCTCTCTGCCCACCCATTTTTCTTTTGCTTATTATTAATATAATATAATATGTTAAAATATAACACGAAATCTCTCTCTCTCTCATTAATAATAAAATAAAATTACAGATTCAGGATCAGAGATAAAATTTAACAAAGTTGCACTGAAACGGAGTCAAGTTTGGAAAAGGCAATATTTTATATCTAACAATAAGAATCTTCTCACTTGAATTGTGCGAGAGAAGAACAAGGGTGTCTCGAAGAGACTCTCTTACAATCTAGGCTACCGTAAAATCTCTTGCCCTCCCCCCTTCTCTGCCTGTACAAAGGAAAAATGAGAGTACCTTGTCTGACAATGAGTATCTCGCGTATCGATGAGAAACGCGGGAAAGAGAGAGGATCCTACATATCGTTAGCCAGGATTTTCCCATACCTTTTTCCATTGTTGCTGCGGCACACATTACTTTTCGCAATCAACATCGAGCGCATTAAGAACAATGTTAATTTTTAATTAATCGTAATAAAAATATCCGCGAAAACCGAGACCTATCATAATCTAAAGGACGTGTAAGAATATAGATTAATTTTTCGTCTCTTAATTTTAAGCCTCTTTTCATCTCGTGACGCACGATCATTTAAATCTTTGCTTATTCGAGATAATTGTGAGATTTACCGTTAATTAGATTTATGATCTCAAAGCTACCTATTACAGGTATATCAGCTTCGTTCTCTTCTGCGGCTTTCACAGAATTTCCCACGTAGATATATGTATACGCTAACATGAGAACGATCTTCTCGTAACGACGAGCGCTGAGTGTAATTAACAATAAATAGAGAATTGTATCCGTGCGCCTTTAAATGAAAAGGCAAAAGGAAATTTATGAGTTTCCCGTGTATTTTGTTACCACACATTTTCATGCAATGCACGCTGTGTAAATAAATCTCACACAATTTAACATTGTTTTGCTATAATTTCAATATAATAGAAAATAGAGGAAACTCGTGATACTTTTGGCAATAATTATTTTGTAATGAACTTACTTAATTAAAGAATCGCCTTTTTTGTACAATAACATACGCACGGCATTGCACGTTAGATGCGAGTGTCTTTTCGATTTTGTAAATATCCGACGTTCATCACTGGAAATGGATTTTTAAAGTAAATTCTTCGAACATATTTTTGTGTGAATATGTATTTTTTTATATTTGAATAATAACATCTTTTATATAATATATAATATGCTTCTATCCCAGCAATATTATGCAGGATATTTACGCGATTATTGCGTGTAAACTGTCCGCTATTTGAAGCTAATAAAATAAGTTGACATACAACCGTATATGTGTGTGTGTGTGTGTATGTGTGTGTGTGTGTGTGGTATGTGTATTACATGAGAAAGTTTTCCAAGATGCAATTAAGGAACAAAAAAAAATATATCTAGCAACTTCGCATCAAGAGTTTCTGTCATTACGGTTTCTAAGATTAATTAGACAAATCAAGCACTTTTATTATTACAATGAGAAAGGGAGAGAAAAGAAACTTAGAGGATAAAAATATATTAGAGATGGAGATGATACAGCGAAAATGTAAACTCGCTCTTATTGTTAATCAACGTCGACTGTCATTTAACCAAAAGACAGTAAAAAAATGGGGAGAAAAAATTGTACGAAATTGCGCATGAATGTAATTATCAATGGTAATCAATCGAAAACTGTTAAAGATTACTCAATCTCTGCGCTGTAAATACCACTACCATAAGCCAGTTCGATCAAGTGAGCAAGCGAGCGAGCGAGCACGTGAATGGGAACGGGTGGAGCGGTTATAAGGAAAAAATATGAATGAAGTCGTGCGGTAGTGACAGTCGCGTACGCGGATTTACGCTCGGCGCGCATGCGCCCCCGATCCGTAATGTACATACATACATATATACGTCGTAGCACGTGCATCGTTTCATGCCATTCAGCGTGAGTAGCACAACAACCGACGAGGTGCTGTTGAAGACAGCCAGCCTTACGGATACTCGCGTACTTTGAAAGATCCGCCGTACGCTAACGCTCTCTTAGAAAATATAAGTAAAGAGTAATAAGTTGTATAAAAGCAAAAAGTAATAAGTTTTGTATAAAAGTAAAATAGTTGATAACAGAATAATATTTATAAATATATAATATTATAAGTAAATTGTGAATAAAATCGATTTAATATATTTTGCATTATTAATTGAAAATTCTCTTCAAATTCATCAAACTGTTAGATTACCAATATATGGGATTGTTAATGCTAAATTAAAAATTACAGAGAACGCGCGCACACACAGTAAAACGATCGAATTCTGCAGAATTAATTCCGATAAATTCCGTAATACGACAATCTTTTAATCGAACGATAAAGCATCCCGGATAAAATATATTTGATTCCAAGTATCATTAAAGAAACAATTATTATTGTGCCTGCGTAAAGATTTTGTAACGATAAGATATTATCTTAAATTTCTGTCACTACGATTTTTACTTGATTAATTGAATAAATTACACAAAATATGCGCTTTGAGAACGATCGTCGCGATATATAAGTTAAATATTATTTATAAAAGTTTATATAAGTAAAATTCAATAATCATGTATTATCATAGAAAATAAAAAGCTAAAAATGCGAAGAAATCCCTCTCAATACTTGGATATATTGTATCTTTATATGACATATGAAAAATTGTGATTTTTAAAACGCGGTGGTTTATTCTATTATAATTTTATTATATTAACCGTTTTGTTTTGATTTCGAAGAAATTTTATTTAATTATTAACTCGTATTATCAGTAATGATTTTTTTTTTTTTTCGAGTAACCGCATTTCTTTTTTTATCAACTATGCTTCTTATGATTGTTATAATACCTTAGAGAGCATTTAACGTACAGCGGATTTTTCAAACTGCGCGCGAATATTCGTCGATGCTGACATTTTTAATAATTCCTTGTTCGTGAATTTACTAAATGAAATTTAACCTATCATTAGTTGGTAAAATAGAAATAGATAAATTAAAATTATCATCAGATGGTTTTCTGCTATTGTTGATGATTGCTGATAATTTTATATATATATTTGATTTTAGTCTCCGAGAAAGATTTTAAGCATTATATTTAAAATTACTAACTAACTTGCTTATAAAATTATATATATTTATATTGTGAAAAATATCCAATATCACAACCACGCGCATTATACACGTAATATATATATATATATATATATATATATATATATATATGTACGTAATGACGGTGATTCGTATATAACATACCGACTTACAGAAATTAGTACGCAATATTAAGTTGTTAAACTCGTTACTGTGATTTATTGTTTCGTCGTCTAATCATCTTTACTTCCATCTTTTTTTTCATTTGGGTATGTAAATACTCGCTATAGTTATTTCTCTCAACAGTTGTTACACGATTTTAACCTGTAACATACCTGAGAGAAATTTTTCTTCTGATATCAAAAACCGGTAATTTTTATGTTTATATATATGTATATTTTTATATTTATTAATTTATTTACATTACATGTTACACTTGTGACTTATATAACTCCAAAAGTTTTGTGATTGAAAAAATTTATGCTCTCTCTCTCTCTCTCTCTCAAATATATACTTTGATATATACATGGAATAAAGGATAGAATGCAGATTCGGATGTAATGTATTAAATAATATAAACAATAAATTTTTAAAACATTTAATATGTACAAGAAAAAGAAACACTGTATATTGCTACTATAATTTTGATTTTTGTTGTTATATTTACAATATATTTGTTTCATAAATCAATTTATAAATCATTAGAAAATAAATTATTTTTCTAATATAAATTGTAGCATTTCTCTCTTACGCTACATTTTAAACTAAAATTCATATATTATTATTCACAAGTTATTAAATTTTTTTATTTGATTAGCAATATTATAATTGTGATAATAAATGTGTAACAAATATGAAAGCTCTAGATTAACCTCTATATTTTTTATATACAACTGCAGATAAAAATGTCTGAGCAGTTCCTGGGTTGTACTGTTTCTGTAAAATGTATTGACGATATTACTTATCAAGGCAAAATTATTGATCTAAATAAGAATAACCTGACATTGGCAAAAACATTTTGCAATGGCATACCGCATACTTCATCCATTGTTAACCTGAGGTAAATTTGCATTGTGTGTTAATATATTTTTGATATATTATACAATATATAATGATAGAAAGAATAATAATAAATCATCTGTATAGATGTATGTATGTATGTATGTATAATTGAATCTTTATAGATTGCAATAATGTATAGTTAACGCAAGCATATATATTAAATATAGTTATTCTTATTCTTGCAGTGTAAGAGATATACAAAAGCTTGAGATTATATCGACAGAAGAAGTAGGAACTAATGCAAATGATATGCAACTACAGAGTAAGGTGATTGTGAAGAGGCCAATTGCGAAAAGGGCTGGGCGATCTATTTCAGAATGTGCTGTATTGCAAGCGGCAAGTTGTCAACCACAAGCAAATTTAAAAAAACCTGTCGAGTCTAACCAGCAGCAAGTAGAGCAAACTCCAAATGGGAAGATTGCTTCAGGTACATTGATGTATATATAATTTATGTATTTATGTATGCACATTTATATGCGATTATCTCAACATAACAGTTTTTAAATTTTACAGTCGAAAATAATGCGTCTAATAATAAATCCATTTCCAAAAGATTAACTCATAAGCAAAGAGCGCTGGAAAGAGACGAGCATACTTTTGGTACCCCAATTGATCAGTCTTTACAACAAGACTTTGATTTTGAAAAGAACTTAGCATTGTTCAATAAAGAGGTTGGATTTTATTTTACTATTTAAGAATTATTTAATTTATTTTATAATATATCAGAGAGAGAATTTGAGATATGTAATATTGCTTGTGGTTACTTTACTGTAATTACGATTTATCATGCAGGCTGTATGGCAAGAAATAAACTCCTTAAAACCAGATATTGTTAGACAGTCAGAAAGCAACCGGGGTACTACAGCTATCTATCGACCCGATGAAAACATTCTCGTATCCGAACCTACAGTACTCAGACAGATTGTGGTGCCTTGCCCTAGTGAAAAGGAATATGTTACAGATAACGGTTTAGTAATTCCGAGCATCACTCTTAATCTTCACCGGCAGTTGATAGGTGCGGCAGATAGACTGGGAATAAGTTGGGAACGTAGGGTTTGTATCGATATTTTTAATTATTTCTTTTTCATAAAATCGAAAGTGCAGAATGATAACTAAAAAAACTCTATAAAAATAAAGCAAATTTACTTTTGCAACACTATATGTCTAAGAAAAAATATAGATTGACAAACTGGTTTACTTTGATAAGAAAGTTATTACAATTTAAAGTAAAGATTTTCAAAGTATGACTGATATTATGTTTGCCTAACTATTCACACATATTATATATAACTTTTTTTTATTATATCTTTATTAAATATTTGAATCAATGTTTCTTCGATAGGTGGAACTTCTCGGTCGTGCTGGTGCTGAGCTTATCCTCCAATTATTGGGCGGAAGTCATCGACTAAATCCGAACAACGCGCATCAGTGGCCAACCGTGGTCGCGCTGTGCGGACCGCATCGTTCTGGCGCCGCAGGCATTAATTGTGCTCGACAATTGTCTAGTCACGGTGTCAAGACGATCGTGTTCGTGGAAAGCGCGGAAGACGTGTTTCTTTTGCAGGAGCTATCGCTGTATAGGCTAACAGAAAACAAAGTAGAGACTAAAGTCAAGAATCTGCCGTCGCTGGTAGATCTGATACTCGTGGCACTCTGCGACGAGGATTCACCGAGGGTAATCACACCGATAGCCAGATGGGCAAACAGCAATCGCGCACCCGTACTCGCTATCGAACCACCGGCGACAGGTACACCCGGTATTCTTAGTAAATTCAGTCTGTTAGGTGCGCTACCATTGTCGCACAGCGTCGACAATGGTAGATTGTACCTATGCAATCTCGCATTGCCAAACAAGGTATATTCCGATGTCGGCATCACGTATAAATCGCCGTTTGGACCTAAGTTCGTGATTCCTCTACATTCCAATAGCTCTTAGCAAATTCTTAGAGATCACATTGTGTCTTTTTGAATGAACGTTTTACTTTACCATTTGTGCGATTTGTAAACCTTATATACAGAGAAATATTTTACTTCCGGGGCCCAGTGAGTTGTAATTAAAGAGTATATATATATAGTTTGGCATTTGATATATAAACTTTTAGATAAACTTTTAGAGTATGATGGATTATAATACTTTTTGCATTAATTGTACAATATCCGCGAATTAGCTACAGCACATATACATAATGCATACTATTTTCAATATTATATAACTAAAAAAAGTTGTATTTTGAAGTCTAATTAATTATATATAACATAAAAAAATAGATTTTGTCTGTGAAGCTGTGAAAAAATAATTCGTTTTATTAGTATCACAAGCATCTATGAATAGAATTATTATTTCAAATATATCACATCATCAAATAAAGGATATATAAAAGGATATATACTTCTTTATGGATATAATACCATGTATCATATATAGTTGCATTGGTATACATACAATTTGATACAATTGAAGAAAAAATCTCCTACTGTGTATCTATAGTTTATATTAATAGATTAAAGTGAGATAGAGAGAGAAAGAAAGAGTGGAAGATATGCGAGAAATTAAATTATGATAAACTCTTATGATTATAGAGAGAATTGTTTTCATTTTTTTCAATCGATAAATCTGATTAATGAGAAGCCTTAGTAAGTAAACTTATTAATGACACTTGAGGTATTTCCTTGTATGACATGGAAAATTAACAGTGAAAAATTTATAATAAAAAAAGAAAAAATTAAATGTGGGTGGCTTTTGTATGCACAAACAAAAGAAAAAAATCTATATATTTTTAATAATTTATAATGTATTATTTATGTAATTGTTAAAAATATCCGTGACGCTTAATTGGCGCATTCATTTTGCATGCGGTCAACTAATTAAATGACAGATGTTTTATATTTGCACATCTACTCTTTATTATTGTTTGGTAAGCTCTTGTTGCTCATACATATATACTAGATATTACTTCAACTTTCATCATTTATATTTCGATTATAATAGCAATATAGATGTATCGAAATTATTATAACACGTGCAAAAAATATCTCGAGCGTTGTGTAAAATATCTATATATATGCTAAAACTTGATTGTGTTCCTTTTTGTACTGATTTTTTTAAGCAGTTTATAATGAAACATAAATGTGCTTTCTATATCAACAGTCACATATTTATGTAATACATAATTGTAAATCTAGAAATCTGCGCAATACAACAGTTTCTTGAACATACAAAATCAAATTGGTAGTAAATA
This sequence comes from Polyergus mexicanus, assembly GCF_030449975.1. Lineage (NCBI taxonomy): Eukaryota > Metazoa > Arthropoda > Insecta > Hymenoptera > Formicidae > Polyergus > Polyergus mexicanus. The sequence continues at coordinate 9,589,475 of NW_027223325.1, forward strand.
ATTCCCCACAGTTTTGTCCATTCCTAATTGGACTAAGTATTATAAAACAAATTAACGCATTATTTAGATTTATTTGGATGATTTATTTCAAAGTATATGTTTGTTTTATAAGACACATTTAATAATGAATATTAAATAAGTAATAATTATTGTAATAATTAACATTGCATTTGATAATTGAACTCTTAAAATAGTAATTGTATATGATATATTCAACTAAAACATGGGTTACAGATCGTTGTTTTATAAAAGTCTCAATCCATGTTTCATTTGAACATACCAAATATATTTACAAACTAAATACCTAATTTAGCAATTCATAGATCATGTTACATTTCATGATTATTAAATATTGCATCAGATGTAATAAAAACGAATAAAATACACACATAATTCTCAAATATTGTCTTTGTTCTTTAATAATCCGAAAATAAAAAGTATAATAATAATCATATTGAATGAATAAATTTCGCGATAATAAGTTAAAAAATAATATTAAAATATAGATATAAAATATTTTCTGTTATTTTAATTATAACATTATTTGTGATTATACATATAAACGTTACAGCCTATGAAAATCTGCAGCGTCGTCACACGTTAAAAATACATGATTTTATCATTATAATACAGAAAACTGCAATTGAACAAGTAACTAAGTAATGATGGTCTGAAAGAATATGTTTAATTATTGTCCTTTTTTTTCCCCCCTTGTAAATGCAAGTCGAATCTTCGACTTATTATAAAAATATCTTGCTACTAAACTAATTTATATAACCATAAAGTCCAAATTGAACTAGCATGTATGTGAATTGTGTGCACGCTATTTCATTATTACAAATATAATTTATTTAATCAATATAGAACACGAGGAACTGTGTATACTCTATATAATTAAAAACTTATATTATCTATATAATATATTTTAATTTGGAATTTTCTAATAATTCTTCCTATAAGTTTTCTATAAATATATCTCTCACATACACATACATTTATATCATGTTAGGTATACCCAAAAAATGACTCCCTTTAAAAATATTATAAGTTGCTACTCTCTTTGCGCAATATTACATATTTTATTGACAATTATCGCCTGCGCAAATATTCTAGAATGTATCCATAACAATATGTTAATTTGATTTTAATTAAAATTATAGGCACGTGAAACTCTTCCATTTTCTCGTTTAATTTACCAGTCATTAATTGTATTATAATTGATAGAATATCACGTTATATGTTTCAGATACTGAAAATTCGTTGACTAAATTTATAGATTCCATTTTTTAAATCTTCTGAATCTCTAACGATTCTTCTACACAATCGTAGAAACGCACTAGCTTCGAATAATATTAAGTAAAAATATATACAACTTCCACATTTATTATTTTTAATGATGTAGTACTAAAATACTATGCTAAATCTACTTTGTTTGTAACATTCAATTGTTCTAAAATATGATATTCGTGATTTAAATAAAGAACAGATTTAAATCATTAAAATATACTCAGCCTCTCTCTCAAGCATAATTGATGTGATTAAAATTCTAAGTAGAGTCCAAATATATGCTAACATAATTAAACACATATATATATATCGTACATGTTAAAGATATGATAAATATTGGAATACAAATAATTAAATTTCACTATGGCCTAAATTAATTGTATCAGTATAAAAAAGATCAAATAAAAAATTCTTGTGAATTAATGTGAATAATAATTATGAAAATTTATGCACATATTTATATAAAATAGGTTATGGACGGGCAGAAGATAGTACAATATTACATAAAAAATATCCTAATTATGTTTTAAAAATTCAATGAAGAATACAAATATTGCGTATTTCATTATACATTAACAGCAAGTAAATTTTTTAGAATGATTGATAAGTATGTGAATACAATTATCTCTCTCTATAGCTAGTCAATAATATACAAATAAAATAATTTTCATATTATTTTTATATTTATATTTTTGCATAGAGATTTTATATATTTCCGATTAAAACAAACTCTTTTTTAAATAGTCGGCACCTATTTTAGAATATATATGTATGTTTACAGAACATATAAAAGATATAAGATGGAAAGAACCCCCCCCCCCCCCAAATATTTATTGACTTTTGAGTAGCTTAGTTGTTGAAGGTACATATAATAAACTCTTGAAAAAATATATTTTTTGGTTCTTTCAAAGAAATAAGCTATAATTCTTTAATTTTTTCTTTTAAATGGATATGTGACAGAATGAATAAGACAGGTTTTATTAAGGAAAAAAAGAATATTTTTTAAGTTTCATTAGATACTTTCTTGATTATGATCTATCAAGTTTTAGAATTTGAATGAGAAGACACTTTCAACAATACTATCTAGTGATTCGCCAATTTTCTTTTAATGCCTCTAAAAGTCATTACACATTCAAATAATGGTAATTATTAATTTCTGACGAAAATGGAACTAATGACGAACATGGTGATATTAATACTCGATAACCAATGTTTACCTTGTGTTTACATATATGTGTATACAGTTGCTCAAACCTACAGTTGATTAATATAGCATATTTTTCTCACAGAATATTTTTAAATGAATCTTTTTCAGTCAAAAATGACTGTGATATCGTTCAGTAATTAAAAAGGCATCGCATTTACTTACATTTGTTGGGGCAATATTGTCTTTGTTGCGCGTTTTATTGTTTTTGGTCTAAAAAGATACCGTTTCTCGCTCTCAATAGATTAAACGCGTAATGGAGTGCGTGCGTGCAAGACATGATTTAAGTGCCTTTCGATATTACTATTCTATTCCGGAATTATTTTCGCTTCTTAAAATGCAACAGTCAGAGAATGATCCTCATTACGACCATGCTGTATCTGACGCATCTTCGTAGAAAAAAGGTCCAGTTCCGTCTGGTTCTGGCACTGTCCTCTTCCTAGGATGCGGCTGTAGGACTGGCAGCCGGCGGGACCGTCGCACTGTTCGCGGATTGTTTCGCGCGTCGTCGTTTATTTAGCAGAGGATTGTTCGTATGATCAAGTTGCTTCAAACATGCCGTATCGTAATCAACGCGCATTGTCGCCAACGATCGCGTCATCTCCTCCTGCACTTCGGGCCACATTTCCTCACCCTCGCGTAAAACGCGTCCGGTGTGTAAGGGAGTAGCAGGCACTTCCGTGTATTTCTGAACAGAGAAAGAATATATATTTTGAAAAAAATATAAAGAGAATTTATATATATAAAGTTGTCTATATTGTAGAATGTGTATGTATTCTTACGGCGATCCAGTTGTTACGCATCACATCGTTGATCTGCAATCTTTCCGCAGGATCGATACACAGCATGCCCTTAATAAGATTCTTCGCTTCCTGGCTTACATTCGCCCATTCAGGATTTGGAAAATCGTATTGTCCTAATCGGATCCTTTTTTTCATCCCGGGAGAAATCGCCAATCCGTGATTACTATAGAATGGCGGGAAGCCGCACAGTCTAAAAATAGTGATAACGTTACAAATGCATCATCGTAATGTATGTTTTCAATTATAACGCATGATCGAGGCAATAAGAACCATTAAGCACTGAGAATGCTGTATAATTAAAAAAGAAAAGTAATAAATCAAAAATAATTAAATGTATAATATCAAATATAAAACATATAAAAACGTATGCACTCACAATATATACATGATTACCCCCAGTGACCAAATATCACAACTTTTGTCATATTTTTCTGGGCCTAAAACTTCCGGAGCTAAAAATAAAATAATAAAAACGAATTATTACTTTTAATTATTGACTGAGTTTTAAATACATGAATGTGTATGTATATTGGTATAATAAAACATAAACTTACCGACATAGTAAGGTGTATAACATGGCGTTTGTAACGTGTCCTTTAAATGTGTTTCTTTGGCAAATCCAAAGTCGGTGAGTTTCAGAATTCCAGTGTTATCTAGAAATCAATATATAATATAACAATAACAATACATAATTCATTTATGTGCGACATGTGTCTGTTAGTCTTTTGGAAAGTATATATAGATAAAATTATCGTAAAAGCAATCATTGCAGTCATAACTTTTCAAGGTCTATAGATAACGTGTGGTTAACTCTCGTAAGATTATAAAATATGAGTTATTAATGTCTTCAAAGTTATTACACTTTGGGAAAACAAATATAATTTAAGTAATATTTTAAAAGATATATAATTTACCTGGTTTAGAATATAAAAGATTCTCAGGTTTTAGATCCCTATGAGTGATGTTCATGTCGTGTAAGTGTTTTACCGCGACACAAATTTCGTACATCACTTGCGCAGCTTCTGTAAAAAACACAATTTACACAGTTTTTAAAAATAGCAAATTTGGCAAATTCGAGAGAAACGCAAAGCTATACCTCTTTCAGTAAAGGCACCGTCTTGTCTATCTTGTATCCTTTGGAATAACTCTCCACCTTCCATACTAAAAAAAAAGAATTGAACATAAATTGAATAATTATAGTGATAAACAATCACAGTCAAACATTAAAAGAGAGGAGTATTATTTACATACCATTCCATAACTACCAGCAGACATTTATTTCCACTGTAGGAATTTTCATATACATCTTTTACTTGAACTATATGCCTACAGTTAGATGCCCTCCAGTGAAGCTCGACTTCTCTTCGTGCCTTTGCGCAGTCATGCAAAACCTGCAAATAATGCAAACAATGTGCAATTTAAAACAACATGCTTACTTTAACAGGAATTTGTTATTAAATCGTAAAAATAAAGAGCAAATTAAAAAACGATTTTATTTAATAATTAAATGGAACGTAAACATTTTTGGAAAATATTTGTTACAAATTTTTATTATATCGCTATATGTGTGAAAAAACGACTAATTTTAATACATTTAACATTTTAAATATATTAAAATTAAGCGTTATTGTGTATATATATATATAATGATCTGAGTACAGTAGCTCTTCATTAAAAATCCCGATAAATGACTTGCTAGATTCGAAATCATAACTCAGCTACTCGTATCAGTATTTCACATCGCGTTTCAGTTTCGTCCACATCATTTTAGCTTTAGCAGGTAACGAATTGACTCATAGCTCGTGATTATGTTTATCACGCAAAACCGATGTAGGGGATAATCTCCTAGATAGTCTTTTTTATATTTTTCACATCGTTCTCCTAACAAATCGTAATAATAGAAATAATCTGTAGCAGTTGTGTAACTAACACGATGATTGATAAACATCCAATTATCGTATATTTCCGATAAATATGATTAATGATATAAAAAAAAGAGAAGAAAAAAAGCGGAGATACATATATGCATGCAGCAAAAAAAACAAGTTCCACACAGATGGCGATGATGACAAACTTATCGCCTTTAAAAGCACGACTTCTCGATACTCTACATGTCTACATTAAATATCTCTTGTTGCCTTTTTTAATTAAAATTCTGGAATAATAATTGTAAATTTGTACAAGTAAATTTGACTAATTAAATTTATCTCGCTATTTAGTCGTGTTTGTTTTATAAATTTTATTTATTCTTTTATATATTTTCTTTATTATTTATTAATTTTAAATTAAGTTAAATTTAATTATACACTTTTCAAAAGTTCAATTTGCAAAAAGAAGTTCATCATTTTTTGATCGTTTACAATCCCTTTGTAATATTTCAATGTTTTAATAAAATAAAATAAAAAAAATAAAATAAAAATAAAGATAAATTTTAAATTTGTTAAATCATTAAAATTGAAAATAATTGTTAAATAAGATTTTCCAATTGGATAGAACTTTACATTTAAGTACACACCGTATATAACAAGAAACATTAGATTTTTTGCGACATATAAAGGTGAATGACACGTAAATTATTGACGGTACAATACTGATTGGTCAATTATACCGGATAACTTGCTATTCAAAATTTATCAGCAATCGAGCACGTGATTACACGCACATGCGTGGCTTGCCTTTAAATGGGCACGTAATGGTGTGCCCTTTTGTACGATCTTCTCGGACAGTTATATGAATTATCGCAGATATCTATTGTGACGCGGTGAGAACCTAAAATAGCCGTGTCGCTTATATATTCATACCGGCGATGAACGGTATGTCATTTTTGAGCGACAGAAATGATTCATTCATGTTAATATACCGTTTAATTTATGCGACATTATGGAAATGAGTAACAAACAACATTTTTATATAAACGTTGTATTATCTTACTAAAAAAAAATTCACGCGATTCTTTCACAAAAGAATACAGGATTTTCTGTTTAAAATTGAGCTATTTATTGCGACGATGGGAAATTGAAATCAGTGACGTATCATAGTATCTAAAATCAGTTAAAAAAAAAAAAAAAAAAAAAAAAAAAACGATATTTCTTATATTCTTCAAATTAAATCGTTGATGAAATCAAAATGAGATGAAACTCGTTGTATCGGCGCTCAAATTTTTAAAAGAGTTTGATATTTCTTATTTTAAGTTGGAATATTTTTCTTGCGATACAAGAGAGACATTAAAACGAAATTAGCAATAAGACGGAAGAGGATGACTTGCACGCTTTTGTAACCTGGTACGTTGAATGATCTAAAAGTATATACGGAGTGCCGGACATATGAAATAGTGAAAAGAGAGTTAGAGAACCGGTTCTTAAGATTTGTGCCTAATCCGGATAAGAGACCGTCGACACTGGTAATAATAGGAGCTCTTACGAAAGGAAAAATCTTGTTTGCACGAAAAGAAAAAATCTATATACAACATCACATAACGGATTCGAATTTTATGTGCAATGAAACATAAAAATGTTAAGATAAAAATCAATATTAATATCAGATTTAATTTTTATGTTAGAACTGAATATAAAATTGACTTAAAAAAAAAATAGAAAGTTTGCTTATGATTAGTAGACAAATCTATATATACTTATACTCGATATTAATATATCTCTTATAATGTTCACAGGGAAAGAGTTCCCAGTATATTTTATAATTAGAATATTTATAATTAGAGAGAGACTCTGGGGTGATATATATTTCTGGAACATCGTATATTTCCATTTTATGTTGGTGTTACTGAAATTCATATGAGTAAACAATATATAAACACTTGCGTTATAAATATAATGCAAAGTTGGATTAAGAGAGATTAAAATCGAAAAATAGAAAAAGCTATCCACGCAAGTAAAAAAACAAACAGATACAAATTTAACGAGACTCATGAAATGAAAGATTTTACGTCTCCTAATCATTGGAAGGAAAAAAAAAACAAAAAAAAAACCTACGATTCAATGAATTGCAATCGCTAACAGAATGAGCTTTTCCGTTATAATCTCATCCATCTGATATAGGCGTGTCGGTAAAAATAGCAAAACGATCACGTGTCAAAGACTAATATGTACGGGACTTTGTGCAAAGAGCTATGCTAATGAGATTAGCACTTCTCGACTCGTGTAAATCACCTCGCCCCTCCAAGTAGACAGATGGACGCGCGGAATTGTCAGTCCGATAATTTTCCTGGCGACAGATCAGATTATTACGCACGTAGTTTTATGCGCGCGCTGGGCATTTTACATGCTTGGCTATAAAAGCCAACAACGTGAGCAACGCGACCACGTCACGCTCGTGGAAACGCACGATCGATCGCTCCTTCCTTATGTTCCATTGAACTATTACGTCTACTGCAGGGTTATACGCGTCAGTCAAGCGGAATTGGCCATGGAAAAATCAATCGTTTGCGATTTCGTCATCGTTACAACTATACTTCCTTATCGTACATACGATATTAGTACACACACATACACACACACACATATATACAATATAAAATAATTATTATATATAAGATGTAAATGCTTTTCTAGAGCCGAGGATTTCTGTTATATATATAGGACGATATGCGTGTAACAAGACGCAGGCGGATAAGTATAAAACGACGCATGTGATTACTAACTGGTAAGAAGCAGAAAATGTTGGCCGACTGACAGCCAGTAATCAATCAACGAGAGCATATTCGCGGCGGCGAGAAATTGGCTTGAAACGACACGGTGTGACATGACGTCGATAAAATATATTGAATTTTTAACAATCGAGCGTTGAAACTGCGGATGCTATCGGTGTTTACGTAATATGAATATATCGTCGTCGAGAGATACATGTCACCGCGACATGTTAAAATGTAATTCTGCCACCTGAATTGTTTCAAGAGCCTTTCCCAGAAACATTAGTTATAAGTGACGTTTAAATAATATATTCTACCTGTTTCTTTAGTTCTTGCTGAAAAATAAAAGTAAGATAAAAGTCAAACTATTATTGTCGATAAGTAGAATTTGAGAGAGAGAGAGAGAGAGAGAGAAATATTTTTCACAAAATATTGAAAATTCAAATTTTGATTTTTTATGATCTCTTGAAGATATTTTAATTAAAATCATAATGGAATTTGGAAACACTCTGTGTAGGAAAAACCGCCATTCTTTACGAAGTGAAACAGTAGCGTTATATCACAATAATACATAATCTGCGCACCCACCATTGCAATAATCAGAATAGTGCGGATAAAATCACTGATAAGATTAAATTCAATCACACATTGTGTGAGAGAGAGAGAGAGAGAGAACCTTTTAACAAAGAAACAATATACACGTGGCTGAGTATGTTTGATAATTTAATTCATCATTATATGTAATAATAATGACGTAATATTTTTTGAGATTTCGAATAGCGATTTCGATCCGTATGGGTTTCTCCGAACTGTCAATCAAAATCGCGCGATCAATCTTACTTTTTTATATATAAAATTAGCGAGGATAAAGATATCTTTGAATGATAAAATAAAATAATAAAAAAATTAATGTTTATTCGTAAAATTTTAGATTCATTTTTACTATCTTTATTTTTTACGAAAGAAGATAATCAAATATATACATATATACTCAAGTTGCGTAAGGTGTGAGAACACTTTCGTAATAGATAATTTTTTTTTTATATCTTTCGTATCTCTCTTTCCGTTTCAATTCCCGTTAATATACGCGATCGATTCGATGCTATTACTCAGTTGCAACGGTATTGCAACTTCCTCAGCGTCTCGTTATCATAGTGTATTAAAAATAAAGAAAAATATAATGCGAAAAGGATGCTCGTATCTCACGATCGCGACTTGTCAATATTCATTACGTTGACTGATACGACGATCATGACTCTTACGACAGTTTTAACGATCGTGCCACTTTGACCCCCAACGATGGACGAACGTCTCTCGGGAACCCCGATACTTCTCCGAAGCCATTGACATATAACTTTTGCGCCGGAAAAAAATGAGATCATGCATCGCGAATATATAAGTCGCGAGCTTGTACTTGGTACATTTTTTTTTTTTTTTTTTTTTTTTTGCGCAACCCATTGCTCGGAATCGCTCCGCGTGCAACTCGTGTACATACTCGTCGCATTCTGCGTCTGCTCGAAAAAATTGCGCGGTTTATGACTGACGTCGCTAAAAAAAACGCGACGAGAAGTCAATAATCGCGAATCTAAACGCTGATGACACACGCAAATGATACGCGCAACGGCAGAAGAAAAGAATTAATGATTGATACCGCGAGAGAGTCTCGCGTTAAAGCGCACGTGACTTTCTCCGAGCATCTCGTATCACACGCGTTATACGATGAGAGATAACACTCTGCTGAGACAAGCAAAATAAGAAAAGATATTTTTAGTAAACGCGTAAGAGTTTAAATGCTTTGATAAAGAAATATCGCCAGAGTGAGAAGTTTCTGTATTTATCGTGGAAAAAAAAAGAAAAAAAAATGTTTTCCACGAACGCGAGAGAAATGTTTACACTTGACGCCGCGTCATATGTGCCACTGCGAAAAATCATAGCGACACGAGTTCCCCGCGGTATGTAATTCCTCGATACTGCAAACGCCCTTCCGAAATTTCGTGTGGAACATTCTGATTATTTTTGTAACGAGTCCGAGAAACGTCATGGTATAGATATCTTTTCATGGCGAGAACGACGTGAGGTTAAACGGCGAAGTATGTGTGTGTTTTATAAAAACGACCTTTAGACTCTCTAAGAGAGAGGGAGAGACAGAGAGAGACAGAGAAAGAGAGAGAGAGAGAGAGAGAGAGAGAGAGAGAGAAATATCTCTCGAAATTTTCGGATAAAAAGAATTACAAGCTCCTCACGCAAAATTAAAAAAACAAACTTGCGAAATTCATTGTTGAAAAGGAAATATGTATGTTATATCATCAAGTGCTATAAAAATAATTCTTAGCGGTGCAAATGTTTTAAATATAAATTACTTTTGCTTCAAGATTTAATTATTGATTTATAATATTGGAAATATGAACATACACATACAAACAAAAAGATATACATCACGGCGATCATGTCTTAGGACATGTAAGCGTCACGTGATACTCGTATAATCGATCATCGGCATTCTATGTATCTACATTCTGTAATCAACATTATTCGTCAAACTGCCGTCAAATTATTTCTACAGCTGATCTCATAGATCGCGGGATTTTTACAAGAAGAGACGTAGCTTTCGCAATTAGCTCATTATCGATTTTAAACTGTATGAATCTCGTTGAAGCGCGATCATAATAAACTAAAGTAATTTAAAAAATTATACAAGATAAATATTTTTGTATTAAATGATATTTTCATCGTAAAGAGAAATATCGACTGCAAAAATGCTTGGGTTAAAGAATGCAATCTTGAACCTTACATTTCGGCAAGATATTGCACTAATCTAGTACAAAACACGTAATTTCGAGATATAATACATGTACTTTATGATATCGATCATATCATATCAAATATTATCACAAAATGAATGAAAGAAAGAGATAGGACCATCCAGATAATGGTGAAATAATATAATATCGATTGGCGGCAATACGTTAATATGAATATTACTTGATTAAACGTTAATTCGATCAAATAATTGTAATTATTAGCATCCAGCAAACTCTTTTTCTCTATCGTTCTGTATGTTGCTTTGCAATTCGCCGCGCAAGAGATATAGTTCAGAGCAATAATGAATAATTTAACTATGAATCGTGATAGCCTTTCAACCTTTCCTTCTCGTCTCGTGACGAGAATCACAAGATCCGATGAGCGAAAACGCGTCGACGGGCGACGTCAACTTTCTCGTAGAAACTGCTCCCACGATGGTGATTAAATTTTTTTGACCGCCGTAAAATAAGAGCCAGGCCACCTTCGAGGGGAGATACGTTGAAGGTCTGACATCGTCGAACGGGGAAATCACCAGGGTATAAATAGAGGATGACTCGCGGTCTGAACATGCTTGGACATCGTTTAGCCGATGATCGCACCTTCATGTGGCCAAGCGGATATCGATACGGCTAAGCGGCCGATCAATGCTCCTTTAAAGAGGTGTTAACCAAACGGATTAACACCTTTGGATACGTAAACCGTCGCTTTCAATATCTTAAAAATAACCGAGGATGCTCGCGCGAAGCACATTGAGAATGAAAAAAGCCGATGCGTTGCTCTTAACCTTGCGATAAATAACTCGATCTCCGTATATTTTGCGATGTTATTTTTATTTCAAGTTCCCACACGCGAGAAATATAATTTTCAATAAAAAATGTTCCTAAAGAGAGTCTAACAAGTAGAAGTAGAATTATTCAAAAAATTTTAAACAATTTAATAGAGACTTTGAATCGGTAACTTTCTCCGATTAATTATAGACTAAAGACTTTGCTGTTCAAACTAAAATTTTTAAACATGACGCTAATAATATTGCATACAATTTACATTTATTCAGAAAAGTTTTGTGATTTTAGGAAATTATTCTGCCATTCAATTCTCTCTCCAATATCGTCTTAAATTTTTGTTAATATAATATGGCAATTTCTTTTTGAGAAATACATTTTATATCTATAAAAAAATGTAATAATTAAGACATTTATGTACATTTGTTATTAAAAAAAAGAAGAAAGAAAGTAAATATCTGTATTTTCTTCTGAATTGGTTTTTCTCAAGCAAAGTTAAATAAATTTTGAGGAAAAACTAGGAATCTAATCAAATGAAAGCTTCGAAATCTTAACAAAAATCTTCTTTTACTTATATGCAACAGTACCTCAAAGAATTCGAAACAAGATTATGGATTTCAGGCAAGCGCTTGCGCTTACCTTGAGGGCATACTTCTGCCTCGTGTTTCTGTCATAACACTGCACGACTTTCCCGTTGATGCCGAGACCTAGCACGTGATTGCTGATCTCATAATCTTCCGTGATCGACGTGACTTTCGGCGATAAGCGACTGTTCAACGGATGTTCCATCGTCCTTCTCGTCTTGATCTCGTCGGTTTCCTGTTCCGGTATTCGATCGTAGTCCTGTCTGATCATCTGTGTGACCACCACAGGCGATGCCGAGCGTTTGCGCTTACTCTCCTTCTGGTCGTTCTCCTCGAGAACGGCCCTCTTCGACTTCCTGCAAAACAATATTTGCGTCATTTCATACATATGCAAGATACAAGAAATATACGCGCGCAAGCAGGCGCGAAGGTCACGCGCGCGTAAAATTTTCGCATGGAAAAATACGATGTTCCAGATTACGTGATCGATAACGGAAACCTTAGGCATGATAACGTGTATGAGATACAAGGAAACGAATTCTGTACGCTCTCTGCGATTGTCAAAATATGCGCGTATATTGACGGCAGCATTATATTACTCAATTCGCACACTCGCGATTCTTCTTCGAAGGAAAAATAAAGGCACGTCAAAGTGCTAAAAATAACTAAACTTATAAATAAAAATAACAAGACTTATAAATAAATAGATAGAGAGATGACATTTGCGATCACAAGTTATTCGATACAAGAGCACGGCAGATTTACATACATATTTGTAAGAGAGTTGTAGTGTTAAAGTTAACTTCAAATACCCGTTTCGTTTACTATGCCAACCAATCGTTGTTTCAATGAAATCGTTTGCGTAACCTTCCTTGAAGAATGTGCAAGATTCATGTTATTTCGCGCGCATACACACATACGCGCCATGCTCTACCCACACAGCTTTACTTATACGGCACGTGGCTGCCTCTCGTCTGCAGTGCAACTTGCACACCGCAATGCAGTACACGCGATCGATTAATTTTCCACAATTGCAATAAAAAAATATTATATCGACGCATCGATATAAAATTTAAATTCTGATTATCCTTTGTGAGAAGTTAGTAGATTTAATTATCGCAGTGTTAAATCAGGGCGAGTTCTCTTATTCTTTGCATCCGAAAAGAACGGCACAGTTATGAAATATAACAGCATCATCGATGTATCGATGATACATCAATAAACTGTTGAGGGAGGAGTTGCACCAACAACTTGCTTAATTAAATATCGATTCGACTGGCTTTATACATACATACATACATACATATATACATACATATATATATATATAATATAAATAAAACAGTAAAATAACGATTCAATTAATTACGATCATCCTTACGTATAATTATATCCAAAAGGAAAATTTAAATAAAAGTCAAGCAACTCTAAAAAAAAATATTCATTTAAAAAATTTTTTATATTAATTTTCGATACTGAAAATATTACACGCTTTGATTTTTTTTATTTTATGTGCGTGTGATACAACTTTAATTCAATTTTTTTTTTTTTTATTTATGAAATATGAGAAAGTATGATCTGAAAATAAAACACGCTTGAAAATGTAATAAAGGAAAATCTAATCAAATCGTGTTCAACGATGCTGGTGCAACCGACGCTCGTACAATCCTCGCGAAGAGGATGTGCATGTATATTCAGGCTTTATTTTCGCATATAAAAATAAAGATAAAAGAGACCTCCAGAATTTCCACTTAGTTGCCGACTTCGGCATCGATGTGGGCTCTTTCGCACAGTTAAATCTCGAATCGTCGTAGGCGACAAAGCATCACCCTCGCCCTGTGCCGTAAAAGCAGAAGAGGAGCCTCCCAGACGTGTAAATGCGGTTGTTACGGAAAGAATCTGCCCATCAAGATTTTTCCGCATAGAGCGCGTAGAGAAAAGCGATAAGTTTTAGTCCACCCACGGCAACTCTGTCTTTTGCCTTTGCGTTTTTTTTTTGCTTTTTGTTTTTTAATCGGGAGTCAAGCCAAAGGATAATCAGGCCGAGCTGAAAACTAAAGATAAAGAGACCAATGATAATTAAATAGCACCGCGCGAGCGTGTGTAAAAGCGTCTGTAGATCGAGCCTAACGAAGCGAGCATTTCCCGGAAGCTAACAAATATTCTACACCAATGATCGGGTACCGCCGTAGAATTTCCGGTGTTCCATCCGCGTCTTCGGACACGCACGTCTGAATTTATCATGGTTGTAAGCTGAATTATAATATCTTTAAGCATCCGAGATTTAGGAAATTTTAATAATTTTCGGTTACTTGAATCCCACAGAGAAAAATACTTTCAAGTAACATTTTACTTTTACATTTTAGCCGAACAATTTCAGAGAGAAAAAATTTGGGCTTAAAAAATAAAATTTAAAAAATGGAATGCACATATACGGAGAGCTAAGTATTTTCTATCGAATTTGACACTCTCCTGCTTTATAAAATAAAATAATTATTTTATTCAGAAAAAATAAATTTTTATATATTATACGTTTCCAAAATCTATTGCCGTAAGTGATAACTTTATTGTTCATATTTCTCATTCATATTTCCATAGCGAATCCGTACTACTATCACGTTGTTACGCGAATCGTATGTATAATAAAGGAATGAAACTCGTTCGTAAGCAATTAAAAGTAGAGCGAAGCAAGAGTCAAATGACAGCGAGAGAGATACAATATATATATATATATATATATATATATATATATATATATATATATTTGCACATAATCACGCACATCAACAACCACTTAATTAGCAAGAATTATCGGCGTCGTAAACAATTCCGACGAAAAAAAAGGAGAGAGGTGAGACCTGTGTAAATCTTGAACCGATAAATTAAATTTCAATCTTCTATACCGTGGCAACATTTTCTTGCATTTTTCTCGGGGAAAAATTAAATGAAAACAAAACACGTTGAAATCTGTGTATTAATAGCAACGATGAGATCAGCTCGAGCCTGGCAAAAAACAAGAAATAAAACGAAGCCGGAGTTATCGATTAAAGAGTTCAGATTGATAAGCACACGCGCGTAAAGAAATGAAAAAGTTACCGTACGTTCTCGTTGCATAATTGTCGTGACTATAGCTGCCTTGGAATTTTATATAATGAAAATTGTACGTCATGTAAAAATATGACAGATATGACACATACGTATACAAAGTGACGATAACAATCATGTTTAACGTTAAATGCACGGTAAGAAGAAATAAAGCTGACAATGCATGCTGTGTTCATGCTACATGTATAACTCTCAAAGCGGAAACAATGCAAAAGCTTGTTACAAAAAAAAAAATGTGACAGAATAATATTAAAATAAGCGTATAAAGCAGTGGAGATAATGTTAATTCGAATTTAAAATCTTTTTGCTCCAATATTTTAATTTACATTTTTTTATACAGATATATTAATAAATATATATATTTTTTAATTAATTTTATTAATTAAAATTATCACTCTACAAAAATATATTCTTCTTTATCGCAAAGATGAAAAATTTGAATAATTATTTTTGAAAACATAGAGAAACGTGTATGTTATTTCCAAAATCCATTCTGAATAAAAATATGACAACTATATGGTTTTTTCTTTTATCCTTTTTAGATAAAACAAACATATCTTTTTGATAAAATTGTATGTAAATAAAAAATAAGTGGTAAAAATCAAGAGAATCAATAAAAAGAAAAAATATTATATTTGTAAAATTCTATTTATTATTTTTATCTTGTGAAAAAAAGAATTATTCAAAATAGACTTTGAAAATAAATAAATATATTAATACTATGATCTTAAATTATTGGAAATTATCTTTTTATTCAAACACGCGAAAAAATAAACAAGCAGAAATATAAAAATAAATGATAAAATATGTAATATAAATCTGAATTCTAAATATATAATTTTTATGCGAATATATCGATTGCGGAAAATAAAATCAAGCGTAAAAATTCAAGACTTGATAAAGCAATCAATAAATTAACAGTATCAATAAGATGTCAATAACATGGAGTCAATGAACGAATATACATACCCGTCGAGATGCGCTTCTCGGAATCGAAGCTATAAATCCTGTCACAGGATAATAATTCTCATAAATCGTAACCGCGCGATTATCGCCGTCATTATTCACACGCTTATCGTCAAATCGAACGTGCGGTCTCGTCGATCACGTTTTTCGGAAAATTCGCGATAGCTTCCCATAAATCGACGCTCGAGTACCGAGAACTTCGCGAACGCGGAAGGACGAAAAAAGGCGCGTCTTTCGGGAAGAGGAGTCGCGGCGTTTGGAAGGTGCGCCGAGAGTCGACCGTTCCTATATACTTGTCGCCGGTTAGTTTCGAGAGCTCTCGTTTCAGCTCCTCGTTCGAGATCGTTGCGCGATGTTGAGCAACGCAATATATTCACCGGCCGTGCGAAACGAGGTAGGCCGCTCTCCCGCCGATCATTCCACCGTATTGGGTCGAAGTCGAACGATACGCCGCGACACGACGGGATACATACGGAGAACCGCGTCGAAAAAACGCCCCGCGAACACTGACGCGATCACGGCATGGCGACACTGGCGTCACTGGCGACGCGGTACGTACGCGGTCGCTTCTCTCGCGGCGGTCTCGTACCGTGACTCATTGCGCAGGGCTGATCTCAGGCGCGGTTAATACATGGTGCATCGTAATAATACACACGGAACTCGTTACTCGATAATAAATTCTTTGATCGGCGAAAAGTCGATTTTATTTTTTGTAATTTTAATTATCTTGAACATTTTCTTGAAATAAAAATCTGATACTCGATCATTCTTTTCTTTAGTACTTCTTAATTTTGTAACATTCAATGATTGATAGTTTCAAATTAAAATTCTCTGAAATTCGAGCGACATTTAATAAGTGGAATAAGATATCTGGAAGAAACTATTTGTTAGAAATAAAATATAATACATATCAAATATTATATATATGAATTTTTGTGATTTTACTATTATTATTAATCGGTAATCGATGCTATCTTATCATTTCAAGCGGCTTATCAATAATAATAATCAGATAGAAAATGATTTATTTCCTGTTCTAAGTTTTTGTTTTAGATTTGATATTTTTTGTCAAAAAGATTTTATTCCTGTCACAACTGAAATATTCTGAATTTGAATTCAACATTGGTATCGTGCGATAACGTCACGTGTCATTATAATGCACATATATCATTTGATCGTTCATGGAGAACAACACTTTCTCTAGAAACCTTAATTCCTTTCACTTTGCGATATGAGTGTATCGATCCATTATTCATATCGATTATTGTGCCAATTCTAATCAATATTAAAGATTTGATTCTTATTTCAATAATAAAAATGTAAAAAAATATATGACACATAGTATTTCAATTTCTATTTTACAGTTAAAAGACATTAGCTAAAATTGAAAAATAAACATTAAAAAGTAGTCTTGAGAGAGATACAATTGAAAATCTTTTATTAATTCTTTATATTATAGCAACATGGATCTTTTGTTCAATGTAGTTTGTTCTAAGTAGAGAATATATTGCAGTATATTTTAAATTTAAAAAAAAAGGATCAGATCAAGGAGTAGATACGAAAACTACGTATCTATGACCTAATAATATTAATTTTTTTTTATCGTAAATATGTTATATATTTCGCGATAAATTTAAATATGTATGTGTGTATACATATATAATTATGTACATATTATTTTCTTTCTCTCCATGTAGCGAAATTACGTTGCAACAAATTTTCAGGTATCTTTGATCTTTCAATTATATTTCGTATCTTATATAACAATAATTACGCAAAATTCTTAACATACATATAAATATCTTTCTTATGTAGGCACATTCTTATATGTATGTACAATTTTCTTTGTAACATATCCGGGAAATATTTCGTTATATTGTCCGTTAAGGATATAGATCCGAAATTTAAATGCTCTATTGTAGTGTGAGTCCACAACAATATTTGTCTACTAATAATACATATGCTTTAACAACAAAATAACACTGAAATGTAAAAAGCACTTAAATCTCGGAGCGAATCCGAAAAGTCGTTTAAACTGTTTTAAATACTATATATGAATATATTTAAACTATATTAATTAATTAAAATCGTATTCGGGATATTAACGATAAAAGCGTTGATCATCTCAGCAGCAAATATGTCAAAAATCAAATTATATTTGATTGTTATTAATTCATTCATTATGTTAATAATCACCATAACAATATATATAATTATTAATATTATGAAATATAGTATCTTTAGGTAATTCTAATCTCTGATTATGCCATTTTAATATTGTCCAATTCTTACATCATCCTACAATATCCACATTAGGCTGGAGAAGTCTACTAAATTAATTATGCTTTTGATGAATCATAATTTAATGTTTTTTCTCGCAAAAAAATTCAATTATTTAATTACAAAAAAGTTGACAGAAAAATGAAGTTTTGCAAAATTTTCAAAATATTTTTAAAATTTCTTACAAACAGCTTTAGTAAATTTATGAAAAAGATAAAGCGGCCAATATGATTTAATTAATTGATGAAAATATTAAACTAAATGTAATTTAAAAATACTAGCAGTATCTTATGTTTCCAGAACCATCTAATACGTTCGAAAAATATATACTGGATGTTCCGGACTTCTCATGACATTGTTTCATGACTGATTCCTAAAGTCATTTATAGATAAAAAATCTTTAATAAAGTATTAAATATTAAAATGTAAAATATATTTAATATTTAATGATCTCAATATTTTATAATAACAGGATTTTCACCTTTAAATAATTTTAAATCTGAAAGGCACTCCTAATTGGTGCCTTTAATAGAAAAACTCTGGAATATCCTGTATATCCACTATTATTACAATTATTAAGATATATAATTACAATTAACAATACGAAATTTACATTTAATTAAGTAACGCATGTACAACTCTTATATTTACCTAAACTATATGTTAAGTATCCAGGCTTCTCTCTTACAAAAAATATAGTTTTATTGTCTATTTTGAACAAGTAATAAAAATTAGTGCACACAAAAACTTCAATATGTATATTAGAAGCAAAAATATGTCATCATATTTCTTTTATTATAAAAACTCTGAATCATGTGTTACTTGTTACTTGTTTTACCAAGCAGCATTTCTGTAAACAATAGTGTCGATTCTTTAATATTTTTTTATCACATATCTCGTCAGTTATTATTTAAAATAAAGAAATATTTTCTTTCTTTCTATATATATATACAAAGAATAAACTAAATATTTTTATAACAGATTATTTCTCGATTGTTAATAATGACACATTATAAACGTATCATTATCGTGTTTCAATGTAAGTAATATGTTGATACATAATTTTTGTAAAATTATATTTCATATTAGATACTAAGGCTTCTATATATAGAGATCAGTTAGAGAAGCTCATTTTAAAAAAATAATACATTTTATGGATACTTAAAAATGCAACAAAAAGCATTGTTGTATTTTCATTTAACTGTATATATGTATAAATATTATAAAAGTCATTTCCCTGATTATCACTTCACAGAGATTGCCCATTTTAACAAGCAATGTTATTTAAGCTCTTACTTGAAATTATAATTGTATATTCTAGAAGAGTATACAAATAAAATTTCTCTTTTTAAAATTTATTCTACATAATGTCAAACTATCATGTATTCTTTTGGGAAAGTTTTATGTAATGTTCATTTATATAATAAATATAAGAGGTTTTATTGGATATCTATAATTATTGTAAACAATTAGATATCTTGCAGATAGCTAACTGTATATATATCTATAATTTATAAACATAGATATACATACATACATACATACATACATACATACATACATACATACATACATACATACATACATACATGCATACATACATATATACATGCATGTATGTATGTATATATGTATGTATGTATGTATATGTATAGTTGTTATACTATAATAATCCACATATATCCTTAATCAATTTGAACTTATGCGCGCGTTTAATAATCATATTATTATATCTTTGTGCAGAGACTTTAAAAAAGGAGAAAAAATGATTTTGACTCTTTACATGTCTCTTGCACTTTCGTCTCGTTGTATGAAAATGTTCAAGGCATCCAATATTTATATATACATCACTATTTTAGGTCACGACTTACATTGCACTGATAGTATTCGTCACCCCGCATGACTTTCCGACTCGGCTTTATAATCTTGCATGGTAAGGATGTAAGGCACGACGCTAGCTACGCTTACTCGACCGATGAGGCCTGCAAAGAAAAGATCTTCCAGAACTCTAGGATTAATCGAGCGGAGAGGCGCTAGTCTCAAGAGAAGACGAGGTAATCTATCTGAGCCCGTGCGTTGTTGTAATTCCGTCCACGCCGCTTCTTGCAGAACTTCAACTTTTTTACGCCAGCTACCTGCTAGGATATTATCTAAAAAAGATAAAAAAATATTCTTTACTTCGATATATATGAACAGATAAGCTTTATTGTTTGTCTAAATTAAATTTACTTACCAGCGCTAAAAAGTGTTAAAGCTTTAAGATAAGCGTATTCAACGGAATCCACTTGCAACTTGTGCAGTGAACTTACACAATCCTGTAATCTACATATATGTTCCGTAACACACTTTACTTTGCCAGCTGTGACCTTCTCTTGTGCGATACTAGCTTGCAAGTGATTGATTATCGATGTCAAAATACTAGGAAGAGACAGTGTGTATGCGCATTGTGCTAAACCTAGTGTAAATAATTGTCCCCAGGAACTTCGCACTAAAGTAGTTTGAATTTCAGTTCTAAAACACAAAAAACAATTTTATTTTAAATAATGTTATGATTGAGATATAATATTATCAAGATAAATATACTATTCTCTTACACACACAAATGTATCGTACTAATGTATATAAAATATATTGTACTTACGGCAAAGCTTGAAATGCTGGAATTCCTCGCGCCCAATGTACAGACAAAAATAGTAACCTAGCCGCACTTTCGCATATATAATGAATAGATAAATATACGGGTGCCGGACTGGGCGCTCTCAATTCGAACAATGTATTCCGTTCAGAAATTAATTGACCAGTCCATTCTTCTTCTGGTTCGCTTGAACCATTAACGGTCTGCAAATGAATATTACAGTACATTAAAAATCTACTTACATAAAAAGATAATTCCAAGACATGTAAGATCAAGCATAATCACGCGACTTACATCACCAATGAGTTTAGCCATACTGTCCAATGCATGGGAGATGAGTAAACGCTCGCGTGCTAAGGTTAAAGCATCACTGAGATCGCTATCGCTACTTTGATCTTCCATGCTAGGACTCTCGGGTTGTTCCCAAGCTGGGGGTATCTCGGGTGTGGATTGTTGCGGTTCCGGTTTTACTCTGGTGCTACGGTTACCTACTTTTGTCGTGGCTGATTCACCTAATACGGGTTTTCTTTCATGTTGAACAGCTGCAACACATCACATAAAATCATTTATATCGATTATCTACTATAATAAATTTCAAGAAATATGATCACAAGAATGAGTCAATTTCACTTACAGTCACTTCTCATGCCCATAGCCAAGCATTTCTGAAGCCTACAATATTGACAACGATTTCTATGGTGTTTGGTAACTTCACAACTCTTGCTTCCTCTGCACTGATAGCCCAATTGTTTGCGGATGCTGCGTTTAAAAAAGCCCTTGCAACCCTCGCAACTAATCGCTCCGTAGTGCCTGCCGCTAGCTCTATCTCCACAAACTACACAGAGTTCTAAGGATAGTCCTAAACCTAACGAACCACGAACATCTCTCGCTAATTTCACCTATAAGAAAATGTTGACATAGATAAAAATAACATTTAAAACAAATTAATGCAATGCAATGATAGATATTTACCTCGACATCGATACGTACATCGTTACTCAAATGCTCCATGCCGGGATGCAAATGAACCATTCCAGGATGATGACCCAGATTGCGGAAATCTCTTCCTATCTTGTGGTCCATTTTATCATCGTGTATATTGTCAATGTGATTATTTTGATCCCTATCTACATCCCTCTATCAAAATAAACGTAAAAATCAATATTTCATTGAATAAATACGCAAAATTTCTTCTTTATTACAGAAAAAATTATTAGCTCTATGTTACTGTGTTTCTTATTTTAAAAAATCTCACCATAGCTGGGTGATGCCCTATATTATGAAAATTTCTCCCTAATTTCTCGGGCTTGTCGTCGTGCAAGTCAATGCGATCAGCCAGATCGATGTCCATGTCTCTCTGTAACAGAATAGCAATTTTAAAGTCAATGTATGCATATTTTTTATTGAATTTTGGATTAAAAAAAAAAGAGTTAAAATAATTGATAATTTCCCAATATAAATTCCAATTACTGTTTGCTTAAAAGTAATTACTGAAGATAAAATTTTATGATGAACAATGAACCTCAGTATCGATGTCCGACATACGATCGTGCTGATGAGAGAGATTACGGAAATCCATTCCAACTTTGCAATCCGACTCCTCATTCAGATTGTCATGATTGCGTTGTTCTCTATGATCCCTGTCCATTTCTCTCTGTAAAACGGATGGACGCCTCCGTTAGATGCGGGTATATATCTCAGGTGCAAGATATTTCCGTGCCGATCTCATAATATCCGCTACGTTACCGTTCCGTTAAAATGCCGAGAGAGCGCTATTATATACAAATCGAAAGCGTAAACGGATGGGCTCTCTTTTAATGTGTGTTAAACAAGCATTAACGATTTTCAACCGGATATTGCGCGATTATATATATATAAAAGTATTGAAAGACATAAATAAAATATAAATATTAAAAAATATATATATTAAATATACAGCAATCAATTTATTTCGATATAAATATTTATTCGTTCATCATTGTTGTTTGAAAAAATACACTGTTCTGTGACAATTCAATACCGATCCCCCGTTCATGATTTCATTCGAGAGAAAAATAGAGACGATTGCGCGATTCGAAGAGGAACTCGATGCAGGGGCGCGGGATAAAAATGTAAACTGGAGCATTTGCCGTCCCCACCTGCCGGGGAGAAACCTTCTCGATCCTCTCTCTCTCTCTCTCTCTCTCTCTCTCTCTCTCTCTCTCTCTCTCTCTCTCTCTTTCTCTCCGTCCCGCTGCCCACACCTCCCTATAGCACGTTTTGAGAGGTGAAAGAGATGGTCCCGAGTTGTTCGGTTCGTAGGTTGCTACGCGGTTAGATGCATGCCCATGTCCGGCTACGTCGCACTATGTTGCACCGATCTGCCGACTATTCTGTCAAAGAGAGCGTGTCTCACGACGAACTAGAAACTATCGTCTTACGATTTTGAATTTTGATTTTCGGACGTTTGAATGTCTTATAACACAGCACACATTTCGATTTATACGAATGGCTAACTGCTTCAAATATTTTCTTTTTTAATCTTCTCTCTCTCTCTCTCTCTCTCTCTCTCTCTCTCTTTCTCTCTCTAGTATTTAATTTTCGCGACTGAGTCTCATATATCTCACATATGTGTTGTAGATGTTATAACTTTATTATAAATATTGTTAATGGTAAAAATTGTTTTATATCAAGAGAGATTATATATTATATAATTCTTCTCCTTTGTTGATTCGTTTTACGAAATTTTTTAATAACTCAGCATTTTCAAGCTACGCTGGCTCATCATTAAAACGTAAAACCAAATATACATATACGCGATTATTTTCACCTCTTGGTTTCACTCGATGTTTCAAAGAGAAAAAACAATTATTGTACTGTTATTATAGGAACATCGTCGACGTACATTCTTGCACAAGTATCACAAGAGTCGTCGAGGTCGACTGTCGTCTGGCCTTCCGCGGAAATGTCACAATGCAATTGCTCCTCGCTTTTCAATCCGAAGCATACATTCGATTTGGATTAGAGCCGCGGCGCGCTGATAAGAGCAAACTTACCGCACGTCGCGCGCGAGTAAACCTTGATAAGACGCGACGATACGCGCGATTCGACGCGGAAGAGTGAAACAAACTGAGGAAAAAAAAACCTGATTCGCACGCGACACGTAAAAATGTGGGCGGCAGCTGTCAAACGCGCGAAAGGTCATCGCGAGATGAAAGTGTGACCGCCTATATCGTACAACCACGCTCGCGCTTCAACACTCTGCGCGATATTCGCATATCGCATTTAAATCCTGATAATTCGCGTATACAATGTTGCGAATCGGAAGATTATTTTATCGTTGGGCGTTCGCGAGAATCAATCTCACCTTCGATGCAACACAATGCTAAATACTATTACTATAGCACACACGTGGATATTTAATATCGCGGGCGCTCACGACTCACGAAGGTGCGCGTTACCAAATGGCACACGGTTAAATAAATATAAACTCGTCGTTTTTGTTTTATATCGCGATCAAAGAAGGAGGAAAAAAAAAGAAACTCCGTATCGAGAGTCACTTTCGATTCCAGAGAGTCGAGACGAGAAGCAGAAAACTCCGAGAGCACGCGCGCGCGCGCGCAAAGTTCGAGGACGGAATGTACGGTAAGCTACCTGTTGTGTGTGTGCGTGTGTCGGCTCGCTCGCCGCGATCGGTCCCTCGATTCACCGCTGACTCTTGGACGATATCGCGCGTCGTCGCTCGTACGGGTCACGGCGGTCCGCGGCGTAAACCGCGGAAACGCGAGGCGATACGTGTGTTACGTTATAATATATATATATATATATATAGCTGACCGGACGGCGAACGCGTTCCTCTGCTCGTGGTTCACGCGAGGAGCCGCGCGTCGTCGCCGCCGCCGCCGTACGGCTTCTCTCGCAGCAACCTTGCTCGCACAGGTGAACGCGCAGGCCGGTCGGTCGGTTGTAGACGGGCGGGCGGACAAGCGAACGAGCGAGCGAGCGGGCAAGCTGTTCTCTCGCACGCAGGTTGGCAGGTCACTCTCTTGCGTATCGGGCCGGGACACACGCCGGCCAGGTGCATTCCCGCTCTTGTACCTGCTTTGCCTCTCTATACCTGAGACCCGAGCGCGCCGAGTTATGTCACGTAACACGCCTGCGATCAATCGCACGATCCTCTCCCTCCCACCCCACCCCACCCCACCCCCCGCCGCGCTCCCTCGTCCATTACCGAAAAAGACAATGTGATCTTTTTGTAATGTGATAGGTGGAAAGTATGTTTCGTATGTTTGTAATTTAAAGGAGTTTGAATTATATAGGCAAAACAATGTTTCACACTATGTACGATTTGAAAGCTGTTATTCAGATTGTATTTTCGCATTGAATAGGCTGCATCTCCTCCAAAGTGATGTATCGTCGGTCACTGATGTCAAATATGACCTCGCACACTACGGGGATTGAAAAAGATTAAAGGATGTCGAATAAAGTACGTTCAATGGGAAGGAACAATCTAAAAATTTACATACCGAACTCGAGAAAGAGATATAATATAAAAGATAACAAATACAATATAAAACTTCAGGCGGATTTTGCGTGGGAGGTGAAAATATCCGAAGAATGCCGAGAGAGAAAAGAAAAATTTCATAGAGAGAGATCCTAATAAAATAATAAAAAAATATATATAGCAAACGAAACGACAAAAAAAAATATATATAACATAAGGAAATATAATGAAAATCTAAAAATGAAGAATAGGAAAGATCCGTCGTCTTTTCAGAGACGGGAAAGCTGCAATCGCGAAGCTGTAATAGCGTCCGCGAAGTTTTTCGGGCCGCGGCTTCTGCTGAGCGGAGCGAACGCGTCCGAATAGTGCGGCTTCTCTCCGGTCGAACGTTATGTCATGTAACACGCGTCCGCGCGATGACTTATCGGCCGACGCCGTCGAGGTCGCCGTGACTGAGAATAGATCGGGCGCGCATGGCCGCGAGATTAATATCGCGTCGTTTATGACTTCGCGCGCGCGGTCTTTGTGCGATACCGCCGCGTATTTCGGATACGTCCAACGCCACGTTACGGTATAATACTTTAACCGTAAAATATAATATTTCAGATATTGTTTATAATAATGAAATCCAACAGAGAGAAAGAGAGAGACCTCGTCAAATCGAAACAATTGATGTAAATGTCAAGTATTTCTTTGTGCGCTTCTCTATAAAATGTGTCTTTTTTTTTGTTCTGTATATATATATATATATATATATTCGCGTTTTTTCCTCGCATACGTAAGCGATCGGTTACCTTGTGTGCGCGACAGGTTGGTTCTAAGGATTTCTCAGGTGTATGTATAACGTTTACGTATCCTTCGCATTGTTCTGTATACCCGACAATCGACTGGCGATGATACAATACATTGTAAAATTGTGCGTTCTCGCGCTTGTTTATACTCTTATCAGAGAGCAGATTAGAGATATTCAATAATTTATGTTTTAATCGCGTCAAGTCTGAGCTTTGTCACAATCCTAAGGTCATTCGTATCGTGTCAACCGATAGCGTTAATTGATTCTGTCTGTAGACATAATCTATTCTTCTTCCGCGGTAGCTGAAATGAACAAAAAAATTATTTTGATATTTTATACAAAAGAAATTGACAATTGTCACGTTTTTCTGTCACTTTAGAATTATTCATATTCTTAAATTCATTCTTTCATACATTTTTAAATGTCATAAATACGACGATTGTTTTTTTTTTTTTTTTTTTTGTCATGCAACCTAGACGTTTCTCGGAATCGCTGTGATCGATGAGAAAAATAATGGTCGGCGAATGATTATGTTTGTACAATCTAGTCTAGGTCCCCGGCAGGTAAAGGTCGTTTCGTGGGTCCGAAGGTTACCTCCTCTCTACTTATCTACCCACCATGATCGCGCACCATTGGCACGAATTTATCTTCGTCCCGCCCGACAGTGCATGGGGGATCGCCTATCGAATGGGATATAATTCTTTCCGAAAAGCGAAAGAGAGAGAGAGAGAGAAAGAGTGAGAGAGGGGGGGTAGGGGGGAAGATGATAGCTATATAAATTTGCACGCGAAAAAGGGACGTTCAAAAATAAAATTGCGCACGCGGAGACACGTGCGTGACTACGATGCAGCTTTGTTCTCCTTAACAATTACATTAACAAAACGTCTAATGTTTCCTTCTCGCGCACGTGATGGTCCAGAATTATCGCGAAATTTTTGAATATGTATTCAAACGCGAAGCATGCGTATTCCTGAAAATTCTAAATAATATGAATATACAAAATTTATGTTTCTCTGTTTGAGAGAATTCTACGATAGTTAGGCCTTCTTCGCGAGTATTATAGTTTATAAAAAATTATTAGCAATTGCACTTTTAGAGAACACGCTACTTATCGCGAAGGTGGAGTATCCTGCGTACAAAAGCGTTACGTCAGAGAGGAGCGCGCAAAACGCCCGAGACTTTCGCGGAATCTCAATTCGCGCGATTAAATTCAGCCGAAATCACGGAGACACTAAAAGACTCGTCCAAAATAACTCGATGCGAAGAGACGGAGCGCAGGTTGCGGTAGGAAGCCTACGATTTCGCGTTGACACCATTGAAGCGGACACAAACGTTCGAGAAGCACGAAGCGCTCCTGGATCCGATTATCGTCGCACTAAATTCTCCTTCCACCTCACATCAACTAACCCGGAGAATCCGTCGCGTCGGACGGATCACCTCCGCGCGATTCGGTCTCGGAAGTCCCCGATGAAGAGGGACAAAACAAAGACCTCCAAAAAAAAAAAAAAAAAAAAACACGAACTCTACGCGTCACATTCTCGTCGAAGACGACGACGCCCGTTATCGTGATGCAACTTTCTTCCCTCGGTAGGAAGTCGAGAGCGACGAGGCGTGCACACGAATGCGGACACGAATGTCGCGTAGCCGTAGCTCACGGGATGTCTCGAACGCGTCGACCGCGCTCCTGCTTACGAGGACGAATCTCGGAGGAGGAGAGGTACCGTGCGATATCGCGATCCAGGGGGGACTCACCTTCGCGGTCAGCAGCGACGACGACTGATCCGATCGTGCGTCATCAGCACCGTTCATAGCGGATTGGTAGCTACCAGGCTTCGTTGTGCGCGCACATCCACGGGTTAGAGTTCATAACCTCCTCTAACCTTTACCTTTTCGCCGTCTCCTGTCCCCCTACTCCGTCCGGCCCCGGACCCGCCCCCTGCCGCTCTCACCTTCCTGCGCGTACCTGACATCTCACGTCCCCCGCTGCGTCATCGAATACGTGTCATCTCGCGATAGCAAGAGTAGATCGATGACTGGTTTCTGGATGCTGCGACACGCAGCGCCTCATCGGGATACGGCGCAAACTATCGGCAGCCATGTTGATACGTCATTCGAAAGCGGGATGAGAGGTTAATTGGAAAAAACACGCGTCATATCGATTCGCTTTTTGTCGCGCTATAACATTAATAATTCGTAGAAGGTTTCGAGCGAGGAGCACACATTTTTGCATAAGCGCATAATCATAAGGAAATTTTGATTGGTCCATTTCTTTATGCATAAGGTAATTGACCAATCAATTTCCTTATGCTTATGATTATGCGTTTATACAAAAGGGTGTGCTCCCCGCTTTAGACAATATATATGTGATATTTTTAATTTATTAACGTAAATGTAATTTAATAAAACGTTGAGAAATGATATTAAAATTTCAGAAACGTTAATAGATTTTCCTATTTTTTATGTTTGATACAGCTTTCAGATTAAAATTTTGATATAAACATAATTAGATATAAATTAAAAATAAATATAATTAGATTACAAATAGACAGAGAGATATTAGTCTTCAAAAATAATGAAATTTTGCAATATGTCTAAAATTTGTTGAAATTGTAGAAATTTTGCGTGTTTTTAAAAATAAATTATTTAATAAATAAAGAAAACGATAAGGGCATCAAATATGAAAAAGATTAGTTTATTGCAAATATGTCGCACAATATGTGGGGGAAGGAGGAACATACAACTTTCTCTCTGTATATTATGAAAGCTTTATCACTATATGTAATATGACTACTGCTAGTATCACTACTGTTTTTAATTTAATTGTGTTTGTTTCAATTGCACTTTCTACACTTTGTTCCTTGTCTCTTTTCTCTCTCCAAAGCTCAGATATATACCTATTTCATTTTAAGCGTAGAAAGCGTAAGAAAATGCAATTAAAACGTTTTAGGATATATTTCGAATCCTGTTAAATATCCTATTTTCCGTTGTACAATGACTGTATGTCAGAGCTGCGTAATACTAATGTAAAATTATGATACATGCCAATCACCTATAAAGTAAAATCAATCTGCATAAAAGCTACAATATTTTGTACCAGTGTTAGAAAAAAATTGCACTATTATTAGAAATATGTTCTTATATGTACTTAAAATTGCATCTGATTAGACAATATAACGCATAAATATATTAGTAATTATTTAGACAAGGAAAAACGTGGCTTTAAATAGAACATAGTACATTAAATAGATACGTAGAACAATGTATTACATGGATCGGGGCAATCAGCTATAAAGCTCTAGCAGAATTAAAGTTTAAAGATACTATATATCAGGTGTACAAATATTTAACTATTTTTATCCAACATTTAAAAAGTTTCAGAAACATACTTGCGTTCATTCTGATTTTTTTGCTTAATTTATTAATAATAAATTTTTGCACGCTTTTGATGGCTTATTGCATAAGTATTCTTCAGAAGAGAGGATACTTTATGTCAGATTATCTTAAAACACATTACACTGAAGAATTTTTCCTAGTTAAAATAGTGTCTAACTACCTTTATTATCATGAGCTCGATAGAGATCAATTTTATATATCTTGTGTATAAAACTTAATATAATTTCACGAGAATTTAACGCATATCACCGTACATTTCACACTGCATATTATATACATGAACACTTTCGTTAATATCTTAGTGTGTATTTTGTAATAAAAATAATATTTAATAAAGATTTTACCATAGAAAGATATTTTCATTAATAGTCCTTGAGAAAACTATATCATCAAAAGCACATAAAAGTATGTTAATCAGAAATATTAATGGAATCTTTAAAAGACGAGAATTCTCTTAAACTAATATTACATCCATTTTGATTTTGATCTCATATTTAGATGTAAAATATTTAGATGGCAAAAAACATTATATACAAAAGCTATTGTAATAATTATGTAAATTTTACATAAATTGATATAAACAAATTAAGAGAGACTGGCTACTATATATAAATTATTCATAAAAGAATAATCAGATTGAACAAAAACCATATTTGAAACTTATTATAATTACAAATTTGTTTTTACGAAGACAGAAGTGTGGATACATATGGGAAAAAATGGAAGAAAAAAAAATCTTCCATAAATCTCTCATTAGACCCATAAAAAAAAAAAAAATCCACATTATATATCCTTACCTATAGCTTATTATCATTTATATAGCCTATTACTGTTAAAATTAATAATAGAAATTGTCATTACTAGTAATAAACTAAGCAGAGATGCTATGTTAATTTATATATCAAATGTAATTTATCTGTGACAAAAGTGTGTAGAAAGCACCGTAATGATTTTATATATAGGTTCCAAATATGATTGTTCTGTTAATTATTCCAGCAGGTACCATCAGTTGATCACAAAGATTCTGCACATTCAATTAAAGGCAGATAGAGTTGCTAGCAGATCTAAAATCCCCACAAAATTTCGCAAATTAAACATCTGTCAAAGTATTTTTAAGTGCCAAGGAGGTATTTTGTTTTTACCTGTAATTTTATGGATTAATTTTTATTGCTAAGTTAAAAAACGTGAAAATATTAAAAAATTTTTCTTATTTACTTGGTTTAAAGTTGTCTTGCTTCTGAGGTTAATGATTACCAAATACATCCTGGCTGGCAAACACAATGTAAAGAAAACCGTCTGGATCTTTTTCGTTTTGATACAATTCAGCCATGGTCAAGCTTCCGCTCACTATACTTTTCTGATTTACTAGTAAGAAAATTGCTTGCGTTGGATTCAGCTGCAATCGACGTCTTTGCAAAAAGAGTAAGAAATATATATTATGAGCTATATAATATAATTTCTCATATGTTCACAAAAATATACCTGATTATTTTGCAAAATTCCGCCACAGTTAGAAAATCTGGGACCAGATACTTGCTTTTATCCAGAAGTGGCAGTTGATTTTCTAATTTGTAACGTTCCACAATGATAGGAATTTTATTAGGATGCAGAGATCTAATTTCTTCTGCACTGACCCATCGCTGCTCTAAATTAACACAAAAAGAAATATCATTCATATATTATCATAAAATATTACAATGTGAATAAATTATATTATATAACCTATATAATGTAATATTAGATCGAAAATTATGATATAACAAATTATTAAAAAAAATTTCTTTTTTTCTTTCTTTCTTTTTTTTTTTTAAGGCGGAATTCTCGTTCGATGTAATCCATTGCACAAACACGCGCTACTCACCAAAAGAATATTTCCGCTTAATCTTTGAACACTGAGAATACATTTTTCGAATATAGCGAAATGTAATTGTTGTTCTAAAAATATTATATTCACGTTCTATATTTAATTCTGACAATTTTCTATATAAAATAAACCGCGAAAATCGGATAAATTGGATAAGATCGACCGTTCCACGTACTTATGCGTGCTAAAAAGATGTTAAACAATGCGTTTTGCAATACGAAATATGGAGATGAAGGTATTTCCGTTTTGAAACGTATACAAACGTATACGCGCGCATTACTATTTTCTTTTCCTTAACTTGTCTTTTTTTACGTTCGTGCTATATCTCTCTTATAATTACGCGTTTGTAAAAGTTACTTATCGAACGCGTTTCTAAATTATTGTTAAATCAACACGGACGCTGTAACAATATATTTTATCGCCTATTTTGCAGGATAATATCGGATAAAAAAAAATATAACAAAATAAAAACCCCTCTCTCTCTCTCTCTCTCTCTCTTTTGGTTCATTCGACGAGATTCTGTCATATCTAACGCGCTTATTCAGACTGAACTGAAACTTTGTAACGCGAAAATAATAATTTTCTAAGGACGATTTTAAAAGATTCCGCGTATCTTATACATACGAGGTCAATGGTGAGGCCAGGTTAAGATATAGTCCCTTTGTTCTGTATCTATTCTACTCTATTCCTAAGTACAGAACGCTGTCACTTTGATACTATTTCACATACATGCAGTACTCACCGAACGTACGTCTCTCCTTGTACGATCTTTTAGGTGTTAGATTCATGTTCGTTGTAACGTTATAACGCACTATCACCTACTGCGACGTACGCGACGTGCTATCAGCTGTGGACTGGTCGACTTGTCTCTCGCTCTCGGGTCAAAATAATGCTAGCACACACATCGGCTGACAACGACGCCGTATGAGATTTGTCAGGTCAAGTTAGATTGATCGAACAAGACTACATACGCAATTAAAAGGCACTTGCGCCCCTGCTACGCAGATATATTCCTATATTAAAACTGTTGGGAGAAATGATAAAAGTCTATATCAATTCAGAGAAAGATAGTAAGAGCGAGATCCATTAATTTTTTTTCCGTCTACAGCGAAGCTTTATTACAAAATAAGGCACAAACGCAATATGTATTATTACTAAAGAAGATAATTACGGAAAATCAATATTCCAGATAAATCAGTATTTATTTCGACAAATATGTAAATATGTATTAAAAAAGAAATTCTTTGAAATCATGCCACGTGAATTTGATTTGCTAACTATATATATTGCTTTGGTGAAGTTTAAAAACCTGTTATTCTTTTATTCATTTTATTTAAAGTTATGAAGCAACATGATGTATACTTATGTAAACTACAAGTGACAATATATATCTGTGTAAAATGGATTTTACAAAATGCATTTAAAGATTCAATTTTAATAACCTTTTATATTCACTGATAATATATTGACGTATTCCAATTTATTCGCATATAGATAATATAAAAAGAAAACGTTTCGAAAATTTTAATGCTAATGGATCGTTTGCGTGTTGTTAGAATTTAATAGACTATGCAAATTTTCGAAAATGGATAAATCTGTACTCGTCATAGAAACTCTGTATGTGTGACGTGACCAGTATACTTTTCCATTAAGAGCCGTTAAAATTACTTTAATTTAACTACCATCAACGCTAATCACATTTTCCTAATTTAATCTTTCTCTCCTGTCAAATAAATGAAATTAATAATCAATATCCATATTGATAAAATAAATATATAACAAAATATAGATATTACTCTTTATAAATTAATCAAGATTATATTAATTTTATTTATTTGGTCCAAGTGATCCTAAAAATACGCTATATCTCGCTCGTTTCTACGGAAACATTTAAAGATGCAAAATTTTAATAAATTTATATTCGACTGATAATGTATTATGTATTCGAATGCGAATTAAAATCCAAGACGGAATTAATGTGATTATATTACGTTAAGTGATAATAAAAGTTATCAAAATTCGTTTTAAAAAAATGCTAAAACAATAGAAATCCCCTTTTCTATAATCGTTAGCAACCGAGCTGCCTCTCTCTATTCTATTTTGATATCTTCCTTCAACCCATTTATTCTTAGATACATGCGCAAAATGAAAATCTTCCACGTTCTATCTAGCACTCGCTTTCTCGCTCTAGCTCTACGTGTAATCATCTGACAAAGGAGCGTTCCAGTTGACAGGTAGAACAGCTGTTTTAGAATACAGATGAATGCAGAATAAAGGATAATGGAGGACTATCTACGATAAACCGGACGGCGTGTTCGGGTCGTCAGGTGTCGCCATCTCGCGAGCAGATGGCGTTTCCTATCCTCAGCGACAGTCTGGGCAAATCTGTTCTGCATTGTCCCGCGAAATTTGCGGCAACGTCTCCGCCATGAAGCACAAAATGCGCACGCGGTGGACTCGCGTCGCTTGTCAAATGAGAGACTCGGTCTCGCGAGTGTCGCGGCAAAGCTCGTCGACGCGATCGTCGTAGATCTCGAGGGAGGGTCGCTTCGAGAAAAAGGAAGGTTATCGCTCGTATGATCAACGGTAACCGCTACCGATCGTCCGAACGTCAAACCGAACGATATCGACTCCGCGATCGCTCGAACGGCCGTCTAGGTGAAACGATACGATCCGCGGTATCGCGGAGCGCGTTGTCGCGAACGGCGACAGCGGCGGCACATCGGAGCGCGTACGTATTACGGACGTTGATAAGCGCGCGGGACGGACGGACGATATATAACGTGCGCCAGGCGAGACAGAAAGAGAGGGAGAGAGAAAAGGAAAGAGGCCTTTTTCCGACCGGCTCTGACGGCGCGCGCGAAGGGGCGGCGGCGGTCTCGCCGAATAAAGGATCAACAAAGAGCGCGAGGGCGCGAGCACACCACCTCGCTTCCGGCGACGGACACGTCGCGTGGATCGCGCGACCGCGAGCGTGTCTCCGCGGATATTATCATCCCATTCGTCGCGTGTTGTGTGCGTCGAGTGTTGGACGAGCGAGACGGTATAGCTGGAGCTCCCCTCTCTCGCGCGAACGAACACCTGTGCGTGTCGCGGCTACAACGCGGGTGTGCGTTGCGCGGACAGTCGTATCCCGACACCGCTGCTCGTACGAGATAAGTCGTGCAAGAGTCGCCGGAAGCAGCAGTAGCAGCGGTCGCGTCGCGTTGTTCCGCGTAACCGTGAAGATCCGTCCTCGCGTATATTACGGCGTGTGATCTCGTCCCCCTCGCGTTACCCCCTCCCCGCCCCCGTTCCGTCGAGGGGCATTAACACGAGGGACAGTCGCGCGTTTCGATCGTGTGCGAGTGCGCGTGCTGCTGTGCTTATGTACGTGTCTCTCTCTCTCTCTCTCTCTCTCTGTATTTTGTACGCGCGTCCCGGTTGAGATCGGTCGTTAACATCGTCTTCGACGTTTGACCGATGTCGCGGTTTCGTGCGGGGTGGAAAAAGAATGAATATGGTGGTGTGGTGTGAGAGCGCGACGGAAAGGGCGACGTGAGATCGAGCGAGACTGACGGATAGATAGACGGAGAGGGGGAGAGTCTCGCGAGGACGTGGGAGAGCGAGAGGAAGAGAGACGGCGGCGGCGGCGGCAGCAGTGTGGCAGCGATCGGCCACCAGTCAGTACGCCAGAAGCGACGAATTCGATCGGCGCTTCCTTTGTCCGTGCTTCGGGGAGAGAAGGAGAGCGATTCGAAGAGCGAGATCGCGCGGATCGTTTCGACGATACGACGACGTCTCTCGCACAACCGTCGAGAAGTTGCCTGCGAGTTTACATCGTCGATCGACGCGTTTTTCATGCGCGCTGTCAACGAGCAGCTGTCCGGCAGCCAAGTGTCAACTGGGACTCTTGTCGCGTCGAGCCGCGACGTTACTAATCGGCGAACGACGACGACGACGACGTCGCAGTACATGGTGTTATGTCGTCGTCGACCGAGACCCGCGTGATTCGTCGGTGCCGGTGACGAAAAGCGCGCGTTCCCGAAGGAAAGAGGACGGCTAGGATGTGAGAAATGTGGAAAGTATACCGTGAAGAAAGAAAGGGACGGATGAAGGGAAAATTAATTAGTAAACGATTTACACACATATATTCGGTCATTCGGATATCTATTAAAAAGGAAGGAACACAAGAGGAGGATACGTACATCGCTCGAGACTATTAACCGGCTTTCGCCTCGCGAGTGCGAACAAGTGCGTGCGTTGGTGCGTAATATCTGTCATTCGCGTATTAAGTGTATTTGCCTGATGTGAATCTGTGAATGTTTATGTTAATAGATGATCGAGAGCGACACAGATACATCGACGGAGCGGAGGATAGAATTTATATCGCGGATACGTACTCGTCGACGAGAGAAGCAGCGGGATCAGGTCATCGGATCGAAAAGGAGAATCAATCGACAACAATGATAATCGAACCGGCGAGTCGCGAATACTCAGTGAATAGACTTCCCGAGGGTATTTTCGGGCGCTGACGAACGAAACGGGATGGAACAGCAGCGGCACGGCAACAGCGACTGCGGCAGAGTCGTCAAACTCGCGACGGCCCCGTGCCAATAACCTCCGTGTAACCAGTCGGAGGTTGGTTAGCCGCTTCCTCGCACGGCGATGATGCGTTCGCCCCCGTCGCGCGCGACAGATCGTAAAATTAGAAGACGTTCGGAGGCTTGCGCGAGTGAAGCCGTGAAGAAGGACGTCGCGAGCGAGCGACGACGACGTCGCGATCGTCGAAGGAGAAAAGGTCCGGATGGTGGGCACCGGGTGATAATATTCGACGCGCGGGATTCCCGCTGGCGGATCGACGTGTGTGACAAAAGTGCGGTTCCATAGTTCCTGCTCTCTCTCTCTTGGCTTCTTCGTTCGCGGCTTCCTTTCCGTCTGCGCGAGTACGCGAGAGTCGCGACGTCGAGCTGATCGTCGACCGGAGGAGATATCGGTCGATTAAACACGAGGCCGTGATCTTAACTCGCCGTTCGTCGAAGCGCGCGCGAGTGAAACTTCTCTAGTCCGCTGCATTTACGTGTGCGAGGATCTCGCCGAGATTCCCGGGAATATAATTAGAGGAATTGATTTCGTATCCAGCAGTACATCACGCGCGATTCATTCTGACGAGTCATCTCCGATGCAATCCGCCCCTCGTCGTCTCCAGGGAGCAGCGAATCGCACATTCCCGTCCGCAAGCTGGGCATTTTCCGGCTTTGTTCAGAACGAGACTGACCCGTCGTGCACGGTTCCTTTAGTCGATTATATAATTTATTTAAACCGCGCGATCGGGACGTAGAGCCTGATCTCAAAGTCGTCGTCGTCCTAACGGAGCAGCATGTCTCTCGTCGAGCCTGGGCTATTATTCTTCGACACGTCCGGCGAAAGAGCGAGAAAACGCGTACGCGTTGCGGAAAACGTGTACCGCGCGTGAATTGATTCGCGTATCGTCCCGATGACGAGGCTCGACAAGGACAGACAGAGCGGACGCGAACAAATGGACACCAATGATTAGCTTGGCTCTATCGGCGGCGGTAAGCAGGATCGAGATGCCCCTCTCCAAATCGAATCCGTTCGTGCCGGCGAGCGCGATCTCGACGCAGCCGTACATCTCGAGCAGCGAGAGCAGCAACCATCTGCCGCCGATCATCAAAGGTACCGGGCTGAGGCAGACCGGTGGCGGCGGCGGCGGTGGTGGCGGCGGCGGCGGCGACGACGAGTTCGTGCCTTACACGGCCACTTATCAAAAATTATCGTGGAAAGGCGAGGGCTTCTGGCCCGTGAGCCACAACCCGAGCCACAACTCGCACTCGCAGCCCAACAGCCAGTCGAGCAGTCCGGTGGTGAGAAACGGTCGTTCCGATGGCAACTCCAATAGCGGTAGTGGACGCGGTGGCGGCGTCGGTGGCGGAGGCGGTGGCGAGGGCGGAGGTGGCGGTAGCGGAAACGTTGGTAGCAGCGGCACCGGTGCTGCTAACGGCAGCAACAGCATCGTCAGCGTCAAACCAAAGACGGCGACCATCACGCCGGAGATGGTGATGAAGCTGTACATGAACAAGCTGACCCCGTACGAGCATCACGAGATATTCAATTACCAGCAGATCTACTTCATCGGCGCGAATGCGAAGAAACGGCCGGGCATCATTGGCCGGCCCAACAACAACGAGTACGACAACGAACAAGGCTCGTACATCCACGTGCCACACGATCACGTGGCGTATCGCTACGAAGTGCTGCGCGTGATCGGCAAGGGCTCGTTCGGCCAGGTGGTCAAGGCCTACGATCACAAGACGCACGAGCACGTGGCGCTCAAGATGGTGCGCAACGAGAAGCGCTTCCACCGTCAGGCGCACGAGGAGATACGCATATTGCGTAAGTTGCGCGAGCAGGACAAGGATAACACCATGAACATCATTCATATGTTCGACTCGTTTACCTTTCGCTGTCACATGTGCATCACATTCGAGCTGCTCAGCATCAATTTGTACGAGCTCATCAAGAAGAACAACTTCAAGGGCTTCAGTTTACAACTCGTGCGCAAATTCTCGCACTCGCTGCTCCTCTGCCTGGATGCCCTCTACAAGAACAAGATCATACACTGCGACATGAAACCGGAGAACGTGTTGCTCAAACAACAGGGTCGCAGCGGCATCAAGGTGATTACAGAATATTCTCTTATTGTTAGTCCCGTAAACTGAAAGTTTGAAATAATATTCATAGCACTTATTCGCGGGCTCTCTAAAATTTCTCGATGCATTCTTTTCCGTTATTCGTTGAATTATATGATTTAACGATAATTTTATAAGTTAATAATCAGTTACTTTTATAAAGATAAGCATGTTATATATAATTAAAGGCTTTATAAATAAGAAACATTTTGATCGAATACATCACATGTATTTCGTGGAAATATAGATGATCAAGCAGTAGAATTGCGATTATATTAAGAACCGCGTATATTCTAAAAAAAAAAAGAAAAAGGGATTAAGGGATTTATTGCAACAATGTAAAAAGACTTTAAAACTTCTTTTTCTAAATGACTGGAAAATTTAATTTTAAAGTTGAGAGAAAAAAATTAAATTTATAAATTTATTTCTTCATAAATTTTTATCAAAGAAATAGGTTGAAAATTATTGTTATACTGAACCCATTAATTAGTAATCTTACAATTTTACTTTAGAATCGCAAATTAGTGCTTTTATTACCGTGTAATTTGAAGCGCGTTAAATTTATTTTGTAAAGAAGATGCGCAATAATATTTGCAAACAAAAACGGAAGGCGTCTATTCTCGTTTCGTATCCGAGACGGTATAATGAATTCTCGATGTACACATGATTTTTCTTTCCGATAATATTTGCAAAACAGGATCTCGAGTTTCTCTCGACGGTATCTCGAAGAGTCACTTATTATTCCTCGTAATGTGATCCTTTATTGACATTTCTTTATATGGTTCGTACACGGAAGACTTTATTGCTTCTCCTTCGAAATAACGACATACCGATGATATGCATTGAGAAGAATAACATTCTATGCAAACTAACAAACAAAATCTATTTTTTAATTCATCTGTTCGTTTAAATTTTCTTATTTCCTGCACGTTTATAATATTCTGTCAATATTGTCTATATCGTTCGAATATATAGATTATTTTGTATATTTTGACGTTTTCATTTTGTACGCGTGTAACACACACACACACACATTTACGCGGACGCTCTACAAACATCTTTACTTTCGTGAAACTGAGCTTTCAATTAAAGCTAATCGATAAACCGCTTCGCCCCCGCCCACATTTTCCGTATACACAGCCGCGACCTTTAGCCCCGTTTCCGAACATCCGATATCGGAAGAAATCGCGCAGAAAAACGGCTGTCAAAGACAGCTTCCTCCCTCGTGAATATAATACGACGTACACGCTTCGCGCTTCCAAAACCGACCGGATTCCACGGATTCACGGTTAACCGACAGACCGAAAAGAACGCGCGATACGGGAAACGATCTCGCTTGTCTCAGACTGTGCAAGACGTAAACGCTGTTAAATGGCACCCGTTCATGTTAAACATGCACACCTCTGACAATTCGCGCTGCACGTTTTCCGAGCCACTTGTCAGAGACGGTAGTCATAAGAGGTAACATGAATACTGCGTCTCGCATACTACTGACTAAGCGATACTTAATAATGTATATTATTTAATGGGAGTGGTATTCGTGTATATATATATATATATATATATATATATATATATATACGGAGTAGAAATTCTACTAGTGCTATATTTTTCAAGCGGAGATCTGTACGCCTGCGATGGTTCTGGTACGCGTTCACGTAGGAAACTCTGGCCCATTACTAATGGTATCTGATTCTATTTATGCTTTTAACGGTAATTGGTAACATATATAGTATACGCAAAGTGCCCTGTTGTATATTCCTTCTGTCGTTGTTATAATTTATATTACATACGAATTCATAGTTTCAACATTCAATTAACGCGCGTTGCACTATAGGTATTTTACATAAAAATTAGTTTTCTTTAAAATTGTTATGCCTGTTATTTTATTTATTTTTTTTTTTTCAAATATTTATTTTACACACACATTCTTATAATTCTTTTAGCCCAGAAGAAAAATTTTATTAGGTAGATATGAATATATTAGTTTTATTAATATGTGATTATGTAAAGGATCTCCATAATCGGATAATCGCATGTGTTACCTAATTATTTTAAACATTATTAGAGATATATCCTCGGAATCATGTTTAATGATCTGATTATCCAGTTTCGAAATCCTCGATCCCCTACTTGCTCGTCTCGTCAACGAACGCGCAAGGACGAGCGTAGCAAACGGAATCGTGTTATTACCTCCGCCAACTGTAACATTCGCACGCAAGTTCACAAAACTTTCCGAGAGTAAAGCCTGCCTATGCTGGATCGTGACCTTGCGAGGCCGTACGGTAGTTTACTGTTTACTTTGATGCCGACGTCATTTCTCCAGGCTGTAAAGCTAAGGGGCTGAGTGTTGGAAATGGGCAAAAATTAGATTTGCTTGTTCCTTCTAAATGGCTGTAACTGCCGGCCTTTTCAATGGCCTTTCGATGCTTGAAGTTTAAGGCTGATCTGTGCACGGCACGTGACTCCTTCCATGACTTTGTGATTGTTTTCGTAATGTTTGACGAGATATTCACAGCGTTACTGGCTCTTCATCTCGATTTAGCGACGCGATCGAGAAATCGTATCAACAAGTTCGAAAACAGTCGGATTTTCTGACAAATGATGTATTTTCGTCAAGTTTTTATTTTGCACGCGAGGACATCCGATTAAACTTGATATGATCGAAAAAAATGTATGTCACATTTCCATTTGATTATTTTATTAATATAATATTAAATAAAATATTAGAGATAAATCTATATTAAAGTGATTCTTTATGACAACTTTGACATGATTTTCATGAAATTAATGTTATACTATTCACGCCGTTATTTATCGTTTTTTATTGGCGCTACATGTATTGTATTATTGAGAGATATCTTCTGAAAATCGCGGAAGGATAAACATTACTAGCGAAAATTTCTCCATTGAGGTGTGAATTAAGATTGAACGCGCGGAGCCAATGGTCGTGTCGAGGCGTAAAATCGAATTCGAATTGAGGCACGCCCAGGTTTCTTTCTCGAAAGGCAATTCTTATAGTTGTAATGATTAACGCTCGGATTTGCCTGCGAGACTGCGACTTTGAGGACACGATATTTAACGCTATTCAATGTCAAAGCAAAACAATTACTGTTTGTAGCAGGATTTTCGTAGATAATCGTCGGAGCCACGGGACAAGATTATGTGGAAGTAATAATCAATTGTAATTCGTAGCAACGTTTCCGGTAGTTAATCGTCGAGGATGCCGGAACAGAATATGAATATTCAAAATCGGCGTGTGTTCGAAAGATCATCGTGATTTACAAATTCGATTCTTCTAATATTTGAGTTCGTAACTTTCGTCGAGCGTCTCCTCTCGTGTCGTTTTATCATTATCCGCATAAGGCATAATTGAAGTAATAAGAAGATATTATTTCGACGGAGTCGACACGCACGATATCATTGATTTTTTGACACGTGCGATTATGTTTCGTCAACTTCTCCCTCTTGTTTGGTATCTAAAATAGATCACTATTTGATGATAATGTCATTTTCTTATTCCTTTATAATATATTGCTTCATATTTAGCATCGTATAATGAATATAGCAGACATGTAATAATTTATATTGTAATTATAAATGCAGAGTGAGATAGTAATTAAAATTAAATTAAACTTGTCGATAAATTAAATTAAATTGGAGGCGGGGGTAATAAAATGATATCAAAATTTGCGGATGCGCTTAAACATTAATTATTATATGAATAAAAGTGTTAATATCGTCACTGTACCAATATTGCTCGCTAATATTTACTTTTTGCAATCCATATATCTTTGATCGTAAATGGATAAGGAAAAAGAGAGAGAGAGAATATTTTATACATAGGCAGAGAAATTTTATTTATATTTGATAAAATATTTATATATATATATATATATATATGATAGATAGAGTAGAAAGCGCGTCAATTTTAATTGTTTGTAAATAGGAAACATGGGTTTTAATATCATACGTTGTACAATATTTAAAGTGAATGAAAGTTCGTAAAATATCAGATATCTATTAATTGGATAAAGAAGATTGCAATGAATATATTCTCAATATCCTTTCAGCTTTAAGAGTCCCTCTCTTTTTTCTCTAACAAACGTTTATTGTTGAATTAATTGACAATTAAGATGTATAATATATCACTTCCGTTATAATAATTTCCTAATTTAAATATTCAGTTAGATCATTCGATTTCTGCTATAACTCATACGTTTATTTCAATTAAGAGAATTGAAAAAATTTAAATAATCAATAATAATTGCGTAAATTATGCAAAACCTTAAAAATTTAAATACATTGCAATTGAAAATAAATAAATAAATAAATAAATAAAAGATCAAGATGTTTTTCTAATTTGTCCATTTTTTTTTCATATCAATTATTTATGTTAGAAAAATAAATTCTGAAAAGCACAATTTTTTTTTTTTTTTTACGCACACAAGAATATCTGGCGTTAAATGCGAATTTTTTAGTTCCGCGTACGAATGTGCTAACTCGATAACTGTAATTTTCAGTTCGTATTTAATCATCCGCGGCGATATTGTAACGTATGATGTTGGCGCGATATGCTCGGCATGGTATGAAAAGCACGCGCTCGAAATTTGATAGTCGCGGAATCCCACATCAGAGATACAAACGGGAATATATATTTACCATCGATTTTTTTCCATGCTGTTTTGAATGTAAATTAAGTGTTACGGGACATGCCTATCGCGAGATTGGATTTGCATGTATCGCGGAATGAAATTGGAAAGAATCAAATTATTTTATATCTTAGCGCTTCGTTGCGAGAGAGCGCGGTTAAATTTCTCCGAATAAAAATAAAGAAATTCGGTACAAACGCCGATTAATTGCATATTGACATATTTTATTACGCCAATTATATAGGAAAAACAATATTATCGGGACACGCGTAGGATGCTAAATATTGCTCATGAATTACATTCGCGAATGGAAATTAACGGTAAAAAAACGGTAATGTTACCGAACGTTAAAATAATTCTCGCCGAAAACAATTCAATGCGTTCTTGCTGTTTGCGAAAGTGTTTTAAACTACGACACGGGAGATAAAACTTGCCGCATGACATATATACATACATACATAGACACACTAAATTTATTCCAAAACTTTAAAGGAATTCAACGAGAGAGAGAGAGAGAGAGAGAGAGAGAGAGAGAGAACGACATTAAAATTTACAACTCCTATGGATGTATCGCGCATACACTTGGAGTTCCTCGCATTAATATCTCGCATCGAACAGGCAACCTACAAACAATCTACAAAGTGTAGAGGATTCTCCTCCCGATATCAAGAATCTCGAGGAGTTCGTAAAATTTGCACGTGGCTACTGTCGCATCCGCCTTTCTACCGTTATCTCCACTGCTGTTGTAACGTCGCACGTTTTGGTTTATCGATAATTGTTTGCCGTTAAATAAAATGAGGAGAGAGAAGTGACGTGGAAAAGAGGACGACAATCGTTCGCTTGACTCGATATCATAGGAAGAAAACTTGAACGATCGGCTTTTCAGAGCGCGTGCTCGGGGTGACGTTAACGACGGTTGAAATTTTCCGACTGGCTTCGTTCCGGCTTCGATAACGTTGACGATGATGACGACGACGACGACTATCCAGAGAAACCTCGCTCCCGTTGGCTTTTCCGGTATGACACCGTTGTACTCCCCTGGCGTCTTGTCGATCAGTAAGAAGTACGTATGTACCAGATGTATCTTACCATTACACAGACGGATCCTAATCTGGCATCCGACAGACTACTGTTACTCGTTGGTAGAAATAAATATTTCACGCCCCCCCTTTTACACCACCATCTATATCACCGTTTTTATCGTTTCGACGACGATCGAATTGAATTATGATCAATGATTTTAACATTGACTTGAGGAAGTGTGTTTGATGTGTATAGAAAGAGTGACATAATTAAGTATCTCTTTCCGATTTATTCCCAATATTCCGATTCTAGATTTTCATCTAAAAGCCAATTCGTATACAAATGCGTCACGAGTTGAATGTTAGCCAAAAATCATGCACGGCACATCTGGGAGCTATCGCAAGAAATGTGGCGTGAATATCGGTCGCTGAATATGTTGCCATGTTCTATCTTTGATCGCAACAAGTAATCTACGATCATGAGAGAGAGAGAGAGAG
Source organism: Polyergus mexicanus (assembly GCF_030449975.1). Taxonomy (NCBI): domain Eukaryota; kingdom Metazoa; phylum Arthropoda; class Insecta; order Hymenoptera; family Formicidae; genus Polyergus; species Polyergus mexicanus. Next base: position 9,633,962 of record NW_027223325.1, read on the forward strand.
AGGGAGAAAGTACACGATTTAAAATTCTTCGATTTTTATCTCATTTCTTTTATATATAGTTATATTTAATCACGAATATCTAACAGAAGATTAAGAAATGCAATTTTTTTTTTTTTACATTCGATATATCGATTGAACGATTTATATCTGCCCATTCTGGTGTATTTATATAATTATTTTCAGACCTGCTAGAGAATTTACCGTGTGCGAGGCGACGTTCTCGTAGGCGAGGTAAGGAACGAGAATCACGTGGTCGATTAATAATCGCGACGCGATTTTCGATAAGCGATCGCGTGAATTCAAACGCGACCGTCGATCCATTACTCGTCGTTAGACGAGATCGGTATCGCGACGCGTGAATATGTTGCCTGTCCGAGGATTGACGGATGTTATATCGCGGAGATTCTATGAGAGAACGAGATAACTACCGTAGAGATTCTCTCTGCGCGGATCGTATGGGCGTGAGCGAATCAGATCGAACGCACAGGAAAGCGTGCAGATTTTGTATTCTGCATGCATTTATCTTCTTGCAAAGACGAATCTAACGCTGATCCTAACGAATTGTTGCGCTCGTGGAATAAAATTACGTCGACGTGACAAAGAAACTTCTACCAAATGGATATCTCGGCGTAATTTACGCACCGGAATCACTGAATTATCTCTCTTTTCTTTTCACATTCTTTTTCCAGACTTTAATTATTACACGATCGCAATTCAAATTTACGATATGATACACATCGAGTTAATCGCGTGTATCACATAATATAAAGTTAAAAATAGATACGGTTGGATTACAGAGTCCGGGACAGTTTAGCGATCTGGTTGATGATTTAGTGGTTATCAAACTATTTATCGACAATTTGCGGCGCTGTGCTATCATTAAGAGAACGTGAATCTCTCCCGGTTCTCCATCATTATCTATCCAGAGGCTAATTAATTCGTAGGATATTAGGTTAACTCGCTCTTGGACGAGGGCTCGTAAATTCGACACCATCCCTGGTATAATCGTTTACATGCGCGAATGTTCGTAATATCGATATTAGCGTGTCGTACGTGTGCACGCGAAACGCGTTCGACTAACGTCGACCGTAACAGATCGAGATCAATTAATTTCCTAAGTACAACGATTCAATTCCGATCTCTCCGACCTGTCCGGAACTTCGAAGCTCATATCCGCGAATGAAGATGAATGGAGATCGTATCAGAGAGATAAACTTTACGCCGTGGTAAACAATTTGAGAACTGTATATCTACCGTAGCGATTCCTGTTTGCCGACATTCTTGAGTAGATTAAGAGAGATATTTGCTGTGTTAAATTAAACATTTCCAATTGACCTGTTTTCGAATCACCACTATTACTCGCAGAATTTGGGCGAGTAATTTTTAATTGTAAAAAGGATGTCAGAAAAAGAATTATTTAAATTATATTTTAAAATTTTTACGATGAGTACGCTCGCGTACACACATACGCATACAGAGGAGGTGATGTTAAAGTAATGAAATGAATATTCTCTCAATGGAAACTTTCCATTTAAAAGCGAAGTTTTGTCACGCACTGGTTTATACCGTATTAAAAGAATCATCAAGAATCAGCGAGCATCTCCCCCGGACGTTGATAATAAAATCTAATGACTTACTTTCTTAAACTATCCTATACGATGTCTCGATGCATCTGTGAGGTTTAACGGGAGATATATTTCGCGATAAGCTTCAATGGAATGTAATATTACAACTTTCTCAGGAGACATTTATAATTTTTATATTCTAGATATTCCGAAAGATATGTGTGTCCGGAATATACGGAGAGAATCTTAATTGCTTAATAGATATATACATCGTGTCTTATGTAGCACGGTAAACGAAAGTTATCCTGACTGACCTACAATAGCAATATGTATTAACAGGAAAATGATAAACAAATAATGTGAACAAACGCGAGGATCTCTAATTGATTTATTTAGTTAATAATTTAACGACTCAAATTTTTGCAAATATTTAGCTATTTTCTTTTCGATTTTCTTGTCACTATATCTAACAAATTCTTGATTAGTAAGAATATATTTGTTTACTGAAATGTAATACGTGACATGTCTATAGTTCGTAATTAAGATTTATCTCGTATTTAAGGACACATTAATGGAATATAAAATTTAGAAAATTGAAATTCTGAAAAATTTAATTTAATTGAACATTTTATATATACAGAAAAATGAGTATGTGCGATCAATTATATATCTAATAATAATTTCGAGAGTGCCTCGATGGATAATGGAACTTTCGAAATCGATCTTGTTGGCGTTACCGCTAACATCCGCTAATTGGGTCACGGTAATGATAACACGTTCATTAACTTATCTATCGCAGGAACACTGCTTTTGAATAGCGCAGCTAAAAATGATTCGGGGTTATTCATTCTTTATTATGACTGAAACTGACGCCCTGATATTAATGCGTCGCGAAATACCCCATACTAAGATTAAGTTCTAAAGAAAGACTTTCTCAGAAGAGATTTGCCTCGGTATACCGAGATATACGTAGCCATTTGTCGCTTTGTTTAACAAAGTTGTCACGAGACAGATCTTTCCGAGTGCTGAATTTTTTCAACATTCTAAACACATGTCACGCTATTTGTCTCCCTGTATTTCATTGCGATGTAATCATTGAGGATCTCGAGTGAACAAATTCGCAATTTGTAAGGTCTGCTTTAAACACGAAGTTGCGTGTAAAGCGGACCTGATAAATTATGGGTATACATACGACTTTGTGTTTAAAGTAGATCGTACAAAATCATGTAGACTTGTGACCCACTTTGCTCTTTTAATCAAAAAGTATGTGAAATAATAAATTAAAGAAGAAAAAAGATTGTTTTGAATTAAACGCTATATACACATAATAATAATATCAGATCTCTCATCAATTTTGGTGCGTTAATTCATTTATTTTAATTGGAGATTTTTGACGGATAAAAAAAGATACTCTCGCGATAAGTTACAATAATTCTTTGGGTGTTTCTGGTCTTATTTTTCTAAGGATTAATGCTCTCCGATTGGAGCAATAAAGGCAACAGACTTTAAAGGGAAATTTTCCTCGGGTGAAATTTCCACAATCGGAGGCTATCCCGAGTTAGGGGGAGGGCTCTCTCCTTCGCACACACACTCCATCCACGAAATTGTATGTCTTCATTTCACGCTCCAAATATAAACTCGTGCATCCCTCCCTCTACGAGGATCTTATTTCTGGACGTTTCTACGACAATCTTTCCTTTCGATAAACAAGGATGGACTGATCGTGTTTCTTGGAAGTTTTCCTTCGATCGTCCAGTCGACTCGAAATTTTTCTTTATAGCGATCTTGGCCATTCCCTATTGATACTTTATACAAGCCATGAAGAGGGGCTCTGGATAAACTTGCAGAAGTGGTGCTTCAAAAGAAGCCAGGAAGATTGTGATCAGAAAAGCGTACTCGTATGTTATTTCATCTTCTTTGAAAAGCGGATAGTGATTGATTATAAGATCAAAGTTGTTAAGCTAATATTAAGATGTATGTTTGTACGTCCTCTACTTTTCCCACAAATGCAATATAATTCAAATATTGGAAAACTTATCATAATATTTGACAACATTAATTATTACGATTATTATAATATATAATTGACTTTATAAATATATTATACTATAATTCATATAAAAAAAGTTTTAAAATCCTTTACTTGAACGAAAAAATACTCAAAGATAAAAATGTGACATTTTAATACTTATAAGAAATTAAAAAAAAAAAAAAAATTATTTTTGTATTGTTTCGTAGAATGAATATGCAATTATTATTATCTTATGATTGCACAGGTATAAAATATTTCTTCGTCTTTTAAGGAACGCGAGTGGTTTACACTGTACAGAACGTAAAACGCCTCGTATGTAAGTTCACTTAGGAGCGTTCTCTCGATTTAAATTGTAATCGATAAGGAGCGATGAAACATATTTTGAAAATTAGAGGAGGCACGATCCGGGCTCGATCGTAAAAATAGGGGACGGATTGATCTCTCTCTTTTCCTCTCGCTCTTCCTCCCTGCATTTACTATTAATAGGAAGTAGCGCGTCGATGTCGATAGCGCGTCTTTAATCCACGCTCTTCTAGTTTATCGGAAATTTACCGGCTACGGTGCAGCCTCGAGTACGAGATTAATTCGATTTTCGCTACCGTCTTAAATAATAAATTCTATCGCTTCGTAGATCGACCGGTGCCTGATTTCTTTACGGTTGACATAAAACGTTTGGGGTAGCGGCGGCGGTTGCTAAACGAGTTAGTAAAAAAATATAACGGGCCTATATCAAGACGATTTTTCACTGATCTGTCTCTCCGTTCGGTGATTTAGGATATTTCCGAGACTGTTTATTTATCGTGAAGGTGGATCGTAAAAATTTATCGTGTTTATCAATTTAGAAGGAATATCTCTTATTGATAATTATTTGAAATATTCTGTTAAGAGAATATTTCAAATAATTATTTAAGACACATTAATGTATGCATTATTTAATATGACGCTTAATATTCTCACGATGTTCTTTACGTTGTGACGTTTAGATTTGCATATTTTCCGTCATATATATCTCCTTCCCGCGATCTCGATTGTTTCTCATTTCGTTAACAGATGTTATCGTAATAGAAATATTTATTTGCTGATGTTATCGTAGATATATCCGGTTTGCTGTTAACGCGCAATAGCGCAACGGTGCCGTATTAAAAATAATAAGTACATCCTGGCGGGTCGTGCGGCCGACCGTCCGCCGCACTATCTTTATGATACATTTCGTTCGTTACCGGATCTCAAGAAGGTGTACGGGGGGGTCAATGAATCCCGGTCAGTCAAAAATAACGAGAAAGATGGACGCATAATGCGCCGACATAATGCTTGTCTGTTTCTCTCTTAGTTTTTCCGAAAATAATATCTCGCGAATTCAATGGCATCTTCTATCACACGAACATGTTTCTTAAACTAACGGTATGAATATTTCAAAATGACAATTAAATATTAATATAATTAATATATAAGATTTTGGGAGAGTTTTGATTGAGATATTGGTATATTTTAATTTCAATTGCAAAGTTCTTTGTGTCAACTGCAAATATATATTGTAATTTTTAAATGTCACAATTATATAAAAACCAAGGGAAAAGCTATTACAAATATCTACAAACAATTTTGAATCAGGATATATTATCAATTTTTTATCTTAAAATTGAAAATTATTTTTTCAAAGTGCCGTGCACCTTTATAGCTTTGACCACAAACGATATTATTACGATAAACGAGATATATATTATACTTTCCGTATTGAAAATTTATTAAAAATTTATTAAAAGTAGGATTCACCAAAGTTATTTATCAAATGCGTTCCGCGCTAGTGACGAAGTGTGCGGAAGCGACCTCGATATTTATCTACGTAATGGGAAAATACGCGAAAGCGTGAACATAAAATTGCCGTACGGCATCGTCGTTTCATGTTGTACGATTTGCAGACAGTAATTTATGGAGCTCATTTCTTTCATTATAAACATGCCAAAACAAATAATTTTGGATCGATATAGCTGCCTTCGCTCGGATGTAGAAATAAGAAATTGGGTTCGGGACGGCAAGACTGATTTCTGATCGCGGGCTAACATAAGTATACGAGAATCAAATGGGCAACACGCAATACACACAAAGCTTGCGTATCGGTATCCATTCTCTCTCGATACTCTCTCGATATCGCTGAATGAACAAGTCCTCCCATTGTTCCATGAACATTAATCGAGCCGCCGCACCCACTCGAAATGTATATATATATGTGTGTGTGTGTGTGTGTGCGTATGTGTGCGCGCGCGCGAATAGGCAGGCTCTCCGTTGCGGTACTTCCCCGCGTTGCTAAAACGGCTGCACGTGGCTTACGATCGACATAAACGCGTCACACGTGGTCTCGCGTTTTACACTTGTTTTTACAGTTACTCTTTTATGCGGCTGCGATTAATTCAAACGGTTATTCTCCCGAATTTTCAGCCATATCAGAGAGCACGCGTATATATTATTAATGCAATAATGCATGAACGAGTTATCTGCGATGTGTGTGTGTGTGTGTGTGTGTGTATGCGCGTGTATGTAAATTATTTTCTCATTAAATTTTAATGTGCATGCAGCTTTTATCCGTACACCATATTTCTCAGTTCTTATTGAAGTCCCTGTCTCCAAACGAAAAACGAACTCTGCGGGAATAATTTTGAAGGTAGAAATTTTTGGCAGATATATGGACACATATACTTTACATTTTTTATACAATAGATGAAATTTATTTAAATAAATAAAATATTTTTACTAATATGATTTTTCCACTTTTCTCGATATATTTAGATCCTTGGATTTTTTTTCACATCAAAAGTGTTAACTTGAAAATTGACAGCGAACACGATGTATAAATATGTCGATACCTGTCGATATAGATACGATGTCGATACAAAACACCGATATTTCACTTCGATATAACGGATCTTATCTATGAGTGTCGCGAGCTTGATATCTATCCCCGCCAACTATATATACGTCTCGTTGCACTCAGATATTCAAATATTTAAGCAACCAAATTTATGGGAAATCGCGCACATAATGAATAATTCGAGTCTTCTCTGTGTCAGGGACATGGACCGTACAAAACGTATCCGTGAGAGAGGCGTTTTTAGAAACGGCCAGCTATATATACATATGTCTTTGTCATTTTTCTTATCCATCGTCGCGTCCAAGTCATTTCCTGTTGACGGCTTCACTTTAAATTCGCACCACGCAATTACGTCATTTCCCAGAGAGTCAATGAAACGGATTCTCCTTTTTTTTCCTTTTTTTTTGCCGGCTACGAACTCGATGACTCGCAAACTCCGAATTAATCACTGAATGAAATTGACAATAAGTCGTGATGAGATAACGCATCGGTAATTTTATTACGATAAACGAAGAAACTTTTAGAATCTGCCCGCGAGAAACTCCGAGAGAATTATTCTCTCTTAGAAATTTTAGTTCAAGTTCAAAATAAGAACATTAAATAATCTTAATTAAAATGTATCGTATAAATAAATAAATAAATAAATATGTAATATATATATATATGTATTTATTTATTTACAGTACAATATATTTATTTAATTATTTATTTATATATTATATATATTTATATACACCTTAATTATACATTAATTTAATATTGTAGCTTTTTTTACATAACACCCCCATGTTTTATCTTTGATCGAAATAAATGGAATTGTTAGGTTTTATTTAGCACTAAATGTATATCGACAATGCGGGTTGTAGGCTTTCAAAGTATTTTTTTACAAAGTTATACACGTCGGCGCAATCGTACTTCTTTCGTCCTCCAGTCTTGCCGATACGCATTAGACTCGAAGTTGCGAAGCAACTTGACAATGAGAGAAAGAGAGAACCAACTTCCGCGACACAGCCGGTGGTGGACCGCGCGCACTCTTGGAAACGAATTGAGCACTCGTCCTTTTGCAGTCCTCCGCAGGAAGACGCGACACTGTCTATGCACACATACACATTATCACGGAGAGATTTGCAGGAGCTTAATTCGAGAGAATGTCGCGTCACTGAGTTCAGATTTCATTTGGAGCAGAGTTATCTCGACGCGTCTAATAAATTCCACGTTTATCCATCTACCTGTATATATGTCTCTGTCCTTATCTATTTACTCATTCCAATAAGTGTGCCGTTATTTATATTTACGATCGATGTGTTTACAAGTATCTTTTTCTTTTTACATTTGTCTGTTATATTGCGTATTATTGATAACATAATTATACCGTTACTCTTAGCTTAAGCAATCTCAATTTTATTATTTCAATTATTAATTATATTTTCTTTCTCTCCGAAAATTCAATTTTCAAATTTTTATTCCTCTGTATTTTTCGTCTATTTTCCTTCCTTTCTTTCTTTCTTTTCATAAAAATGTAGCTCGAACGCGTTCTATACGAATATTATATTGTATCAGATGTGTATACAACGAAACCACAATCCTTTTAGCGTGACTTTTCCATTATGTTTCATTGTCAATATCGACGTGAAACGCGACAAAATTCAATATCACCACATATAACTGTGCGTGTTACTTTTATAAACATCGTCGATTGTAGAGAAGCGAAAAAAAAAAAATTGAATTTTGAAATAAGATACGTGTTTTAGGTAATTATTTTAATTAATTATTAATTCATTTATCAACATTATAAACATATATAAAAGAATATTTTGATGGAATTAATATATAAAATAAACCAGATTTATGCAACAAAAACTTTATTATCTTCAAACATTGATAGCTTAATTAATGCTGTTTTATATTTCATGGTTTATTTTTTTTTTATATATTAATTGAAGCTTTGATTAGATTTTAACTATAATTATTGCTGTATTAATGTACTTTCAATCAAATCATGCTGTACACTGGAAAAAAAAAAGAAAAATGTTAACTTGACTAAATCCGTTCAACTAATTACCATTTTTTAAATTAAAATATTTATATACTCAAGTCAAGTATACGTTATGTTGATTTAATATGTCATATTTGACTTGAGTATATAAATATTTTAATTAAAAAAATGGTAATTGGTTGAACGGATTTAGTCAAGTTGACAATTTTTTTTTTTTCAATGTGTCACACTGTAAGCCTTATACATATTGTCGCGCACCTAATCCATGATGTGTGCGACGAAGTTGTATAACACTCTCTATCCGATTCTATTGGGAGTCATCAACGCGAGGAAGGAGCGCGAGAAAGGTTCCTTCTATCGCTCGACCGGTGTCTTTCGCGATGATGCAGGAGTTGAGCCGATCGTGCGTCAAGTGCAGCGTCGCGTGACCGACGGAAATAGAAGGGCTGAATCGCTGAATTACGACCGGATCGCAATTGAAAATTAATTGGGCCTCGGCTTTCCTGACCTTTTCGGCTGACGGCCGTGTTGCGACGCGGCGCCGCCAGCGATGCGACAAAACGACGCGACGACGTATTCGTATTACATTATACATTTAATTGCATAGTGGAGCATAATAGAATTAGCAAATACACATGCGATGCAAATCTTGTTATACATGAAAAATCTCGGTATTCTTTATTTGCTAGAAAATTCAAAGAGAGATACATATAATTTTAATATGCATGCGAGATAATGCAACGCGTGAAATGGTTGGTATTTCAAATAGATTCCCGCAATGAATTTTTATCGAGGACCTAATGGTGTGTCTCTCTTTAAATTCTTAAGTAGAAGAAAAAGATTGGTTTTTATATAACGTGAGATTTGCATTACACATACGTTTTTTAATGTTATTTTTCACATTGCGGAAGAATTAATGGACCTTTTACATTGTCCTGCAAAATCTTTCCGAGTTTATTCCAAAAAGAATTAAAGAAAGTCTCGAATTCTAGATTAAACATAGTCGGTTGCTTAAAGTAAATCGGGTGAATTTAACACAGAGTAAATAAATGCGAAGCCTTCGATTAAATCGAGTGGATTAATCGTGGAATAGAGAATGACGCGACGATGCACTTTAATTCAGGATAACTATCTCTCTCTCTCTCTCTTGTTTCGTGTAATTCGTTTTGCTTCGCTATCGTAATTGCGTGTTGGTCGTTAAAGAAAATGATTGGAAAGCAGAGCAGTATAAAAAATAGCTGGAAAGCAGAGTAGTATAAAAAGCTAACACATCTCTTGTAAATAATAATTCTAGAACTTTTGCAATAATATATCGACACCGCAAGAGAAGCCCTGCGTCAATTACATCGCGCCAAAGAAATATCTTTTCTCGTTAGCGTCGCATCCGCGATCGCTTGTCGATACAAAGACAGCAAATAATAACGATGTTACGCGTGTAGTGGAGAGGTGAGAAAAAAATATGGAAAAAGTCAGCGACTCTCAAAACGGAAATCCGCACGTTCCATGATATCCGGCCGCTCGATGTCGCGATTATGCGCCGTACGCCGTTAAATGTTACATGATATTTCAATTTTATCATCAAGTGTATCGTAAAACGCATAACATAAATCTATATAAAAGAGAAGGGTCACTTTTTAAATTATTTTTAATTTTTCAAGGGATAAATGGAATATGGGTTACAGCAAAGTTGTGATTTTACGATTTGATAAAAGTATAATATTTAGGATTAATAATTGAATCGGCAGAGATACATTTTAGATTATAAGAATGTATAAACGAGTTAACTATTAGTGTCACAAGAATTTTTAATCTTGCGATTCTTGATCAACTCTATAAAACAATGCTTATAACAAACATATTTGTTTGTTGAAACATTCATAAAAATTTCAATAATAGACTTGAAGTGGGATCAATGATCGTGTTAATAATTTTTGATGGCAAGTTACGCGCTTTAAGGCACAATCCTGATGTATTAATATTATGCAACATATTACACGGTATGTTACGTCACGTTTCAAGAGCGCGATCGAATAATGCATCATATCTTGTCGTTTGCCTTATGGATGCTTATACATTTCGGTGCCCGTCATCGAGAAAGGAAGATCGGTTTCTATTCATTTTATCGATCTAACAGCAGCCTCCGCCCGTCGAGCGACCTTTTATTTCTTCTCGTAAAAGCACGGAAACGGGGCCACCGCAACCCCACCGTGCCTACGACAAATTATTTCCCGGCGAAACGCGACGACATTTTCAATCTTCCGCGATCCGCCGTATGACGGAATAAAGTTTGCGTGTTGTCACGGAATGCGAATCCGCTCTTTCCATAAGAGATTTTATTACGTCATAGAAAAAAAAAAGGATTCCTCGCGACGCGTCTGATATAATTTATAAGATTACACTGGAAAAATCGATGTGTCGACCTATACTTTTGATGAAAAATGAACGCATGCAAAAAATTTGTGGAAACGCGAAAAAGACAATTTTTTTAAATTAAATTATCAGTTTACGAAAAAGATAGTCGAGACTTTATCTAATCAAATCCTGTGATTTATTGATTTTTGCGATATTATTATATATATTACTCTTTCTCCCCCTTCCCATGTTCCTCTTTAAATATTAAAAATAATTTTTTTTTTTTTTTTTTTTTTTTAGTTTTATGATATATCTTTATATATTGTCAGATAAAAAAATAAATATAAATTGTGTAGGTTTATTTTAAATACGAGTTAAATTAACTGTCGCATGTCTGCTCTGTAAAAGCTGTTACATATAGAAAGGCAAAATATATTTTCCTTCTTTTACGGAAATTCCTGAGAGAGTATCTTTATTATTTAGCCTATCTTGAAGAAAAAGCTCTCTTTTATAATGAAATATTCAATCCAATCGTAAGTGAAACTGAATTGATCTATAGGAATTTAAAAACTCTTTCCTGCTGCTTAAAATCTTCAAAAAATTGAACGTGAAGAAAGATACACACAGTATATTGATAGCAGTCTCTCCGCATTTCTAAATATATAATGTGATTAATAAATGTTATTATAATATCTTAGTGATGTAACACGCACTTTTACGAAATTATTTACTAAAATGAAACTGCGTATAACGTGCATCGATTGTTCTCAAGGATGGAATAGTGTTGGAGTCAAGACCTGAAGCAGCTGAAGTATTTCCGGTCAGACACGACCTTGGGTATGATACACGATTTCTGTGAAAATTATGAAGCGTTCCTTCACTTAATAAAAATATCAGATGGTTCCTCTAACTATTTATATGCTGTTGATCTGTCCGTAATAGCAAACATTATGTGTTGTTGATTCCTTTGTAATAACCTGTTTAAAAGGAATCGACAGCGCATAAATTTTTTTTACAAAATATATAGTACATCCGAGGACTATCGGCATAATAAATTGACGATATAATAATACTGGCGCACATAATATATACATTTTATATTTAATAATATTTTTTACATCCCACGTGACGCATATATTATCACTGTCAGAAATACCGTCCAAAACGAGAAACCACACAATTTTCCGTCTGTGATTTCTCACTTGATATACCCATTTCATTTAATTCTTAAATATATACATGATATAAATTTATAATAATGCAAACCACCATTTTTCCACGTGTGTATCTATTTCTCGCCAATATTATTTTTAAGATTTTATCTTTTGGAACAAAAAAGTGTTCTCACGTCTCACGGACGATTGGTTCGTATTTAAGTTGACATGAACGATGGACATATCGGTTAACTGAGGTCGGTCAAAAGATAAACGATATATTTCCGGCTAGACGAGACGCGATCCTGACCTCGACGCGGTTTTTTTGATGATGCGTCATCGCGGCGTCGCGCACGACTGCAGACGATTTTATCGCGCGAAGCTGGGATTCTAGAAATGGCCAGAAAGCATTATCGATCGATCGCTTGCTCGCCTGCTGAGTATAACGACGAACGGGGGACCGTAACGAGCCGTCAGTGGCGACCGCGATGGACTTTTTTCCTTGGCAGTCGACGATGATGACTCAGAGTGTTCGCCGCTCTCGGTATTGTCCCGAGGGACGATAACACCGTATTACACCGTCGAGGACATTAGGGGAAAAAGGAATCACGGGAAGGATCGACCTGTATTTTTATGTACGTCCGTGTATTTTCCACCGGATATGAAATAGAACCTTTGTAACTTTTTTCCAGTAGAGTATATTTGTACCGGAGCGCGGAAAAATCTATTTTATTATTGTATATATTTTTCAGGATGCGCATGATGTGAATTAACTTAATCTTTTCATGATGGTATCTATGTCAGGTGTGTCTATAATTTTCTTTTAAATTCGAAAGATTTTATAGTTCCTTATAGATTGTAACGCTCTATTATCGATATATATTATTTAAATAATAAAAACGGAAAAATAATTTTCTCACAATTTTATCATGCTCTCTTTTTTTTTTTATCACAAATGTAGGTTAAATATATATGTATATCATTTCCTCTCAAAATGATTAAGATAATAATTGCTCGGTTCATTAAACGACAATCGATCCGGTATAAACATCCATGCCTGTTATTATTATTCGCTGAATGAATTTACGGGAAATTTTTATTAGTTCTATTATAATGGACTGCGTATAATGGATCTCCTCTTTATTATACGTCGTATCTACGATGGGGATTCGACACGTTAAATTTTTCTTGCGAAATATTGATAGGACAAACAGAAATCTAGGTCATTTCGGAGAAAAATATTGACGAAATACAGCTGTCTGATATTTCTTCATTGGCGCTTGGTATATTGTTTTGAAAAACTAACACGATTAGACTATCATAATATTGTCACTCGACAATTCTCGCCAAGATAACCAAAATTTAATATCGCAAATAAATATCATAAAGGTCGCAAATATTTAAAGAAGTTGTAATAACAAGTTGTAAAACTGTCAACTCTATAAATAAAATTAATCACGATAAACATAACAATATTTTTTTTTTTTTTTTTTTAATATGTTAAGTGAACGAATTCCTTCTCTTTTCTATTCTCTTCAGGAATATTTTTGAAAATAAAAATTTGTGATTTATAATATATTTGTAATATTATAATCTATATCATAGATGACCATTAGGAAATATGCTGACGATACCATACGTTTCCATCTTCTAGCAATATATGGTTGGAAATTTATTGGTCGTAAATTGCAATCGTGTAATCAAGATTTAAAATTATTTTGTATTAATTAAAGGGGTACGACTTGTGCTAGTTATCTCGAATAACTGCTTCACGTTGCAACGTAAAACAAGCTTCTAATGTCTAAATTTATGAAGTAAATAGAAAAGACGGCTTAATCGCGAGTGCTTAAGCAGAGGTACAGGCGATATACCGGATCTCGTCGGAGCTTTTACGGTAATTACAGGAGCGCGATGAGGATCTCTCTCGTTGGCAATGTTTACTTTCTTGCGAAATAATGCATAAGAAGTTGACGTTAATATCTTACGAGGTAATAAATGCGTATCAACCTGTCGTATGCCGCAACGCATGGAGTAACATGACTTTCCGCCTCAAATTGAGCAAAGAAATGTATCTTCAATGTACGCTTTCCAATATTTCGAAAGTGGTACATGCTAGAAAATCTATTTTTTTTTTTTTTTTTTTTTTTTTGCGTGGGTTGGCATGTACATTGAATATGCTATCATTAAGTGATATCGTGCTAAATAATTTTTAAGAAGTTATATAATTACAAGAGAAACTCTCAACAAAATACGTATAAAAGGATAAAATATTTTCGTAATATTTTAAAAAGATTAGATAAGGGTAAAGATCAGAAGGTAAAAATTTTTTATAGTTTAATTATTTTTTTTAAATTTTGCATTCGATCACATTACTATGGTTTCATTAGTTGTGATTTAAACAATAGTATTAGAGACGAATAACGATGTTTGATTCGCGCATTTTCACTGCTGCTAATCCTAAGAGTTAAACGACATTCAAACTAAGAATTTAACTTTCGAGAGGGATAAAAGTTGGAAGGAGATGGTTAAAATAAATGTCCGATGATCTTACGGATCATACGGTTTGCATCTTGAACAGTAGCTATATATATATATTGTACTAGTATAATCGACCAATTGTTGGGCAAACTTTCAAAGAATCTCAACTATTCCAAAGTATATTCTGTAAAAATTGGACGTCGAATAGGACGATGAAATTTACGACGCGATCCCGTCGTTTGCAGATTTTTTGATTATTATTTACATTAATTTCAGAATTAAAAGCGATGTAACCTGGCCATTTATATGGATGCATCTATTCCAATTAACGATAATTAATTTACCGCGATGTGCGAGTGTCGGCGAATAAAAACGCGAATTTACGATCTGCAAGTATCATCCGAGCGTGAAATAGATTTTTAACAAAGGTCAGGGTTCACCGACGGTTTCTAACTCATTGTCCATCGATAAAACAAATCGACGCCCATGAACGATGGTGTTCATTGGCAGCGTGCACAATGGCGGTGATTACGGATATGTCAAAGGCGCAACGTGCGCTTTAATTGAAGGCTTTGTGTAAGACCTACATACCCGCACACATTTGCATATATGGACCGCCGTATATATTTTTACCAGTTTTAATCGATTTGGAGTTTATCTTCCCGTAAGAAAAGTGTCCCATTAATGAAAGAGTTTGCAATACTAAAAATGTAGTAAAATTATTATATATTGTTTTTTATAGATTATACTGAAATTAAATATAATTATAGCATCGTGAAGCAATAAATAATTTTTCGTAAAAAAAAAAAATTTTTTTTGACGAGATAAAAGAATTCCCCTTTTATAATAAATGTGTATGTATTATCTATTCATTGGATTGGCTGCGATTGGATTGGAATACGAAAAGATAATTATTCTTTTCTGCGTCAAATTTTCACAATTTACTCAAATTTTATCATATTAATCGTGTTACGTTTCGACAATCGCCGGCAATGAAAGAATTTTTCTGTCTGTATACGAGATAGAATCATATGATCGCTCATTTAATACGGCATATGACATTTAACCAGATTGTTCCTATGCACTATACATCGTGAAATAATTATCGGAATGATATTACCAGTTTAATTATAGTATTACGCAATACGAAACTGCACAATAGGTTTGGCTTAAGATTAAACTACTCATCATTTCAATTGCGAATATCACGTTCCATTATTCGCGTTCAAAATGTCGCTTCGTTCTGTATCACTTACGATTTAATAAACATAGACATTATTTGTGATAACGAAATATTGCCAATCTTATTATGATTTTGCAATTAGATAACACGAAGCGAATGGTTTTCTTATAGAATGAAAATTTTGCAGGATTAAGAAACGGACTGGTATATAATACTAGTATCACACACAGTTTAGGGAAAGTGACATGGCAGAAGATTTTTTTTCGAACTTGCATCGAATATTGTGGTATACGTATAGGCACCACCTGTTACCTCGGAAGCGAAACCGACGCGCGTTTCAATTAGGGGAATGAATCTTCTCCTTCTTTTATTGCTGTGTTCGCGGAACGGGAGAGTAACCGCGGAATAAATATTCTCTCCATCATATCTTTCTCATTGCGCGAGGTACGATAAAGGGTCTCGACGCCGGAGATGGCTTACATAAGCGCCCTTTCATAACAGGCGGCGCTTCCTTTCCTGCGATTATTACCCGAAAAGAAAAAGAAATCACTGCAAAAAACCCGAGATTATAAATTAAAACGCTGTAGGTATAAATATATTTATACTTTCCCGTTTATTGCTTTTGTGTTAATATCTAAATTAATTTTGCTCGTAATTTGCATTAAAGCGAGCAACATTGAAATATTAAAAAAGATCTTTTCATTAGAGATTTTCATAAATTAAAAATGGATCTATCTCGTGAAAAAGATTAATACGATCTCTTTGAGGATAATCGAGAATCTCGAAAAGAATAGAAAATAAGAGATTGAAAATTAATGTGTTCAAAGAGTATTATGTAAAACTGATACTATAGTATAATAATTGCAAATGTGCAAAATTTCATGATTTTACACAATGTCACGCGATTCTCTTAATTTTTTTTTTAGAACTATTTGAGGAAGAGTCGAAACTTTATCAATTGTAGGAAAATTCTAAAAATAAGCTACTAATTTTAGAGAAGATAATTCTCAATCAATTTTTGTGACAGTTTATAAAGGTGAGGTCGTGATCCCTCTGCTCGCATTCCCCACGGAAATCCTGCATTGCTGCAGCTGTATATATGCAGGGGTGAATATATTATATACACATGGTAAACACTCATCGAAACAATAAATTGTAACAGAAGATAGTTTCGAAAACAAGGAAGAATTATTAAATCGAAGAATTATTAAAAGGCAATATGCATGTTTTTGCAAGTTAAAAATTTTTGCCAATTTCATTTTTGTGAGATATTATAATTATATGTGTCAAGTATTTAAAAAAAAAAAAAAAAATCATATAATCAGAATGTGAAGTTGATACTTTATATCTTTGTTATTTTTTTATTTTGTTCTTATATCGAAACTCTTCTTGAAGCTTATCGAAAACTCGGTCTAATAATTTCAGAAATTAACTTTTTAATATTTGAAGAAAAATGCTAAAATCTTTTAAATAATATCGAAATTATATAAATGAGATGCCAGTTTCACAGAGGTAAATCGATTTAGGATGTCTGTATATAGCGGGCACTTCCGCCAAAAGTGCACCCTGCGAAAACTTCCGGCCAACTGCTCGGTCGCCCCTTGAAACTGATCAACCTGAACGTTTAGTCACGATGATGTGAAAACTATTTACTGTCTGCCAGGGGGTCAAATGAAATGCAGGACATCGAGCGCAAAATAATCAAAGCCTTATTTCCTATTTTTCTCAATAAACCCAATTGACAGATCTTGCCACGCGAAATGAAAATTCGTTTATCGATTTTTAATAATAATTAAGATCCTTTAAAGATAACTAATTCTATCACTCTCTAAGACATTATAAATGTATTTTTTTATTATAAGATGCTTATTTTTTATGAAATTGAAGCAATTAATTCTTTTAAAAATAGTGTGATACTCTTTCCGTAAAATATTTATTCTTCTTCTGTATAATTCAAAAGAATATGATATTTATATACCGTAAAACGTGCGCTAGATACTGAAAATATACGGTGCGAATTATATTTTCATGATTATGAGTTTTGATTACTTGCGAGTTATTTTCTCTTGCTCGTTATTGCGTGTAATAAATCGAAATATACAAGATGTCCTAGATAATAATTCTCTTCTGCTTTTCTCCAATTGCGGATTCCTTCTGTTTGTTCAGGTCTATTTTTTAATTAGAAAATTAAATGGAATATTTTAATTAAAGGGGATTTTAGGAGATATTTAAAATGTTATCGACGATTTATATAATGATTTATGTTACATACATAAATCATGATATTATTAGAATACATTTCTGGTTGTTGTTACGATAGGAAGAACCTAGAAAAAAATATACCCTATACATATTAAGATAGATTTTTTTTATCCTTGTTAAAATTTTTAAAAATCTTGATTAATAAGCGAAAATAAAAAGGAAAAATTTCATTCTCCACAGTTTTAGTTTGGAAATCACTTTTTAGTTTAAAAACGCGATATTACAATATTAACAATATGTATAAATGTGTCGATATCGATGCCAGGGCACGTCGATTTCTTGATCTATGAAGAGACTATTTTTAGGCGGAAATTTCATCGGAGCTCGCGTATCAGGTATCGATCGTCGAGAATTATAGCTCACTGAAGTCGCGACCAAGTAGCCAAATCTAAAGCGAGCCGGTTGAATCCTGGACAATCTCCAACGCGCCGTTTCTATTCGCTATACACGCGAAAGAAGCGATGTTACCCGAAATATTAAAGTAGGCCAGAAGGCACGGGATTATTATTCGAATCGCGTGATATTCATTCACTATCTTTATATCATAATTCCTTGAAAAGTATTGAAAAAAACTTGATAACACTATCATAAACATTTTGAAGATATATCATAAATAATTTAATTATTATATAAATAAAATAAATATTTAAATATATATATATATATTAAAAATATATATTAATTAAATATTATTTCTGAAAATGAATAAAGATTATTATGAAGTATGTGATAAAACGATACAAGGTATCGATATAAGGTATTTGCGGCTCTCGCAGACGTGCTTTTTTTAAGCACTGTGCGATTATGCATCGTTACTGAGGCACGTTGTGACTGAAACGTTGTTTATGTTCCATAAACGTGAGGTAAAATTATCGGACCGTCACTTTGACACGTTCGCTGCCAGGTGCATCATAAATGATACACGCGCCTTATTTTACGCGGGCCACATATCTACAACGGACCAGAAACAGATATACCATACATGTATAGAGTGCATCTCGCTTTGCGCCATTACTCTATCGCTGTCTTTGTGCGTAGAAATAATTAACGAACCCGAGCTTTATACGAATTTAATCGATTCTCATGAGTAATTCTATGTACGTGCACACAGCAGTATAATATGTCACATCACAAATCAATAATAGATATATGTATACCGCATTCTATATCAAATATATTATAATATATATTATCGTACTTTTTTCCAGAAAAAAAAAAAAAAGCAATTTTATTTTCACAAAAACGTAAAATTTAGATTTGTCAAAATTGATATTATAAAAAAAAATTCTGATTAAATATTTAATTAAATATTATTTAATATATTTATCTTTTTTAAATTATATTTCGGAAAGAGTTTATACTTATTATATCACTCAGAGAGCGTGATAAGCTACCGCATTTCTCGATTTAATATTTTATTAATATAAATTGTTATGTAATTATTAGTTGTATTATTTATAATTGCATTAATCTGCGTATTAACAAGACCGTTCCGCATGTTTCAGGTGATAGATTTCGGCTCGAGCTGTTATGAAAATCAACGGGTATATACTTACATCCAAAGTCGCTTTTACCGAGCACCGGAGGTAATACTGGGTGCAAGATATGGTATGCCGATCGATATGTGGAGCCTCGGTTGCATCCTGGCGGAGCTCTTTACCGGCTTCCCGCTGCTGCCGGGCGAGGACGAGGCGGACCAGCTGGCGTGTATCATCGAGATGCTGGGCATGCCGCCGCAGCGGCTGCTACAGAACTCGAAACGGTCGCGCCAGTTCATCAGCTCGAAGGGCTACCCGAAGTACTGCACCGCGACGGCGATGCCGGACGGAACGACAGTGCTAAGCGGGGGTCTATCGAGACGAGGGAAGCTACGTGGTCCGCCGGGCTCGCACGATCTCGAGCGCGCCCTCAAGGGCTGCGATGACATGTTGTTCCTGGACTTTTTAAGACGTTGTCTCGTGTGGGAGCCAGAGTACCGGATGACGCCCAACAAGGCACTCAGGCATCCGTGGCTGCGCCGTCGACTGCCGAGGCCGCCGGGCGATAAGAACGATACGCTACCGGCGGTTACGTCGGCGCAGCCCGCGACCACTGGCGGACCTACCTTAAGAACGTCCGCGTCCGGCAGCAGGAGTTCTAGCAAGACCAACAGTCTGCAGAGTGGTAATAACACCAACGACGACATCGCCACGAGCAAGACGACGGGCCAGCAAAGGGGAAACCGATTGGTAGAGGACGTAGTGTCTACTTATGTGGGTTATTCATCGTACGGCGCGTCCCAATTGCACGGTAGTACTTGGGGCACGACGGGAGGACTGAGCAGTGGCCACCAATCGCTCAATTCCATCAGTGGTGGCGGCAGAAGTTCTTCCAGCAAGGCTAACAGTCTGCAGAGTGGCAATAACACCAGCGATGATATTGCCACGAGCAAAACGACCGGTCAGCAAAGAGGAAACCGCTTAGTGGAGGACGTGGTGTCTAATTACGCGGGCTACTCGTCGTATGGCGCTTCCCAATTGCATGGTAACACTTGGGGTGCAGCGGGAGGAGGACTGAGCAGCGGTCATCAATCGCTCAATTCCGTAAGTAGCAGGAGCTCCAGCAAAATCAATAGCCAGTTGCAAGGCGGTAACAATGCGGCAACCGGCGATATCCCCGCGAGCAAAACCGATCGTCAACAGCAGAGAGAGCGCACGAGCGAATTGCCGGTAACGATCTTCGATTCTTACCCCATTGGACCTTACGGTTGTCTATCCGAGTCGCAATTACACGGGAATCACCGGGCGAACCAGAGTAGCAGTCATCAATCGCTCAATTCCGTCGACGGAGCGACGATCGGCAAGTCGCAGCGCGCTCGTCAGTCGCATCAAACGCAACAACAGCAGCACAATAATAACGGCACGTCGCATGACAATTACGGCTCTCACGGCTCCTCGAGCGGCTTCAGCCGGGTGGTATTGGCACTTCATCCGGCGGTCCAGGAGAGTTTCGAGGAGTTGAGACGATAGGCCGAGATGCGAGATCACCCTTTCTCCCTTCTTCGACTCATCCGCTCATTGCCGTCCTCGGCGCTATTCTTAACGAGTAATTCCTATCCGACGATCGCGCGGTTTCCTCATAGATAAAAAGAATACGCAAGGATAAGGATGATCCGGTATCGGTTAACCGACGTAAAACTCGGCTGTGGTTTGCTGCCTGCTGTTCGGACGACATTCAATCTGTATCGCCTCTTTGACTTAATGTCGAGGATTATTCAAGATCGCGAGGAAGGGTGGTCCTCTCATCAATGATCTCGGATTCACCGCTGTGATTCACGTTGCGTTTCTACAATCGCCGATGTGACTAGTTGTAGATGGCATGTGAAATAGTTATAATCTGGCGAGATCACGAGAGATCCGTTTTATGAAGTGTGTCGTGCGAAAAAAAATATAGTAATAAATGTCCTCTTGAAACTCGCGTTGAACATTTGGTCGAATTACCCGAGTCTGAAATACTATTCCGAAAAGGAATAATGATCGTGAAAATCTCAATTGAACGAAAGAAATAACGGTGATTTGAAAATAAACGAAAAGTTTCATCTAAGTAAAAGATAATAAAGTCAAGGCCAGTATAAGCTTTTAAATACATATGATATTTATGTACAATTCTATATCTGCAATATTATATTTTCTGCAGTCACAAAATATATTCTTAATAGCGGAACTATAATTTTCATTTTTACTCAGATTCGCCTTGAAAAATTAACAAAACGTATCTTTTCTTTTTATTTTTGGAACAATTAATTTTTATTAAAAGATTGTTGTACAAAATTAAACAATGGCAATAAAAATTAATATAAATTATATATACATTCCATACAGGATTTCAATAATTTATATGATTTTAACGCAATTAGTCTTTTATATGTTACATTATATAAATAAAACACTGAAAAAAAAAAAAATAGATTTGCATAATATTTTTAGTACAGTCTTAAAAGAAATGTTAACCTGTAACCGAGAATTTGAATGAAGATGGAAACAGAGTTTCATTAACGAGAACAAATTTTGTGACTATCAAAAATTGCGTATTGCAAACATTGGATCGAACAATACTACTTAAAAGTTTATATTATATCTTTGATATCTTTACTTAAATTTTTCTAAGAGAATGAACCAATCGTTAGAAAAAGATTCAACTTTGCGGATTTTTCGCTGGCGTTATAACGGTTTCACTTATTTCGTTGTGCAAGGCTTGGTACCTTGAATCGTATTTCTTCGGCCGCGACGACGTCGCTTCGCGTTGCTTTTCGATCCACTCGTTACAGGATTTATTTCTCCTATTATTGCTTTCGGTGAAAACATGTGGTTACCTCGGTGAAAGGCGAATTTTCGCTACGACAATATCTCGAGGACTCTATTGAAATGTTCGAGAAATTATCGGAATAATAATAAAATATAAAACGACTCAATGTGTACAACAATTGTTTCGAAGTGTTGTTGTCGAATCCTTCGCGTAACGGAATGTACAGTGGATTCATAGAATGCAATACTTTCTTTCTGATGAATCTCGGAAGCAAAAAACGAGAGACAACACTTGATGATAATTCGAAATACTCATTTATGCTCGTTCGCTCGACTGCATTTCGCAACGTTGTTTGTCCGATAAAACATAATGTCGGATATTTAAAACGGTAAATCTATTTTGTTAAGTGTAAGAAATCGCGACTAATTGATGAGACGCACAAATATAGAGATGTATGTAATTATTACTGTTAAACTTATTACGATGCAAGATATACGAATCATTTTTATTCCTACTTGCAATATCATATTTTTTCAGCAAACCGACGCGACTGATTACACCGAGATAAGACAATGACGATATCGAACAGAATCGCCAATTCTGATATACGTTAACATATAAACTCCGATTTATAATTAATGTACAATTGTCGTCGCGATTATTTATCATTACTAAACATCTTGATAATTAATGTGCCAAGGGAACCCGGATGATTCGATGGCACGTGGATATTAGGACGTGGATACAGTTGGATATATCAACACGGTGCGTCGCGACGCCGTTCGCGAGAGATACGATCTAATAACGGGGTGGCGCATGCTCGACTGAATAGCGTAATTTGGATCATAAGATCGACTTAGATCGCAAAAGACGCGAAAAGGGACGCTGATTTTCCGCGCGCATCATCAGTTTATAAATGTTTCTTTTGATATCGCGAGTTGTGCGATTTTTTGTGAGGAAAATTATCATTATGTCATTAGCATGTCCAATTCGTTATAGATTCGATAAAAGGCCAATTTGAGTGAAAACTATAAGTCGCATGATTTGATTGTGGATTCGATTAATCGAATCATTTACAAATATTATTAAGAATGTTCTACAAATATAGAAAAGAATCGCGATAAATTTATATTTTGTAACTTTTGTCTTGGAAATTTTACGTAAATTTTTTTTTTTTTTGTATTATACGCGAGTTTAATTATCGTTATATATTAGTGTACATTCTTTCAGTTGTTGAAACGAATCAGAAACATTCGATGTTTTTTTTATGATGCACGCAATTACCATAATTAATTACGTATTTTAAATTGCGTGTTAGACTTTTATGAACCTTTTTCTTGCTATTGTGATTAAAAACACGATATGGAGCTACGCGATTTTCTGTATCAAATTTCTAATTATACGAATCCACAATTGCGAAACTTGAGCGAATATTCGGCTTGCCGCGAGACATTTGTGATGAATAAGTGCTTGTTAGAGAATTTCGATCGATTTTAAATTTCGGTCAGTTTTAAAACGTATTTCATTAAAAGCGAATTCTCACCGCGAGAAAATTTTCACTGTCGATTAATAGGAGTGACACGTCGGGAAAATATATATTTACGTGACTATGCGTACGTAGTTCGCTTACATTTATCCGCGATAAACTGCGTGACGCACAATTTACGACGAAGAGGTCGCGCACGGGGTTTATTAACTTTGCGCTCTTCTCGTCTCCGTTTGGACTAATTGGGTTAATTTCCCTCTGCATTCTCTTCTCGGCGTTTATTATTCACGCTCTATGTGCATTAAATCGGAGCGAAAACGACTCGGCTTCTTTCCCTCCCGCGGTTATCGCCCACGGTAAAAATTTTCTTTTTTCCCGTATCATCCTTCTTTCATGTTCTTTTCTCCCGCAGGTACATTTGATTGAGTTTTACAAGTCGCGTCTCTACAGCGGAAAATGCGGTTTAAAAAACGCGTAACAAAAAACTATATCCGAAAATGAAAGGAATTTTCTTGCTCGTACGGATTAAACGATTTGAATGTCCTGCGACCGCATTTTAGTTCCGCACTATTATCGATATTTTATAGATCTGATAATAAACGGATGGTTTATGTATATATAAAATTGAGAAATAAGCTTTTATAATTATTTTCAAAGAAAAGAATGCGATATAGCGCGATATATGAATAATTTTTATATAAAAGTTATTCTAATAAATATATATATATATATATATGTATATATAAAATAGTATCAACTTACGTATCAATGGTAATTAAAATTATAAATGATGAATTGTAATCGCGAAACGGAGAACTTTTTAAATTGTTATGTTTATTTAAGAAAGAAATGACTTTAAAATATTGTTCTTAAGATAGATCATATCTATCTTAGAGACACATATTTTTTCAGAATGAAGACTCGTTTTACTTACGTATGACTATTTTAATGAAAAATTTAAGCAATGATATGTAAATATTTATTTATATAGACAAAAACAAAGACAAAACACAACTCGCTTCCGTTTGATATCGGTAATCGATTCTTTCCTATATTATTCTATTCAAGTGTAAATATATCACTGCTCTCACAACTCAGAATGATTAACGTGCATCATTTGTGTTCTTGGATATCATCCTTCATTAAACGTTAAATGCGCCTTAATTATCACTTCCTATCTTACCATTGTCATTGATTTTTCCCCGAGTTATTTCAAGCGCTACTTTGTGGTCGATTGTTTAATCATCGAGCAATTTGTACACCAGGGTAGCTTTCAGAGCGATAACATACGGGTTTGCGAACAATGCAAGTACGCGTCTCGCGATGACTCCGGTGATGCAAAATCGCTAAATTTAGTCGGACAAAACGTGCGTGGCGAACGGTCGTAAGAATTGAGAGCGTGGATGAGTGACGAGATGACGAAGGTAAAACGCGACGATAAAAGAAATAATATAGAAAAGGGCGAAAAGGGTGTCGATGCAACGGCAATGACAGTAGCGACGAAGTCGATTAAGCTCGAGAAGGATGAGCGATCGGCGGCGGTTATAAAAATCGTGATAGACCGAACGGCATGTCTTTGTGATATGGAATTTAGGCGTATTGGGATTTATACTAACGAATGTAGATAAATATATACATATACATGTGTGTGTAAAATATCATATTATATACGAGATGTATCGAATGATGAGTTTGTAAAGTGCGATGTAGCTTAATCCTGTCGTAGGTAGGAATACTAACGCGAAAATATCGATGCCCTCTACTCTTTCACTCTGTCGGTGTACAAGGAACGAGTATCGATGCCATACCTTCTTCAAAGGTATCGGTATATTTATATAAATATATCGCTTCAGATATCCTTATAAATAATACAAACATTATTTATAAGGGATATAAGCGGGCCTTTTACGTTTTACGATCGATACTTGCCCTCTTTTCGATGACCGAGTGAATAAAAATACTGGATATCGATTCAGCTTTGAGTATCCGGTCCAGTGATGCGTTGGAAAACACGAGACGACGTTTGTGACAAGGATTTTAAGTTTGGATTTTCTTGATCTTTAATCGATTCTAAACGCGAAAGAATCACATCCGATTATTTTGTATTTGGCATGCAGTAATAATAGTACATAGTCCTATTAATTTTTTAGCAATATTATTTTGTAGATTTTCGGTTCGTCCGTAACAATAACGATTATGTCGGACATCGAGATTATCGCGTCGCGCAATTTGCATTTGAAAATGTTAATCACGTCGAATGATAACGACTGGCCGTGAAAGTGTTAACCGGCGCTTCTCACCAAATCCTAGAAAAGTAAACCGTAATCCGTCGTTGCTCCGCCAAGTCCCAAAAGTCGATCGAAAAAGAACAACACGTATCGATCGGTCTCGACGATCAGCGCGCGCAATACTTGAACGATAATTTGCTGCGCCGAGATCGGACTATCACTGCCGATAATTTGTTATAGATAGGCGCCACGCTTTTTTTACAAGCTGGCTCATCTATGCATTTACCTAGTCTCCATTTCCCCATTTGTCGCGAATTTTAACATGTGGAGTGCCGGCGACGATTTGCTAATGTTGCATACAAAGAAATTACTATTATACATCTAGTAAGATTGCATTCGCGAATGCGCTTAAGTGTACATTGTGTAATAAATAAAATAGTGTGTAATAAATAAAATAATATACTACTATTAATTTAGTAGTACTATTAAAAAATATTGTATATACATAAATATTTCTTGGCGATAATTAAGAGATAAATTTTTTTCGAAAAAACAAATAATATTTAGATACCTGTATATTTTATGATTGCTTATAAAAATTTCGGGCAGTAACTGAAGATAATAAACGATTGTTCAACGAAAGACTCTGACTCGTAATAATTATCTGGCATAATTTTATATTCAATTTCAAACTTATATCATTCTTTCTTGCAGTAAATATGGACGTTTTTTCGTATTATTATATTTTCGTTAAATATAGATCGTGTATTCTGACTTTTGTCGGATGATTATGTTACATTTAAGCAACAGTTGTAACGAAATCGAATCTTTTTTCTGCTTTTTTTACGACATACGTGTTTTAACGGACGTAAAATATTATGAGTTTGTGTTTTCCGACTACAGAAACGTTACATGTTTCTGTAATCCAAATACATACCCTGACAAAATTTAATCAACAATATTTAACGCTGCGACATGTTGAATGCGGCACTCGACGTGTTAACTAATGACCATTTCTTAATTTATCTCCTCACTGTTTTAATGTGATTCACGTTTACAACACTCCCGGTTGCCTCTGCAATTTCGCGACACAAAGCCACTCGCCAATTGTCATCGACTGATCTCGAGGAAGATTGCATAAAGGCTGTTCTTTTGGAGAGCTGCACGAGATAATAATCGATCTTTCCTATTTTTCTCGTCTTTCTGCTTCTGGATTTAAGATTCGACGCTTTCTCTCGCTATTTACGCAACGTATTCTGTGACATCAACGAGATAAATCCTAGATTTATAACGCTCGATATAAAAAAATGATTTTCCATTTAAAACTGTATGTTTCGATTATTTGAAATGTTTCGGAGATTTCTCATAATGTAAAAAGACTAACGAATCATTTTCGTTGCACTTGTGCAAAATTCGTGGCGATCTTATTCCTTTTAATCCTCACAAACGATGTTCCTTTAACATCTTTAATTTATAAATTATCTGAGAAATATCGCGCGTTATACATATTTGCTGATTACCTTTTCAATTATTTTAGTTGAGCGCAGATTTAAAAGAAGCTGATGTGCATGGGTGTGCTGATGTAAGTGTGACAAATGAGAGAGAGAAAAATGCATGTTTTTGATATAGAGTATCCAGGTAAAGTACAGCGATAAAACAGAATCCATATACTAGTAACATACCATACACTAGTATATTAATCCTATGGGACTTCTATGAAAATTCGTCTATCAAACGCGAACTCGATACACGCACTGTCATTTTTGGATCAGGAACGGCAAATAGCTTTATTAATATACGTACATTCGAATATACACATGTGTACATTGCTACTTTGTGGATTATATTATAATAAAAAAAAAGACGCAAGATATTTGTGGCAAATTCGTAAATAAATAATTTTTGCTATACAATATAATTCCATAATTTAGTTTCCTTCGTCGATAGTACCTAACGTGATTCTGACAAATAAATTAAGTTTTCAATATCGCGTTTTAATGTCATTCATAGCGTTGTTTAAATCGTTAATTTCGAGCATGAATGTTTAACGAAACATAAATCATATACACGACGTACAGAACTTTATAGCTCGATTAGTGTATCGGATTCTCTCGATTCACGGCATTCAGTGATCGAGGACAATCAATCTCGACTCGTGGATCGTTGGTGGTAAATTTTTAACCGCAGAAGTAAATAGGATGTGAAATATAACCGGAAAAATAATATATTTGAGATTAATCGTATACGAACGTATCGAGACAACGCAAAGTGAGAGAAACGAACGAGCGATTGTATGAGAAATTAGAAAAAGGAAAAATCGATTTCAAACTAATCACACAATCCAATCTGGAATATCCTGTATATTATACGTATACTCTTGTATCAATTTATGTACGAGCATCTTAATCCATAACAAGGTATTGATGGGTCTCTCAGGGCGCTCGAGCTCTTTTCTTTCTTTATGCATGCAAAGCGAATAAATAAATAATTAAAGGCATTTATTTCAAATACGTGATAATTTTTTAGTCTTTCTTTTTTATTTTTCCCTTCCCTCCCTTTTTATGTAGATCTTAGATAATATAAAAGAGAGTAATATTAATATTATGGGCAAAAAATTTTTCAAACAAACATTTAAGAAGTAAGGAATCTGAGAGATCCCTCATTGCCAATTGTATCGAATTTTTCCACCTCACCAATTAAGAATTAATAATCATCTTGCGAGAAGGAGAAAGTGTGCGAAACGTTCAGAGTGATAAAAGCGCAGAATAATCGGCGAAAAAAATAATAATAACGAGAGGGAAAGAGCGCGAACACTGCGGAATAAAACGACGAGAGACTGTGTATCACGTTTCTAACAATGTATATATATTATAATTGCGTGAGCGTTTGTATATGATAGTTAAGAGTTTTCGTAAAATTAAACTTAAATTAGGGATGCGCTCTTAGTATCGTGTACACGTGTATACGTGTACGTAGCGAACAGGTGCCTCGGAAGTTCGTTGAGCGCCGACCCTCTCGCTTCGTGATCCCGTCCCCCTTTGCAACCCCTCTTAATCATGTCACCGCGATGGATCGCACTTTGCCGGTGTGCACTTTTACTCCGTGGAAGCGAGAGGGCCAGATTGCGTGTGGCGTCGCGTGAAAATCTCTCGTATTCGCAAATCCCTCCCTTCTATCCTAGTCTCGTATTACAAAGTCGAATCCCAGCTCGTGTTTTACGAACTTTCTTGCTCTGACAATGAACAATGCGAAACTATGCTAAAGTTGGAAATGCGCGTTTTATCGAATTACGAAGAAAAAGATGTAGATATATATATATATATATATATATATCTTAAAATCAGAATAGCCGAGAGGTCGATTTTTGTGACACATTCTAAAATTTTATCTATGAATACAAAAAAAAAAAAAAAAAAATTTTTACATCTGTCTAATAGCTAGGAATTTTTATCTCTCTATTTACGTTTTTCATGTTTCGAACGATTATTTTTATTTCTACGCCTTTGAACTTTATTCTTCCAATTCGATTGAATATTAAAGACGATCTATAATAACAAAGCGCATGTTGTGTGTTATACAAAAGGCATAATGCGTTATATATATAATTTACATTCACTTACGCGCTAAATTGCAAAGTTCAATGTTGCGTTTAGTGTCTCATCTAATGGATTCAGTTACGCGGACTCAGTTACGGCTTCTAAGAACCGTTGGATTATTCCATAATGCGACCAGTTTCTCTGTAATAACGATCAATTGGATACGATCTGCAGCTGGATGATTCCGGGGAAATTGCGTGGAAAATTGCTTTTGGCGAAGCGTACGGTCGCGCGCGTCGCCCGATCGATCGGCGATTAATGATCGATTGATCGAGGGTTGTTAACCGGTTAGTCGCGTGTGTCCAACGGAGTTTTTGGACCGAGGATTTTCATGCCGGCATACGATATACACGCTCGACATACTTGGAATTGCATTTGATGCATTTCTCACATATGTGCGATCGCGGCTCGGCTCGCTCACGATGACTAGTCGTAAAGAAGCCGAATAAACGAATGTTCGTCAACTCCAAAATGTACACGATCATTTATACAATCGCGGCATGTGCGCAGCGTGCAATGAACGACGGCAGATAGAGGTACTCGTTAAGTGATTTTAGAGCAGGCCACTGTATTAAGTCATTTAAGCAGGAATTCAAGATCGGTTTCTTTCACGAATATGTCGGATGATTTCAGCCTCGATTCTATCGATTCTCTGTTTCCTGGATCGTAACGTCAGAGAAAAGGACATTGTTTTCTTTCAGAATTTTGAGGTTTCAGAATTTATATACTGTTACAATTTATATACTATAATTTATATACAGATATTTGAATGTAACTAACAATAAAGATATAATTAAATTTCTTTGCTTTAAAGAAAAATATATTAGCATGCAATTGAAATAAATAATTTTTAATGTATAAAAATATAGCATGATATTTTGTGGAAAAGGAGAATCGGATTAATCGCGGTTGGCGTTAATCGATGAAACTGATCTCTAGACAACATAACGATATAGTTAATAAGAAAAAGAATAAAAGCGGAAAACGAATGTTGGTTAGCTAATAGATTAATGCTGGTTTTTAGTGACCAGAAGAGACAACGTGTTTCCCCCGCCGCATATTTATTTCATTGCGACTCTTTTTGCCGAAGGAATCGACCAATTAATCGCGTATCATAGAGCCTTATTTATGCAACCGATTTTTATCTTTATCACAATACGATAATTCTAATGTTTTTTGTAGCGATATTAAATTTGTAACAATTTTTATAATGATATTAAATACAATTTGATAATTTATAATTAATTTCGTCTACAAATTAAATTTCGATCTGCATTCGAAAATATATATCTGCTAAATGTATTCGGATCAAGTAAATTGTAAATATCAAGTAGCTGACAATCATGTTGTTATCGTCGATTGTATTAATAAATGTTCTCTTTGTCCTCGAGATAAAACTTATATCGTACTAGTTTCGTACTTGTGCTATGAATCTGTCAATCATCGTGTTGTGACATATAGGAAAAATCGCGTGCATAAAAGGATTCTAAGGCCTGCTTGCACTGATTTGATTAAAGTCGCTTGAATTTTTTTTTAGCAAAATTCAACTATAGAGAGTTTAGAAGGAAAAAGAGACATTTAGAGAAATTCAATTTTAATGTAAAAATTTTCTTCTCTTCATCTTTAAAATACAACAGATTTTGGCTTTTAAAAATTTTTATAAAAGCGTTCAATCTAATTCTGGTTAGCGATTGACTGTTCTTTTGTAGATTGTAGCTATAGCTTATAGCTACAAAGCAACATGTGAGAGAATATTGAGTTAACCAGAGTGTAAAATTGATCGACGTCAGTGCGGCCGGCCTTTCGTTATGTTTTATTTCATATTCAACGAAGAATTCTTAATCGTTGTTCCTCGGTCACTGTATATCTTATTAGTGACTGGCAAGACCGAAGTTTTTACCGTAACCAAAATGGGTTTTTCGTTGGACCCCCGTTTCCTAGCTCTCAAAATGTATTATAGTACGGATTACGTGCCTGCGGAAAAAAAAAAAAAAAACTTGGCGACACACCGATACAAAAGCATACATACACATACACACACAATTTCACGTTCGTTTACAATCCATAGCCTTTAAGCGTTCTCCTCGTCACATCTTTTTACCGCTGCAGTGTACTTTGCAGAACAAGATCATGGCATAATTATTGTATAATGTCACTGTCGCTTTGTTCCTAGCATAATTCTGTGCATAATCGAAGCGTATAATCCAGATAACGCAGAGCTTTATGTTTTGGAAAGCTATACGAAGTGCGTATTAAAACTATCCTCTTACTGCGGTCGCGATGAACATTGTGATAGCCAACGTAGTTGCGAATCGTCATCGCGCAGCGATAATGTATTGTGTGATCCGAGATTTATACTTTTAATCCGTAAATTGTAACATGACGAACTACAGATCGATATCGTTCTAACGTTCTAACGTTCATTATTTTTTTAGCGTATGTATGTATTTTAATTGAAAACTGCGGTTTAGCGCACAAGCCGCATTTAAAGATCATTTTTCACATATCATATAAACAAATTACTAGATTATTAAATTTTAATTAATTTTATGATTAGAAACGATTATTTTCTAAAGTGTGATTTTTGTATATGATTGTAAGCTAATTTTATTTTACATATTTTACGATTCTCGAATTGCGAAATTGTTGGGAAAAGATTGTTTTTTGCAAATTTAAAATTAATTTATTTTTAAACGTACAGTGAAAAATATTGTGTGTCGTCTGCACTGAGACGTTGTGTATTTTATTCAAAAGTATCATGCTTTTCGCGTTTGCGTATTCCGACTAAATTATGCGCTGTTACCTGTATGCCTTTGCCGTATCTCATTATATAAAAATTGTAAAATCAATCTCCGATAAAACGCACAGTTCGTGAAAAAATTCTACATACGCGTTTGATTTCCGTCAATAAAAGAGAGATAATTTCAGGACAATTTTAATTTTACGAACTCTGCGTATCTTGTTTTTGTTCCTAGCCGATCATTTTTCATTTTAATTACCAATAGAAGGGTGATTTTTTAATCAAGATAATTTCGCAATAAGCCACGGCTCGACATATTTTAATATTATAAAATATATATGTCGAATTTTTATATTTAATGTTAATTGATATCGCGTCTCCTAATGCGAATGAAATCCCGATTTTATCGTATAATGAGAATTTTTGCGCGGGTGTATATAAGAGCTCTCTTGCGAGAAAGATGTAAAATTCGAATGAAAGAATGCTGCCACAATTACCTGTGAGTGGATTCCAAGATACACATATATACACATAGGTATACACAGGCCATTTCACATATATGTATGCGCGTCGCGCACATACTGATTGTTATTCTTTCGCATATACGTTTCCTTTCTTACACACCTCTCGTGTCCTTGATCTCAAGCAACGAGACTATCGTCTAGTTTACGATAACGTCTTCTCGCAGTATCGTTTTATTTAGTCGACTGTATGCAAGACTTTTCCTATACTTTAAGTTATGTTACTGTACGAGCATTTGTTTACTTGTACCGCTGCGATACATCCAGTGATTTCGGAAAAGCTCAATTAATTCTAATGTTATCCGGTGGGAAGAATGCATTTTTTGTTCATCAGTTACTAACAAAAATTTTCATTGAAATCTTCATTATGAAATTAGAAACTAAGAAAATGACAATTCTGTAAATAAAATCTCTCATATTTAACAATTTTCTTACGATTTCTTATTTAAATTTTTAATAATTTAAAATTTAATATCAGAAAATGTGCAAATTAATAATTTAACTTTCTCCGCATTTTTGAGGCATTTATATTTAAGAAAAGATGTGACCAGCTGAATTAAAACATTTTTCTTTTTTGATTTTATCACGTTACTGCTATTCGCATTTATATATTACTCATAAATTATTTTTATTCGATATAATTTTGTACCATACATATATGATAACGTTCCTGGTTAATAATGCTTTTGTCTTTTTTGTTATAGATGCAAATATAATACTTATTCGATTGAAAAATCTAACGCAAAAATTGAAAAAATTGATACGTTATAAAACGCATTTTAAATAAAACTTTCTGTTTGAAATATTACTTTATGTTTAAAGCAACGTTATGGACTTATTACATTTTTATATCGCGAATCCTTCAATATATTTCAACAAAATGATCATACTCGTCCATCTTTCTTCCAATTTTTTCACGGATAGCTCGCAGCGGCTAATTGTTTCAACAACTTATATATTTGCCGAAAATGCGCACGATTACATATACACATATACACACACAATACACTATCTACTCCGGTTTACGTAAGTTTATTGCTAAGTTTTTAGAATTTTAACGTGGCTTCTCATTTTATTTAAGCGACAATGCAAAGTTTGATCTCTTACTCGTACATACGCATCACTATACATATAAATATAAATATTATAAATATATACATACCTGAATATAATCTGCATAATTATGATTACGCGAGGAATCATGCTTGTTGCGTCCCTTCCTCCTCGTCCCATCCTTTCACCTGTATCCTCTTCGCGATTAGCGAATTCTTTAAATGGATCAAGGGACGAAGCACGAAGCCCGTTGTACGTTCCTCTTCTATCTAGGGGGAACAACGCCGCAGGTTATACATATATATACATATAAATATATATAAGAGGAGAAAAAATATACATGTATAGATATATATATATATATGAAAAAAAAATATATATATATATATATATATATATATATATATATATATATATACATATATAAGATTCGAGCGTTCATCCCATATGTAAAGATACATTATTGTTTCACCATTTATCCTTCCTTATCCCTTTCCTTATCCGCAAACAGCATACAATTGTAAACGCGTTCTTGCGAATCATGACAGCGCGAATATGATTTTTTAAAGAATTGCTCTGACTTGATTAAGAAATGAAATAAATGCTGCTTATGACAGTTAAAACGCTCGTACTTTATCACCCTTAATCCTTCGATTTTCAGCTGCGAAACGGAATTAAGAATGATTTGACCTCGCGAATAAAATTTAAAATACTGAGATTTTTTTTCTGTTGATGTTAGAGAGGAAATCATTCTCCAAAAGCTAATAAACCATTAAACTTAAAATTGACCTAGATTTATTTCTATAATAAAATTATTTTTTATATACTTGATCTTTATATATAGCATTTTGATATCTTTGATTTAATTTAGTATTTTATTTGAAATTTATTTGATACATAGATATTTTTTAATTTTATTATTGAATCCATCTTCATTGTGTGAGCAATGTTTAAAAAAGTTATCCATGGATTTGGAGACCGCAGTGAAAAAAATAAATGTTAAATAACGTTGGCGTAATGTTACACGCACAAAAATAGTATTATTAATCATGCTTTAGCATGATTAATAATACTATATTTTTTGCCACATGTTCCTGACGCCGTCCTATTAAATATTAAATAATCAGCGAGCGCGCATAAAGTTGTCGCAATCGACGACATCTTGAGAGATGAGGACCACCGATGGGCTTCACGCCAAGGTATTAAATCTAAATGATTGTCATTGGCGGAAATTTCTATCCGACATTAACTGATGAACCGATGGTGTCATCGTAAAATTCGAGCGCGAGCGGATTTATTTCTCTCTCGCTAGGAAAATAATAAATGAGACGCGAACGGGATTTTTGCGCATGAAGAATAGGAGAAAAAAATAGACGATTGTTTTTTTTTTTTTTTTTTTTTACGTTGTGCATCAAATATTTTTTGCGATAGAGCTTAAAGAAAAAACGGCCTTCTGCTAATTTGATAATCCCTATCTTGAGAAATTAAAGGACGATAAAATAGTATATTTCCATAAATCATCAATATACAAGCGTCGAATTTATGATACGTGATTGATAAATTTTAAAATATAGGATAAATAACGGTATTAATTAAACATACCTATTAATTAAACGCATTGCGTTTAATTAACAACGCTCGATTTAATCTTTAATTATATTTAATATTTGTTAACGAATGAACGATGTTTTGTTAATGATTGAAAAACTTCAAAATGACATCGATAATTTTATTCTAATGCTGCACGATATTACGCGAGTTAATAGTTAATTGAGATGCGATAATCGCGAAAATTGATTAAAATTTTGTCAACGTTCGTACGTTAAAAAAAATATATATATAGAAAATAAACGCGTTAATAATATATTAATGAAATTCCTCTAAATTCTCTCTCATAAAACTAGTTTTCCTATATATGATAATATTAATGATCGCGCTCTTCAAAATCTCGATAAACCTAGCGTTTCTAATGCGAGAAATTAAATTCAAATTTAATTTCTCATTATTAAGGCGCCAGGTTAACAATTATACCGAACAATTCCAATAATCTTTGATATTCGTCACACTCATTTCTCTATCTTTTCTACTTCGAGTTTTCATTTAAATCCGAAGTGAACTCTTTAATCGAAATGCTCCCCTCGTATCATTCATTCGAGTACACACAGCCGGATAATAATTATAGACACGACATACGTATGATCCTCTCACAGACAGGTAGTGAATTATATTGGACCGACGTTGATACTCGTCGAGACAAAATATATTGCATTTTATGACAATATCATCAACCGATACTGGAATATAGCTTTCTTCCATTGCATGATGAATATTTGTTTCATCTAATTATTTTCTATTGTAGCAACGCAGATTTCATATTATAAAAATTATAGTATAAAATTACGAATAATTCCGCGATGTCGAGATATCTTTAAATATTTAATAAATATGTATACGTTATTATACTCTTTTTACTCTTTTGACCAAAGTATTGGTAATACATAAAACAGATTTACGCGTGTATTATATACATATACAGGATAAGTCATAAGTATGTTTTAAAACTTCGTGAGCATGTACCTGGATAAAAAATATGAACAAATGTTCCTAAATGGTTAATATTCAGGAATATTTGTCATATTTTTTTATCCAGGAACACGCCCACGAAGTTTCAAAACATACTTATGATTTATTCTGTATATATATATAATATTGTATATTCATATTTATTTATCGATTATACTTTCCAACAGGAAATTAGAACGTTGTGCAAAACTGTTGATATTTGATCGCAAAGTGTAATATGTTCGATAATACTCAACTACCGTTTTATACGTTTATTTGCAACGTTTATAATTATCAATATGTACGTATACCACGAGTTAACTAATTATATTAGAAAACGTATTAATTTTCCTATGATTTCATATTCGAATATGATGAAAATATTTTATATGCATATACTTTTTTGTATTGCGACTATAGATAAATGAATAAAATAGAATGAAAATTATGCAAAAATGATAAATGCAAGACAAGTGTATTCGGATATTATGTTTTTGCCAAAGTATAAAGAGAGAGAGAGAGAGACAAAAATGCCATTTGTTTTAAATATTATTAAAAGTAGAAAAAATTAAGTAAAGAAAAGTGGGACATATTACGGTCAATTTTTTACGAAAATACCAGACGAGTAGATAATTAATCACTTTCGGAATGAAATATTGGTTGAATGTTGTAGAGATGCGAGACCCCCTCTCAAAAATTCAATGTGATAGGACTATTTAACTTGTACTAATTATAAATACGACTGTTCTTGCCATCGAAAGAACCGACATCCCACGTTACAGATAATTATAAGCCCGGTTTTTCAACGTGACGCAATCGATATCACCCAAGCGTATATTACAACATTCCAGTTAATTCTCTGCGTATTATTATTGTCTATTAATATAATGCTCGGCTCGGATAACGATATAGTAGCACTTGATTTGCGTCAATATTGCACTATTTTCAGACGCGATGTATTTTTTAAAGACGTCTCTTCTTGTAATCTGCCTATTTAATATCACTTCACAAGTCTCATAATTAACTATCTTATTATTATTAGTTTATTTTTACGAGTGTTAATATTATAAGCCCTTGGATTATTTACATACTATTTTGAGGAAAAAGATTGATTATATTATAATATATCAATCAAATTTATTTCAGAGAATATTACATACCTATACACATACACTTTAAAATATTTTATTAGCTGAAATTTTAAGACATGGTAATTATTATGTGCATCATCAGGATTTGAAGAAGCGCTTCTATCGCGATAGAAATCAATTCTATTGAGATTCTAATGAGTCCAAGCTCTGTTATGCTCTACTAGGATCGTGTTCGCGGAAATAATGCCGAGTCTAGAGTACCAATATCGAATCGCTGTAAATGACCTGGTTCGTTGCAAAGGTTGCAAGGGTCAATTAATCACAATATCGCCATCATTCGCTTCGCATTACCCCGCGTACATATTGCAGCGTCGCTTCTAAACGCCTCATTCATCACTGGCACCTGATATATCGGCTATTTTCAAACACACAAGCGATTTCCTGACACATTTTCTTGCATTATTTAACTCTTGGATTAAACGGGATGTAACGGGATGTTTACACGGCATTCGAGATCCGCTTTTTGTTCGGACAACGGAAGATGATGTAGAAGACAAATTTACACCCTCTCAGATTTATTAACACGTACAGTATATGTATAATATCCCAAATTATTTTAGCTTTTCGTTGTTGCTAATAAGCTTTAAAATAAAATGAGAAAAGGGTGGAAATTTTGGGGAAGTTGCCTTGAAGTATTTAAAATTTCATCGAGATATGATAATTTAAAATAAATTATCCAGTTAAAAATCCGCGCGCTTTTAATAAATTACGGTAAATTAAAAGTCAGATATTATTAAATTCAAAAATACTGTAAATTCTAATATATTTAAATTGAAAAATATGACATATCGCGTAAGGATGCGCATAACTACATATATTTTTGCTGATCTTATTCTATTTCATTGAAATATTTCAGATTGAATTTGTAATTAGGATCTTTGGCGTTTATTATATTCAAACTGGAACGATATATACCCAAGTTTTTAAAGCGAAACAAAAAAAAAAAACAAATCATGAAAGCGAACGTATAGAAACAAACATCTAAATGACGACACGTGTGTTGAAACGCAAATTTTTCCGACACGTGCGTTCGATCGGCGCTTAATCGCGCGCGTGCTCGTCCTTATATTTTTTTGGATAATACAGCACTGATAGGAGAGCAAATGTGGAACAAATCGAAACTGCGATTATCCGACATTGAGTATCTCGCCGGGGATATCGGGGGTATTTTTAATCCCCCGACGGAGCAGTGGCGGCAAGCTTGACGTCAAGCGGACTAGGCGCGGATGATTTGCTCCACGTATACATGCACTTTATCAATATATAGCGCATCACCGTTCAGATAATCGATCGGTCACCGCCTTCTTCTCTCGCGATCGTCCTTTCCCGCGCGATATTTTTCCTTCGCGTTTTAAAGGCCACGACACGGTGATCGATCGTCGTCTAGCCTTGAGATCACGCATGCTATCGATAATTTTAGTTGTATGCGATGTTCCATTAAATTATCGTCGAAAGAATAAAAAAAAAAAAAAGTTGTCTTTTTGAAGAAAAATCGGAATAGCTGTACGATAAATCAGAGACTGTAAATTAAGCTGGATTTTACATTCGCTCGATTAATATCTCAAGAGAGAATCATCAAGGACAATAATGCTGCGAACATAGGTATACAGGAGTACAATGTAAAATACTAATTACTGAGATCATCCATTAAGTCTGAACGAAAGAGCCTATCCATATTTCTGCCACGATAAATGTCACCGAAGATAAATGTAAAAGACAAAAGGGATATAATCGTTTATAAGTCACTCGCGCGGACAAGAGCGTATTAGCTAAACTTTTCTTTTTAAATGTATCTTTCCATTTTTCCAAATACGAATACATATTGTGATATAGAAAATATAGTATTAATTTATTTTATATTTTTCATATATAAATATTTTATATATTTATACAATATTATTTACTTATATATATATATTTTTTTTTTTAATTTCTTATTGTATATTTTTCTTTATTATATGCTGTTATATCTTATAAACATTATAATAAAAAAATACATAAAAATTAAGAAGAATAAAGGAGTTAATGACAAAAAAAATCAAAGTTAAAAATATAATATTGTATGCACGAGATGAATCACTTGATTTCGCGATCTGGAATAACTTTAGTAATTATTACTTCAAATGCTAATTATTAGAAATTCTCAAATCTGGAATATATATACTCTGCACGTAATAAAAAAGTAAATACACACAGAGGGGATGCTGCATCCCTCTGTGGCTACGCCTCTGGCCGCTGGCGTCTTCGTACAAGTTACGAGGAGAACAGCCAGGCCGAACAATGATCCCGAAATGTCGCCGTGCTCGTTCAGATAAACCGGTCTTTAAGAGGCAAGCGAGGAGATCGAACCCGTGTCACTATGCTTGCCTCCGTACCGACTCACTTATTTTTGGTCCGCACGAATTCAATGGCAAGTAATACTAACTGGCCGTACGCCAGCGGCCACACTTTACCGCCTTCGACAGTTTCGCTTTCAGATACTTTGATTTAATGAGCTATGGATATTCTTATTAAACCGGTATCGAACATCGAGACTAGTTAGCGCTCTTCGTGCAAACAACAAGTTAAATGATTAATTTTAAATAATTATATACATATATAATTAGATTTTTAGACATTTATAAGTTTATAACAGAGTAATAGAGTTTTTGTGAATTTAATTTCTTCGACATGGTATAATTAAAATTAATTAAAAATTTATTGTCTGTAATAATTTAAATATAATGTGTCTCTGAGTGTTAAAAAAGAAAATTTATTATCTCTAATCTGCATAAATATGTATGAATAAATTATTCACTGAATTGTAATAAATTTAATTAATAAGAATCAATATTAATATATGACTGACAATAAGAGAAATTAATATTATTTATTATTTCTTGAAAAAATTTATCACTTTATAAATAAATTATTTATAATTTGAAAACGTGAAAAACGTATCGAATAATAATCGAATTCGTGTAAGAAATACTTTTGATTATTTTATAAATTGGTTTAAATATTTCTGTTAAAAATTGAAATCCATTTCTCTAAAATAATTTATCGAGAATTTGATTTTAATATTATATATTTATGTATATATATATATATATATATATATATATATATATATATATATATATACTCTCTCTTATAATTCTCTCTGATAATTATGATAAAATAATATTAAAAATCCACGAAATCCATGAATGAAAATTTACGCAATAATAGGCATGTCTCGGCCGAGATTTACGAAAATGACAAATTCGACAAATGTACATCATGAAAAATCATTTGAAATATAATCGCGAATATAAATATTTGTATATACGAGTAAAGTATTTCTTATTCGAGAAAGTATATTATTTTTTTTTTTTTTTTTTCAGATACGAAGGAAAGACGACAGATTCAGATATAAGAATGTAAAAATCGCAAATCGGCGGTTTGCAAATACAATATTTTCTATATAATGATGCATAAAAAAAAATATATATATATATATATATAACGACATCGATGTAACTAAATAATCATAAAACGACAACGTACCTGGTGATAACCGTGCAATCAGTTATGCTTTCGGCAAAAAGTTAGCTTGAGATATGCGAAGAGAATTTCGAGAATACACAGAAACCGATCGTTGAATCGATGTTCTTTGACGACGTAACGATATCTGGATCGTCGATAATGAATAACTCGCTATTTGCGCGTAACGGCGTTAATTGCGCGCGTGCTCAACGAGTTATACGACGAACGATTGACGATTTAGGCACTCGCGATTAATTTTCGTGTACTATATTTACTTTTAAACGATGATAATCGCGAGAACGTGACGGAGTAATTCTCAAACCCGACTCTGTGATCCGTGACGACGCGCGTTTTGATATTCGAGTAATCGCAATATCTCGAAATATCGAGCGATCGAAGCGACGCACCAATCGCAACAACTGCAGGTCTGTTCATTTTAGTTACGTTTCACAACTAATAGGCTGCGATCGAGAAGATGCTAGAGATGCTTCGAAGCATTGCATCAACCAATCAGAATAAAGAAATCATTACTCTTTTTGTCCTGATTGGTCAATCAAACGCTTCGAAGCATTTTTAGCGTCTTCCCGACCGCAGCCATAATCTAATTGGCAATCGTTGGCAAGAGAAAGAACTGGAAAGAGTAAATCT
This sequence comes from Polyergus mexicanus, assembly GCF_030449975.1. Classification (NCBI taxonomy): domain Eukaryota; kingdom Metazoa; phylum Arthropoda; class Insecta; order Hymenoptera; family Formicidae; genus Polyergus; species Polyergus mexicanus. The sequence continues at coordinate 9,675,626 of NW_027223325.1, forward strand.
TTTTCATTGCCATTTATACTTGCTTTGGATTTTTTTATTTTTTATTTTTTTATTTTTTTATTGTAATATCTGCCGAGAAAGAAAGAGAGAGAGAGAGCAAGAGAGAAAAAAGAGAGAGAGATAGCATTAGTGGATAACAAATGTTCCAAGCTTATACGTGTAACTTTTGTCAATGCATTTATTTACATACAATCGCGTCGAAATGGATTTGTCTTTGAACTGTCTTCAAACCACACGGTTAATTTAAACGTTGATTGATTATAGGACGACCACAAGCATATATTATATACGAGAATTATAATCGCTAGAAATATGTTGGTCACCCTGTAAATTGATCAACGGTTTGGTCAAAAGTGGTTCTTGGCTCTTGACAAGCTGATTTAAATTTATTTGCAGTTTTTGATTTTAATTATATCTAAATCTATTTGACATTTTTTTATTTAAAAATTTATTTAAAAAATGCATCACTATCAATATAACTTCAAATAATTATCATTATTAACTTCAAATATATAAATATATAATAAATGTATAAATATGAAATAATATTACAAACAGTTCACAAAGTGAAAATATCATATAAATTTGCATAATAAATATATTTTCATAATAAATATTTACATAATAAATATCTTACATATTCTGCAATTAATTTTATCTTTGATTTATTGCGTACAGTTGTTATTTTCTATCCACCTGAACAGTGCAAAGATGTATTTTACACGATTGTAGATATACAGCTTGTAACTTTAATGAAAAAACAGAAAAGATATTTGTATACATGGGATGTCGCTTGGATAATGGAAAAAGTTTACTAGTTACGACAGATAATTAAATATTTTCAAGATGATATGGCTCTTCTTTGTTATCCATGGAATATTAGCTAGTAATAGCAACATGATTCTAAAAGATTTAGGAGAAAAAGAGTATTTTTTAATAAAAGGTAAGAAGTCAAAGAAAAAGTAAGAACTAATAAAAAGTATAATAAAAAGTCAATCTTCTTTTGTAGCAAAATCATCATTGCCACAACATGGAAAATGTTGGCACACTGCGCTCCAAACATTACAGAGTAGCTGTGACAAGTTAAACGATTATGAACATTCTCTTCTTGCCTTGCGTTTAGCAAACTGTTTCTTAGAAGATTCTGGCCATATAACTTATGACTGTCATCTTAGTCAATTAGAAAACGAGCGTCGGTAAAACATATTTTTTTGTTTTCAATGAATTTTCTATGTTATTCTTAATCATATGTTAATTATAAAAATATTTATTTTGCAGGAAATGCATTAATGAAATGGCAGATCGAGCATTCAGTGTTTACAATGAATTCTATATTCATGCAACTCATATCTGTTTCTTTTTGAATCATGAAGCTTGGCAAACTGAAGTTGATAACACTATAAAATTGTAAGTATCTTATTGAACAATATTGTATATATTTTATTATATATTATTAAATATAAAAAAAAAGAAAAATTTTCACATATATGTGAATCCAGATTATTTCAAGTATCTTCACGAATGAAAGAACAGTTATTGGAGGCATCGCAAATGCAGGGTACAATATTGAACAGTCAAAAAGAAGGTTTACGTATTCAAAATGAACTTTTAGATCATGGCAAAGAACTTGGGACTGTATTAAAGTCTTCATCTGAGACAGTTAATAATATGGTGTTAGATTTCAAGTAAGTTTACGAGATACTTTATACGATATTAGTCAATATTATTATTTATGTAATAATCCAAAATTTTTTATTGAGTAATAAAGATTAAAGTATTAATTTTTAAAATCTTGATTAAAATTTAGAGAATCAGCCAAAGACCAGAAGGAGTTACTTTATGAAATCTTTTCTTATATACACACTTTTCAAAGTTGGATTATTGGAGAAGTGTCTTGGTTTCAATCTATCATATTTTATACTGTCAGCTGTATTCTTTGTGCATTATTCAGTTCTTCTAGAAGAACGGTTGATGCAAGAGTTATACTTTTTAGTATCCTAAGTTTAAATATAGTGATTGAAAGAATAATAGTCCAATATTACAATAAAATTGTACTTCAATCTCCAGATGATAAGGTAATATAAAGGCAAAATTTCAGAATAAATTTTTTTCATCAAAAAAGTGCTACGACATTTTTTTTACAGGCACAATTGTTAAGTACAACATGGTTGTGTAGAAAAATTGCCTTAACACTTTGTACCATAACATTATTCTGTACATATTATTATTACAAAGACAAACATTTGGAGAATTATAAGACTTTACAAAGAATTGAACAACAGTTAAATGTAATAGAAAAGACTGTAAATATCTCCAACAGTATTGAACCAATTCGTAAGTACTTAAAATATAACTATTTTATATAATCTAAACAAAATTGCATAATAGATTCTATTACATTTAGGTTATTCCACGCGGCTCGCATTAAGACGTTTGCACGCTGTTTCTAATATACAGGAAAATATCATTAACATTAAAAAAGCCAAATAATTATCTTAATAATTAAAGAAACTTCATCAAGAAAATAATTTTTATTGGATAATAATAATTTATGATATAATTGAATGATAATATATAGTTATATATTTTTATAAATATTTATTTCTTTTTATGCATTTATATATGCCTACTAAGGATGATTTCCATTAAAATGAGAAATGACAAACTATTTTGTTGGATTTCTTCGTAAAAGGTATGTGATTTGCTTATGTGTAAGATTCTTACTGTTAGGTATAGGTACATCTTGTTCGTGTTCAATTTGTGTACGCTCTAGATTTTTCATGTAGGTTTTGTAACATTGATCCAATGCTTTAAATTGCGGGATACATCTTTTGTCCTGAAACTCGTTCTCTTCAAGACATGTTAAAAGCAGGACTGTTTCGTGCAAACATCCACGGTCTGAAAGAAAAATTTGCAGTTTTAGGTAATATTATAATAGAATATTATAAATATTGTCAACTGTAATAATCAACATTATTATTGGCTACACTGTAAACTAAAAAAATAGTCGAAATTTAATAATTATAACATTGATTTTTTTTATAAAGAAACGTACCCGTTACTTTCTGATTTTTTGAGGATACACGATCTCTTAGTTTTAATGGCAGCATTGCCTTAAAAGGTACTTTGTTTTCATTTTGAGGTTCTCTAGCGTTACGGAAAAATATTGATGTCCATCTCATTTTTCTATAATATAATATATAAAATTGAGAGATCTCTGTAGTAAGGTTAACAAAATTTTCATGAAATTGTACAAAATCATTGAATGCTATAATTTTTTATATTAATGTGTAAAAACTATCGCAATTACTAATAATAAAATAATTTCGATAGTTGTTAATAAATATTCACATACATTAGTTCGTAAAAACTGTATGCTGCAAAAATGCACTTTGGTTATAAGGTGTTGTAGTGGCTACAGTGATGTCAGTATTTCTGTCGAAGTTGGTAATAATCGGTTTTTAGTAGTAGCTTCACGTGTACCTATACAGATGGCACTATTATCGTAACTTTACTATTTTATTTACAAAAAAGAATTATTTCTCTCAACTTCGTCTTATCTTCTCGTTTTTTTTCTTTTTTGCAATATAAACGTAAGACAATTACAATACATTATATAAAATTATGATTATTATGTTATAGAGTAAGCAACATGCAAATTGCGAACTATATAATAGATTTGTATTCTTGGTACGTTATTTTTGTTTTATTCTCTTTCCACAAAATAAATACGTTCTTGCTTTATTTCAAATTTACAGAGATCAAAGAAGAGGCCAGATTTTACATACAAGAATAAAATCATAGAAAAATATATCCTGACAAAACAGTAGCTAAAATCAAACACGTGTTTCTTTAGTGCTGTGATAAAAGAATCGAAGAACGAATCACGGATCGCTGTGTTCGAAAACACCACTCGTGGTGCATACGAACGTTCTATCTTTGTTATTTACTGAAAGTTGAAGAAAGATAGAACGACAGTTCTGTACAAACAGGTGATGTTTTCAAACGCGGCCTTGAGGACACGAAATACTGCGTGTTTGTGTATAATGTATCGTGTAGCGTGTAGCTGTAACATTTAACCTCAAAGCTGCGCATGGCGATGTTATTTTGGCGGTAAGGTCACGAAAAGTTGTCAGAAAGCAGAAATATACGCGACTGTGTCGAAAGAAACGGAACAGAGGAAAGAACGAAGTTTCGTCGTCTAGATACTTCGTAGCGATACATTTTATGTGGATCAAAGATGGCACAAGAAAGTAAAAGAAGTAAGTTTATTTCAAAAATTGCATCAAGATGTTGGTTCCTTCTGATGAGATACGACAGAAAGATATCGTTTAATCAAATATATTATAGAAGAATATATTTTAGTACGTTTTTATTATAAGGAACACACATACGCAAAGCACACGCATACAGAAATTCATATTTGTATAACACATTAAGTTAAATATATTTATCTTATTTTGAATCTTTTATCTCATGAAAATTGCATATATATATATATATGTATACACAGTAAATATGAAATATTTATGACAAAAGATATATCTATACATACACATATATGTAAAATTTGTGCCTAGCAAATTTTTAAAATAAAAGATATAATAATAAGATATAATAATAAAATTGCAACCTTTCATTGCAACTAGGCTTTGTAAATTCGTTAAATGATTGATTTTATGCCGTGAATGATCCTATGATTTCACGGAGATAATGTGTTCAATTTCAAGGTTAAAAAACTCGCTGTGTCACAGATAAAATTAAATCGAAAAAAAAACTCACGTTCTTGAGATTAAAATGCGGCGACGTCGTATACATTATGCGAATGTAAACTCAACGATAATATCGTACGATGTATTTTTATTATTTCTCTTTTTCTTTCTCGCATAACGTCGTACTAGTGAGAAAATTTATTTGCACGATAGCTGAATCACAAAATAGTTGTTTATTATCACAAGATATATGTATATATATTGTATTTAATATCTTTAATAATCTTACGCAATTCGACAATTAATATCTATTATATACCTAATTTTAGTTTTGTCACTTTTATAAAGATTATCGTGGGAGTCGAATGCAACTATTTTTTATTAATTATATATATACGATAATGAATATTGAGAAATTAAAGTTTAATTTTATTGGATTAAATTAATAGAATAATTTTTAATTTAATAAAGTATATAAATCGTTCATGGAAAACATGGAAATTTTAATATAAAATATAAGTAAATTATTATTATTAGATATTTATAATATTGTTATTGCTTTGACGAGTAACAAATAGCAAAAACTTTAGATATTTTTAAGAATTATAATAGAATTCTAGAATCACATAAAAGAACTGGCTTTAAAAACAATTTAAGATTTTGGATGTTATATTACATTGCGAATGAAAAGTTATAAGTATGACAAAAGGAAAAGTTTTTTTGTTGGATTGTCATTGAAGGTGAATCGATTGATAAATGGTGAATTGCTCTTTCTCAATTTTTGCATAACTTTATTTATGTATTTCGCAGCTGCGAGTGCAGTTCATTCTAGGTCAGTTTGAGAAGTAGGTTTGTGCCATTATTTTTTAATGCCAGAGGCACAAGAAAGCATAAGAAACAATATTGCACAAGTCTAATTATATATGTTTCCAACTGCCCGTCATTTATGGCGACCGTATTACGTAAGAAGAATGTATTAAATATCAGTTTTTTTTTTACAGAGAATGCAATATGTGTGCATTCATATATTTTAATCAATACACAATCTTTTACGCGCATTTCAAATATATAAATGTTATGAATTTAAATTTCAATATTTCGTCTCGTACTTTATCAATATTTTGAAATCGTTTTTAATCGCTATGCAATGTTAATAATTGAACAAAACGTATTGTTGCAATCTAGAATACAACGATTATTTGAGAAAATAATTTTTTAATTTTTTTCAAAGAACGTATGTATACAAAAAATACAAAATTATATAATAAAATACATAAAAATGTATAATAAAGTCGTAGTAACTTTAAAAAAAATTATTTAATGATAAAAAATGTAATAATAATATATATGAATTTATATAAATGATAAATCTGATTACATTTCGTCAATGCTGACAAAATGATTTGCTGTAATAGCAAAAAATGGTGTCAGAATTTTCGTTAATAAGTTCATTGCCGCGAAATTTTTTAGCTTTAATTACCTCAAATTAATACACTTCTTCTGATCAATTTCTTTTTTCATGTTTCGATAGGGTGAATAGTACTGTTATATTAATTTGAAAATCAAATAAAATAGAAGAAAATAAAATTTTAATTTTTAAACGCAAAAACAAAAGTTTACAAAATTTATCATTTAATCTCTTTCTTTATTTTTGTTTTTGTATCTATGACCTTGCGCTCAACTTTTATTAGCCTGTTCTTTGGTTATTATATTAGAATAAGTTAAACTCAAAATGAAATTAATTACGGTCAATTGGATCTTTGAATTTCGAAAATAAAAGTTCGAGAAAACTTATTATATTGCGGTGACATGTATACAATTCAAGAGTCGCATTCGTTGGCATTCTTAACAGTCGGCAGTTTATATATTTGCCAATCATTCTTATCGCAAAGTAACATGCATGTTATGAATGTATATCTACGTATGTATATAGTTTATATGCTTTGTTTCTCTCTTATATTTTAGCATTTATAGTTCATGTATATGTACAGAAAAAACAAAATAATTATATGTTAGAGCGATCAATTAATTATTATTATTTGAATTAATGCCATAATACGTTTGATACAGAATATTTTTATGTATATATTACATCAAATATGTCTTAATACGCATTAACTTTATATTTTATTATAAAATGTCATAAAATACTTACCAAGATGGTCAAAAATAATTAACTCTGCTAATATCATTAATTACTGACAATTTGAATATATCTTTTTATTTCCTATAGCTATTTTATAATTGAAGACAATGCATTTTACTATTTAAAAGAACTCTTAGGGGTATTAATCTACCTCTACATTATCTGTAAGATTTCATTTCCTGCGTTATTTCTACTTTTTTTTTATTTTTTTATTTTTTTTTTTTTTACTACAATATTGCGTGACCATCCTTCCATTTTCTGCAATGCTTAGATTAGTCCGCAGACAGTTATTTTGTTGACTTACATCCGTCAGTGTGATTTCAGCAATCATTAGCGCCTTTCTATTTATGGAGAAATAGTAAATACTATTACGCGAATTGCAGAGAAGATTTGTTTAAATTTAACAGTATACATTACATATATGTATACGCGAATATATTGTGACACGCGCAGGAGCAAGATCATCATGTAATATTCAATATATATATATATATATATATATATATATATATATATATATATATATATATATATTCGCCAATATATTATTGCATTTGTACAAATACTTATAATTCGCGATTTTTAATTGCGCAAACATATATCTCGGTAATAGTAAGTTAAAATTTCCCGCCAGATAATGGTCGATCGCATATCAGATTTATTGATAAAGTCTTATCATTTCACCGCGTAAACAGAATGTTTCACAACCATCACAATTTAATACAAAAAATCATTTAATTTGCATCTGTATTTGAAGGTTGTTGGATATATATCTTGAAAAAGAGATCAATATATAATTATATAATTACGTTTTTTTTTACATTATTATTTTAATTGTTTATCCTTGCTATTTTAATTGTAAGCATTTAATTCCGAACGTCAGCGATGAAATTCTTTTTTCGTATGATAAAATAATTTGCTATTTTTGCACTCTATTGATATAAATATGCCCTTGATATAATCAAGAAATTGAAAATATTTCATTTATGGATAATAATTATACGATCGGTTGATTTGTCGCAAGGAATCGTCCACAATTGCCTCGTAAGCGTTTACGTTTTCTTACTGGCACGTGGCATATATTCGAGGCTTATTCGACGTTTAGTCGAAGTTCTGCTAGTGAAACGATAGGATTGTCGAGAGAGATCGGCAAGATCTGATAATCGATCACATATCTTGTTTTTCGTCCAACTTGCTCGTAAACCATGAGTATTCCAAGTAAGTTGGAACATGAAATTATGCTTACGAGTCATATTTTTATGCGATAAAAAATTCTGAATTTAAAATACTATTTGAATAACAAGTATGGATATTATTCCAGTGTAGTATTATATTATTTTATATGTATACCGAGAATTTTATTTACTAATTAATTATACTATTCACACATAGCAAAAAATTAGCTTTTTTTCTTTGTTTTTTTCTTATTTATTAATTTTTTTTATAAAGGCAGTAGAAATTGGTAAAATATATACTAATATATATTACATATCAAGAGAACACCTTCTTTCGTTTTTAATTTATGTTTATCTTTACCTGGACATAAAAAGTCACATGACTAAAAATGTAAATGCAAGACAATATAAAGGTTACTTCTAGAATATAAATACGGAAAACAACAAGATTCCGTCAATCTTTTCAAAATTGTGTTAAACAGTGTTAATGGTGTAGAAAACTAAGCTAAGTGTTCGTGAAAAATCAAAATTTTATGTATAGTTTCTGTGTAAGAAATTTAATATATTGTGGAATTGTTCAGTGAAAGAGAAAGAGAGATGTTCGTTTCTTGTGTGGAACATAAGAAGTTTTGTACTTCATATAATAAATATCTTTTCGCACGTGATTTAATTACCTACTGCGAAATATCTCTGATTTCAATGAATAAATCTTATATATAATCATTACTTATTTCGTACAATACTAAATACTATATGTAAAATGTATATAGTCGACATAGTGACATTGACATTTAATGTATGTGACGTAATCATTACGATTGTCACACGATCAGGAAACCGCAAATGAAAAAATGCAATGAATAGTGATTATGTCGCGTTTGGTTGAACTTCATGAATATCTAAATGTAAATCTAAATTTTATGTAATAATGAAGTAAAAGCAATGACATGAAGTAACAATGACATGATTTTAGTCCATAAATGTTACACACACACACACACGCACATGCACACGCGCACGCGCACACACAATATTTCATATATAATTTCATAAAATAAAATATGTTTTGAATAATTGATCGACATGTAGAAAGGATTATGTTCTATTTCTTTCTTTCTCTATAAATACATACTATAACGAGATACTTAAATAATTACAATTTTATATATATAGCATATTATGACATTTATTTTTACATATAATTTGTTTTTACAAAAAGAGAAACAAGAAAGGAAACAAAGATTGTACTTTAAATGCAAATTTTTTTCACTTTAACAACGAACTTATTAATCGTTGCGTAACTCATATTTTTTACAATTGTGTGTTCATTTACAAAACAATATAAAAAAATGTACATTTTTATTATTCATATTCATATCTAAACACATGTGATAAAAAATTTAATTCTATTTTGTTTTGTTCTTATTAATACCATTTTTTAAAATATGGAATAAATAAAAATATTATATAAAAATAATTACACACACGCACACACAAAATAGCGCAATGTACAAATATAAAGTATTGTAAATAAATGAATATGTAATGTGTAGAGGCATCAACGGAAGAGAGCCTGCAGTATATCAGGCAATCTCTGACATCGGACGAAATGGATCACTTGGAAGGGACTCATTTCGACGGGTCTATTCCGCACTCATTTGTTACTTTCGGAGCATCTGTGAGTATTTAGTTTTGAAAAAAATATAAAATAATGCAAATTATGAATAATAAGATATGATATAGTTAATTACAGCCGCGAGAGCAAATAATTTATCTTTTATATCCGTCTATTATTGCTTATCGCAATATCTTCATTTTAATGAACATAGTTTTACTTTTATGATTTAAATGTGTACGTTTTTTGAATAAATTTTTCAACGATTATGTTTGCTCCTAAAAGAAACAATATTAAAATAGTTTTTGAGCTATTTTTTTAATATTATATTTATTTGTTAAATATGTATATATTATAATAAGCAGTTAATTAATTCTTTTACACTTCATATTTTTTACATTTCATGTCCGAATTTTTATTTAAATATGTGCTGTTTTTGATGATAAAAAGGGTGATCTCGCCAAGAAAAAGATCTATCCAACTCTCTGGTGGCTTTTCCGAGACAACCTTTTGCCGAAACCCACTATCTTCGTTGGCTTTGCTAGAAGCAAATTGACGGTACAACAATTGCGTGAAAAGTGCCATTCGTATATGAAAGTGAAGCCAGATGAGGCAGAAAAGTATGAGAAATTTTGGAAACTGAATTATTATATTTCTGGCTCATACGATAAACGAGAAGGCTTCGAGATACTAGAGAATGAATTGGAAAAATTTGAAAAAAGAAAAGTTGCGCACAGGGTATTTTACTTGGCACTACCACCGAGCGTGTTCGAATATGTTACAGTACGCCTTAAACTTATGTGCATGGGAAATGCGTAAGTATAAAATTTTGAATTTGCGAAATTTTCTATGCAAGGAATAAAACAATTAACAAGTAAAGCATTAAAAATTAAAAGGGAAAGAAATATCTCAAGAATTGTCTCTGAAATCATTGATTTATGTCATTGATAATCTAAAAATATTTTTCAAGTTTTAGTATAAAAGATTCAAGCTATATTACAATTTTAGTGGATGGACGAGAATAATAATTGAAAAACCGTTCGGTCACGACGCTGCCTCGTCGCAGAACCTCTCCGATAATTTGGCGTCTCTGTTTACCGAGGAACAGATCTATCGTATTGATCATTACCTCGGCAAAGAGATGGTGCAGAATCTGATGACTCTAAGATTTGGGAATCGGGTATTCAATCCGTCATGGAACCGGGACAATATAGCTTCGGTGCAGATCACCTTCAAGGAGCCATTCGGTACTCAGGGTAGAGGCGGCTATTTCGATGAGTTTGGCATTATCAGGGATGTGATGCAAAATCATCTGCTACAGATTTTATCTCTAGTAGCCATGGAGAAACCTGCATCTTGCCATCCGGACGATATTAGAAACGAGAAGGTAAAAGTTCTGAGATGCATTAAGGAACTGCAGTTTGAAGATGTAGTTCTCGGTCAATATGTCGGAGATCCGAATGCTGAAGATCCTGAGGCGCGTTTAGGTTATTTGGATGATCCTACGGTACCAGCAGGCTCTAACACGCCGACTTTCGCTTTAGCAGTGCTGAAAATAAATAACGAAAGATGGGATGGAGTTCCGTTTATTCTCAGATGTGGAAAAGGTAAGAAGATAAAAGAGATCTATTTCTCGTATTCAAGTAATTGCTTCTTTTCTTTTAATCATTGCGCGATATTGCAGCTTTAAATGAACGGAAAGCAGAAGTTAGAATACAATACCATAATGTACCAGGTGATATTTTTGATGGGAAGGCGAAGAGAAATGAAATGGTAATAAGAGTGCAGCCTGGTGAAGCGTTGTATATTAAAATGATGACGAAATCACCTGGTATCACATTTGAAATGGAAGAAACGGAATTGGATCTTACTTATGGCAATAGATACAAGGTAAATAATACTTCATTGATGAAGAAAATTTAGCGTTAATATTAAAATCGAGGAGACTCTAAGATATCTATATTTATAATGTATCACGCTCACAATACAAATACATTGAAAGTGTCATATTTTGTTTTTTTAGGGTTTAAAATTACCGGACGCTTATGAAAGATTAATCTTAGATGTTTTTTGTGGTTCGCAAATGCATTTCGTGCGAAATGATGAATTGCAGGAAGCGTGGCGTATATTCACGCCATTACTCCATCAAATCGAGAAACAGGAAATTCAGCCCATTCCGTATAAGTATGTACTACAAAATATATATAAATATGTCTTATACATGTGTTACAAAATGTATGATTGTTTGTTTAAAATAACAATTTCAGATATGGGTCTCGCGGGCCCCAGGAAGCGGACGATATGGCGAAAAGAAATAATTTCGCTTATTATGGTTCGTACAAATGGATAAAACCGTGATATTGTGATACAAGATTATTATATGTCACGCAAGTACAAATCCTAAGAAATTTATAAAGATTTATTTAAAGATGCACAATTTTTAACTCTCGCATTCCCAAAATTTTGAGATTGTTATACACATACTATTTTTATAATTTTACATGTATTTCTATATATCTAATTTTTATCTTATTTATATAAAATTTTTACATGCAATTTTGTCACACGATCTCAGTTTAAAGATATGATTTCCATTTAAGGTAAGTGTATATTTTCTTAAAAATAATTGCAATGAAATAAATATCAATCAGTCTATTTAGATTAATTTTATTAAATCTTGACAATTGTAAAACATGGTTGTGATATAACAGACAAATGTGACAAACTTATGTATAAATATCTTTGATAATACAAATTATACAGCATTAAAGATTTGTGTGAGATAATGTAATTATGTGACTATAAATAAATAAGAGAAAGTTGAAGTGCCATATATGTATATACTCACGAAAAAACTGTACTCAAAATGTACAAAAATAAGCGGTAGCTAAGTATTGCATTTTTAAAATATACTAAATTTTGCAACTCATTATATAATCCTGCTATTCAGCTCTCTCTTATATAAATCCAATAAGATATGAATACAAATTTATGCCATGATTAACAAAGAATTGAAAAAATATATATATAATTTATATATATTTAATTATATATATAATATATATATTTTTTTTGTATAATATTAAATGTGATAGAAGCTGAAAGAGGAAATAAGATAATCTTTGCATACATATGTTAAAATTCTCTTGAAGTTTATGGTATACTCATTATGATATGAAAGGTTGGGGATATGTAAAAAACATATAAAATGTAGAAAATTTGATATATTATTATATGCCCCTGTAAATTATATTGATATATAGTAACTCTCTGTTACTACATATAATTTTTAAAAAAGATGTAAGTCAAAACGCGCAATATTTTTTTAAATTAGTAATCAAAACAAATAAAAAGAAAAATATCAGTTTGCACGCAAAGAATTTTTGTTGATAAGTAAAATTATGATCACATAATATTATTTGGAATGTACATAAAGAACACAAATCCTTGTATTTTATGATAAATTTACAGCTTAAAACAGACTAAATACCATTGATATATAAAAAAAAAAAAACAGATTATATAGCCTTTTAGCCCAAAACCAAAAATAAAGTTTTGACTTAAAACGGCCGAACTGACTAGAACAGTAATAGACGAAAACAAAAATTGAATAAAAAAAATAAGAGAGATCAATTTAGTTGAATTGATTTGGGCAATTTTAAATTCATTAAGATTCCACAGAAGAGTAGACATAATTGAGCAGATTTGTAAAATGTATTTTCCCTATGTATAAAAAAAATTATTAGCATTAATTTGTTAATTGGAGGATGAGTATACAATATTATAAAAAAAAATCTATAATACATGTTATAATCCATATTCTTATAAAAGCTGTAAATCAATGTTTTTTATACAGGTTTTATTTTTCTATTTGGATTGTTCAAATTTATGGAAATCCAAATGTGGTACAGTTAACAGTCGATCAATGTATTTTATTAAAATGTATTCTAAATTTTTTAATAACTATGTATATATTGTTATGTGTGCGTTTTTACATATATAAAAGAGAAGATTATACATTTAAAATTAGCGATTCCTAATGATAAAAAATAACTAGGAGCACTACATTGCATTGCACAAATTAAATACAAAAGAAATGTTAAATGTTTTACATGTTTCGTCAAAAGTTTCTTCGTTAAACATTTTCTAGATTAGGACCATTCACTGCAATACACCAAATGTAACTTTGAAATTTCTGCAGTGTCGATATGGCAATGTTTTTTTTTGTTGTTGTTTGAACACACTTCTCACAACAGTATAGCAATTCGTAAAAATGTCGCAATTTTATCCAGGTTTATGATTTAATCAAAACACGATTTATATGGGTTTTACTTATATCAAACTTATATTTCACATGCAGCAGGATCCAACAATTCGTCCCAATTGATACTCCTCTGAAATACCTCTTGTTGCAACCATAATTCATAATGTTGTTTAAATTCTTCAGTCAATTCCACATTTGTACCGAGGACTGATGTTACAGATGCGTCAATCGGTTCCATCTCTTCATCTCTCAAGGCATTTGAATATCTTCGATTATTGAATTGATCGACACATGTACGTAATTCGCATTCTTCAACTTGAAAATCCCATGGCCGTGCTTCCAAATCTGATTAGTATACAAAATTACATTACACATTCTGTGTTATAATTTTGTTCATATATATATAATAATACTTTTATAGTAAATTTCATATTAAGTTTTCATAAATTTGAAAGAAAAAGAACGCGCGCGCGCGTGCACACAAATAAACAAAGATATATACATATAAATATTTTCTTGTTTTCTCCTTTAAACACACACACATATATATAAAATGTAAAATTTTTAATTTATTATACCATTGCCATATGCCCAATCGTCGTTTAAACGATGTCGAACTTTTGCATAAATAACACTAATTGTTTTCATATTCGTTTTTCTCCATTGTCGACCGAGATATTTCGTTTGCATTTTCAATAACTTTAAAACATATAATTGCATCATTGCATGCCTAACTTTCAATGTACGTTTTAAAATAGGTGCTGATTTAAAAACGACTAACATCTGCAAATATGAATGAATTGTGTGAATACATATTAATGTATATAAATTATATATGTACAATTAGATTTAATTGTTATTGACTTACCATTATCCTGCTATGTTTCCATTTGGTTAATTTATTCAAAATTCTCAATAAATTGATACAAGAGAAAACATTTCTCCATGAAAAAGATTGACTGTGACCGATTTCGAGACTTTCGGTAGTTAGTTCTGGCTGATCGCCAATGACACATATGGGGAAGTCCAAAATAGGAATACTATTGCAATATAAATTATTAATTATGTATTACAATGTGTATGGTTAGAAATTTAATTAGCAATTACATTCTTACTTACACATTCTTTGCTTCAATATAAGCTATAATGTTCTGATTTAAAAACTTTAATACAAGAGGTATGCAATTTGCAAATACTAAATGCTGTGACATAAATTCAAATTGGTATATGTGATTTAGTTTGAAATGTTTGAGCAGCAGTAATAAAATTGCGGAAACAGCTTTAACAATTATCTCTTTATGTCGATTAACATCAATCCCTAATTTCATTGATTGCAGTACTGTCATTCTAAAAGTGTAATATAATTGTTTTTTTTTGTTTTTAAAAAGACTTCATTAATATTACATATTAGTAATACTTACGGCATTTCTTCTGGTAGCACATCAGCCAAAATATTAATACTGTCTGTTTTGGCCTTACTAGTCGGTGCAGCAGCAAGTAATATTTTCAATAATGCAATCATATATTGTGGCAAATTCGGTAATATAGCTTGATAAAGAATTTCTGTTGGTGTTTGACGTAGCGGTGGTTCTGAAGTACTCATTGGATTTCTTGCTATCTCTTCTTCCTTCCGTATCTGAATTTCTGCTAAAGATGTGTACATATGCTAAAATATTGTAACATTTAGTATAGTAGAGTTTAGTGATGCTATATCAATATAATCTATATATTTCAAACAAATACCTTTTTAAGAGTAGTAACACCTTCATGAATTGGTTGTGGCAAACCCGCTAAACTTTCCCTGTCTCCTTGTAATTTGTAACCAACAAATTTTAATCTGGCAACTTCAAGAAAGCTGTCTACATCTTTTTGTCTTACTTTGGGCGTCCATGGTAAACCTGATGAATAATATTACATATTAATGAGATACAAATTAATAAAATTAAAATAATATATTACCTTTTCCTTTTATAAGCTGTGGAGTGCTTGGCCTCAATTGCGTTGGATTATTCTGATCTTCATAATATGTTTGATTCCAGCAGCCACCAGGACCACCAGGACCCAGAAAAACAATCACTTCACCATCTCCTTCATTTGTTGTAGTATTATTTGGAGGTTCCCCTCCTTCATACTCCATACCTAAGCCTGGATCATCTAACGAGCTTTGTTTCATCAAAAAGTTCTGTAAAAAATATCTGCTATTAATATTTGTAAAAGCATCAAAATAACCACATAGAATAATTTTAAATGGACAACTTACCCGTCGAAAAGGACGATTGTTCTTTTTCTGATTTTGTGTTTCTAATAGATCCGCTGCACTCATAGGAGGAGAACTTGCCCTCATTGTTCTGGCGACTTCGATAGTGTCTTCCTGTTGTGTATCAAGGCCAGCTTCCTCACGATACTGTTTCTTCAACTCTCTAAGCGAGTCGATACCACCGAGAGAAACTAGGATTAACTTCCACAAAAGCAAGAGAACTTTCTTCATAGGAAAATGTGGTGCCGAGCCGCTGCAGAAGCACGTCACCATACCGAGAAGTTTAACAATCAGTAATTCTTCTCCATATGGATTTACTGTGGAGAAAACATATTCATCAAAAGCATTTTTATCCATTAATATTTTAGAAGATTAAACTTCCCTCTGTAATATAGTATTCGTTAAAATAATCTTAAAATATTCTATATAAACACAATGACATACCAAGATCTTCTTTGAAACCTTCAACATTTTCTTTATACTCGCTGTGCTCAATACTTCTTAATTCCTCTCTCATAACTTCTGTTATAATGTATAAAACGGATAGAATGACTCTTAGATCTATCGAATCAGCGAGACTAACAGCTAGCTTTCTCATTGCTGAGGTAGCAGTTGTGCTATTCCTGGAAAAAATCTTCAATGTACAAAAGATCAAAAACAAGGTTCTACATTCCAGCATGACATACATATATAATATAATCTTACTCAATCTCAATATTTAGCAGTTCAACAAAGGCTGGAAAAATGCCAGCTTCGTAGAGTAGCATTACATTTGTCCTAGTCCAGTCTTGTTGTTCTTTGTCAGACTGTACCTCAGCCCAACAACCCTGAGCTAAATAAAGGATACAGCGCGCTGCCTTCATTCTGAGCTGTTTATTGGAAACTTCCAATTGATCCAGCAATTTATAGATTATCGATTTTTGCTGTGGTCTTGTCAAGTTTTGCCACCATGGTGGTAACTTATACCATTCCATCTGATCTTCGAAAGCCTAGAATTTATAAAAACTCGCTTAATCTGTTCTTGTACTTGTTGCTATACTTTATGAATCACTTTCGATTCGTATCATATAATAAATTCATCATTATATAACCCAAAGCTATACCTTAAGATTAAGTTGTAATTCATACTGTTCGGTATAACTATATAACTCTGCAATCTCATTAGTATGTATATCAGTGTCATCATATATAAATTCCAGATCTGTAGTTCTGTTGCTTTCCTGGAATTGCACGAATAAAATAAAATCGGACAAATATGGAAAAACTTCAAGTAGCATTATTTAAATTGAACAGCAAAATTAATAATTGTATAAATCTTTTATCTTTGTTAATATGGAACAATATATGAATTATGGAAAAATACACACATACATAATATATATATATATATATATATATATATATATAATTTTTATATCTCAATACATTTATATAAACACAATTATTTATTTGTACTCTACTCAAAAGAATAATTAAATTATAGCTGTGAGTGCTGTCAAAAAGAATAGGGTTAGAGGACAATCTAAATTCACCAGCACATTTATACGTAATACGAAATTCCGGGATACTTTTCAGCACGATTATTCTCTCACTCACGTCGTTTCTGGCTGCACATCGTCTGTGAAAAGGGTCACGCTCGCCATTTCCGTTCGCATCCAGCGCTACCTCACACATTTTTCGTGACGGCTCGCGGCCACGATACTCTCGTTCCCGATCTTTAGAACATCTCGGCCTAACACATCGTCTACCCGGGAGACGTTCGCTAGATTATAAATCGTACCACCCGCGTAAGTGCTTTGACATTTACGTTACCGTACTTAAGTCTCTCGGGCGACAAATATTGCACTATAAATTGTTTGTTTCTCTCAGCTTACGTCACTTTCTAACCCCGATTTATGCATGTATATATGTATGTAACGAAGATCTCCGAAGATCTCTGTTCACGATTGCTGCTGGATGCTTTCGTGCATTTTTGTTTGCAATCGGAAGTCTTCGGAAATACTCGGTACAATATATACATATATTTTCCCGCCACAGATCTAAAACTGCGCTTCTTTTGATAAAACTTCATAATTACGTATAATATGCGCAATGTGATTTTTATATCGCAAAAAAAAAAAAGAACGATTTTCTTGATTGCAAAAGAATATTTTCATGTAAATGTATAATTATTAATTAATATCGATACATCGGCAATATACGCAGAGTAAAACATTAGAAAATATTCAATAATAAGAAATCAGATTTCCAATACTATAGTTTTTGATTCATAATATCAGGTAGAATAGATTATATATCTAAGAATATATAACGTATTTTGTGGATATGAAATTTTGGAAGATAATTTAAGGTCAATTTATAGGAAATTTTTTCATTTATTTTCTCTTGTTAATATATTTATTATTTTCCAAAACTTTAATATAGTACAGTTTATTTCATTAGAAACACAAAATATATTAATATATAAGTATAAATAGAATGAATTCAGAAATGATAGCCTTTTATTGTTTAACTGTATCGCATATTTTACATTTTCTATATTCCAAATAATTATATATTTACATATGGACGATAAAAGAGGAACATTTAATATAATACATGCTTTTATAATACATACTAATAAAATATATTTCCTTGTCATGCTATTATTATATATTCTGATTGCAATAAGAAATATAAAATTTTCTCGGAATGATATGTAAATTTATATTATGCCTAAGATTGTATACTTTCAGGAATCTATATTTATTTAACATGCACCATTACATTTAATAAACTTCATCTAATAAGAAATTACAAGAGAGAAAAAAAAAGAGGAAAATATACTCCCAGACATTTAATAAAGATATAAGAAAATATATAATTCACAAAAATTTTGGCGCACGCAAGCAATATTGCATTGCTACTACAGTATACTTGACTTTATGTTGCGCAATATAATGCTAAATCTTACACACATTTTTGGTTTCTCTGAAAATACTTACAAAGATTATACATATAAATAAACATATAAACATGAAATATACATATACAATCAATATAAAACTAACACAGTAAGAAATGAAACGCATTCGATAAATATTAGTGTTCAACATCCAGAATGTAAGTGTAAGATATCAAAGGCGCATTCTTACCATATTTAACCTAAAATTATTTAACGGAGATCACATACACATTCGGTAAAAAATCAGTTGTCAGAATTTATCGTACAAGTATCGCTTAACACGACCATCATTGACACGATTTATACGTGAATACAATATTATCGGACATGTCTGTGAAAAAAAATATTTCTAATTTCTTTTATTTATCTATTTTTTTTTTATGCTTCACCCACATACACCCACACAAACGAGTAGAAGTCTATTCTTTACAGCTGAACTGGCTGCACCAGTTCAGAGCCAATCCTTCTCCTTCCAATGGAGAGAGAAAAAGATAACACCAGTGCAGCCAGTTCAGTTGCAAAGAACAGACCCTAAATCTCTCGCCATATCGATACATATATTAACATCGATTGGTCGACGAGAGTTTCGAGAATTCGATATCTCGCAATTTCACGAATGCCGCAAATTTGGGAAAAATTTTCCTTTGTGTGGTAGCGGCCGGCGACTTCCATCTTGAAAGATCATCCTCGGCTCCGAAAGACAAATTTATTGTTGTCCGCGTCCACGTTGAGTCGATCGGTTTCGGCGTCGGTACGCTTTGAAGATTTTCAAGCGCTCAAGTGTAAGTCAGCCGCGATATAAGTCACCGGACAAACAATCGAGAATAGGAAAATGCAAGGCACCATAATCGAAAACCTGAGCGGCAAGAAGCTCTCGGTTCTGGTGATACTTTTGATAATCGCACAAATTGTTTGTTTTCTAATAGGCGGCTTAATTGGTAAGCAATTTGTTAAATAAATGGACTTTTTACTTTTTATATCATCAATAATTGCTCATATTGCTATCTTTGCTAGTATATTAAAAAATTATATAGCGTGTAAGCATACATTTATTTCTCTCTTTTTTTTTACGTATTTGTTTATATTTTATTTTATTTGATGCTTATTGTGCTTCCTCGTAGAGGAAGCTTTGTTTTTGTGAAAAAATTTTTGTTTGAGATTTTTTTACGACATAGTAATGAAGAGCTGTTTCTAATAAATTTTAAGAATATATATATATTATAAATGAACTTGATATAAATTTTAAGAATATATATATACATTATAAATGAACTTGATATAAATTTTAAGAATATATATATATATATATATATATATATATATATATATATATATATATATATATAACATTTTTGTGCTATATGTATAAACATTTTCTTGTATTTTTTATTGTACTCATATTAGTAATATGATAAATTTTTATGAAATTAATACATGTAATGGAAATTAATGAAATAAAGTATACAGTATTAGATATAATTGTATTTGGGATGAATTTGTATGAAAAAATATACAGTGACACGTTTCTTTTTAGCTCCTACACCTGCTAGTAGCCAGAATATTCTTGGCACAGCATGCAAAGATATTAGTGTTAATGGATCTGATCAAAATAAATGGTTTTATTCAAGAGGAAAGGGTTCTTGTACTCCAGTTGATATGCATCATTTTAGTTTTGACGATCACCAGGAAGCATACCAAGTTGTGTATACATTTCAGGTACATTTTTATAGAATTATATTACAAGGTAATTACTGGGATATCCGACTATAAAAATATAATAAATTTCATTTTAGATGCCTGTACCTCGGAATAATAAGCAGCTCGATTACTCGAGATGGCAGCAAAATTTAATAGGAGTATTACAAGTGGATATATCTTATAACAGTCAGATTCAAATCGGTAATGTAACAGATGTCACTAACATTTTATTAACATTTTAATTATCATTTATAATTCTGACATATTGTATTTTTTTATAGCCTCTAGGACAAAAATAACACTGGATGCACGATTAGCTTATCGAAATAAGAATGATCCAGAAGATATATGGAAACCATATGCTGCTTCTGTTGTAGAGAGAATTTTAGATTGCAGCATAGATAAGGTAAATAGCTCGATATGTAATAAGCTTGTTTTTGCTTATGCACATTTGTAATTATATGCAAATATAAATTTGTAACACTGTAATATTTTCTAGCCATTGGAACATTATAATTACAATTGTAGTGTTATGCCATTGTTTGAATTGGGATCTTTATACCATGATTATTACTTGTTAAATATTCGTCTTCCTTCTGACACTGGTCAAAACGAGGGATTGGGACATATTGTTGATTTATGGCTTACAGTGAGTATAAGAGTATAAAATTTTAATACATGCCAATAAAATTTTAATTATTATGGAAATTATTTAATTTGATATGTTATTTATGATGTAGGCTATAAATCAAAACGGTGGATTCACAATAGTGTGGGTGAGTCTAAAGACTGTTTACTTCCCTATAGTGTTAGCTGTGTTGACTTGGTATTGGAGAAGAGTGTACATGCTATCCAGGTCGCCTGCACTTTTGGAATATATGCTCTTAGCTTTGGGTTCTGCCTTAACATTTTTAAATAGTATGTTTATTATTTTATATTTTGTATATTTCCAAATTTTTTTGTTTATGTCAAATTATCTGTAAATTTTCATTTTTTACATTATATTTTTAGTGCCTTTGGAATACTTGACACTTGCTTATGATATGCCATTTATGCTATTGCTGGGTGATATTCGACAAGGAGTATTTTATGCAACATTGTTATCATTCTGGCTTGTATTTGCTGGTGAACATTTAATGGTGAGGGAAATTGATTATTTGCAATTCTTATTGTCATAATTGTTATATTAGCAATAACATATATTTTTTTATTTTTGTTTCATGTACGCATCTTGTCCTTTGTCAGATTCAGGTGAGCTTTTTTTATTTATTACAATTAATTTCTGTTTTTATATTATTGAAAGATACTTATCTAAGATAATTTAATAATTTATATTTTAGGAGGGTGAACAAAGCAATTCATTAAAATGTTATTGGCGGCATCTTTCTGCAGTAGGTATCGGATGTCTCTCACTATTTATATTTGATATGTGTGAACGTGGTGTACAATTGAGAAATCCATTCTACTCAATTTGGGTTACCGATATTGGAACGAAATTGGCAGTATCCTTTTCTTCAAATTGCTTTTTATATCTTAAAGTCTTTAAAGAGGTATCTTTAAAATAATTCTTCAAAGTTATTTTCTTGAACAAATAATAGCTATCCTTTATTATCTTAGCTGGTATATCAGCCGGAATATACTTGCTGTTCTTGTCTTATATGATATGGAAAGTATTTATGAACATTAGCGCAAAAAGGGCTGTTTTACCCAGCATGAGTTCGGCACGACGTCTGCATTACGAAGGAGTTATATACCGTTTCAAATTCTTAATGATTGCCACATTATTATGCGCGTCATTAACTGTTGTTGGTTTTATATTAGGACAGGTAAATGTTATTTGATTATATGTAAATTATATTAATTATATTGATTATATATCGTTTTTTTCTTGGCATAGGTTGCAGAAGGTCAATGGAAATGGGACGAAGATTTACAGTTAGAAATGACTTCTGCCTTTTTTACTGGTGTATATGGTATGTGGAACATTTATATCATTGCATTATTATGTCTCTACGCTCCTTCTCATAAGCAATGGCCAATTGAACCATCTGGTAAGTACATATTTATATTTGTAAATTAAATATGTTTGCGAGATTTGTTCTGTATTGTATATTAATATTAAATTTTAAACTTTATCAAATTCTGGTAACATATTTGTTATATTATGAAATAAGTCAAGATATATTTCAACTTTCCAGAGAACAGTATTAGCGAGGAAATCGAATTTTCTCCCTTGCCAACTGATCCTAATGAAATGCTGTCTCTAACTGCATTTGCACGAAAAACAGCAGTAGAATAAAGTACTTTTATTTATATACATTTGTAAGAAGCAGGAGGAGACAGCAAATTCTTATATTTAATGTACTTAATTGTTACAATTAGAATTTATAAATAGAACTGTATTAGATTTTTCACTATTTATTAGGAACACAATGACTGATAATACTTTTATGGTGACAATTTTATATGCCAAATTCGATTATTTATTGCTTCCAATGTTTTTTGTATGTTATATACATATTTATAGTATTATCTATGATAAGCAAAAATATACATAAGTCATTTCATCTTTGTACTTGTTAGTATATCATAAGCATAAGTTCTAGAATGAATACGATCTGCTTTTATATATTATTTATATAAACATTAGCATAATGCACACAATATGCGTATATGCGTATTAAGTTGGAACACAAATTGATGCTTAACAATTAAAACTGTGCACTTAAAAATATAATATTAGAAAAGTCACGAGTACAAAAACGGTAATGTACGTACATTTTTATTTTTATATTTATATGTTTTCTATAACATAAAATTATTGTTATATGAATATTTTTTACATTTTTAGAATACTTAAATTTTTGGTAAAAATAGTGGATATAAATGACAATCAAATGCTTTTGAATCAAATATTTTATATACAGATGCAATGAAGTCAGACGTAACCGATATAATATATAATTTATATATTTATATATAAATATGTATATATGTATGTATACACACACATATATATATATATATATATATATATATATATATATATATATATATATATAAATTATATATATGGTTATATATAAATAAATTATATTCCTGTATACTTTAGATTATCATGGAGAATTAGTTTTTATAGAGCTTATACTGATAGACATATTTCGTCTATTAATGAAGTTCCAATGATGAAAAAAAGGTAAAATATTTTTCTTTGGCATATATTTTATTCTAATTTATAAAATTTTCTTACATTACATGCTTTCATATATTTTATACGAGTAAAAGAACAAGAATTATGATAGCATTACTGCAATAATCTAATATCGTTTTTTTGATAGTAATACATAACTTATCTATTAATGTGAGATCTATAACTTTTACATATTTAAAGAGTTAACTATTCACAATATTTCAAAATATTTCAGCATTCCATTTCGATCTTATAGGACGTTACAAATATTAGATGTTTGTATAAGTGATTTATTGCAGTTAATCAGCAATGTAACAAAATAGATGTAGATGATATATTTATCTTAAGAATTCGAAAGTATATTATTACTTATTATACATTATGTATAAGACATGAAGAAAAGAATGTAATCTTTGCTTCAACTCAAATTATAAAAACCTAATATTATATCTTATTATATTATACATATCACATTATTAGGCATTCATCTCTCTCATTTGTAATACAATGCATTCAATCATGATTAATAGTATTAAAAGTTAGTATTTATTATTTTTTCATCATGTTATGTGCGTAACATATGTTATACATAATATACATGTTAGAAGCAAAAATTTCGTACAGATAGTACGAAATGTGCCAATTTACTTAAATCTACTGTTTAATAATATTAATTTTTTATTGCATTTAATATTATATACACAAAGCAAGTTCTTCGTTTATATGCACTATAAAAAACTGGGTCTTACACGAATCTATAGCCAAATATAAATCAAAAATTGTTTGATAATACTCTACAAATGATTGTATGTATTTACTGAGACGCTCTTAAAAGTAGTACTTATAAGAAAGTAGTAACCACGCAAAATAGCATTTATAAATAATGTGCAATAGTTTTTCTATATATCAACTTAATGTTAATGCATATTAATCATTTAAATTGTGTAGTAGTATTTAAACTAAGCATACAAGTACAGTTTATGAAATATTGCTTTTATAAATAATAAGTTTATCTCCAAGGCCTTTTAATGATTTTATTAAACAATTAACATTTGTTTTATTATCATGATCTCTACGAAACGTGCTATGTATTGTATCGAAAATAATTGTATTTATAAGTGAAACGTATTATAACATTATACACAATTACTTTACATTGCGACCAACATTTTATATATTTTAATCATTTTTATACTATATTATAATCATCTTTTAAATAAATAGATTTGTTTTAGTTATTCTCTGCATTTTATGCGATGCATTTGATAGATATTATTAAGTATTATGTATAATAAGAATATTTAAATTTCACAGTATGTAAATAATTATGTTACGCGCTAAAAGAAAGCCAAATCGGCATTTAAATTCCCCGCCACATTCCTACGTTGGAAAATGGCGCATTTGGAAAGTCGCCGATAACTTCATTCGAGTGATTTTCAGAGATTACGCGCGTGCGTCGAATGCTACTATCGTTCGTCAGAGGCAGTAGCGTCGGCCTGGCCAGGAGAGTCCAGTGTGCAAGCGACGAGAACAGAATCAGATGGTGGCGAAGATCGCGGATTGATAGGTCGCGGGTTGCATGAGAGAGAGAGAGAGAGAGAGAAAGAACAGGCGTTTACGCGACGGTGGTTGGCATAGGCTCTCTCTCTGGCAGGAGGACGGGGATATTTTACTTCTCTGTGTGTACGCGTACGATACAGTTAACGAGGAAAAAAAGGCGACAAAGAGAGAGAGGGAGAGACAAAGAGAGCGCGTGCGACAAGCCGCGAGTGAAACACGGCAGTCGACGAACGCGGACTCGTCATCGACGACGGTAACGAAATGATCCTCTAGCTCCGTGCTTTCTGGCCTGCTCCACGCACAAGGGAAGGCCGACGACGACGGGAAGGAGGTGGAGCAAGAGGCGAATCGTTCTCGTGTGGTAGTAATCGAGTTTTTATTTTCTCAGGATAACGAGCAAGGGAGAGAGAGAGAGAGAGAGAGAGAGAGAGAGGGAGAAATCGTACAAAGAGCTTATAAACATACATGACATTACGCATATATATATATATATACACACACGCGCATACAACGTTTCTACGAAGGAAGGAAGGAAGGAAGGATTAAGAACAGAAGCGCGCGGACAACGACGTTTCACCTCGCGTTAGATTATTCCACGTCGCGTTTACTCGCATCGAATCATAAACGCGTTTCTCGCCCTTCGGTTAGGGCCTTATTCCAGAATCCGGTCGATCGAGTAGTCGATCGTCGTGCTTGCGAGCACTGTCTTTGTTTTTTTTTCGTTCCTTCCCTCCGTCCGTCCGTCCGTCCGTCTATCCGTGTTGTGTGTGTATATGTGTGCGTGCGTCTGCTGTGTCTCTCTTTCTCTCCTGCCTGAGCTTTCCCCTCTTTCTTCTCTTATGCTGACTCTCTCTCTCTCTCTCTCAGTCGCCCAGTGTGCTGAATATAACGCTCCGTTTACATTATCGTCGGAGGACAAAAGTGCGCGTTGCCACAGTGTTGGAGCACGGCCGCAGAGCGTGAATTCTTTTCGCAAAAAAAGATATCCGTGAGACATTCATCAGGGAGGCCCTCCCGGGGCACCGTTTGTTAGGCTCAGCTGATCCACGCGCAGCGAGAGAATCAAGAGGAGGACAAGGAGAAGGAGGAGGAGGTGGACGCTAACAGCAGCGCTGCGGGGCGAGGAAGGTCTCCTGCCGAACTCAGCACCGCGACGATAGAGGAGCACCGATAAATATGTCGTCCCCCAGCGCCGGCAAGCGACGTATGGACACGGACGTTATCAAACTGTATCCTTGGAGAACCGCTTTAAAAAAAATTCCCCTTCTCTCTACGCTAAGCTGTGGCTGCGTGTCCGATAAGTACCTATGCCATCCTTGTTTTTGCGTAGTAGTGGCGCACACGTGGGAGCGGGACGCGATTGTAACGCATCTGTTCTCCTCGCACGCGTGCGTTTGTGTACTTGTGTGTATATATAGAGTGTTGAAAGGATGTACGAGTAAAGTACACCACGGATTTGTTGATTATTATTTGAGGCTTTTTCTACATGAAAATTTGATTAAATGCCATTTCTCAGTCTCTTTGATGTTGACTCTAAAAGTATCGACGTTACATTTAAATTCGTGATTGAAGTTCAGTAAATAAAGATGGAAAATATGTATGCAAAGTATATAATTCGTATATAAGTTTTTCCATGTCCATATTTTTCTGGAAACTTCTTTTCTCAATCATCCTTTTCGTGAATTAATTAAACATGTATATATATATATATATCTTCCAAATTATAGACAAAAAGCAATCTGAAATAATTTTATGTAAGGATTAAAACGTTTTGTTAAGTTTACACAAAGAGATATATTATTTTCTTTCTCATCTTTTCCGATTCTTAATACAATTTTAACGTCTGTATATATATCCAGCTTTTTTAACACTCTATACATCCGAATATGTGAGTGAATATATGTGTACATGATAAATTTCGCTGGCTCGCTTATCCGAGCATAATTATCGACCATGATAATCGTTACATAGACAGCGCGAGGAAACTGACAAGATGCTAAAATAAGGGGAAAAAATGCTCATTTTTAAGTTAGATGTACATTATACACCGTTACATTAGCGTAAACGTCAAATATTTTTATATTTAAATCTCCGATTTCGTGACAAGCAGTGTGTATTGTTTCATTTGAGGCTCGTATTAGAATATTTGACGCTACGTTTACGCGATAGTGATGTTGCATATAGTGTACACACCCACACATATCCAGCTCTTTATTCACGCAATCGTCGCGGGAACATTTAATTCGTCATCGCGCAGCCGCGCTTCGACGTTTGGGCACAGCTGTTTTTAACCAGCTGACTTCTAGGCGCTTGCGCGTGTGCGTGCATAGGCAGGCGTGAGCGAGCGCGTGTTTATCTTGTTCGCGAGCGCGTTAACGGCGACCACGTCGCTATTCCTTTCCCCTTCCTCTCTATTTCTCTCTCTCTCTCTCTCTCTCTCTCTCTCTCTCTCTCTCTCTCTCTCTCTCTCTCTCTCTCTCTCTCTCTAGCTCGGGTTTTCTCCCTCCCATTCTCGATTTACACCTGTCTCGTTATTTGCGCTCGTGAAAAGATCTTGTATATGTAAATTGTCGAGGACATATGTCGATTTAGCGGTTGTTTTCGCTCCTTTTTTTATAAAACTGTTAGAAAAAAAAGGAGCGCGTATTTGAGTTACGCTTATTTATTTACGCTGATTATTACGATGCAACCGAGGGATCAAAGTTCAGATATAAGTTTCAGTGAGTGTAAAAAATTTTCTTTTTTCTTTTTTTTTCTTTTTTCTTCATCTATAATTCTCTATATTTCTCTCTAACTGTTTTGCTTTTATTTTTTTTTATCTCCCTTTCTACAGAGCGTTGCTTTCGAAGAGATTCGGGGTATTTGCTTTAACTCTCTCCGAATTCCGTGACTTGTTTCTCGAAACGAAATCTAGAAGAGACAGACATAAAGAAAAAGACAGAGACATATATATATATATATATATATATATATATATATATATATATAGAGAGAGAGAGAGAGAGAGAGAGAGAGAGAGCAGCGTTAATTGAGACGTAACACTCGTCTGGCGAATTCGAAGAGCGAGCGAAGTGACAGAACGTCTTAGCAGGCGCGCATAAAAATAAAACGACGATAGTCTCTAACGTGTATAGTGTGATCTCTCGTCGTACTGACGCACGTACGGGGACGGGTCGATATCTACAATATTTCGCGACGAGAGTTCATGTAATGCGGCCCGAAAACGTGACGGGCCGGTGTTTTTTTTTTTTTTTTTTTTTTTTTTTTACGCCGACTGTCAAAGGCCAGTTATATTGTCGCTCACATCTTATTTATTCCGATCAGCGACCGATGAATTATGGCGACAGAAGCGATCGTGAATTTCCTTTAGGGATTTCTTTTTCTCTTTCTATTTCTATTTGGATTAAAATTATAGTTTTAGAAAGCTAGATCGTTCAATGTATCATTTTCGTTCAGATAAGGTTCAGATCTTTTTTTGTATGAATTTTAGAAAGATAACTCGTTTGAATAATAAATCGAAGAATTTGATGATTTTGAAATAGATAATAGATTCAAATGACGCGTTCCTCTTTAATATCGTAATCTCGCGATACGTTTTTATTTATTATCTCGATTCATCTACAAAGCGAAGAGAGCGTGCTTCAATTCTCGCTACTTCGATATATCTCGGTTCTTCTTTTTATATGCCTTACCAGATTTTTTATATGGCACGAGCGATAGCGCATCGGTAATATATAATTCTTTTATTCATGATAAATGCAACGCGCGGGTTCGAAAGTCGGGATTTATTATAGAGTGGCGAGAAAATAATTCAGAGAGAGAAAGAGAGAGATATATATATATATAGGAACGAATCAATATACACCTCGAAAAATATATCGTACATTTAATTATCATACCCGAGAGAATCATTTCGAGCAAGCAAGCGAAATTTACAGCGCATTTACATATCACACATTACTCTAGCGTTACGATATTATTATACATTGCCGAAACACGGCGTATATATAAAGGAAACAGAAAAATGAAGACACATAGCGCATAAAAGGCCCGAAAATGACGATTACAATCGGAGCGAGTAAGGTTAAAATTTAAAAAAATTAACAAGTAATAAATGAGTATTCTAATAGCGGACACCTCTGCTTAATTCGAAGGATATCTTCGTTTCAATCTACAGAATCGATATAGCTAATTATTTTACGTGGATGCTCGAAAGTGGAATTTTCGAGTCGCGAACGCGCGCGTTTTATTCTAACTGCGAGATATTATGAATCAAACGTAAACAACATGCACATTCGTCGTTTCTTGGCCGGTGAAGTCTTTGCGAAATGCGTAGATCGTGTCGTATCAAGCCGCGAACACGTGGCATATCGAGATTATTCTTGTATACAAGCGTGCGTAGAATAAGTACGAGAGATGCATACCTCTAATCGATATATATACAATATATATATATACATACACGTCACCTTCTCTCATCACGCTTAATTTTACCATAACACCGTCCTGTATTCGCTGATATTCATAACAGGTGGAATATCTCGCACGGCTTGATAATCCAATTTGCTAGCACCTCCCTGCGAGCTCGTTAGTCCTTTCGAACGGTGTATTAAAGTCGGATTCTCGACAGAGGTTACGGCTAAATAAGATGTAGAAATATGAGAAATAGCTGCATCTTTTCTTACGATATTATTACGATACGTATTTGCGGGGAGAATGACAATGTTATACGTATTACCGGCAAAAGAGTTTGATCAATCGTTTCTTCGATTTTTACCTTAAAATTATCATGGATTTTTCTCTCTCGATATTCAATGAATGTAAAATGAAGTGAAAATGTATAGAGAATGGAGTCATTAGAAACTATTATATAAAATAGATTGTTATTTACAATGTGATTTTAATTATCTTATTATTTAAAAAGTGTGGAATTGAAATTTAAATATCACATTCCACACTTTTTAAATAATAAGATAATTAAAATCAGATTGTAAATAACAAATTATTTATATATATATATATTATTATTATTATTATTATTTATATATGTTTTAAATTTATTAATTTCAGAAGAATAATTTTATTTCTTCTTATAAGATATTTTTTTGTACATGAAAAATTGTGCATAGGGAAATATTGGAGTAAGGAATTCTGCTTTATATTGGATGATTACATTTTCGCGATTGAAAAACATCGCGCTAGTCGAAGAACATTCGCTTTATCTCAAAGAGGACGGCGTACCGGAATTTACTCATTGTCAGCTACTGATAAATATATTCTTTGTTTATCGTGATAAGACACTGGAATAATCAAACGGCGCATGATACACGCGAGCAATATATTTTAAAATTCATATTTAAACATCACTTAGCGATATTGTCCTCGTGATTTACCGGCGCATCACAGTAAGTAGAAATGAGTAGATGTTTACGATTTCGCAATATTTTGAAGTCATATAACGGACACGGCTCTTAATATCTCTAAACTGATTATGAGACGAACGAATATGAATCGTTAGCGGCGTATAAACTGACCTTAAAT
This sequence comes from Polyergus mexicanus, assembly GCF_030449975.1. NCBI lineage: Eukaryota > Metazoa > Arthropoda > Insecta > Hymenoptera > Formicidae > Polyergus > Polyergus mexicanus. The sequence goes on from NW_027223325.1 coordinate 9,706,728, forward strand.
CACGCGATATCTCTCTTATTTCGCGAAGTGCGCAGAGCACGATACGCTCTGTTCGAACGAATCGTTTGTTTTTGAAAAGCGATGGATTTCGAACGCAAGTTTCTCTGGTCAAAACGAATACGCGGAGTGATGCGTTTTGTTGGAATTAGCGGCTAAAAATTTTTCCACGGTCGCGCTTTAGGATTAATATAAAATTAATTTTTCAGTAAATGAAGAAATTGCAAAATGTATATCGACTTTAAATAATGATGATGCCTTCTTCGTACAATGTCAGTTTTTTTTTTTTTTCTCTTTTTCTCGTCCCGCATGATATCGATTACGCTGCGTTGAAGCATGTATTAATGTTGCAAGCGCCTCGACGAGCGAAACAAATTGGATGCGTCCGCGTTCGCGTTTGTTCCGCTGGTGCGTTTTAGAGTTTCTGGAAAGTCTTTCGTTTGCACGGCAAACGATGTATTAGTCATAGCAGCGACCAGTTAGTTTATTTTAAGTCCTGCTCGCTGTGTTTGCTATTCCACTTTGTTTCTCTCTCTCTCTCTCTCTCTCTCTCTCTCTCTCCAGACTTTTATCATTTTATTTTTATATACGTGATAATCGCGATTTTACGCGAAAGATCATTGCACGTTGAATCATCATTTTCTTCCTCTCAACGATAGTTGTTTCGCGATTGAATCACGTGCTTGTGTAATAGCATTGACTAAGATAAATTTAATTTAATTTGTTATTTGAAATGATGATACTTTTGAAAAATAATTGCATTAATCACAGTATAACATATATTTAAAAATCGATTCGTAATAATCTCTCGTATTTTCATCTACGAGATTCCTATTCCTCACATACTTTAAAGGGATAAACACGCGCGAAAACACTGTCCTGATATTTTTTTTTTTTTTCCTTATTTCTCCCATGGCGAGAGCATCGGCGCGTAAAAGTTGCGGCCCACTTTGCTCGGCCGCTCGGTGAATTCGCCTACGTCCGTGCTTTATACACATGCTTTATATATTCAGCTGAATTACAAAGTTTCGCGTACAAACCTCCTCTCCTCCTGACTACACACCGACGCGCGTGCACTCTTTGTCTTCCTTCCTCGCTGCTTTGTTCGTTCACCAGCTGATCGACCTTACCGCGCTTCCCCCACCGTCGTCGTCGTCGTTGTCTTGCTTCTGCGTTTTCTGTTTTTCCCTTCTCCCGTACCATGCATGCGAATCTGCGTCGCTTACGATGCCGCAAAAGCGAAGATACCAACGAGGGGGACCTTGCGTTTTGCTGCGTAACCGCGTGGGAAGTTCCGATCGTTTCATCCTGTATCCAGGATGTTTTAGACTGACCGAGAGATATTTTAAGAGCGGAGAAAGAGCGTTGAGTAATTTTAAGTTTGTGGAAAATTCCTTGAAAATTATAAAAACTTTCTACTTTTTATATTAAAATTTAACGAAGTAAAGTTTTAGTTAGCAAATAAACTGAAAAGTTAAATTTTAGCATTTATTTTCTCTCTCTCTCTTTTTTTTTTTACATTCTTGAAAATTGCTCTACTAAACTCTTGCATACGTTGAAAAGGTCTGCACTTCTTTTTTTTCGTTGAAACGCAAGTCGAGAAAAAATACAATAATCCTGAGACGCATTGTATATGGGAAAACGCGATACGCGGATTGTCAATGATCGTCTCAAGGCCTTTTAGTATGACGGAAATGGATGCGAGCCGTAAACAGAGCGACTTACGACGTTTATTCCTAACGTTTTCCGATGTCGAATCCTTTTGCGCACATCGTGGATTGTATCTAATTAGAGTAATTAGCCGCGTCCCTCGTTTAATGTCGATGATGTACGCGCGTTTTGTGGGAAGTCGCGCGCTCCCCGAGACGATTGTGTGCAACAGAATGCACGATCCGCGCTTTTGCGCTCCACGCAATACGCGCGCGCGCGGATATATAATAATTAAGGATGCGGATCTTTATTAGAGATAAATTTCTCGCTTTCTCTCATACCTCGCTCTCGTCGAGTACAGTTTAAGCCGCTTATATAGGATTATCGCTTGTTACGCAATACTTATTTGTCGCTTAAAAGTATACGCCGAGTTAACGTCATATACTTTCTTTGAAGCTTTATAACTATCCTCAACCACAGTGTATTTCCAATACTTAGCGTACGGATAATTGGTCTTTTATATATAGTATAGATTGTCAAGTATAACGATAATAACTCCGTTTTATAGGAGATACCCCTTTAATACGAGCATCAGTGTTCCGATATATATATATTTAAAATTTATAATAATGATAATAAAATCTGGAGGATATATATATATTTTTTTTACTCGAGAGCATCTTTATATTGAGGATTATACACGCTTTGTTTATTTTTTATTACGATTTTTCTTACTTAATAGCGATTTTTATAAAATCTATATCTGCCTATATTTAAGCATCCTAAATGTACTCGCGATAATTGTACGCGTCGTAAATTGATATTCGTTTCAAGCGAAGCGGAATCAACCGCAATCCGTTAATCGCGAAACGATCCAACGGTATTGTTCCTCAGATTCGTCTAGCGGCGACGGCGGGTTCGTCCGGGTTATACTCGATCGCGATAAATCACATTGATATGAATCCCGACGGGATCGAAGTGACCATTACAACGCGGATAGATTTTGCGGATAATGTAATTTGGGATATACGCGCATGGAGAAGTCTCTTTGTGTATCCAATGCCCCCGAAATCATATTAAAATCAATTATGTTGTAATTAACGAAATACTCGATAGAGAGAAGGAAGGAGAGAGAGAGAGAGGGAGAGCGCTTTTGCGTATACACGAGTGGAATAGGATAGATTATCACGTTGCGGTTTCATCGCGAGGTGCGTATCGTTGAGTGGGTTACGCGTGTTTTGCGCGTATAATGTTAATTAACGAATGGGCGCGCCGTAAAAATGCGGGTCATCTCGCTTGCGGCTTTTTTGCGGATAATCGGCCATCCAGTTGAAGATCTTTCCGCATGTGCGATTATTTAAACGGTAATGCATCGCATCGTCTCGTCTCTTACGGAAAATATATAGAACATATTAACAGCGAGAATATATCGATGACATTTTACAAATAGAAAGAACATTTCTCTTGCATGTTTTTTCTCTATTTTATAATTTTTTAATTAGAGTTATTTTGTACTTGAAATAATAATATTAAACTATATTTCTTCTTGCTGAATCTATCGAAGAGCATTGTCTTTCATCGAGAGAAAAATAACATCGGAGAGATGAAAGAGAGAAATACAATTTTTCTTCCGCTAGTTGATAATTTTTATCGCAAAGCTTCGTTTGCGCTTTTTTTTTTATTTTTTATCGCATTGTGGAATTAGAAATCGAATCCCCTTTTCTGCGAAAAGGTGCCTCCTTCCCCTCGTTTTTTCTCTTAACGGTTGTAAAATGCTGCACGTTAGAAGATGAAATCTCTTTTATTACGCATCTCGTGATTCCAACGGTTCGGCAATTGCTTGGCAAACATTTCACCTATCGCACTCTCTATCTTCTACCTATGTAGTCGTGTTTCCGATTCAAACATAATTTATATTAACTTACGTTAGAAAGCAGAAGGTTTACTTCGTTGATACCTCCTACGTCATTAACTTTCATCGCAATTAATTATTTCTGCTTTTCTTTCCTGGATTTTTTTTCTATATTGTGTTATATTTAATTGTGTTATATTTTGTGTTCAAATTTCTATCTTATATATATATATATATATATATATATATATATATATATATATATATATATATATAGTATATATATTTTTATGAAATGTGGACTAAGATCGTTGTTCCATAAAAGTCTCATTGTCAGTCTATGTTTCATTCGAATGTATTTAATATTTAATATATATTTAATATTTATAAATGTGTTTATTTGATCTATTATATAATTTTATTATCTAATTCATTTTATCTACTTTCAATCAAAATTAGATTCTCTCTCTTTGGCTTTTTCCTTTTTAATTTTCTGAAACATAAATCTAGACTCTTGACTTCTTATCTAGCTTTGACTTTTTTATTTTGATATATAACCATGATATTGAGGAAGATAAATGAAAAAGAATTGCGAAAACCGTTCGATCAAGGGGCATTAGAGTAATATATACGGACGTTAGATAGTAGGGGGGATATGTAGATGTGAAAAGAAAGGCGGACGCGTCCTCGGCTCGTTCAACATTGTAAACAGCAACATTGCGCGGGCAAGAGAGAATGTAACGGTCCCCCGGTGATTGAGCAATCGTTTTCGTTCCGTCGTCCCTGTTCGTTTATGGTGTATCTTGCGTATTGCAGCTCCACCGATGGGAATGTGAAATCCTTATAGCCGTTAGAGACTTCCGTTCGAACAATTTCGACGCGGGCGTACCGTTCAATTGGATTAAACGTTGCGCTCATTTCGTACAATGTATCCCGGGATTGTGTTACCGTGTATCGTTGCAAAGCATCTCACCCGTTCGTCGATGCGTGAGTTTGTTTTCGCGTAATTTATCGCATTCGCGTATGCGAGACATCGATTACCGTTAATTGACTCCGAAATAAATAATTTTCTCCTTCAATTCCTCGTTTTGTATTTTCAAATACATCGCGTTTATCATATACGTAACACCGGGTGAAAGTAAACACTCGAAATTAAAATGTAAATTGAATTATAAAGATTTTCAAAACAAATATTATTTATTTATCTCTCGATATATCTGATACTTTTTATACACGATGAGTAATTTGTTTCCGTCGATTTTTCAATTTCCAGCTTTTCGATGTCAATGTTCAACGTTCAAGTACGGAAGCTATTTGTTCTCTAATCACGCACGCTGGATGCGCGTCTGTCAGACGCACATGTCACTCGTAACAGGATGCTTGCCGCGGTTAATTCAGCCGTGTGTATTAGAGCATATGAATAGAGATGATCGTTTGATGAGACGTACACGCGAGATGATATCTCCATTATTCTACGATATAATAGGAGAGTATCGTTGGGGAAAGGCCAACTGTGATTGCGGATTTCGTGCCAGAAAAAGTAACTATGCGACTTTCAGTATGCGCCGATGTTGCCCCTCTCTCTCTTTCTCTCGATAATGATAACTCACGTACGCGGAGAAAAGCGATTATTCGATGATTCGCGATGAGATATTGGCTCGAATCGAAATGCGAACGCGCGCGGGAATCCCGACGCGATTTCCTTCCCTTCCGTCACGAAATTTTCCTTTATACTTTCCGAACGCTGCATATTTTACCTCTGTCGCGTCTCGCCACCGGGACAGATACCAAGCGGATTTCTATTTGAAGTAGAGACTGCAGTTTTTATCGTGAAGTTAAAAAGCTCAAGTTCCTTTCAAAAGACTGTTGCTTTTATTTCGTTTCATTCGTGGCTTTTAATCTAATTGAAACAACGATGTAAAACTAGGAAGATAGATATATTATAAAATTCATAAAAACGAGAGTGGAAAAAAGAGAAAATTGAAAATGGTAAAGATGGTCTTCATAAATTTATGAGATTGTAAAGTTTACAAAACTTTGTTGATGAAAAGCCACAGTAAAAGTCAAAAGTAACACATTATAAAGTTATTATTTTAATATAACAATTTATACTTTACTCGATATTATAATAGGGGATTGAAACTTGTAGCTTTGACTGAAGCACCCCGAATGAAACGTGGGGGTAGAGGTATAGTTATTTAAATCGATGCCGCGTGACGAGGGCGTGCTATCGCGTTTCGCAACGAGTAAGCCGCGCGCGTGTAAACGGGGCGAGACCCACGTGCGATTCACGACCATAGTTTATTTCCTCGGAGCATCCGTTCATTGTTCGCCGCGACGATGGATGCTGCGCGAGGGGTTCGTTTGTGTTTACAACGTCATCGCTACAGGTTTGAGAATACGGTTATGTGAAATCGGGCACGTTCACGGAACGTGATCTTGCGAATAACAAAATTCTCGAATCTGCCCCTGCGGATGAGAGCAATAAAGAGCCGTTCGCGTACCGAATACGACTTGTAACCGTTCGTTGTAAAACATCGAGGAAAAGTGGTTATCGGATAACATGCGTGTTACGCGTCACGCACGTTTGATCTTGCTTTTTTTTCATCATTTTCTTTTCCATAAACGATGCGGGGTAGAAAATTGCAAGTATGGTATTTTATCTTGTAAAAAAGCGCCGCTTTTAACATCGATAAAACCCGAAGGTTTAAGATAGGATATAAGCGTCTATTTTATAAAATGACATTTTTGTTACAACATATTTTACGTATATATGTACAGATATAGACGTGAAAAATGTATTCAAATGCGCGTCAAAATCATTATGATATTAATCTATCATTACGATGAAAGTACATGTTTGATTTGTATATTTCAGCAGGCTTTACGTTACTTTGCGACGCGAGGATTTCAAATTGACATTTTTATTCCGGCGCGTTGAAAAAATGCTTCCGTGTTTTTCGCGCGCACGGTGAGGTTGTTGAATAATTTAATTAAAATGGATTTTATTACCGCGCCACGCGCGGCACAGATTTTCCGATAAATGTATGACTCATAAATTTCGCAATGTAGTAACGTACCACGAGAATCGCAAGATTATTGCGCTATATCGTAAATGCGAAATTTAACAAATAATTTGACACTTTTAGATTGTACGGATATTTCGATTTAATCACTTAATTTTGTGACGAAGAAATCGTTTGTTTGAAATTTTTGCGAAACTTTTCCAAACGACATCTCTTTTTGCTTCGATATAAATAAATCGTCAGTCAAAAAGTCCGCGCTTGCGTTTCATACGCGACGGAGAGTTTGTTTCGCGTTGCGTCTCCCGAGAGGGAAAAATGGTAACTCATTTTTTTTTCTACGTGAAACGCCGTTTAGATAAGCACTTTCTAATGCACGCATCGAAAGTTTTACTCTTACACAAGCGATAAGCGTGCCAGCGACCTCCGCTAGCACGTTTCGATTAATGGTGTGTATGTATGCGCGAGAGTTCATCCCCTATAATCCCTATTCTTTTTAAGCGCGTGTTTTCTTTATACGCATAGATCTTAAATTATCATAATTTCGCATGCGATAAATGAAATTGCAATATTTCTCTTTACAGATTCTTAATATTTATTTATCCTGAACAAATAATTAATTTATCGAACTTTTTTCAGAAATAGAATATTTCTCTTTACAGATTCTTAATATATATTTATCCTGAACAAATAATTAATTTATCGAACTTTTTTAGAAATAGAATATGCTTTATAAGATCGGTAAGAAATTTTTTAAAAATATATAGAACCATTTTTTTTTTCAAGTTATGAACATATATACATATGTTTTGGAAATTTCAATTTACAAAAAATTATGGTAAATTTAAATTTAAATATTTATAAGTTTATTTTTCATGATATAATTCGTATATAAGAACTTTGTATCATTGAAATTATATTATCAAAAGTAACAGAAAATTTTACACGTTTTAAATTTATATTGTAAAATTATATATACATGCGCGCGTGCTACGTACACGCTCTTGTTTATATTCAGATATATAAGATACGAGCTAGCATGAAGCGATAGAATTAAGCCGCGTAGTTTAATAATATCATTACAAGTCTAATTCATATTTGAGTTGTATAAATTTTAACAAAACAAACAATAGGAAAGAAAAAAAAAATGATACGGTTTAGCATTGTCACTCGAGTGTGTGTGTGTGTGTATTGTGCCGGTTAGATAGTTGTATGCTGGCTGTAACGGTCCGCCGCGGCCTCCGTAGCACAGTTTTACATCTTCTCTATTATACCTCTGTTTCAATTTTCCAAATGCATCGTTACACTGATTACTATCTCATTTCTCGCCGTCGACAGCTAACCTGTGATTTGTCCCTCCCGTCGTAGAAAGGCGCAGAGGAATGCGTAAATATGACGAAACGAAGAAAGAGAGAGACACGATTTTCCTTAACTTCTTTATCCCAAACAGAATAGAAAGCAAACACGAGGTGACAATCCTAGGGGGACTAAATGAATTCTCCGTCAAGTTCTACGGTCCACGTGGCAGTGAGTATACCATCTCACTTTTATACTATATTATAAACAAGAAACGAGTGCGATATATGGAACTAAATTTTTTTCGAGGTCATCAATTTAGAATTGATCGTTTGAATATTGAATTGTTCTATATTATGCAATTTCTTTTGCAATTCAATCATTCAATTGAGTTACATAAAATGATAATTAAGTATATTATAATTTAATTCGTTAAAAAATTTATTTCAATTTCATATATATAAATCAAAATAAGATACGATGTGATTTGCAATCAGCAAAGTGCAATTACGGATAAAGATGTTTATCACTGCAATCTTACCTGACATTGAAGCCACATTAATGCAATACTCGATGGGTGTTCTTTGCGTTTTTTTTTGTTTTTTTTTTTTTTTTTTTGGTGTCACGCTTAATTTTATAGTTTCTTGCGTATCACCTTGTATTGCTATTATTAATATTATTACTGGAATTAAAATACGCGTTTGAAAATGCGCGTCGCGATTACTATCTTTATAATTTGGGTTGTTAGTAATTTGACGAATTTTCTTGACACGTTTGACAGCACGTGCAGTTTATCAATTGGCATGCTCTTTGTTTCTATTGTAATTCTATTGTAATTGTATTAAACACTATAATCTATGAAGTGAAGCTTCTTGAAATTTTTGTACTTGCATTCGTAAGATAGAATATGATTAAAACATGATGGCAAGAGTCGTTTCATACGTTTTCACTTCATGATATTTCAAGGTTCATGCGCATCTCTCAAAGCCGGATGCTCTTATGCAACTGTCTCGTACTTGCGATTTTCTCGGTTTGCTAGACATACGTGTGAAGCATATTATCGATTCCGCGAAAGGAAGTTCCTTGACTCGACCAAAAATACACACACAGCTGTTCCTAAGAGGACGTTTTAAAGCAGATCATGTCGAAGATAACGACATGGCTGTGTGTGTTTATCCGTTTATTATGGATAATACAAATAGGTTGCGGACTGTTTCGTAGACAGCGGTTAAAAAAGAGATTATCGCGGGAATTAAAAATTTATATTTGTATAAATCTTTATCGCACAAAAACGATTCGTAAAATCGAACTTTTTTCTTCAATTTAAATCGCGAAGGAATAAATCGAAATCGTGATGATCAACATAAAATAGGATGATAAATTGTAAGCTGCGAGATTGAATTTTGTTGTTGTTTGAGAAGAAAAAGAAATCGTCATTTCGCATTGAACGAAACAAATTTACGGATTCGTGATTTCATCAATTTGCTGTGTGCTCACTTTAGCGGGTCGATTGAAATTCTACAATCGCGAGTAATGAATTTCGCTTTGCCACGGTGGAAAGCAAGCCGTTCGAAGATGAAAGTTTCTTGATCCTCAGATCGCGCCGGTAAATCAGTTGAAATCGCGCGATTGCCTTCGTTCGTAAACTCTTTAAATTAGATCGCGTTTCGGATAGATCCTTTGAAACGGCGCAGCTGCATCCGCGAGTATAACTTCATTTGCTTAAGACCAGACTGGGGCTTTTACCCTGACGAGATATGTTAGATTTGCGGCAGAACGCAGGATAATCTTTGCCTGGATTGCTCGAACAAATTGTAGAAAACGTGATATTCAACGTAATCGGATTCGATGCCATTGTGCCTTACGTATCGCTAAAATACGCAAAAGATCTGTACAAGATTCGAAAGCTGGAGTAGAAAAAAAATTATAAAATATAGTATGATATTTTTAACTTATGATTGGAATATTAATGTCGTTTCTCATTCTAATATTTTATTGCTTACATTGTTAAAATACTATTAAAAAATTTTTTTATATTAAAATTATGTATATTTATGGTACATTAAAAAAATACACCTTGCATTTTCTTAATGTTTATCCACATGTTATCTTATTTTTGAAGGTTATGCAAATGTAATTTTTTGGAGCAAAAATTAAACGTTAATTTATTCTTAAATTTCGCATCTGTTTTCGAATCCACTAATTGTAGAACTTGCGATAGATTAAGAAGATCTTACTTGGCCGTTTCTGGGTCTGGATGTTAATGCGGTGTTGATAATACAGAATACTCGATTATTTCGTCTTCCGCGATCGGTCGCTGTAGCTCGTAATTGCATAATCAATTTTATGTATTCTCTTTTTTCTCTATATACGCGTGTACGGCTTCGCTTGTCCAGCCACTCTTCACTTGCCGCCGTCGACGAATTAGTATCATCGAACTACCCCCGGAACGATGTAACTCAGATCGTGTTTCAGACAACCCTCTCGGCAAATGATGCAGCTGCAGGTGCGTGCGAGTTCGTTTACATGCGTTCATTTTCCAATCGCAAGATAGATGAAAGCGCATATATTCATGGAATATAGTTGGTATTTTAATTACGAGAAAAAAAGGACACATAACTGTATCTCTACAACTTGTCGAGCGATATTTGAACCTCGTCTTGTGCAATTATAAAATTATTGAAATATATCGAATCAATGTTGATTTGTTTTTAAACGAGAAATAAAATAATTGCTTGCTCACGTATTTTTTTTTTTTTAGTGGTTTTAATTTCGGTTAAATTCTGGAAACAGGTATATGAAACAGGTATTTGAAATACAACAAAGCATATTACGAGAGAAGCTTACATAAGTTTACGCTAATGAAACAACTTTTTTAGATAATGTTTTAAACAGATCGCGCCGCATGTCAGGCGCTAATTCTTTTCAACTATATTAGCGAAATTATTTTTTCATATTTTTGCAGCTAATTACAATACAATTGTTTTCTCTTACATTTTCAGAATATTTAATCTTTTAAAAGTTATATAAATAAATCCCTTTGAATATAGGATTTCGAATATAGCTGCAATGTTAAACGTACAATATTAAAACACAAACTGTTCAATTTGTTCATTCAATTATTTTGGATCGCTATTAAATATTCCTCGCAATTTCGTATACATGTAGAACATTAATACTTTCACTTCGGAATTGCTAAATTAGTGTTGGTTATTCTCATTTCATGCTGTTCGACAATCTCATATGTGTTTGAATATCTTTGCAATCTCTTTTTGTTCTGTTATATAATTATATATTATACATATATATATATTTTATACATATATATATACATTTTTAATATATTTACATATATTACAAAATATATATATTTATATATAACTACACAGCAGCATTTTTTGTGTCATATCTCGTTACAAAACTTACCGCATAAATCTACACGAGTCAATAAGTCTCCGCGATTTTATTAATTGAAGATAATTATCAAATTCCGATCGAGAATCGTTTCGGTGGATTATTAGCGCTCGAACATGAATTAAATTCGCGCTCTACACACAAGCGTTGAAAATAGATTTGGCGAATGGCAAACTGCAGGATGATGAACAAAGAATAATTTTCGGCATAACAGCTTCTCTTCTGTTGCATTCAAACTTCTGTGGCATAAACCGCGAGAGATTCGTGACTACACGACGTGCTTTCTCATCGAACGATGAGAATTGGGCAAAGTATTGTTTGTGAATATACTAATTGTTTTGAGTAGCTTATTATTAACGAAAATTTTGTTTTGATTAAATTATAAAATTTAATTTTGTTTTACAGAACTTGTAAAAAGTGAAGGGTTCATAAATTTTGAGGTCGTTCTTCAGAATTTATATATAAATGAAATTCATTAAAGAGAAATGAAACTCTATTGTATTTACCGTCACGCTTTTCACGAACGAAATGTGTGCCGGATAATATTATATACGTGATTCGATTGAGAAAGAAACTGCAGATGTTTCGTATCTGTTTCGATAGATTCCGTCGGATTATGAGATAAAAATGTAATTTTGCATATACAACGTGCGATATTCGTGCGAATAAGGCAATAAAATTTATTTCAACATATATAATATGCATATAATCTGTTTCGAACGATATAATTGCCGCAGAATTGTTAATTACACGAATCGGACCAATATCGATATTACAAATTATATACTTTAATAAGAAGACCCGGCTTCTGATATCTCTGGTAATCTAAATGATTGAATTTACGACACGTATATCTCTGTATATTGTATGCACGCGTTGGATTTTTAAATCTGTCGGTTTAACAGTTTTATTTGTCTAAACGTATTTTGCATATTTAGAGTTAGCATAGATATTTACTTTATAATCGCACAACGAAATAAAGAGTTGCATAACGCGCAATGCATATATTTCGCTATTTGTTAGAAATGATATGTATAAAAAAATCTACGTTTCACAGAGGCAAAAGATGGAATATATATTTAGCGCTCGTGTTTAGAATACGAATAAATGTTTCACTCGGTATCGATATTGCGTTCTCGCCGCTTTTCGCTTTAGTCTTAATCACGCTTTAAGATTGCATAATGCGTTCACCTTGACTCTGTATTAATGTATCGGAGCCCTTGAACGGCTGCCGGCTTCATTTAAAATATATATCGGAGGCGTGCGCAAAAGTTTCTACAATTTTGCCCAATCATCATTTCGTAAGAGGTCTCGCTTGCGTTAAAAGAAAAAAATTTTCATTTATATTACAATGCAGTTAATTACTGCCAACTATCGTAAGATTGGCGTAACAAACGTTAATATTAACATCATCGATAAGCTAAATTTTCACAGCTGTAATTTTTGCAGAAAATATTAGATAGACTCTCTTATTTTCATTTCTACAAATTTAGTTTCTTTATCTATCTTATTTTCCCACGGTCTAGTTTTACTAATTTTGTTTAATAAAATAAAAAATATTTATTCTTTCCCAATTAAAATAATTCACGTATCGCATTTTATTACATCAATGATCTTAATCTCGATATACCGCGAGCGAATAAAATCAATAACTGAATGTCTAAAAATTTCTCAATTAACGATTGTGAAATGAAAATAACGTAAAATAAAAAATATACGACTCATAATGATTAACTCACGAGTATCTACGTCGCCTACATGCGATTGTGATCGTATCGAAACGAAATCGTGCGACGCGTGTCATTTCTCAAAGCGGCAATTATCCCATTTGAAGAAAAGTAATTGCTCGTCGAACCAGGCCAAAGATTATTGAATGATAAGATTACTTTATTTTCTGCCGGCAAGGGAGAGAAAGAGAGAGTGAATGAGGGAAGGAGGGAGGGAGGGAGGGAGGGACACAGAGAGTAAGTGAATGAGTGAAAGAAAACCGTAGGTATTCTTTTCATCTCCCTTGCGCTTGTCGATAGTTTCTGCAATAATATATATGTCGTCTGCACGTTACGCATGCAAACGGATGCATGGAAAGCTTCCTGCATAATGAGATGCTTAGGCGCGGCTGTTTGCTATTTGATTAATCAGTTCCTGTCGCATTTTATTGTTAGTTAGTCATTTAGTTAGATGGTTTATATTTATTACGAGGTACAGAAATAGTCATTTTTAATGCATTAAATTGTGTTAAAAATTTTAAATATTGTATTAGTTTGTGCGAAATCGTAGTTTGTTGAGAATATTTTGTTGAAGCCGATAGCGTACCGATAACGTCAAAAATATCGTACAACTTAAATACGTAATGCTCTAAACAAATTGCACTGATACCGTGTCTCTTGCGACACGTGTCGCATTATTATTAGACCGGTAAAAAACGCACGTTGATAAGATTGAGCCCCACAATGAGGAATTGCTTTAAGCACTGTTCACATATCGAGAGATATTTCTAACAATTTTCTCACCGAACAGAAATTCAAATTTAAATTTCTCGAAGAATCCTATATACGAGACTCGCTAGAATGTCTGAAGTATACGAGATCCTAATATTTGAGATATAAATCCTTAAAGCGCTTCTATAACGCGAGAATCGGTAGATCGGGAGAATTAATTTACTCAGTCATGTGCAACGTTTCGGCGACGATATTCCGCGACGGTTTACCACGTAGGTAAATACGATACACTTTAGTGCACAAAGCGTTATGGGGTGGTTTGGGAATGGTTGTAAACGAGCGATTGACGATGTTATATATCGGAGATACGGTGGTCTCCGGCTTCGCGGTGACCCATTTTAGCGCGATGCCTCAACACGCCCGAGGATTCTCCTCGCCCTAGGAGACTTGGCTCTGTTATACTATGATTGTTAAGAGAGTTACGGGAATGTAACCCGCACCGGCTGTATTCCGTAAAATATATAGGATGCTTCGCTTCAAGGCGAGGCGAGGTAATGTGTCTCTTGAAATACGTCGGGAATAGGAAGAGAGGCAGAGGGACTAATTGAATTTTCCTTTCAATTGCGCATTGTTTGAATCGAGAAATAACTTTAAACTCAATTGTTTTTTTTTTAACAGTGATCTGAAGAAGAAAAACGTGGAACTATTATTGCGAATTGTGTCTGTCATTAATTTAATTTTATATTTTTCGCCGATATCTTTTTTTTTTTTTTTTTTTATCAGTCTGATTATATGGTATCAAAACGATGTTTCGGTGAAGCATATTTTTCCACACGCGATCGGTGCATCGTCCTTACGCAAATATCACTGTGACTTGTCTACAACAAAATGCACTCCGGAAAGCGTCATCTTTTGCACGCTATTTGTCGTCATTGAATCGCGGACGGATAATTTTAATGCGGTTATACTGAAATTATATATGCAATCTTCAAACAGGCGGTTGACAAACCGGGGCATACTCTGTCTCTGGTGGCAATCCTTCCGATTCCATTAATAATTCTCTGCCAATTCTCCACATTGCTCTATCACGTTGCAAACTTTCTCGGAGCAGTCGCGCTCATTGTCAGATGTGCATCACTATAGAATGCCGTTGCTGTGTTCCACGTTCCATTAGGGAAAATAATTAACATTCGATGTTAAAATCACAGTAATCGAAAATCGAATACGATCATTTCGTCATTATGAAATCTCGCCGAATATTGACGTGACATTTAAAAACATTCGTGATATTAATTATATCTATAATGAGTCATTTTATTTTAGTTACATTCCCATTTTGGGAATGTATTTTCGCTGTTTTAATTGTAAATAAATATCGTTTCTAATTGTCACTTTTTAATTCACACACAAGAGTATTGCGTAAACTAATATATACGCGATAAAATTTCTCGCGTTGGAAACTTCGCAGACGATATCAGCCGATTATTTTTCAAAGATTTATATTTTATTTATAATTTCTAATTATCTTGAGTTAATTTCTAATTAACTCAAGATCGAAGACATACACGTGTCATCGTGGACAGTTTCTGAATTTATACAAGTAAATCCTAATCTACCTCTGTTGAGTTTGGTGCGTCGTTAAGCAGTGGCAAGGTCCAATTAGCCTACGTCGTTAGCGAAGCGGATATTTCCCGATGTCGTATTCTCGTCTAATCCTTGAGTTCAGGAAATTCTTGAAGCGCAAATGTTTGTCGTCGAGCGGAAAAGTAGATCAGAAGGATTTATGTAGAACTCACTGTGGAATTACGATCGTCGCGCATTTACGCAGAAATCGAGGTTCTTATTCATGGAACTCCGTCACATAATTATTCATTTTTCTCCTTTTCATTTTTATTCTTTTGAGATTGACATTGATGTCCTTTCAGCGAACTATATCTCGTCGTTGAAAAATTTTCAACGACGATTCCACGATTCAAGCAATCAAGTTTGTGGAATTTTCTCGCAAAGAAGTATATCTTGATGTATTGACATGAATTCGATGTGATTCAATTACGTTCATCCAAGAGGGAATACGATCGATTTCATCGAATCGTGAGGTTTCGAGAAAATGATGACGACGAGCTATTATTATTGTGTAACTTTGTAAGGATGATGATCAATACAGGAACGACGATTTGTTCAATCGCGAGAAATGTTTATTATAATATAGATTTCATCATCAATTTTCTCTTCATTCGTCATTTCAATCAATTTTCTTAACAAACTGAATTACTCTACAAATCATTTGATGTTGCAAATTGGAAAGTTACGCAATGAATAAAGACATCTCCCTCTCTCTCTCTCTCTCTCTCTCTCTCTCTCTCTCTCTCTCTCTCATGAAGGTTAAAGAAGAATCTACTTTGTAAATTTATGTAGAAGTATCTACGTAATTTATGTAGAAGTATATAATGAATAAAGTTTTTATATATATTCAGCTATAGATAAAAAAGTTGGACGACTTTGCTTATCGACTGGTGTCAAATAATAACTCCGTTTCTGTGCCACGTTATGCGACTTGGGGGAACTTTATGCTTGTTTCACACCGTTCGTTTTTCCAATGAACCGTTTGCACATGGATTCGGCGAGAGAGAAAAATTGTTTACATAGCCCGATGACTTTAATCTTTGGGAAGCTATCCATCTCGTTACA
This sequence comes from Polyergus mexicanus, assembly GCF_030449975.1. NCBI lineage: Eukaryota > Metazoa > Arthropoda > Insecta > Hymenoptera > Formicidae > Polyergus > Polyergus mexicanus. The sequence goes on from NW_027223325.1 coordinate 9,723,086, forward strand.
TACACGCTCGCGCAGACGCGTCAATGACCTTTTAATTAGAATTATCGAAGGAAAAGTATCTCGTCTATTTTTAAACTTATCAGACATTGAACCGCAAACTCACAAACATATAATCAGTAATATAAATTATTCCTCTGTATTCTTAATCTCTAATGATTTATTTCTTTAAGATTTCTATTTCAGACAGTTTGAGGTTTCAACATAATTTATTATATTTATGTTGTAAAGTTTTATCATATATAATTTTGTTATCGACATTAAAGATTATATATAAGCATATGCTCTCAAGAAGATTTTTATCTCGGTTATTTCTTTTGATCTGCGGATGCAAGCAGTATCAATGATAAGAGTTAGCGTTTATTAAAACGGCTGAAACCGATGAAAAATGGCGATCTACTTTTTTTTTCACTCGATACAAAAAATTTAGATCTTTTTTGATGAGAATTCTACTCGACCTAGTTTCTACGCCGAAGCTGTGCTTGCGTCATATTGGAAATTATTCGTGCATAACGTCTCGTAATTTTGTAGAATCGATCATAAATGAATTGATCGGACGAATTAACATTGGATTAAATCCAGAGCCTGTATGTGAATTTACGTTTAAAAACGATTTATTAACGGTCAAAGTTTATCGTATTTGTGCGAAATTGCTAAAACTTTTTTTATCGTAATTTTTTTTTTCCGTACAAAGTTTATTTTATAAATGGAAGATATCATAATTTTCAAATATGAAGCTAAAGTAATAATCGAAGTAACACATTTGATACGATTAATTTTTTTCTCATTTGATTATAATTTGTGACATTTAATCTTAATTGAACATAAATTTGAGGCGTGAAAAGATAATCTAATTTGCTGGTTTTTTCTTTTAATATATAAAGGATAATATATATAGGATACCCACAGTACTGTTTATGTATTTTGCTTATGGACTTTGCGTGCTCGTTTCTTCTATTTATCCAAATACATCCAATCGTATCCGTCAAAAAATCCTCTTATTGTTAGCTTTATTTACACGAGCCTTTTTCCGGCTTGCAACAAAAGTCCACGTTATTCAAGGACGCGTATATCGCCGACCATTTACGTAATTGCCATACGGAGTCGTCGCGCATCTCAACTGAAACCGCGAAGTGACGCCCATCACGCTTCGGATCATGCCGAAAGTGGAAGCTGAGAGCAGCACATCGTTCTCTTGTATCATGCACGACTTTGCGTTACCGTGACAAAGTGCGGCACACACTTGCGGAAGAGCGAGGAAGTAGGTCAGTGGGCTAAGCGCCGGCTGCAGCGCGAGCTTCTCCGTATCGAACTGCATCCGCATCTGCGAGGGGGTGCTATGTCTCCCGATACGCACCCCAGTGGATGACGCAAAGGATTCGTCGCGAGAGAAAAATCGAGAACACTTAGTGTACTTATAAACAATGAAGGCCGGGGAAAAATTTTTCCGCGAGGAAACAACACGCGCGTCGATAAAATTATATAAAAATGCCTACTATTTTTATCGGACTCTTTATTCCGGATGAAATAAATCTTTTAACCGATAATCTCATCCCCGTTTTATCTTCCTTATTTAATAAAATTTTAAACCCCATTTTTTTGTCATTAATTTTAAATTGTCGTGAGATTTGGAAAAGCGATAACGAGCTTGATTTCATTAAAAACCATGGATTAATGCTGTTTCAGCGGATAAAAGCTGAAAACGCGCTATACACCAGAGCTTTTGCGTAAAATGTCGCATGCACTGTGAATAATGTAAACTTTCATTGTACTGAATTTAGACAGTGTTACGATATATGCATCGCAACAAGCGAAAATGGAATGCCTTGTTTGCCAATTTTTTTTATTGCTAGATGCACGTGGATAACACTTTTATGCGTCTCTGGATGGAAATAAAACTCACTTATTGTTTGCAAGCGCACCTATCAATGGGACGTGAACTTCATATTGTGCCGCGAACATGCACAAATGTAGAATGCAGATCCATCAAAAATTTATGTTCGCTCCGTTCAATTTCAGTCGTCCATACTTGGTCTCGTCCGTACGCGCTTGATTGATTTTTACTTATTGCTCGTAAATTCTCATCGCTCACGAGTCTGCGAAAGTATTCTCGCGATGTGTAATTTTTTTATCGGAAGATTTTTGTGCGAGTCTTTTATTTAAAGTCTTTTATTTTTATTTAGCATTGTCTTCTATTTTTAGATGTCGTTTTATCTATTTCTGAAAAATTTTCTCATATTTGGTTTATTATCATTTTTATCACAAAGATATTTTGCTTAGAAAGTCGGAATATTTTTTCAGCGCTTTCTCCCGACTATTTCGAACGAAAGTGTATACATAGCCTTTCGTTTGATTTGTTGCGATCGTCATACGAATGTTGATCGATACGCGAATAAAAAAATAATACGCGAATGGAGCTGTAAAATGGATACTGTTTGTATTTTCGGATGAATATTCGATTGAGAAAATGAGGGGGGAGTCAAAGGTGCGGGACCGTGTATGGAAATTACCGCTGGAATGACAGAACCGGTCATTCAACTGGTAAACTTTTTTCAAGCGGTTATGGAATTTTTTATACGGTTTTAATCGCTATTAATGTTGCAAATTATGAGAAAATGCCGACATCTCGCATAATTTACCGTTTAAAAAATTATTCTTACCATCTTTTTCTATCCGGAATAATAGTTTTCTGAGTAGAGACATTTAAAGTATGGAAACTTTTTACATTAAAGTGACCCAGGCATATTCGTGTCGCCGATTGTAATGATAATAATGATTACGTTTGACGACTTCGAGTTGAATATTGCAGGCAAAAAACTAAATTTATATCGAATTATTTAAACATATTACAAATATTATTGTTATATTTATATATTATATACATTTTTGCGCGCTACTTCTATTTATTAAGAACAATTTCGTATGATGTTAGTAGAGGCTCTAATTTTAATTAATTAAAAAAAAAAAATTTTTTTTTTCCCCCTGAAAATCTAACGCTGAAAGACCGTTAAGGCAAATTACATACATATTACGGAAATTATGTATAGATGTTCAAAACCATGTTTATTAAATTCACAGTGATCGTGTTTACGTCATGCTTGGATAGGATGTTAGTGCCAATGCGTGAGTATCGATACTTTCACCGTGAATCCGGCAACAGGAAACGTGAATGCGTACACACGTGCGTCCGCACACAGGTGAATCACGTTTTCCGAGGCAGCGGCTTACGCTGCTTTTGTACGCGCGCGAAGCTCTTGTGTTTCAAAGGTAAAAATCAGTCGAATGTGACCGGAAAAAAAAAAAACGGAAAGAAAAATGCGTAGACGTACGTAATAGTAAATTTGCCATTGTACTGAGAATTAAGTGTACTTTATGCCAGTAATGTTTATTAAGATTATGTTGTAAATGTCATTTGAGATTGATTTGAATTTCAAATGCGTATGCGTGGATTGATTATTTTCTTATCTAAAATTCGAATGAAATATTTATAAGTTATGGAAAGAGGATTGGATATATTATACATGAGAATTGGGATTAAAATTTCCATTATTTAAGTTCCACTATGGAATTTTGTATGCACAAGTTGTCTTATTCCATTCGGCTTTTTATTGGAATGGGGATTAAAACTCTGGGATACGATTTAATTTTCCGTTTTCCAATACTCGCAGTTTGCCGAAGCGATACATCAATGTGTGTTACAATTTCTGTGAAATAATTAAATACCTGTGGACGCGATGAATAAATTGCAAAGAGAATCTCAATTTCTATATTTTTTATTCGATTAATTAATTGATATGTCTGGTACGCACGATTTATTTTTATAATTCGCTTCATAAAATTTATTTTATCCTTCAATTATCATCCGATATTTTTTTAGCAATCATTAATTATTCGTCGTTGTTTATTATAACTGTATCATATTGACGATGACATGTTTATATAATCCGTCTTTGCTATTCTTTCTTGTGTCGAGTAATAAAGTCGAATAATGCTGGTCATGTTCTTCTTAAGGTCGACTTCTTACAACGCGTGACTTGTGTGCGAGTATTATTCTTATGAATTTTGATAATGAGTATCGAATTCATCAAGTCTAATCAAGAAGTCAGTTGAATCGTGCTATACTCGATTGTTCTATTTTCACGATGCATTGTAGATGCAATGAATAGCTTTTTATATACTCAGTCCAATTTTATTTTATTTTCTTGCATCAAAGAATATAATTTTATACGATAATAATCAGAGATTAATAATTGGCGATTACGTTGCGCAAATAACTCTAGTAATCTGATATTTGTAATTTTAATTCTAAATGCTTTGTTTTCATATGATTCTAATTGTGCAATTTAACTCAGGAAAACATTTGGTCGAGAAAGTATTTTTAGATAAAAGTGAATTTATGTAAAGAGAGAAGTACGCGAGAGTTCTTTAAAAGTCTCGTCGCTTGTCACGCGTTACGAGAATACCGTCTCTCCTTTAAAACTCCGTGTGAAGCTTCGCGATTTTATTTTGTCGGGACAGAAAGCTCTTAGCGAACTTTCCACCAAAAACAGCTGCATTTCGACTTTTCAGTGACAATGGACGATTCCTCTTCGTACTGCAGATATTATTTTCTCCTTTCCGAACGAAAGAAGTATTCCGGAGAATGGCTTTACCGTTGGATGTTCCAATTTCTATCGGATCTATCGCGAATTATGAGATAATGCATTCTCGCTACGATCATCTTGTCTTGCAATCGTGTATCGCCGTTAACTGTACGTGCCATTACATTTTTTTTTTTTTTTATTTGAAAATGAAACTCGTGAATTTCGGTGAATTATTGACATTTCGGTTATTCAATCCCCGGTACTGTTATTTCGCGATTTTTGGTTTGGCAGCTCGCATATGAAATTCGGATAAACAATTAACGAGTGCAAGCTGAATTTCGACGTGCGTATGCGTAGCATGTTTTATGTATTATATTTTCGAGTCCAAACAAAGTAATAATAATACGATAATAATTAGCAATGCGCTCGCAAAAAGCAGATTTGAGTTTATTATCATCAGAATTTATTATTCGTTACCAGTTATATATGCATTATGAACATTGAATTCTGATCCATATTTATATATATTGTTTGCCAATTCTTGTGCTCTTTTAATCAAAATATATTTTGCGATTATAAATTTTTCATATTACACGTTGAATTCTATCAGCTATGACGAATACCTTCTTCGTCAACATACTATATCGTTAAAATGTAAAGAAACGGAGATTAATTATAATAATTAACGATATTATGCGATTGTTATGTTTCAGCACCATACGAAGGTGGAATATGGAAAGTAAGGGTTCATTTGCCGGAGCACTATCCTTTCAAATCCCCTTCGATTGGTTTCATGAACAAGGTCTACCATCCTAACATTGATGAAGTCTCAGGCACGGTGTGTCTAGATGTTATCAACCAGGCTTGGACTGCCCTTTACGGTACGTAAAATTATATTCGGAATGCTTAAATAGTTGCCACGCAATTTTTGCTTGGCCGTCTACTTAACTGTTTTATAAGAAATAATTTAATCCAGACGTTACTTTGGGAGAGAATCACATTGTTCCTCTATGTATTCAGCGATATATATTATATATATATATATATATATATATATATATATATATATATATATATATATATATATATTTCTCTCTTATCTATAAATTGAGCTTGGCAACAAAAGTTAAAAATGATGTATTTTTATTGAATGAAAAAAAGTTTATACAAAAAGATGAAGGATTATACTAACAGTGTTCTCTCTCATTGTTTCAGACCTGTCAAATATTTTCGAATCTTTTCTGCCTCAGTTGTTAACATATCCCAACCCAATTGATCCCCTGAACGGTGACGCTGCCGCGATGTATCTTCATAAACCAGAAGAGTACAAGAAGAAGGTAGCTGGTGAGTATATTGCCGGTTTAATATGTTCCTCCCTAATGAAACGCGGTAGAATAAAATTTTGGATCATTATTAGATTTTAACGATCGCTGCTCTTCAGAATTTGCGTCTTTTTCTCAGAATAAAACTGCCTCTCGTTTCCGTATCGCGTAGGGTGCGTGCTTTTAAGACATCGATATCTCGTTCGCATTGCAATTTCCCGTTCTTTTCACTTTTATCTCGACAGATTACGTCAGGAAGTACGCGACGGAGGAGGCGCTGAGGGACCAGGAGAACGGCGGCACCGGTAATGGGATGTCCTCCGATAGCGAGTCCTCGATGAGCGACTTCAGCGAGGACGAGGCGCAGGACATGGAGTTGTAACCAAATATATTACCATCCGTACCCATATCCTTAATCATCTCGATTCCCTGTAAGATCCCCGATCGGTCGTCCTACTACCAAATAGATGCTTACACCCGAGACTCCGAGTCTCACTTCTGGTGACGGCGACGAGCCCTTATTACTTGTCGTTGCTCTCGTCGTCCGTCGCTCGTATGTAGCCGGCTCGCGTCCCTCAACAAGCAAGACGGGGAGGGGGGGGGAAGGTATTCCCAACTCTTTCACGAGAGTCAAAGCAACAGAAGCGAACGAGGTAAAAAACGGAGAATCGCATACGGGGTTGTGTATTACGCGCTCTTCTTACCGAGCGCATTGAAGAGTGTTTCTGATCACGATGGTCGATGTCTTTTACAATCATCCGAATTCTCTTGAGTTGGTTCCGTCAATTGTTTATTGCGTTCGATTGCCACGATCATGATAACGATGACGCGTCTATCAGATAACGCGTAATCTGTTAGCATAAACGAAATTTTTAATTTTTGCAACACAGAATCAATTCTCTCTTCCTTCGAGTGCGAGAGATAGAGAAAGTAAGGAAATGAAAAAGAGAGAAAAAAGAGAGAACCCGTTGCTCGGATGTACGGGTTATCTGCTGCCAGTTAAGATCCGCAATGTCGATTCTCGAAATTGCTCATATACAATACCTCGACAACTCTGGCATCGATCGGACGATGCGTCATCTACTGTATTTGTATCTACGATGCATTTCTGTGTGATTGAAAAACGACCGATACACTAACATTATCGACCAATGATGACACAGAATATATATATTCGTCCGATTACGTTTCCCTCGTTTTTGAGATTCTCTCGCCCTTGTTCATTTCTCGTTTCTTCTTCCGAGCGCCGCAAGTGTGCTCATTGTTGTGATATTTGAAAACACGTTATCGAGAAAGAGAGAGAGAGAGAGAGAGAGAGAGAGAGAGAGAGAGAGAGAGAGAGAGAGAGAAAGAGAGATTAAATAAAGAAGCACCGGAGAAATGCGCCACGAAAAATTTTAATAACAAGATGATCGATTTGATTATATAGCGATCACATCTTCTTCACGGCTAACGACTCCTTTGCTTCTATCTTAGACTGCATTAGCATCCATTTAAAAAGGAAAAAGTATATTTTCGCAAAAAAGTACTATTAATCATTATTTATTCTTCGCATTTTTTTAAACTTGAGAAATACGTTAAAGATTGCTTAAAGGAGAGAAAAATAAATTATCTTTGCAACATTTTTCTTTTTCCTCGCAATTGATAGATAAGAAAAAGAAAAAAAAAATTACCGGTGCGTATGTCAATTTTACGGTTCTCCGTTAAGGCAGGTCTTTTGTTTAAGCAACCAGTGAGACACATAAAATGCAATGGAGTATGGGTACTAGCACCGTCTTCCTTTATCCTGCCATCACCATTCCCAAACGTTTCCCTCGTAGGGCTTCGCATCAGCGACCGATCGCTACGTCGTCGTCGTCATCGTCGTCGTCGGCGGGGAAGAGATCGAATCTGCCACACAAACGGCCGCACGACTGTGACACGAACGATGTCAGGATAATGCAGCCACCGTTCAAGACTGCGCGATCGTGGAATTATCCCGGGAGAATGAGTGTAAACGAGACTCTGAACACGTTTCAAGCATCCTCGGCGTCCTGTCTCGAACTGTGCGCATCGGGCGGGCAAAATGCAGAAGAGATGCAAACAAACGAATCTGTAGGATCATCTTCATCGATGTGTCCATTTTTTGGAAGTGAATTGTAGTAGATTGTAGTCGATCCCGATGGGTGCGGATCGGACGCGACTCAACGATCGCTCGCGAAAAATTTTAAGTCAATTTGTATTATTTTAATCTCATTGTTATTTGAATTATATTATAGATTTCATTATATAGATTAATGTTATTAATAGAAGGACGTATATATTAAATTAAATTGATTTGTTATAATGTTCTAAAGAATATTTTGCTTTCGGAATTGGAAACATCCTTGCGTTAAAGAAAAAAAAGAAAGAATATCTATTTAATTGTCATTATTTCTATCTGCTATGCAGTTTACGTTTTATGTCGAACATTAGAACTAAAGGAAATGAAATCAAAGATCTCAGGGAATTTTTGTTTGGGAAACAAAAAATTTATGGTTGTAGCATCGCTGAGGTAAGGAAAACAACTATGTACGAAAGATGGAAAACACGTGAGGAAAAAACAAAATTTATTTTTTATGATTGACGATATATCAGCGAATTTTTGAATTTTCAAAAAGAACCAAGTAGAGTAAAGAATTGTGTTTGGCAGTATAGGAAAATTGTAAAAAAACACGAGAATATAAAATTGTACAAACTTTGATGCACAATAATCTTTGATCAGTAGTATCTCGTTTCAAATTGATCTCCCTCCTTTGCATGATTTACGTGTATGCAATGCGATTACAACTATACGTAAGTATAGACATTATATTTCAGTGCCTTCTCAGGCAGAAAAGCGTGCCTTATTATATGGGTCTCCTGTGAAAAAAAAATTGCATTGGGATATATGAGTGCATACGACGAGCATTTAACGCATTAACGAAACTGTGAAAAAAAAATTGATTATTTTAAGAGCATTGCAACTAATATAAATGTATTAAGATGTTTATTTTCGAAATTAGAGATAAACAAAAGTGTTGAAAGCAATTTTTAATTTCATGTACACAATAATTTGATAATAATTGAAATGTGAACTGTGAAACGTAAAACATAAAATGTGAGATGTAAAACATAATTGAACAAAAAAGAGAAAAATGTAAGGAAGCGTGAAAAACATTTCATTGATAAAATGATTTTCAGAATTTTGTTTAAATGACACACTTTTTAGTCGCTCTTTCTCTCTCTTTCTCTTTCTCTTTCTCTTTCTCTTTCTCTTTATCGAATTGACACCTAATAATTCATATTTTACAATAATTACGTTGTTCGCGCCAGCATATAGATTATAAATGCAGTAATTACAGCAATTAAATTAAAATGTATATAGTAAAATAAAAATTACAGTTTTTTAGTCAATATTGCGTATATTTGCAATTAAACATAAAAAGCTAACATAAAAAGCTTGCAGTCACAGCTTTATTCATTGTGCCGATAAAGTTTATATTCAGATCTTTAATGTATTATGCAACAGTTGCGTTCATGTTTCTTCTTACAGAACGTTACGTTTTCTGTTTTATATGACGAGAAGAATAATATTTATAACATAATTTACGTAAAAAAATATATATATTTATCTTTAGCGTCATTACGATTATTTAAGATATATCTTTTCTACTACCACATACACGCGGCCGGGTTCCTAACGAATTTGCTCTATATTTGCAAAATATACTGCAATTATATTCATTGGTTCAAAATAATTACTATGGAAATTAATTGAAATCAGATATAGTTTTTGATTCAAAATAATTACTATAGAGATTAATCGAAATCAGATACAGTTTTTATATAATTTATTAGTCATTGTCGCTGTGTGTTTAACGTCTTCTTTTAATCCGTGCAATTATGTATAGTGCGATACCTTCTTTAAAAATTTTTCAATTACTTTTCATTTTATACTTCTATATTATACATTATACTATTCGTCTATTGGCTTCACTAATACTTTAATGTCTTTTGAGACTCGGTGTGCAATCAACAAAATATATACGTCACTTGAATATATGACAGAAATGTAAAGCTTTTTATTATGTTCAGAATGAATACTTCGCAAGATGAATTATCAGTCGTACTTATTGTTAGAGAAAAAAAAAGAACTCTGCTATTTTTTTATTCATACTGTATTTCTTCGCACACAGAAACGTGTCTCTTCTACTTTATTTTTATAAGTTAGCATAATAGCTTTATAACGCGCGCATTTCGCTAATATAACCGATTTCATCGACAATATCACTTTTAGATTTCGTCGATCGAGAATTAAAAATCATCGTAGAATGTGCGTTTTACATATTCGATTGAGTTTGAAGTCATGCTCTCAGATCTCATATCGTTGCTAATTGTACATGTAACATATATAATTATTGACTAGTTATACGCATAAATATATATATATTATACATATAATTATCGATTATACTCGCATAACTCGTCGTTATGTATATGATTTTACTAACGAATTGTTTAATTAAGCGATAGAATAGTTTTAATAATCATTTTTTATTTTTATTTTTTTCATGTGTTGTTTGTTTTTCCTTGTGTCAACTCTAGTAACTTATCGCGTTTTATTTCAACTATTGGTATTCTTCCTATTTTTGCTTCGCTCATTATTATGACAAAGATAAAGAATTTTTTACTATGTATGTAAATCGACATTAGATTATCAATTTAATGCTTAGATTAATAGTCACTAATATTTCGTTTTAATGCAAAGATCCATATTGCCTCTATTGTGTTCAAATTTTGTTGTAACATTAATGTCTAACGGTATATTTTTATACATATATTATAATGATATAATATAACGATATAATTGCATATTCTTTATCTCATCTAATTTCATCGCCATTTAATTTTTCCTTTATGTAATTATACATATATATCAATTATTTTTATAATCATAAACAACCTTTTCATAGTTTATATCAATCTTTTAACTCTGTAGGATATGTCCGATGTTTTTTGAATACATAAATAATTATACATTTAAAGGATGCAAAGGAGTCGTTACGTACATAACAGGAAACATAATTTATAGTGATAATAAATTAAGCTCTAGAAAATTGAAACGAGAGAATTTGAAACTACGATTATTGTGATCGGTTGGCTCTTTGCATACGTGTTCTTAGTATCGCACATGATGTAAATCTTATTCGCGAAAATGTGTAAATATATTTACGGATAAGAATTTTCCGATATAGAGAGCAGCCGGCGACGAGCGATGCCACGTATTTGCCAAAGTTATGTCAATAATTCGTAATCGAAGGGCGAGGGATTTATTTTGCTCGATTCAGTTTAAATAAATATTCTAACAAATATACATACATATATATACAGTGTGAAAGACGTTAAATATTAGAAGTTATCAAAAAGTTTTGCGCTACGATATAGCCTATATTGTCTACGATTTTTGTGAGAATTATATTTGGAGTTGCAATTTCAGTATAAAAAAAGGAAGGAAAAAATATATTCGATGTCGGCGATAGAATAGTCGGATTTTCCACTGTACAATATTTAATTCAGTGTAACGTTTTTTTTTTTTTTTTGAATTTTGAAATAATGTAGGGGGATGGAGAGTAGATCGATAGAGCGCTTATCAAAGAAACTCCTTTAAACATGACTAAATATCAAGTGTTCGTTCAAGACTCCATTACGTCGTGAATAAAAAGGATAAATGAACGATCGTTATACTCTTGTTCCGCCGGCGGAGCACGTTTCTTGATTTGACGTTTCTTGTTTTCTTTGCAAAGTATTTATGCTGAATTAGGTGATTGAGAGGAAATGTTCCTTTCCGCTTTAGATATTCTTCATCGATGGACAAGGAAACAGCAATATTTTTGCTACTTATATCTCGTAATTATATATCTCGTCAATGTTATCAAGCGTGCCTACGATAGCACGAGCGTCAGACGCGTTTGCAATAATGATTGATTAAAGTTGTAATAAAGATGATACAATCGTTATATTAAATCGATCGTATACGATCGAAACTAGTCGTCCGACAACGACACGATGCAGTTATACTCTCTCGTGGAATATATTTATCACTTGGCAAATTATTCATTTTTCGCGACCGTAATTGCGTATTCATTTCTCTCTATTCTATTCAGCGAAAAATGGGACTGCACAAATCCAATTCTCTAATCTCCCGATTTAGATTCAGCGATAAAAGAATGATCTAGCCGTACGTATTTGCAAATTAGACAGTGGACGCCGACGTTGTCATGAATCGATAGCGAGATAATTGCGTATGGAGATAATGGAGTATGGAAAAGACAAGTAAAAAGGGGAAAAACAACTGATTTAGCAATTTAAATGTATTCCAATATCATGTTTAGTTATTTTTTTGTATCTGGTATTATGCCATATATATATATATATCTGAAGCAACTTTAATCTCGTATATTTTATTATTCGTCGAATTTTTTTATATGTTGAATATTATATGGCTTTGGTAAATATGCTATTGCTTTGAGCAATATCGGCGTTCGCGATGCAACGGGGACGATTTTGACGTGAGTTGTTACTATTTTATATTACTCAACGATTGTGCGAGAGTATACCTAAACAGTTTCCACATAAATAAGCGAGACCATTATCGAGACAACATTTTTTTACGACGTTTAAGAGAAATAAATAATCGCGATGAGTTTTGCACTCGCATTAAGAGGGAAAATTATTTCGCTGCGAAGAGGCAAAATCGCGAATGGAAGAAAAGAAAATACGTATAATCAAGCATTCTGTGTGACAAAACGAACAAAAGTTCACGCTCGCTTATATATGCATCTGGAAATGATACGAACTTAATATTTCAACTATATGGTGATGACAAACTGATGAGGCGGAAGCATAATTACAGGACGGGGTACTTTCTTGGCGGTTCGCACTGCAACGTGTGTTTTTTGTCTAATTAGAAAAACAGAAATATAATAAGAATTATAATCAAGTGTGTTCATGAAAATTATATTACACGCCGATATATAAGAACATTATTAAAGTGATACATTGGCTAACGAAACATAAACCGAATTAAATAATGAAAATGAAATTTGCTATATCATAAAAAATTAAATTTATTTGATAAAATTATAAAATATTACACATATTTGGTATTTAGATTAGATATATTTTATTACAATTATTGTACAATTTTGTAAGAACGTCGTTATCATCGTTTGGTGCGCGCTGCAAAGAATTTAGAAGATTAAAGGATTTTAAGAATGTTCGCGATCCTCTAATCAATCGCTTACAGTGAGACGGATTCTTTTGATATAGATCTCGATATCGCTGGTAGCAGATCCTTTTCAAACGTATCATATGTAGCGACGTATTAAGAAATTAAGAAGTTGTACTAAAACGTAGTAGTGACGACGATCGTCATTAACTCTGCAGTAACGTTACATTTTCCCCAGTGGTTCCTAGTCACTGCCATACCTATTGACGACGATATCGTGAAGAGCGTGACCGGAGAGCTGCTAAAGAAAATTTTTGCCGAATAATATCGAGAAAAAAAAAAAGAATAAAAAAGTATATCTTGTTATGTGTTCGAGTTATCAGCTGTTAAAAAGCTCTCGAGGAAAAAAATTGGCACAAAGACTGTTGTACTGCAGGGTTTACGGGGAATCGACGAGATATCCGTTAATTATCATTGGCAAAGTAAAGCTTTATAAACTAACGTAGTGATGATGACGATGACGATGGAGTTTGGAACACTTGTTCGAAGGATTTGTTCGGGAACCGTTTCTATGTTCCATGTACAATCGTGAAGATCGAATTATTGGTGTCTGTAGAGGTACATATATTTTCTTACGGTATATATATATATTGTGTATATATATATATATATATATATATATATATATATATATATGGTAATTAGCGCTGCTTCGCTCGTGAAGGACCCGCTACCCTTGAATTGGTCGTAATGAATCGAAGAAAAAGCGAGATTTCAGAAATGGCCATATTAGGATTTTGTAAAGTAATGTATAAAATAAAATTGTTTAATAGACGTTTTGTTCCATAATGCTTAGCATTTTCGTCGCTCAAAAGTTTTGTAAAACAATGAAGTTTAAATTTGCATTTTTAACAGTTTAAATTGGAATAATTTAAACAGAAATATATAATGTATTTTTACAAAAATTTCACAGGACATACATACATGTGGAAGATTACGGGAATAAAATATTTAAAGAATACAAGGTCCAAAAATATGGTACAAATAAAGTAGATATTTTAAAAATTAATTTTACTCTAATAAAACTTTTAATTCGGTATTCAACATGATATATATTCTTTAATTAGTGGGATTAAGAAAGGAATTATTTTTGAAAGAGAAGTCTCTTGTATAAATATTAATAAACATGCAAATTTTTCCATTGTAATGCAATTGTGTAATAATTCCAAGCATAGGTTTATCTTTTTGTTGAAACTAGAAAAAAAAAAAGATTCATTTTTTGGACTATTACGCTTCATACAAATCCAGTGAAATAATTCTAAAGGACAAATTTAAGGGAACGGGCGCCTCAAAGCTAGATGTAAAATTTTCTTAGGTACCTATTGTTTTGATGTATGAATCGTCTATGTAAGATGCTGGTACTGTTAGAAACAAAAATTATGGCGACGACGAGTATGCCGAGAGAATAGAATCTATCTCGAATAATCCGGTCTTTCCGGAAAAAAAAAGACAAGGATGAGACAAAAACAATTCGACGATCTGGCGTGTAACAGACAGATCGTTTTAACAGACAGATTTCCCAAATCTGACCAATCACACAGAACGTCTTTCTAGTGTTAACACATGACGATGATTACGAACTCGCTGAAAATCCACGTTTTCATGGTTCATGAACACAATAAAACAATGACAAACAATGAACATTACGCTATTACAAATATTTATTATATATATAAATAAGATATAACAAATATAAATATATATAAATATATTATATTGAATTAACGATGATTGAACAAGATGCAATTTTTTGGTACAATAAAATGAAAAGAACCAATATTGTTCGAGTGTTATTTAAGAATCCGCACACGTACATATTACATTGATTATATTACGTTTTTGATATGTTTATAATAATATTTCTTTTATAATTTTTGTGTATTTATACATGTGTACATATTTCTCTGTTGTTATAGACCAATCTTTCTTATAATTTAAGAATTAAATTCATCTTGACATTCTTGTGTTTTTTAATTTTAATTAATTCCCAGATACAATATTTATTCACGGAATTAATCACGATACGATATTTTAAAATAATTTACATGGTAAAGTATTGTACAATGATTGTGAAACGTATCCCTATATACTGTGTATTTATCCCTATTGTATGCAATCTCTATTCTAAAGATCTCTATATTATCGACGAGTATTCATTTACGTGTGATGTTTCTATCAATTGTATTTGTCATTCGTATACTATTTAAGTCTAGAAATACGCAATTCACGTATACACATAATCTCCTCTTTTATATAATTATTATTCTTATATATTTATAAGAGAATTTTTTTCAAAATAATCATTCGTTTTTCATATATTTGGTATATTTTTAGTCAAGTAAATATGTTTTATACGCCGATTATTTCCAATGTTTACATCAAGCATAAGCAGTTCGAAACTGGTCTTCACCTATATAACATATGCGAGCGATTATTACGTTGATATATCCGTAATTTATCAGTCATCACGATTGCGAATCAAAATTGACCGGCGGAACGCGTACCGTGCGCTCAGTAACCGACAGATAAATTCGCGGCGCGCATCTCGCGCTGCGCGCACGCGCGGCGGTAGTGGTAGTGTAGTGAAGTGAGGTAGCGATGGTCATTAGCGTTACGTTAGGTTAGTCGTGTCGGGACCACCGAGCGATGCGGATGTTATATCGTACGTCGTGCGTGTCAACATTATTGTTTCGATCGCGTACGTGCCAGTGACATTTGACGGTTGCTGCCTGTGGAGAGAGACATGCAAGATCGACGCTGAGAGATACATATGCATATACACGTGACGATACGTCACAGTATATAAATCCGTCGTGTCGTCCGATCGCCGATTGTCGCCGTTGACTTATTATCGCACGCACGCACTTTCCCGCACGTACACGTATTACACGAAAAAAAGAAAAAAAATTATTTACACACACACACACACACACACACACACACACGTACATATATACATTACAATCGATCGCCGGATCGCTTGTAGGCGACTGCTTGTCCATCCAGCCTTCGAGACCGATCATCGACCGACCGATCACCCGCCTGTCCGCCCGTCGACGTCGTCATTCCTCGCGCGAAGAGGAGCTGCATCTCTCCTCGGCACGAATATCAAGAGACGGAAGTGCACCGGCGTTTTCACTCGTACGTGCATACGGGCCGAACAAGCTGTGCGACGTATCGGACTTTTGTTCCGGGAGCGATCTCGATTCATCGACGGTGCGTGGAGCTGGGCGAGGAGCCTGCGGCCGTCGCCGTCGCCGCCACCGTGAGGAAGTGAGTAAACACATTTTTTTTGTATTTTTTTCTTTCCTTTCCCCTCGCGCGCGCTCTCGTTGCTCGTCGTTCGCGGCGAGAGATACGCGGCCCGCAAACTGCAGTCCTTGACTTCCGTAAATCGATTTTGCTCGCGCATTTCGCGTCTTCGAGAACGTCGAGTCGAGATTATCACTCGTTTTTTTTTTCCTGCGATATACGCGAATGTAAGCGGAAGTGGCGGAAGAGGCTTGAAATTTGCGGCGAATATTTTTACGCGTCTCGCGGACGTTTTACTAAGCTGTCCGAGGAGACAGATGCTGTGCGTGTGTGTGTTTTTTTTTATTCGATGGCTGTCAAATCGAACGGTGCCTTTCGATTATGATTATTCCTATCGATAATGAGATACGCGCTTTCGTCGGCCTGCTTCTTGCTTGATCGAGCGAAGATGCATCGAACTTGGAATAGGATCTTCTCATCCTATGAGAGTTTCTTATTAACGCGCGGAATGCAATTACACGGATGAAAGATCGGATCTTGATTATTTATCGGAGGCAGAGAAGGCATCTTTCCGCAACGTGCATTCATTCTTTTTCTCATTCTCTCTCTCTCTCTCTCTCGTTTTTATTTTTAAACCATTATAGATACGGTTGCCTTTCTAGCCATAGAAACCGAAATATTCGTTTTGTAAGAATGGAAATGTCAAAGTGCCATAATCGACGTGATCAAATTGACATTTTTTAAAATTTAATGTAGTATTTCTAATTTTTTGCAAAAATGAGCGACTGTTTTATGTCAGTATTTTTATCCATGAAAAATTGAAAAAAATACGGATACTAATTTGTATAGAGTTTTTTAATTTTCAAATAAAATTTAGTAAATTCGTATCTGTCGATTAAAATGAGGATATAATCATGCAATGTCTTTTATATAACAGATTTAATCTTTAATATTGAAGTTTGATGAGAAGAGGAAAGAGAAGAGGATAGGGAGAATGATATCTCAAGTGTGCATTTCCGACTTTTCATGTTTGTCGATAGTATTTTTGGCAGTGCTCATTATCACGTACGTGATTCGTGAGCACGTATAACAGCTCGAATTTGACACGTATGTGAAATCTTAATCTGCAAGTATAGTAAAAATATATTTATGTTTTATATTCAACGCTGGATGCGTAATTATAACTTTCGTTGATATACTAGCTCTTGCGCATGTATGCGTTAACTTTCCTGATAACACGTCAATGAAAACTAGTTGATTAGGCAGTCATATTTAGTGCCGAAGAAAACGGTGTAAAATTTTCTGCATCGTATGTTTTCCGAGAATTAAAAATCGAAGCGTTGACAAAAGCATGCAAAATATGGAATCATTTATTAAATAATATATAAAATTACATTTAGTAAATATAAATAAGGCGACAGAGTATATAATTAAATTATGCTATATAATTAAATAAAATATTACTTTTATTTGATAAAATTTAAAAATCTCGTGACATAATCGTGTCTGAGAATACGTGTGTGTTTCAATCTAAAATCTTGAGAACGCGCATCGCATCAATTACGTGATTATCCCTGCTCATTACAATACTAAATTGGCTGATTTTAGCAGAGATAATGTTTATGTCTTTGTGGATAATATAATTTTTATTTTCATATTGCGCGCAAATTATATATATATATATATATATATATATATTTAATATACTTAATTAATTCAGATATTTGTATAAAAAAAATAGCAATGTTTGAAAAAAATATATATTTTATATATTTTTATAAATTAATAAAAAAACATGATTAAAAAGAAGGAACTTAATATTACAAAGGTAAATCGTATATACAATACATTGCAATCTTTATTAAATATTTTCTTGCAATAGAATTTTTCTCGAATAAAAGAGGCGGTGTATCGAGGGATACAGACATATACTTATCTCACTTCTGCATGATTATTTTGATTTCTGGCGTCTTCGAGTATCGATTGAACGTATATACATATATCCGGAACGACGATTCGACGGGTTTTCATCATGACACGGAGTTCTCCGTAAAACGGATATAATACTTCATTGGCGACTGGTATGGGTCAAACGTGCTCGATAGATTCCTTCTACTCTCCCCTCCCCCTCCTCCTCCACCCCCCCTGTCCCCCTTCCCGCAAGGTTTAATGACATCACGAGCGAATAGCGCGTTGCTTCCTCCTTTACATATCCGGGTTTAGATAAGATGAGTTGAGAATAACATAAAAATGTTTCAGCTAAATACCTTGTTTTAGTTAAACATCTTGCGACAAAATCGATTAATTATTAAGTAAATATTATTATCACATAATCAATATTAATATCAAATCACTAAAAAAATAACTTTTTTTTTTTTTTTTTTGAATATTCTTTTCATAAAAATTTTATTTTCTTAAATAAAATTTAATTATATCAATTAATTATTATATTTACGATATTTTTGTGTTATAAATATTATTTTTATAATCGCATTATAATAATAAATCTATTGCATTTATTATAATTGGAGAAAAAGATGCACAAATCAATCTTGGAAAAAGATATAATAGTTTTAATGTAATATTCTGCGACGCAACTGCCGCTTAAAATACATAAGTTTATTTGCGTCGTGTGTGCAATTTTATGAATAAGGAAATAATGCGCGTAATGCAATGTAAAAGATAGAATGTATAAAAAGCCAAATGATTTTAATATATTTTATCACTCGAGAATATTTGTAGCGTGACACACATTCTTGTGTTATGGTTTCAAGGTTTGTCTTTACCTCAAGGATGATAATCTCAAATGGAAAGAGTATCACACCGTACGAAAAAATATATCTCGTTTAAGGAATACAAAATTAACTATTTCAAATGTCATCAGGCACACGCTTCGGTGTCTTTCCTCTATTGACATTTTTAATGTCATAACGTGGAAATATTTTCAGTTATTTGCTCGAAGCGAA
This sequence comes from Polyergus mexicanus, assembly GCF_030449975.1. NCBI lineage: Eukaryota > Metazoa > Arthropoda > Insecta > Hymenoptera > Formicidae > Polyergus > Polyergus mexicanus. The sequence goes on from NW_027223325.1 coordinate 9,742,494, forward strand.
TAATCTCAAAGATATTCCTGAAGGAATAAAAAAAAAAAAAGCGAGTTTTTTACGAGATACGCACGTGATTATCCTTGTCAATATGCATAATGTATTCGGATGCATAATGCATCGGATTTGATGTCTATGATATTGATATCTTTAACTCGATGTGGAATCAATTATTGACGCGGAAATTAATTATAAATATTATATATTTTGATTGTGTCGATCTCTTTTGGGAATCGTGATGGAGAGAAACGTATTAAGCGATCCCGGTGATCGTCGTGAGGATGAAACTGCCGATCTTGTAACGCGAACGCGATTGTGACATTCCGTTGCTCCGCTCTGTGAGATAGTCTGGGTTGCGTAATTCATGAAAACCCGATATCTCTCTCTCTCTCTCTCTCTCTCTTTCTCCGCGTGAAATTGAACACCGCGCATGGCTTTTGGGAGCACAACCGGCAATCCGAGGTCAAGGTGCGTTGTAGATCGTAATAATGCGTCAGGTTAAACCTCAGCCTCGGTTGGCGTATTGCATATAAAAAACCATGAGATGTGTAAGCTCGTCGCAGTTGTCGCGACACGATGTAAAAAGCAGCTCCATTCCGGAAAAAAAATATGCGAAAAACTAGTCGCGAGTATCGTATATCGGTATGAAAAGTATATACTTAAAGTTACTTGTAATGTGTGTATTGATAAAAACTATCATTAATTCAGTCAATATTTTAATTTCTATTTATTTTCTAATAATTCGCCGATCTTCATAAGAAGCAAAACATTTAATTATGACAGTTTTGCCGACAGCTCTAATTATTTAATAGCTGTTTAATTCCTTCAAGCGAATCTCTCGATCGAACGCTTTTAGACTTGTCATAATTGAGCAAAAAATTGCATTTGCTATCTTCCTTGTTAATGTTACGTTCTGCGCTATCGCTAAAAATATGGAGCTTCTTTTATGATAATACGGGAACAATATATTAGAAGAATTACACGATTACGTCGACACGATGATTCTTGCGGACACTGTATATGTACAACAATAATATACTACGCGTGTGTTTGGGAACGTATTAAATGTCGCCGTTTAATAGCAGCGTTTTGTTCAGTGAATAACGATAGAGCGGATAGAATTGCGTATCCCCTCTTGTCGCGATGCAACGATACGGTTTCATTAGACGATATTGATAGTCAATTGGCAGTTTATTGTCCGACGGTTGTATTGTTGGGTATGAAAACAGAGCAAACACGTTAGCTCGCTTTTTCGTTGCATTATACATTATACAATCGATATAACTATTGATATTTTTGCGAACATCACATAAACGCGAAGAATTAATATTGATGTTTTTGAAATCTCTGAATGAAAACCGATCAACACGTATTTATTTTAATATTTAATACGAATTGAAGATTAAGATTTCAAAAGGAAAAAAAAAAAAAAAAATGTATTTTTGATAAACGCGTTGAAATCAGTTTGTAGTAATAATTAGTAACGCAATATCATCACACAGAGTAACTTGATGAATATTGTAATATGTAATTGAATAACGTGAAAGAATATTATGTAAAATTATTAAATTCGATAATGCTATTCATTATCAGAGAAATTAAAATAAAAACAAATTTTTCATATTGTATATATTTCATAGATATATATAAAAAAAAAGCGGAAATTTTTCACATTTATGAAAAGAATTTTTGTTGAAGCGAACAATAGAGTATATGATACCGTCGGAAGTGAAGGGATTCTCGTTGTATCGCGCGATACGTGTAATATCATCTGCACGTGTGGCAGCTATTGTTTTAAAAATATTTTAATTCTCCTGCAATGCAGAATCTTTAATGATAACTTTTTTACGCAGCAGAAGATAGAATCACGCATTGCATGGCGTAATTATCAATAATGTGATGCTTTAATAATCTGTCTCGCATAATTACATTCTAGTATATACACATATGTAGTATTCTAGTATATATGTATGGTAGTAATAGACCGCAGAATTATCTAAAAAAAGCTTATTGCGATGTTTTGCAATTTGTTATATATGCTGTTTATTCTTTATAATTCCTTTGCATAACTTGGAAATTAAATTTGTATAATAACTATTTATATGTATAGTTTATAGTTTTAGCAAGATTTATTTATCGTTAGACTGAAACTCATCCACAGGGAGACACGCGTGTAATTCTTTGTTGTGTTTCCTTGTAGCTTTTCTATGAATGAGATCCAAAAATAGCATGTTGTATGTCTGTGAATGAGGTAACCGCGAGATAAGTGTATCTTTACATAAAAGCAATCCTTTTTTTTTTGTGTGTGTAAGAATTGAACATATTGTGTTTTAAAAATATATGTTAGTTATTTCCATTAAATTTTTAGAATTTCAAGTTGAATTATGTTTTATACGATGGGATCTTACCTTTTAATAATATGAACAAAATTATATTTATATGCATTCAAAAATTAAAGAAATTAAATCATTAAAAAAATTAAATCATAAATCATGTCATTGAAGATAAATATAATATCTAAAGCTCGGATATGTATATAAAAATTTTAGAAATATAAAAAAGAATTTACAATAATTAAATAATAAATAGTTATATTGATTTTTTTAGCTTATCATTTTTTCTGTGTAATTATAGTTGCATTTTGTTTACGTCAAATGATTGTTTACACATATACAGTATCAAGACTTATTTAATCGATTTTTTTTCTGTAAAAGCGAACCTGACCGATGGTCGTGCCTGTAGTTATGGTTGTTTACATGGACGCTAAGGTTAAGGGTCAATTTAATTTAAAGGGTAGAGCTCGGATAAAATCTCTCTTCGTTTGAAGACAATCGATCGAACTAAATAAATTTATCGAGAAGCTGTACTTCGCGATTTGTCGATGGATTATTTCCAAGCAATTGCGACACTGATAGGATTTCACGTAAGCTGATCTTAGTTTTTGATGAATCGGGAAGATTTAATTTTGCAGATAATTAAAGACTTGATAATTATAGATAATTGAAGATCTTGCAGTTTAATTGAAGACTTTTAAAAGGCAATTATAAAAATTGAGATTAAGATCTTTATTTTGCGTTGAATGGATGGCCTGATATTCGAAATATTATTTATCTGATATAAAATTTGCGTTTTACAGAAATATGGAATAAAAATCCGATGTATAGATGCTCACGTACTTAGCGCACATATTAAAATACTTGTCATAAATTTAAAGATATGAAATTTTAGATACGAAGAAAACTAACATAACTGTCGTGGGAAATGAATGGCTTTTAATCATTAATACACACGGTAAAGTCGGAATGTATCTCGTGCGATTGATATCCATTTCGTGGAAAATATTTTCGCTTATGTTGACGAGAGAGGAAAGAAAAAAATCTCACGACTCGTTTGCCGTCTTGTCTTGGATCTCTTAGATAGATAACATCATCTAAGCAATTTGCAGTGGCACCATTGAGCAATTAAGTCTCGTTCTTCTGTTGCATTTATACGGTTCAACCTGCCTACCATGTTTTTACATTCGAATTAACTCGGATAACAAAGCTTTTTAATAATATTTTTTTTTCTCGGTAAACTGCGTTTATTTTCGTGGATTTTAGATTAACTCCGTATTTTTAACAATAAACGCGGCGCGAAAATGCAATACGCGAGATCAAAGATTGTATGTACAACGGAAATATATTAAGCGAATGTTAGAAAAATATTTAGATGCTCTGTTTTTACGAAGCATACCATGTTTATTCTTTGAATTAAATGTGCGTTTCTTTAAGCAAACAATGGCCGAATGTACATTTATATAAAGATATTTTTTATACGCTTGCAATTTAACTAAAGTTTATTAAAATAATTTCTTTGTTTCAAGAGGAATACTAAATTGTAATAAGGGAACAAATATTATATTTTCATAAAAACATTGCATTTCTTTTTCTCATATATATTTTATTGTATTATTTATATTAACGTGGTATTTTTCATTAAAAAAAAAATTAAGACAAATGATTCCCATGATTTTTCAATAGATTTAGCATGCGGTTAGATATATAGTCGATCGTCAAGAGTACATTTCCGTTATTATTTTATCGATTGTAGGCGTCATTGTTGCGAAATAAAAAGAAGAAGAACACACATTTCTACAAATGTTTCTTTCATTACATAACTCGGTCGGGAGCGATTTCATTATCTATAGCACCCGTATTCCCTTCGGTTCTCTCTAATGATTGTTTATTTCGTTCTTCCAGGTATAGCCATGAATAATTCACTTAGCTAAAGTGGCCCACATAGGAGTTTCTCCGACTTTAAGGCAACGAGGGAGACTAAAACAACGGCATCGAGATGGGTGAGCTTTTAGGATCCGCGAGCTTTCTTCACCTCGGCGACATAGTCAGCCTCTATGCCGAGGGAAATGTATCCGGGTTCCTTTCCACTTTGGGGTAAGTGAAAAATGAGCGAGAAATAGAATTTTTCACTGCACTTGATGTAGCTGTCATTTATAACCTGGCAGCTTCTTAAACATGAGCTACACTATGAAGAGTATTCGCTTTCTTTCGTGAGAAAGTGACGGCATTTTTTTGTTTTGTTTGATGTTTATTTTTTCAAAAGGATCCCAGACAGTAACAGCGGAGAAAAACATCAAAGAAATTTTAAACGCTTACAGCTATAACTGAATCATATCAGTCGAAAATAACTTTTTAATAAATCTCAGGTTAAGAATTTTTAATTAAAAATTTATATATTACACAACGCGGATGTAAAATATAAAATTGTCGACACAATTCAAATTGTCAATACGTTAAATAGAGAGCGTTGTGAAATTACAAAAATCAATTATTCCAACCATTTTTCCATGGATTGTCGTAAAATTTTTCTTCATCAAAGAATTTAATTTTTCTTTATAAATATATATTTTATAAAAATTGTATATATTGTTTTTATACACAAGAACATATTAATTTAATAAATCAATAGAAATTCACTCATTGTCAGTAATCAGATTGTACATGTAACAGGCATTGTCATATTTTTTAAGAAGAGAGATTGAAGAGAGATTCTATCTCAATAGCTCACAGGATCAGACAGCTTCAAAAATCACAAATATTCTTGCAGAATTTAATTTCACTTACATTACGAGCGCGTGCGTGCAACGAGCTCTGACCTTAGATATTTATCTATTCGGGACTGTCTGCATCCTCTACACACACACACACATTCGAGGTTACCAACTATCATTTCCGTAATTCTCCATATCCATTTTACTTTTTCAAGAATATTAGCTTCGCATTGAAAGCGCGAAGTTACTTTATTTGCAACTTTCATGATTTTTAATATTTATATCACTGCACATTAAAAATAGTGAAAAAAAATGTATATGGGTTATTGATATTTTACAAAAATAATTAGTGTTGAATATCGGCGCTTTATGTGGATACTACTTGATGACGTAATATCTAATTATTTAAAGACGTTCATTAAAATTTCGCGTCTCACTTTTATTTAGGCTATCTACTTTTTAAAACTATGTATATATATATATATAATAGATGGAAAGAAAGAAGAGAGATAAGGAGATTTATATTACGCTACAAATTGCATAACGTTAACATATTTCTCTTATATCTTTGAAGCTTATTATTAATTTGCACTAAAAGAGGCCTTGCTAATTTCATGTTTTTAAACACTTGATAGTGTGTCTTACACTCTCTATCGCCGTAAAAACAATAATGATTACAAGATTATTTATTATGCTACGTATAAGTTTATCGTGTTTCTTGTTTAGATTGTGCAGGTTTTAGCGATATAATGGTTTTGCACTGGATAAATTTGTATTATATCACAGTACTCTTTTTTTTTTTTCACATAACAAATACAGAAGTGAGATTATATTTGCTTATATTTGTTTATTTATCATGCATACACTGGTTCGAGACAGGGAAGTTGCGCTTATATATGTATTGTATATATATACATTCTAGTCAGCTCACACATATTAACAGAAGAAAGTTTTATTCTCTCTCAAATCGTATAAATTATTTGCAGTATGTGTCCCATATCTCTGTTAGATGTTTTCACAATTTCAAAAAATTGCAACAAGTGTCGACTCATTATAAAATCTTAGCTAAAAAGGTATTCGATTCTTGAACTTGTGGTTAAAAGAATACCCGTTTAAAGATTTGTACACGTTTATGTGTATTTTGTAATTCAAACTTACATCCTTTGGTAAGTAATATTTTCATAATTGTGTTTCTTTTTTTATATGTGAAATTTGTATGTGAAATAAGGGGGATAAGAATGTATAAATTTTATTTTATAATCGCGCAGAAAAAATTTTATTTCCTTCATCAGATTTTTTCAAGTTTATTTTTCTCACGTTTTACGACATTAAAGTGCGCAAAGCGAGAACTTTTAATTACAGTTTGACGTTCTTGATGAGGGCGTCTCAACTGTATAGGCGATTTCACAGAGCTTTATAACATTAACTGTATCACATGCGCAAAGAAGTTTCATCTTTCTCGCTAAGAAGTCTGTATCTAAAGATGTAAAGCTTCTTCCGTATTGCGTTCCCCCGGAGAAGCGATATTAAAACGAATGCCGCGCGAAAGTCCTACGTCAATATGGGTTTCGCAGGCAGGCATATTATTAAATTCGCACCTGCGTATAAGGCTCGCGATCGATGAGCAATTATTTCACCCGACTTTAGCAACGTTGTCGTCGTCGTAGCTGCTCGTGTACATGGATGTATATTACACGCGCACTGATAAACCCGACGAGCCGACATCACACGGCTACCGGATAATAAAGCAAGATCTCTCTCTCTCTCTCTCTCTCTCTTTCTTTGTAATCGACATCGCCACCGATCTCGCGTACTCAACTGCGCAAATTTTTCTCAAAAGGGTACGCGTTGTTATCGACGTTAAAATACCTTTGAGCCGATCAATCTTGCTCTGATTATGAAATACGGATAAAATAAATAATCGGAGAACACGTTAAATGAGCGACGAGCGCAATAAACATTGTTTGCATTGATTGCTAATGTGAATATAACGATTATCTCCACGGTCGGTGTATAGTTTTTGCAATATTTTGTCGCTGACGGCTATTATTCTGCTTGCTTTAAAACGTACCGGAAAATTGCTCTTTTAGCACCTAAAAAAACAATTACGCACACATACACCGGCGACGTAAACATTCGTTAATAAAGTTGGAATATATTTAGACACTAGTTGGCTATCAAATAGGCAATCTTAATTTTAGCAATATCTTAAAATATGCCATGTTTTTTTTTATCATTCTTTTCTCAAATTAATATACGAATAACTAGTAAAAATGTATCCTGTAAATTACTTATTAATGAGAAAGAGATGTCTGCTATCTCGAAAGAGATGTTTTATTTTTGTTTATTTCCATAGAGGATTATTTGCGCATACTGATACATACGTACATGTATGACAAAACGGATCAAATATATGTTTAATGCAACCTTTAACCCATGAGATCGGATTGCGATGACGCTTCTATTTTTTTTTTTTTTTTCTGTTGCGTGTTATTGATATGCGCTTATCTGAGAGAAAATGTTTTTCGATTGATAATACCACGAATGTCTTTTACGCAAAACAAATAGATCAACGATAGATAGTAGACGATGCTAATGTGTTGAGTTAGATACGCGATTTTTTTGGCAAGGAATGACAGCTACCGTTGAAATTCGGGACTGTCTGCACACTGTGTATGTCAAAGTGTTCACGAAATTTCATCGATCGTGAAAAGGAAACCGTGGCGTGCGTGAGAAAAATCACAAGGAAACGACAAAAGAAATGAGAGAATAAAAGATAGCCTTTTGCATAATTGATCTTGCATAAGAAAGCGTTGAGTGTTTTCGAAATCACGGTTTATTTTCGGATGCTGTGCAAGATTGGCCAGGGGTGGTCCGTCACTCAGGCCCCTTACGATCCTCGTAATTCGTCGCTCGCTGTTCGCGCGCGTTTTCAGAAGTCTCACTCTCGTACTTTATCGTCCACGTGGCCGTTTGATGCTGCGGAACACTCGGGATAAATATTGTCTCGACGATCCGCGGAAGGAGCGGCAGAGACCCATCAATTTTGACGCTGCATCAAGAAAATAGGTCACACACGTTTCGCCCAGTTCGTTCTCGTGCTCATGAATGAATGCTTTTCTCACGCTCAAATAAGATCGCGGCGATCATATCGGATCATGTTTTACTAGAGATGATTGGGAGCGGAGTTAGAGTGCAGCCATCTGGTTTTTGCGCATCTGATATCTGCACTTGAGAAGTAGATGGAAGCAAACTCGGTTCTAACGTATTTATTGTACAATATATTCGCGAAAATCAGAAAAACAAGTTTTATCATCTCGAGATTAACTATGAAAATTGCAGATACGATAGTATCATGTATCGACGTCACAGAAAAACGAAACTTGTTGCAATTTCTTTTGTTGCAGAGACAATTTATATTTTTTAAACAGAAACTTTTGATAAATTTCTTTACTTAAATCAATATTTTTAAAAAGTTATTTTATTTTATTTTATACACGAGTCTTTTTAGCTGAACTTATCCCTATTTATAATTTATCGCATGAAAATGCGCATCTCTGATTCTCAGCTTGTTCTGAAGAAACTTTTGGAGGCTTATATTCTTTCAGCTCATCAACTATGCAAACAGATACAGTACCCGTATCTTATACGTTTAAAGTTTTATGAGGGCATTTTCATTGATTACGGCTTTTAAAGTCCCCTTAAACGTTTAGATTTATCACGATTAAGATTGCGTGGCGTATGCAAACATATAATGACACATGCGGTTGCGTGCCACCTTTCACTCCCTTAATTACCGCATTTTGTTACAACATACATGTAGATACAAAATTGATCAGAAATGCATGAGAGAGAGGGAGAGAGAGCGAATTTTAAAATCTGCATGATTCGGTGCATGCTAATGAAAAGCCTCTAATTTGTGGCTCGATAAATGCGTCGGCGCACGAAATCATTGATAATAATGATGTGAGTATATATCGCGACCGTGTGGCTGTCCACGATATATACTTACTTACTTAACGGCGTCGATGACGGGACTATTTCCAGAAGCACGATTATAGCCGTGTGATGAGATTGCCCTTATTTTCTGGCCACAAAGCAGGTCGGAATTTTGTTAAATTTCGCGTTCAAGGTGCACAGAGGCGAAAAACAACCTAGAGCTATGCGGGATACACATACATACATCCTTGATTTGATTGCTATTTTTATAAATTACGAGTTAGCATTCGGCTATATCGAGCGTATAATTAATAAAGGAAATAATTTGTAAATATATCAATATTTCACGCACGATCCATTCGTAAAAACATTTACGAATTGATAATATTACGATTACTTTACGCGGACAAACGCTTAAAATTTTACATTCCAATACTCGATGGAATCTTAGGTTTTTACAAACCGGTAAATCGGTAATTTTTGTCTCTAGCGTAACAATTACCAAGTATAATCTGTGGATTACGCAAGATCAATTTGTAAGGATGACGTTTGCGAGTTTACATGGTTACTTCGCGTTTAAATCATTTTATATTCGTAAGTATCAGACTTTTTTTTTTACACGATACGCATTAAATTGTTTAAGCGAAACGATAATATCGAGATATTAGCCGCACATCGCGACTAATGCCGAATGAATTTATGACAATCATTAATTCGTATTGCCACTTCTCCATCTAAACCGGTTTGTTCCAGAACTCGTTACGCATTGTTGTGCTTTTTAACACACATAAGTATCATACATCAATAATCATACACATCTGTCGGTATAATAATTTCGAGATATTGTCAGCATATATGACAGCACGAATCTGACATTTATTAATATACCAATATTCTCTCTATAGTATTATGTCGTTACGTATGCGCAACTTTTACACAAGTCAATATTTTGCTATTGGTATAATAATTTCGTTGACTTTGGACAAGAAAAATGATAAATGATAAATTTACAAGAGATTATAGTCAATTCTCGCGTTCTCGGTGTAATGATCTCTGCTATTGTCGTCTGTACACGAAAAGAGATTGCGTCCGTGCGAGATCAATTTGCGGCACTCGCTGTCTCGCGTCCCGAGATTGATCGCAGGCGAATGCAGATAACGCGATATGTAATTTGTTCCGTTGCATCGTCCCCGTCACGGCCGATTTCAATGTTGTCGGTAGAACCTGATTCTCTCGATGCGACATCCCAATTCCGCGCGTGCTTGTCATTGCGGAACAACCGATAACGCGGTAACTTACTGCGAATGAAAGGGCCATAATTAATGACGCTCGTGCGAGCAATGAGGCGCATACCGGAACAGCGGAGCTCGACGCGAAAATAATTGCGAACGCAAACTTGTTCCCGTGTCGTAAATTCGCGTTTAATTTTCGCGTTTAATATGTATTTTAATCGATCGCGCGATATATATTTTGGGGATCTTTTTCTCTCATGCGAGTATTTTAACGTTACTGTATTGGATATTGATAAAAAGGGGATTTTCACGCATATATCATTCTATGCATGCTATAAATACGGAAAACGGTTAAGTGAAAGTTTTATATAATTTAGAGTTTATTCATCGTTGCTCCGATATACGACGACAATATTTTAAGACATTTGTTGTCAGTAAATTTAAATATAAATCGTTTTATAAATTTTCATCTTAATTGGCGGATTATTGAAATTTATCGTATTCTCGAGTTGTGCACGCGAATATACGCATGATTTAGTCAGAAATTGATTGCGTTTCCTATACACGTGTATCATGATAGAGATCCGAATCGCGTTCTAGACAGAAATGTTATTCGTTTATTATTATCGAATATTATACGAGATTGAGATTGTTAATGGATTATGAATAATTCATCGCGAATAAATTTTTGTCCGCTCTAAACATTCCTGATTTTTATTACACGAGAGAAATCTTCTTTTTTTTTGCTGCCGCTGCGAAATTTGGATTGTGCCGCATTAAACTTGCGGAAAATTCTCTTCATATCTGTTAATTGCTTTGATAAGTATAAATATAAAATATCAGAATGTCGCGGTGTATATTGGTCGCCTAAAGAATTTATATTTTTATATTTGCAATTTCGCGCATGCTCGAGTTGCTCGCCTTCCGCTTCATTTCTGATACTCCAACAACTACACGACAACGGTGATCCTCTTGTAATCCCAGCTGCGCACGATGCAGAGCAGCAACGGTGACACGTTGTCGCTAGAAATAACAATATCGGATTTTGCTGTCCTATAGCCGTCATAGCGTCTTCCGATCTAAATAATATTCTGAGTTATATCGTTTTCGACGGTGTTCCGTCTGATGAAATTGACCATTTTCAATATATTTTCCGCTTCTCACGCTACGTTAAATATTATTCTTCCATTTAAAGTAGCTACGTCGTTTCTTACAATTTAACATTATTGTTTGTGTATAGATATTGTTTGAATTACAGTGCGATATTTCAAGGTTAATGGTTATTTCCATACGATATATCGATATATTAATATTAGTAATATTCCGCGGTCGAAAATAGATTCCTGAAGATGACAAAGCGGTTAGAAGAAATACGCTGTTCGAACTTATATCTTTATGTTGCGTGCAAATGCAACAATAATGCGTATACTTATTATTAAACTATGATTGATATTTTTCTTTGAAGTTTATTTCAAAAGATTTATTAGCTAGAAAAATTAGATGGAATAAGAACGCGATAGTTTCTCCGTTACTGTCGTTGAGTTTCGAAGCTCTATTTTTTTTTCGCGAGATGGAGAGGATACGTTATATAATTTTACTCGCAAAAAATTAAAAGGGAAGAGCATTAAATATTTCTTGTGCTATTTGACTTATTGCGTAAAGCAAAGCAAATTCATGTTCTCTTATTCGCGGCGGCTCCAGAAACGCAAAGCGTCGTTAATCACGACGGTGCAAAGCGCTGCCGTTAATCACGCCAACTACACGCATGTTTGCGGCCGCAATCACGCACGATCGTACACACGAGTCCTCCTATTCGTGTTTGTACGTCGGATGGAAATTCTTCGTTCGATATAGTATGAATATTCTGGAAGTTTATCGTTGATGTCAGACCAATTGATCTATTGTTTTGACAGTCTTGCTACGAGAGGAATTGTACGCGGCATTCTATCATTGCGACATCCAATACATTCACGGATCGTGAAAGGGTCGATAAAACGTTAGTTGTAACACATCGTTCCTCGATTAATTGGAGAAACCTCGAAACATGCATCCGCATAATTATTCCCGTTGTATTGAACAAATTTAAGAAAATTGTGAAATAATTTTTAAAATTTTGCTGCTAGCGAATTTCGTTTTCTTTTTCTCTGTACGCGCGATATTAGATTTACCATATTATTAATTTACTGCATAAAGAGGCGCGCATGAAAGCACGTAATGCAATTTGTATTACATTGATGCTTTCCTGAAATAAGAATGATACTGTGATATGAAATTATTTGCTGTTCTTTATAAAAAATTTACATAACGTTGATACATACACAAATTTTGTTTATAAAACATATTTCTATTATATTTTTTAAAGTTTTATATCTGTTTATCTTATTAATACATAGAGAAGAATGGTCTTTTTGAATGCATTCTTGTGTGGATCATAAATTTAAATAAGGTGTGAGTCGTGAATAACACACATTCTCCCCTCGTCTATAATATATAGAAAGCTTATCTTTGCGAAGAGAAGCCTAATCGGAATCTTGTTAGTCGGAGAGCTTATATTTAGACAATATATGCATAATGGTGGTTAATAAATAATATTCCTATGTTAGTGGCAGATAATGACATGGAAAAATGCAATTTGACAATAATCTATGAAATTAATATGAGCGATGTAAATAAATGATTAATCTAATGGTAATCTAAATTGCATGATAAGATCTACGATTAACATTCTCGAAACACACTTTTGACAGATATGACCTACATATTACGCATAATACGTATTTAATTAAATAAAATATTAATCGGTGTGTGCGTGATGTTTAAATTGCGCCGTTATCTTAATTATTGGCTTGTGTGTGAGCCCAGATAAGCGAGCGACGATATCTCGATTTGCACTCGAGATTGAACCGCAATCCGAACACGTGGTAACTACAAGCTATGCTGTAATTTCTTGCTAATGTTACAGTGTGTAACGGTTTTGTGTAACAGCAAAATTTCAAAGGCAAATCTCATTCGACGAAGTTTCTAATTATTCGGCCCTAGGGTAAGACATAATTATATTATGCAAGAGACATGGGATTATCTTTACGTGCTCCATTAATACGAAATACCTGGATCAATAGCTTTTGCTTGGTGTGTCTGCCGAGTTGTGATCGTGCCTTTTGTTTACTGCAACATGAAATCACATCCTACTTTGACATTTCTATTGTAGTTTTTTTCTCTTTGTAAAATTCAACGTTACACAAAATCGTGATATATGATATGACATAATATAAAAAATAAAATTCGTAACGCGTATATATTTTTCATATATCATGTAATAAAATTGATAAGATTAATGATATATAAAAGCACAGAAAATTCGATAAAAAATATAATAACTAAAATATATCTTATTTCAGCAAATATATCTCATTTCACATGATATCTCGTCGTAGTAAGGTAACGTTTCTAAGCAATTCTTATGGTAATTACTTACAAGATGAAAGCTCTTCCCTTTTACAATCCGTTAAAGATTAAAGCTATCGGGGCAAGACAGGGGCTTGCTTCAATATCGACCCACATCGTGACTCGTTTCTCTACTCCTGGGCCACGATTATTTAATGATGGTTCGACCGCAATGTCGACATTGCATAGTTGGAAAGCCGGAGATGCGGCTATTGTATCTGTATCACTCCGAAACTTTGTGTATTATCAATGTTATGTATAATGCGCTAAACTATATGACTAGACTAGTCATTGTAAAAAGAAAATGATAGGAACAAAGATAATATGAACTTTCAAAGAACTTTCTTTTTTATAATATATATAGTATAATAGAATGTGATAATAATTACTTAACTTTTGTGAGAAAGATATATTTATATATATTGTAAATAAGTGACACTTATATATTTAAACTATGAACTTTAATAATATAATAATATATGATATTCGTTATTTTAATATGTTATTTTTGTATATTTGTTAACTCGAAAATGTATATTATTTTCAGATTGGTCGACGACAGGTGTGTAGTATGTCCCGAAGCTGGAGATTTATCAAACCCACCGAAGAAATTCAGAGGTAATTTATATCTTTTGAGATAATTTATGCTCTTTGTTGACTTTTACTGTGCAATAAATATGTAAATGAATTTCATGAAAATTTTTATATCGATATTTCTTAATTTTTTAAAATATTGCTATCGCGAACGATTAAAATGGGCGATATTAAACTAAATAGAAATGTTAAATTGTTGAACGATAGCAATTATTGATTTTTAGATTGTCTCTTCAAAATATGTCCCATGAATCGGTATTCCGCCCAAAAGCAATTTTGGAAGGCAGCGAAACAAAGTGCGAGTTCGGGTACAGATGCTGTATTACTCAAAAGGCTACATGTGAGTTACAAGAATAATACACCATTTAATCAATTTGAATATATTAATCTTACGTTCAACCAAAATTGTTAAAACTTCATGTTAGTACATAGAGCCGGAATTAGACATTTCGGCGCCCGAGGCAAAAGAAAAAAATGCGATCCTTAGTAACAAAAAAATATTTCTTTTACGGCATGTAAAATATAATAAAAAATAATATTATTTAATGGTATTTCATATATTAATATTAATTTAATTGGAATATATAATCACGTGTAATTTTAAAACACTAAAGAATTTATTGCGAAAAGTATCACCCCAGCCAAGGTTCGAACTTTTTTGGACCTTTCTACGTTCCGAGGTGGGCATCTTTACCAATTTGACTTTAATATATATTTGTATTGTCGTTTTTGCGCCTTTTCAAATTTTTTACATGAGGCAAATGCCTCGTTTGCCACATTCTTCCCGACTTTGTTATTAGTACATAACATGTGTGAAAAATAGATACGTATATATATATATATATATATATATATATATATATATATATATATATTTCATGAATATATTACACATATAAATTAGTTCATATAATTATATAATTAATTTATTTTTAACTTAGCATGCGGCTGAAATCGAGAAAAAACAAAATGAGACTGAAAACAAGAAATTATTGGGCACCGTGGTTTCGTACGGTAACGTCATACAGGTAAGAAAGAAATAATTCTTCTACCTTTAAAAGATTTCTTTCAAGTGACATTATTTTACTGAAGTATATCTTGAACATCTTATGCTTGATCGCGTATTCTTATAATGTAAAAAGGGTATATGAATAATAATAGATTTATCAATATTGCTAGGGGAACAGTTTTTTCCTTAACTTCTTCTTTTTTTGCAAAGCGGTCATAAAAACTGTCTGGTACACCCATCCGTATTGGCATAATTATCTGCCTTGTATAGAGCATGCGATAAGTGTTTGCCAATTAACAAGTTTTCCTTCCTCCGCGTTATCGTTGCCGTGTCGAAAAATATAAGCCAGCGTTATAAGCGCTACGTTTCTCACAAACAATTCAATTTCCTGTTTGTAGTGTAGCATTGTTGCAAGAAAATTAAAAAATTGTAGTACTTTGTAATCTTCGATAAATGAGACGACGTCATTGTGTATATTGAACGTTGTATATTCTACGTATTATATATATATTACAGATTATATCCTCCATCATAGCAAAGACAATGAATGTCATTAAATGTTCAATTTATTTGCTGTAATGTATGAATTTTATTGAATTATCGCGATGTATCTTTTATATATTTTTTCGATGTATCATTTTTTACTAAATTATATCTACTATATATATATATATTTTTTTTTTAAATTTATATATCATAATTCTGTATATGATTAGAATGCTTATAGATGCTTAGCTTGCAGAATAATTATATTGTAATAATATAAATTTATTCAAGTTACATTGCGCGCATGTTATACGATATAAATATACATATAAATAAATAATTAACATAGAAATAATTAAACGACATTTCTATGCGCGTAAATTTATAAATTTACATTACACACACGCACGCACACAGACACACACACACATATGCACTTGTCACGTATTTGATTATCATCGATTTTTTATGCAGTTATTGCATCTCAAATCCAACAAGTTTCTGACGGTGAACAAAAGGCTGCCGGCGTTGCTGGAAAAGAACGCGATGAGAGTTTATTTGGACGCGAACGGAAACGAGGGCTCGTGGCTTTACATAATGCCATTTTACAAGCTGCGAAGCGACGGCGATAGCGTCGTCGTTGGCGATAAAGTGATCTTGGAGCCGGTGAACGCGGGTCGCCAGGGTCTTCACGTGGCCGCCAATTACGAATTGAGCGACAATCCAGGCTGCAAGGAAGTCAATGTCGTAAATTTGTCCACCTCTTGGAAAGTGACCCTCTTTATGGAACACCGAGAGAATCAGGAAGAGATCCTCAAGGGTGGCGATGTCGTGCGACTGTTTCACGCCGAGCAAGAAAAATTTCTGACAATGGACGAGTATAAGAAGAAGCACCACGTATTTTTGCGGACAACGGGCAGGACCAGCGCTACTGCGGCTACCAGCAGCAAGGCTTTGTGGGAAGTCGAGGTGAGCTATCTTATTTTTTATATAATTATTGAAGTTTATTTATACATACATATATAACATTACGCGTGTATGTATATATATATATATATATATATATATATATATATATATATATATATATAAAATAATTTTCTTTGTTTATTTGTCAATGACTAGGTGGTACAACATGATCCGTGCAGAGGAGGTGCCGGGCATTGGAATTCACTTTTTAGATTTAAACATCTAGCGACTGGCCAGTATCTTGCCGCTGAGATTGATACGGATGAGCCACGGGAACCAGTAAAAGGGAAGCGCGGTATGGTATCCAAATATTTTGAAATTAATGATTAATTATAATTAATTATAACGTATTTATTTCTCTAAAAATGCGCCTAGAGTTTGTGATTAATGAAATAACGGTATATCGATGTTTTAATATAGATCCACCTGGACCAGTATATAGATTAGTGTCGGTGCCGCATAGCAACGAGATTAGCTCATTATTCGAATTAGATCCTACAACTTTAACTCGAGGAGATAGTCTAGTTCCGCAATCGTCCTTTGTTAGATTACATCATATATGCACAAATACTTGGGTTCATTCAACAAGCGTACCGATTGATAAGGATGACGAGAAGCCTGTGATGTCGAAGGTATTGTAGCGTATTCTAACAATTATAATTTGTGCGTCAAAAAAATTATGAATGAAATTTATGAATTCAGGAAATATATTTATTTTATTTTCTCGGGCATATTTAATTATTTCTTAAAGGTCGGTTGTGCGATCAGCAAAGAGGATAAGGAGGCCTTCGCTTTGAGATCCGTGTCGCCGGTCGAAGTGCGCGATTTAGATTTCGCAAACGACGCCTGCAAGGTATTGACGGCTATGAGCAGCAAGCTGGAAAAGGGAACAATTTCGCATAACGAACGAAGAGCTGTTATTAGCTTGCTGCAGGATATTGTATACTTTATAGCTGGTTTAGAGAACGAACAGAATAAATCTGAGGCATTGGAGCTAATTGTTACGAATGCTGTAAGAGACCGTCAGAAATTATTGCGCGAGCAGTACATCCTTGGACAGCTGTTCAAAATATTGCAGGTATTTTCGACGTGTTGATCGTGCATAAATATCTTTTGCGAAGGATGTCTCAAAATACAGGCTTAATTACAGGCTCCATTTTTGGAATCTGTAGAAGGTGAAGGACCGTTTCTTAGGATAGATGAACTTAACGATCCGAGACACGCGCCATACAAGTATATGTTTCGTCTATGCTATCGAATACTCAGGCTCTCTCAACAAGATTACAGAAAGAATCAGGTATCGCGATATTATGCGATATAATATAAATTTTATATATTATATTTATAATTATTTTATCAAAATATTACATTGTTATTTCACACATGTATAGGAATACATTGCTAAACATTTTGCGTTTATGCAAAAACAAATCGGCTATGATATATTGGCGGAAGATACCATCACCGCGCTTTTGCACAATAATAGAAAATTACTAGAGAAACATATAACAGCTGCTGAAATAGAAACATTTGTGGGTCTTGTCAGAAAAAATATGCGTAACTGGGAATCGAGATTTCTCGATTATTTGTCGGATTTATGTATATCTAATAAAAAAGCAATAGCTGTAACACAAGAATTAATTTGCAAAAGCGTGCTTAGCGAAAAGAATAAGGATATTTTAATAGAAACAAAGTAAGTATGATAAGTAGCGCGAACGACGTCAATCTTTCTAATACATATTAATTTATTTTAGAATGGTGAACACTCAGGTAGAAGTTGAAGATATTGACGAGAAGCAAGAAAATGCCGAACCAAGAATTACTGTTATAGAAGAATTTGAAGTTGTATTGGAATGGAATAATGGAACCGTTAGTATACTTAATAATAGCTTATCGAAATATAATATATATTATGTAAATTAATGTGACATTTAATGCAGAAATCAATGTCTTTGAGTGAACTATCTAGAGGAGCGAAAATGGCAAATGTTCGAGATGCTGCAATATTAGATTATTACAGGCATCAATTAAATCTCTTTAGTAATATGTGTTTGAATAGGCAATATTTAGCACTAAATAATCTGTCATCACATTTGGACATTGATCTTATACTTAAGTAAGTATTGTGCTTATCGTTAACGTTGAGAACTATTTGTAAGTTGCTTTATGCACTTCTTATAGATGTATGGAAGATGAAACAGTGCCATACGAATTACGCGCATCATTTTGCCGGCTTATGCTACATCTTCACGTAGATAGAGATCCGCAAGAACAAGTAACCCCTGTAAAATATGCTCGGCTTTGGTCTGAAATTCCGTCAAAAATGAGCATAAACGAGTATGTAAACAACAAAAGCATTAAATGAGTATGTGATGAGTATGTGAAAGAAATATTTAAAATTATTTGTTTTTTGGCTATTTTAGTTATGATGCGAATAAAATGCCGGACCACAATAAAGAGGCTGTTCGTACTAAATTTAGTTCGACAATCATGTTTGTTGAAGATTATCTCTGTAATGTTGTTGCAAAAATGTGGTCTTTTGGAGATCAAGAACAGAATAAGCTTACATTTGAGGTATGCAATTTGTTCTTCTTTTTATGTATATATTTTACTGTTTATCTCTAGATATATAAAATAAATTATATTTATGCGCATTACTCTTATATATTATTTGCAGGTTGTTAAATTAGCACGTGATCTAATTTACTTTGGATTCTATAGTTTCAATGATTTATTAAGTTTAACAAAGACATTGCTTAGTATCTTGGATTGTATATCGGAGAATGAATCTACCGATGGAAAAATACCTACGGGCGATATTGATTGTAAGTTTAATGATTCTATTAATTTCATTTTATGAAACATATAATATAGAAGTTATGTTCTATCTTTTTACTAATTAAGTTTTAATGAACTTTATAGGAGTAATATTTTCTAGTGGAATCATTTCAATTCATTTATATATATACATTTCGCGCGCATGGTAGTAGCCTATTATTGCAATAAAGTTTGATTTACCTCCTTTTTACATTATTATATAATATATTGATGTATTATTGATATAATAAATTTTTCCTTCTTATTTTCAAGCATTTCTTATATGAGCAATTTTTTTATTCTGATTTTAAGCATTGCTTTCGGAAACTTGTATATAATATTCTCTTATGACACTGTAACATATTGATACTATAATCCATACTTTAGGAAAACCTGTTTGAAAATAAAATAGCCTTTTTATACAATTATATTAAATTATTTATAACATGTAGATTGTGAGAGATAAATATGTTTGAAACTAATAAATTTACTCTTGTAAATATTTCATCACAGCTGATACAGTGGATCCTGAGGAGGCAGGTAATATTCTATTAGAAAACTTGTTAAAAGCTAATTAAACTGTGTGATATGTGGAATGTGGAAATTAAGAAAGATATAGCATGCAATCTTATGTATTGTATGATGTAGTGTAGATCTATAAAGCTTTTTTAGTTGGTTAAATATTTAAAAAAATTTTTTTTTTAAATTAGTGAAATGAAGCTCTGATATCCAAGTATAATGCGGAAGGAAGGGCTTATTGAGAGCTTAGCGCTGTAATCATTGCGCGATTATAGCTTGTTTGAAATGTTTATTGTACGTTTCGGTCCGATGGTTTGGACCTTCTTCAGCATCTATTACAATTTTTTTTTTTAAATTAATAATTATTTAAAAAAATGTGAGCATAAAAATACCAAAGTTTAATATATAATATGTAATATTTAATACTTAGTTATTGAATGTTTATAAGCATTGTTTTGTTTAGCAACATTGAAGTAAATTTTTTGTTTTTTCATAATAAATAGCAAAATAAATAAATAAAAACATAAATAAACAGAGAATCACGCTGTTTTATATATTACTTTATACAAAATGTTCTCTCTTTTAACATAAAATAAATTTGCTTGCTGCACACTGTAATTTAACCATGATATATGTAAATACATAATACCATATATATGATGAGCTATTTTTTTTCATTTATTTATGGATTTTTAATACGAATTGTTTTGTTTCTTATGGTATGTTTAAATAGCTGAAGGAGGTATTCTTAGATGCATTGGCGACATGGGTGCTGTGATGACAAATTTAACATTAGGACCAGCCGGTCAAGTGCTGCCCAGTTCTTCTCCAAGACCAAAGCCACTAATGAAGAAGGAATATCCTTTGGTGATGGACACAAAACTTAAGATAATCGAGATTTTACAGTTTATTCTGGATGTTCGATTGGATTATAGAATCTCTTGTCTCTTGAGTATATTTAAACAGGAATTTGATGAAACGGCATCTGCTTCCGAGAAGACTGGAGATGTGATTTTAGGACAGAAGACTATTGATTTAGAAGCAATTGGCACACATGCGGAAGGAATATTTGGAAGCAGGTAACATATTTTTGAATGTGATATATGAGAGAAAGCTATTTTTTAGAGAAATTGTATTTTTTTAGTGAAGAATGTGCACCACTAGATTTAGATGGTCAAGGAGGCAGAACATTTTTACGCGTTTTGCTGCATCTAGCAATGCACGATTATCCTCCGTTAGTTTCTGGATCCTTACATTTATTGTTTAGGCACTTTAGCCAAAGACAAGAAGTTTTACAAGCATTTAAACAGGTAGGACTCCTTTCTAGTATGCTAAAACATATTGTAGAGAGGAAGATTTTACTGATATTAATGTTTGTGCTTAATAGGTGCAACTCTTGGTATCGGATAGCGATGTAGAATCTTACAAACAGATCAAAGCAGACTTGGATGTTTTACGCCAGTCTGTTGAAAAATCTGAGCTTTGGGTATATAAATCCAAGGCGACGGAGGAACATGGAAATAAGAAGAAGAAAAGTAAAGAAGAGGAGGATGAAGGCATAACTCCTCGTAAACCACCTCTATTATCCCTATCGGATAAACAAGGTTTATATATATTACATACATTTCAATTATCATTTTATATTAATACTTTTTAAACGAGATAAAGCAAATACAATTAATTATCTCTTTTAAAGGCTCTGCTATTGATTTGGATATTGGTCCATCGTTACACGCCGATCAAGCTGAAGAATACAAAAAGATTCAGCAGATTTTAATAAGAATGAATAAACTGTGTATTCAAACTTTGCCGGGCGGTCAAGTGAAGGCACGCAAACATGAACAGAGACTTCTACGCAATGTCGGGGTACACACCGTCGTTTTGGATCTTTTGCAAGTTCCGTTCGACACCAAGGAAGATATCAGAATGAATGAGTTAATGCGTTTGGCGCATGATTTTCTGCAAAATTTTTGCTTATCGAATCAACAAAATCAGGTTCTTTTACATAAACAATTGGATCTGTTCTTGAATCCCGGCATAAGAGAAGCGCAAACAGTATGCAGCATCTTCCAAGATAATTCTATTCTCTGCAATGAAGTCAATCCAAAGGTCATACAGCATTTTGTACATTGCATAGAAACGCATGGAAAACATGTGCAATATTTAAAATTTTTGCAAACTATAGTGAAAGCTGAGAATCAGTTTATCCGAAAATGTCAAGAGATGGTGATGCAGGAGGTGAGATGTGCTATATACATGTAACTTTTGTGGAATATTCTTCTATTTACTTTTATTTTTATTTTAGTTAATTCAAGCGGGAGAAGATGTCTTAATCTTTTACAATGATAGAGCTTCCTTTAATCATTTTGTGGAAATGATGCGATCTGAAAGACATCGAATGGATGAGAGTAGCCCGCTTCAGTAAGTTTCTTTGACATGTTTCTATAACAGGAGATAGATATATCATATATATCGTATGATATTATTTTCCATTAATTATTTAAATGTCTGATAAGAATTTTTGAAGTTGAATATACAGAAAATATTATATTTTAGGTATCATGTAGAATTAGTAAAACTTTTAGCTTGCTGCACAATGGGCAAGAATGTCAATACTGAAATTAAATGTCACAGTCTTTTGCCTTTAGACGACATCGTTGCTGTGGTGTCACATCCAGACTGTATACCGGAGGTAAAGCTTCTATCGAATTTTAAACATCTCTATTTCATTAAAATACAGAACATTACATTGATATATTTTGTAATATTTATAACTAGGTGAAGGAGGCATATATCAATTTTCTCAATCACTGTTATATTGACACAGAAGTTGAAATGAAGGAAATTTACAACTCAAATCATATGTGGTCCTTATTTGAAAAATCTTTTATTGTTGATATGGGTTTAATTGCCACATCTACCCATGATCGACAACATGCGGATACAGTCTTAGAAACTTATGTGACGAGTTGTCTAATGAATATTATATCCACATTTTTCAGCAGTCCATTTTCTGATCAAAGCACCACTGTACAGGTAATGTCTTTATTTGTTGCATTATGAAAAAAGAAATTTCTATGGTGTATATATACACATAGACATATAGTTATGTTTTCTTTTTCTAATTAATTAATCTACATGTTATATATCTTGTCGATATATCTATTTTTTTCGACAAATATATATATATATATTATTTTTGATGAGATAATATTTAATATAAGATATTGTTTAACATCCCTCAAATTGAATACAAATTTATTCATATTGAGAAAAATTTGGGATTCACGCTTTGTTAACCGTTCAAAATTAATATTGATTAATGGGGTATATGTGGTGTTGTTTTCGCACTTAAAATTCCTCGGTGGAAATCTTTTTGCACAAGTTTAATTTATAAAAAGAAATGGATTAATTATCTTTCATAGAAGACATTAACGATCTTTCATACAAGAAAAACATGTATGTAAGAGATATCTGCATGCAGTTAATATATTCTGTCAACATTATACATATTTAAAGAGTACTATTATTTGCCATTTTTTTATTATGATTATTAAGATATAAAAATATAACTGTTAAAAAATCTTTATTTATTTTAAAGTTTTAATATTTATTTATTACAAAACTGAAAATCAGCAAAATTAATGCTAAATAAAAGACAAAACATATTGGAGATCTTATATAATACAATATAAAAATTTATATTTCTATATTAATGTATGAATAACGTAAGGATTAAATCAACACAATAAAGCATTAGATAGAATATAAAATAAAATACTCTTATAAAGACAGTTATATATGATTTTTATGTTTTTTCTTATTTAAAGAGAATATTAAAGATGGCACAAAACAATTATAAGACAACAAATATATATATATTCTAATTAAATATATATGCAAAATACAATTGATATTGTTTTATTTAATAATCTCTTGCTTTGCATGTAAACATATTAAATTAAGCTCATTTATTAACTAAGTACATATTACACATATACATACATATATATAGAGAGAGAAAGAGAGAGACAGAGCGCAATAAGCCAGAAAGTACAATTAATATCAATTATTAATAATCGTATATTGTGTATTATGTGTGCTTGGTCATTGCTAATTGCATCAGTGGCATGTTCTGTGTGTTTTTGGCATGCAACACCTGATCTTCTTTGATTCAACAACATTGGTTTATTGGGTCTATGGGTGCTATCGGTCTATATGGTGGTGGGTTGGTTTACTAATAGAAACATCTGCACGAGGCTAGACTATATTGGAACATCAAGGAGTGCGATCGGAATACAGATAATAATCTTTCTGGCTATGTGAGTATTGAATGCTAGGTCTTTCTCTTAAGGGGGCGAGAGTTCTTGGGAGATCATATGGCAAAATCACCTATTTATCTTTATATTTCTTTTTTCTTAAGATTGAGTTAATATGTTCGAATAAATTTTTTCCCCTTTTTTTATGTTTGATTACACTTTGATTTTTTCTGAATTATAATTATAATTTAAATAAAATTAGTTCTTAGTCACCAACTTTGATAATTTCATCATGTTCATAATTGATGATAAAATTACCATTTTTTTTTTAAACCAAACGGTCTAAAATTATAGTTTATCTATTTTTGAATAAATTTAAGAAATGATAACAATCGGAATGGTAGTTTCCAAGAAAAAAACACGTAAAGATCGAAAAACACCATTTTATAGGAAAGCAAAGATTTCTAAGATTTTGCCGTTTTTCTTATATATTCAACATCTTTTTGGAGGCATTTAAGCATATCTAACAAGTATTTTATATAGTGTTCAATATATATATATATATATATATATATATATATATATATATATATATATATATATATATATATATATATATGTTTGAGGACATTATGTACCTTTTTTTTTAAATAAAAATTGAGAATGAATGAAAATTGATTTGAAACATGAAAAATAATTTTCAAGTGCATTCACTAGCTAATTTTGAGTATATATAATATAATATAATGATATATATGTTTCTGCAATATAATATTTTTTGGAATCGAGAAAGTGACTTACATCCAATTGTACATGATAAGGATTTGTTTTCAAGGGAGGAAAGAATATAAAAATATTAATTTATTCATATATTATATATTTACTATGTTGGCTACCATAGAAATGCTTTAGCAGCACAAAGTGACTGATGTTGTAAATACAAACTGCATTTTCTTCTTTATATGAGTACTCTGCGTTGATACCACTGCTTAATTAACACATTCATTGTCATTATTGAATGCAACCATTTTTGTTAACTACATTTTTTGGTGTTAAATGATTATTATATATACTCACGTTATTCTTAAAATATTTTTTTGTTCTATCTATATGTTTTCTAAATTCTTCTAACTTATAAAAGTTTGCGATTTATATATGGCATGTATATAATGTCTTTCTATTCAAATTGTTTGGCAGTGAGTGTGTTATTCTTAATGCAAGACGACGTTTTTAATTTAAGGATATAATATAGTAACAATTGTTAAATACAAATAAGAAATAATTAAGAAAATAAAATATATAATGATAGCAATTTAAATTTGCTAGATATGAAAATAATTATAACATAATAAGATATAACAATTGAAAAATGTAAAATATAACATAGTTGTTTTATATAAAGAATATTATTTAATATCATAATTCGATATGCTATCGCTCGCGTTTCTGTATATAATTTAAATATAATTTAATGTACTTAAGGAAAAACTTTTATAAATAGCCCAATAATATAGTTCTTTTTTAATTCGCTATTATAAAATGGACCACTTTAATAAATTTCTGCATTTACTTTTCATGGAACAGACAAGGCAACCTATATTTGTTCAGTTGCTTCATGCAGCTTTTAAAGTATCACAATGCGCATGGTTAAACGCTGGACAAAGATTTAATGTTGAGAATTGTATACGAACATTATCGGATGTAGGTGAGTAGTATCTCTTGAATTTTTAAAATAATATTCTTTGGGAATAGTGTTTATTTTTATTTGGATAATGTCAAATTGTCTCTTAATTTTAGCTAAAGGAAGAGGCATTGCTATACCAACTGATCTAGAAAGTCAAGTAGCTTCTATGTTTAACAAAGCAGCTATGCTCAGCAGACAGACCAGTAAATGGCTACAAGCTACTAAACAACCAAAAATCGAGCGTAGTCAAAGTCAGGTAATTTGTAATTTAGTGTTCATTAGAATAGGAATAGATTAGAATAATTTAACATACCGTTTACATTTCGTGAAAGAGCAATTGTGTAATCAATTTACTTAAATGCATAGAGTGACTTACTTTGTATGGAAGGCTCTGACAATGAGGTAAAGGTCACTTATGGAAGATAGCATTTTGTTAGTTAGAGATGCTATGTAGTGTGTGATTGCTAATATTAGTATATATATTGTATATATATTAGAGATTTATATTACGCATAGGCTTCATATATTTTACTGAAAGTATTATTTAATTACTGTTTTATAGTTATACATACACGTATATACAAAATATATAATTACAATATATTTACTTCTAAAATTATAAAACAAAATAATTCATTCAATATTTAATCAATAATTATAAATAGAAAAGCAAATATTTTAATGTATTGTATAATATAGTATTGAATATTAGATATGTCATGAAATATATAGACATTTTGTATTGTGAGATTGTTATTTAAATTTTCGAATCGTAATTCAATTTATTCTGTAGTATAGATTGTACAAAAACTGCATATGCAAGACACTTAATTATTTAAAGGAATAGTCTAATTTACTAATACCACATAAATTTTTGTCTAGATTATGCGTTTAGATCGAAGTATTATTGAAGGTCTGCAGGACATAGTATGTCTATTAGAGGAACAATTAAAACCGTTAGTACAATCCGAATTATCCTTATTAGTGGATATTCTTTATCGACCTGAATTATTGTTTCCTGCTGCAACTGATGCCAGAAAGAGATGCGAAAATGGTGGCTTTATTAAAAGGTAAAATTTTTAATTACAGTAATAATTTAACATCATTAGATATTATCATACATAAATATATTTACGCATCTTTGTTTTGCAGATTAATTAAGCATACTGAAAAGCTATTAGAAGAAACGGAAGAGAAATTATGCGTCAAAGTTTTAAGAACGCTTCGGGAAATGATGGCTATCGATCCTGAGTACGGAGAAAAGGTGAGCGTTACATAATTGTGTCTTGCATGTAGTTATATGAATCATTTATCATACTAAGGAAGATAACACAGCATCGCGAAAAAGGGCATTCAGCTCTGTATACAGATAGATTTAAGGCAGTTGCCTAAATAATATAAGAATATTTCGGGATATAAGCGCATTACTGTATTCCGAAGAGATGATTCAAGTACATGTAAAGTTGGAAAACTTTCTACTTTGTACTAAATAATACTTGGCGTGAACTTACGATGCGTCTTTTCGCAACGAAGCTGAATGTCTGAGCGCTCATAAGCACATTAGATGATTAAATACGCGATTAAATATTTATTTGGCTTATTGCATAATTACGAAAGAATAATGTAAAAGTTAATAAGATTTCTCAATATACGCCACACAAAGTCTTAGCAGCGGGTGAGTAGATCTGGTAGAATAGATCTGTAGGTAAAGATGTTTTCATGCTGCGAACGAAGAACGAAGGTATCTCGGGAGAGAAGGAATCTGAAAAGAAGAGCGAGTCACAAGTTGGAACAGGTTCCAATGATCAGTCTGAGAATGATCGACAAATGACTCAGCAAGAGCCGGTAAAAATTAAAGTAGATAGAAAAAAAGTGGGCACAACGTATATGAAACGAAATTATTTTATCCTGAAAATATTACGCTGAAAAGAAAGATTGATGATATCGCGTGATGTAATTTAGGACGCGCGGATAAAGAATACTTCTAACACCACTACGACATATTACGTGCATTTTCAAAAATAAAAAAAAACATCCAGGATAGCTCACCAGAAAAAAAAGAAAAATCTAATTTACTCATTTCAAACACTTCTCTCTAATCTGCAAATCATAACAAATCTCATAATTTATCTTTCATTTTATAGAGATAACAAAATGATAAACATATGTTGCTAATTGTAATTGATTAATTGTATGATTAAGTTGTTGACTAAGTAATCGTCCATTATATGTTATATATACACATATCGTCGTAAATGGTGTGATAAAATTCCGTAAAGTAGAGGACATAATGTACGTTGTGTAGATCTTTCATGCATGTTGCTTAATTTATGCACGTTTATTTATCTCCGTTTCTTATAATATATATCCATTTTTTACTATCATTTTTCATCTCGTTTGACGATACTTTGCATTAAATATAAGATATCTTTATATGTATGTGTGTGTGTGTGTGTGTGTGTGTGTGTGTGTGTGTGTGTATATATATATATATATATATATATATATAAAACTTTATTTTGAAAAAATAATATATGTACATATTAATATATAATACTCAATATATGTTTATAAAAATTGTCTGATCTTATATGTAAAAGTAATTTTGATTCACGGTATAGAATAACAAATAATTAACTAAAAAATATATCAACAATTTAAGACTATAGTACCGTTTGTGTTTTTGTTTTTATACAAGATTCGCTATACATATATACTATTTTTTATCATAAATTTACCGTGTATCGAAGATTTTTACGATCTACATCTTTGAAAATATTATTTTTATTTTGTTTAACAAAGAATATATGTATCTCTTAATATTATTATACAACAATAAAAATATAATAAAAAGCTTTTATACATATATAGAGATAGATTTAAATGTATTGTATATAAATTATATAGTAAGATGTACCAATACAATATAATAGATTTTAACATCTTAATTACACATTGATTCTATAATAATGCAATTATTTTTATTCTACTTATATATATATAGATTTCGCATATTTTACTTTTAATTACCCTAGATCGGAATCATATATAAATGTGCAATTTTATGTGAATTTTGTTTTCCTTAGTTTCTCCTTAGCCTCCAATAACATGAATGTTAGATAGTTTATATTTAATTGATATACATTGAACATACTTTAAATAAAAGTATATTGACATTTATTAATATATCAAATATAATCGTATGTATAATATCCAAAATATGTGTGCTGCTATCCTTTGGGTGCTTTACCTGAGAGGATTCCTTTATATATGAATATAATCTCCTACACCTATATAAATATCTTACACATATATAAATTATTATCTATATCTCACATAAATTAAACTTTTATTGAAATCTCCAATTTTTTATGGTCTTCATCAATTGTTAATGAATAAATATATATGTGAATGTTGTTTGCAATACACATTAACTTCATTTTTATCTTTTCTCACATGTTGCACTTTAATTATCATATATTTCGTTTCGGTCTCGGGCTTTATAAATTTTGTATGAATAATATAATGAAATCTTCTACACGCATCCTAAATTGCACAAGTATTTTTTACATTTTTGAGCACATAAAAAGCACCGACTATGTAAATATACGATTTAAATTTATACATACTTTATATTTATGATAGAATATGTTTGTGTATAAATACACAAAGAGAATATCGTGTACTAGACCTTTTTTTTTTATTAATGTTGTGCATTATGTATTGGTACATCATTCTGATTTTGAACATGTAGTAGAATGCTGACATAAAGTAAATCTTTTTTTCACAGGGAGACGTATTGAGGAATAATCTTCTGATGCGTTACTTCGGTAAAGGTTTTATACAGAAACCGGAAAATGTTGATATTGGAGTATCCCGTTGTACGACCATTACCCATGGTCCAGGAGGTAAATGTCGTAAGATATTATCGGTAGATTTTATTATTTTTTGAATATCTTGTAAAAGAGAAGAATGGATTGCTATTTACAGCGAAGATATTAAGCCGAGCCGGTAGAACATTACACGAAGTGCAAACCCATCTCGATCGCGAAGGTGCTTCAGATTTGGTAGTAGAATTGGTGATTAAGAGTGTACATTCTCCGAGCATATTTGTGGAAGCTGTGGAATTGGGTATCGCATTATTGGAGGGTGGAAATCCTATTATACAAAAGAGTATGTTTAATAAACTTATGGGAGGCGATTTGAGCCAATCGTTTTTCAAGGTAATTTTTCATACTGTTTATACAATATATACAGTAACACTCTATGATATTATTTTTTGTATAGGTATTTTACGATAAAATGAAAGATTCTCAGCAAGAGATTAAATCTACTGTGACAGTAAATACATCTGATATGGCGGCTAAAGCACATGAGGATAAAGAGGGCAAAGAGGTAGACAAGATATCGCGAAAACATGGATCAGGTATAAGATAAAATAAATTACTGTTACTACATTGAGTTATTATGTCCTATTTAATTTATATTTCATATATGTGTTAACTTAAGTGTATATGTATAAGTATATGAATTAATCATACGTAATAGATATATTAGATAAATTTTTATATATAGGGAAACCCAATGGAATGGTAATAACTGACGAGCTTCACGAGGAATTAAATCAGGTTGCAGTGTCCAATGCACAGGCATACGCGAACATGCAAAACGGTCTTGCGCCTGGCGAAGACGCGGCGAACAATACGTTAGAGGATATATGTGAAAAATTGGATAGGAACAAAAGCAGTAGTGCATCTGATACCGACGAGGGTCAATTGAGTCCTAAAGTTTTAGTGATGCAACCGATTCTGCGTTTCTTGCAACTACTTTGCGAGAATCACAACAGAGAATTACAGGTGCTACTGTTTATCCAGAATTCGTAGTTTTTCGATACATTCTGATTTTAATAAGTCATTTTCATTATTCTTACATATAGAATTTCCTACGGAATCAAAATAATAAAACAAATTTCAATCTGGTATCTGAGACGCTCATGTTTTTGGATTGCATCTGCGGCTCTACTACCGGTGGATTGGGTCTCCTTGGGCTGTACATCAACGAATACAATGTAGCGCTGATTAATCAAACTTTAGAAACGTTGACGGAATACTGTCAGGGACCATGCCACGATAATCAAAACTGCATCGCCACACATGAATCCAACGGTTTAGATATTATAACGGCATTAATACTGAACGATATCAATCCTCTAGAAAAGACCAGAATGGATCTGGTATTGGAATTAAAGAATAATGCTAGTAAATTATTGTTGGCGATTATGGAGAGCAGAGGTGATAGCGAGAACGCCGAAAGAATCATGTACAATATGAATCCAAAACAACTTGTAGATGTGGCATGTAAGGCTTTTCACCAGGAATCGCTGGATGATGTTGGCGACATTGATGACTCCTCGACAAACGGAGAGGAAGGAGTGTCGCCCAAAGAAGTAAGGAAAATATATCAGGAATACTTTATTGATTTTTTATAATTATTTTAATAAACTTAATTTATATATTTTAATTGTACATATATTTTTTTTTCTAGGTTGGGCATAATATTTACATCTTGTGTCATCAATTAGCGCAACACAATAAGGAACTGGCAGCAATATTGAAACCATCGGAACAGAACAATGCAGATCCAAAAATTAATAAAGCGTTGCAGTATTATGCATCTCATACAGCTCAAATAGAGGTGATGTAGTTTTTGCGTACAAATATAAAAATAGTTTATTTTTTTAAAAGAAAGAGAGAGAGAGAGAGGACCATTATATAATATATATTTTATTAATAAAATATTTTTACGTTTCAGATTGTGAGACACGACAGAACACTCGAACAAATTGTTTTTCCTATTCCGGAGATCTGCGAACTTATAACTGTCGATACAAAAATAAGAGTATTTAACACTACGGAACGAGATGACCAAGGGTCGAAAGTTTCCGATTTCTTCGAAAGGACAGAAGACATGTTTAATGAGATGAAATGGCAAAAAAAGCTTAGAGGCATGTTTATTGATTAAATAAATTAAAATAGGATAGTAATGAAATTTTTCTAATAACAAATAAATTTTAATTTATAGGGCAATCAATGTTATTCTGGATGAGCAGTTATATGTCATTATGGAGTAACATTTTATTCAATTGTGCCGTTCTTATAAATCTTATCGTAGCCTTTTTCTATCCGTTTGTGGATTCTGTGCCTAGTGAGTTTTTAATTAACAAGAGTTGAATTTGTTAAACTGTCTTGATATATAATACATGATACTCTTTTATTCTCTATTTGTAGAACTCAGTTATCATTTGTCAGCTTTAATTTGGACAGTTATGCTTGCATCTGCTGCTATCGTTATTACCTTGCCAAGGGAATCTGGTATACGTACATTAGTCGCATCAACGATATTGCGATTGATTTTCTCTGTAGGTCCAGAACCAACATTGTGGTTGCTCGGTTTTGTTACGGTAAAAAATATAAAACTTATATATGTATATGATTGTAATATATATGCGATTTAAAATATGTATTACATTTGTATTGCAGATTACATTTAAAGTTGTACATCTTATAAGTATTATAGGTAATCAGGGTACTCTGACTAGAAGTATAGAGCAAATAATAACCAATATCGAACTTTTATATCACATATTGTATTTAATATTCTGTGTTCTGGGGATTTTTATGCATCCGTTTTTCTATTCAGTTTTAGTAAGTGACGCAGAATGAATTATTTTTTACTCTCTTTTTACAAATATGTACAAAATTATAACATTGTCATTTATTTTAGCTCTTTGATGTGGTTTACCGCGAGGAGACTTTGCTCAATGTAATAAAATCTGTAACTCGAAATGGAAGATCTATCATACTCACTGCTGTGTTAGCCTTGATTTTAGTTTATATGTTTTCCATCATTGGTTTTATGTTCTTTAGAGACGATTTTCTCGTTCCTGTGGATGAGGAAGTTATATGTGAGTTTAAACCTTTGGTATTATACATTTTATCATACAATTTATATAAATATTTTTAATTTTATAAATATTTTAAAAATTTATTTTATTTATAGCTTCCATTGAGCAGGAAGTTGTAGATACTTGTAGCATTGGTGACAAGGAAAAATGTGAAGCAACAGAAACTATATCACGATATGATCGCGAAGGTAGATATATTGTAATGATGTAATTTGAATAATATAATTTTTTACTTGAATATAAAAATAATATTTATCATAAAATAAATTTTTTAAACAATTTAGCAAATGAAAAAGAAAATAAAGCTGAGATGATTAGCGTTGGTGGAGAGTTGAAGGAACGATCTTGTGATTCACTTGTTATGTGTATCGTTACCACGTTAAATCAAGGGTTAAGGAACGGTGGTGGAATTGGAGATGTTCTACGCGCACCATCCAGCATTGTAAGTACAGGAATATCAGAAAAACCGTAAAATAAGTTATTTTATACACAAAAACTTTGTTACCTTTCAGGAACCTTTGTTTGTTGCAAGAGTTGTGTACGACTTGCTATTCTTCTTCATTGTAATAATTATCGTTTTGAATCTCATCTTTGGTGTGATCATTGATACATTTGCTGATCTTAGATCAGAGAAACAGCAGAAGGAATTGATTTTAAAAAATACTTGTTTCATTTGTGGCAAGTATTTATTTCATATATTGTTTGTTTTACATTTTCTCTATACTTTTATCTTTTTACATACTGTAGGATATATTTTATAATTTTATATATTTAAATATTCCTTTTTTTTTACAGGTTTGAATAGATCAGCTTTTGATAACAAAACAGTTTCCTTTGAAGAACACATAAAGCATGAGCATAACATGTGGCATTATCTCTATTTCATTGTTTTAGTAAAGGTGAAAGACCCAACAGAATTCACAGGCCCGGAATCATATGTTTATGCCATGGTTAAGGTAATAGTTCATGGAGCTTGAAAAATTTGGGCGATGCTTATGTCTTTAAGCTCTATGTACTTTCACAGGATCGAAATCTGGAATGGTTCCCGAGATTGCGGGCTAAGTCATTGGCGGCGGATGAAGGTGAAGGTGAGCAAGTGGAATTAAGAAGTTTACAGTCGCAATTAGAATCCACGCAGCAATTAGTTAAATGTTTGTCGCATCAACTCATGGAGCTTCGTGATCAGGTACGCCAATTGAGAATATTATTTAAACTTTACTTCAAAGCTAACTGTTAAGTCAGCAAAAATATTCAAGCAATATTTAAATATACAAATCATATACTTTTATTTATTTTGAAAGATGACAGAGCAACGAAAGCAAAAGCAGCGATTGGGGCTTCTGAATTCTGCTTCTGCAGTCTTACATAATGTACCCACGTAAACTTAAGGTGTATTTGTAATTTCCGTCTTATTTCGGACGAATCTCAGTTTGATACTCCAAGATAATATATATGTAGAGATATTCATGTGTTCTTAACAGGCATTTAAAGACACGAGAATAAATCGAGTGGGTAACCCGAGGCATTTTTACGGTTTTGTTCCTAATTTTAATGAAAGTAAAATACACCTAGGGCATTAAACATTATCATTCTCTTTTTCATCATATAGGCTTTCGACCTGGTTTATTGATTAGCCATCAAGGAATCTCTATGTACCGTAAATTTGTTTACCAATGTATAAATATTGTTACACAAATAGAGAAAAGAATTAAACGTATCCATTAATGTAGTAAAAGAGATATAAATTACTTAAAACTTTCAATTACTATATAAAATGTCGTAAGGTAATATTCTAATATCTTAGAATATTCTTCTTTTTTTATGTGATCAATCCACTATATTTTAGTTACGCTACTATAATTTAGATGTATTCATATATATGGATACATTAAATAAAAATTTTAGTATCAGCATTTTACAACAATTACAAATTTTATATGTATTTCTGTTTTGTGTTATTAAAGCTGTGATTGTGTTTATGAAATTTTCTTTTTGTAAATTAAAGATTTTTTTTTAAACAAAATATATGATTAAAATATGTTTATATATAGATTTGTAAAATTGTGTGTGTGTACAAACTTTCTGTATTATATATATTTAACTTTTATGTATATCGTGTATGTATATATATATATATGCATATATATACATATATATACTATGTATATCTGTTTGTTTGGGAATAATTCTTTCATTGTCGGTATCACATTATTTATAATTATACATAATCGATTATTTCTTACTTTATATATGTAAATAAAATAACATATGAAATTGTCTAAACTGTATATCTTAGCAATTATGAATATTTAATTTTATAATAACAATAATACGCTCAAAAATTTCAATTCTGTAAAAGCTAATATTGAAATTTATATTGTGAAATGTATGTGTTATACATTATTAATGATAATTTGCAATACGATCAGAAAATGTATGTGCAAATTAAAATTTGTACCCGCGAATCAGATGAGATCGTTTGTTCAATTGTTCGTGAAGATGATCGTGATCGCGAGCATATCACGATATTATTAATATAATTAACGAAAACACGGTAATTAATAGGGATCAATCGACTATATCGCAATACGCATATAGAAAAAATTTTTTGAAATTTTAGATATTCTATAAATGGACGAGTTTCAAAATGTTGATATCCAATCATTTATTGTTAATGTATAAAATGATAGTTTATATATCGTAAATTTTAATCAAGTTGTGTTATATTACAATGTAAGTACATGACACTTGAACATTGCGTTGTATGTTATTATAGAGATTTAATTCATGTCTTTAAAATAATTTTTGAGATTTTTGTGTCTACATATATACATATATACATATATATAAAATATATAACTTTATACTTCTTTCTAATGTAATATGGAAAAAGAATAACGTAATGTATATATTTTATTAGATTTTAAAATTATCTAGAGATGAAATGATGTCGTTTAGATTATATAAAGCATCTTTCTTATCTTCTATTGTATTTATAACAGTCTTCTCAAATCTTTCTTATTTTATGTCAGATATTATACTGTTGGATCTTTAAATGAATTCAAATAATATCTATTGAAATATATTTCTTCTAATATCTGTTACGTCTAATATCTTGCGCGCGTACGATCTTATTATATAATATACATAATTACATTATGGATGTAGATGCATTCTTACTTACCTGTGTGAATAAATTATGTTTTTTCTTAATGAAGCTGTTTATTGCATATTTTTATATTAATAATGTGTCATACATCTTATATTAATAGTGTGTCATAATTTTCCATATCTAATCTTTACGTATATTATAATATATATATTATAGAATAATTATCTCTGAAAAACGATTCACGAAAATGATTAACATTTATATTTATATTATTTTTTATGAAAACATTTATTATTAATTTTCTTATAAATTATGTACTCTAAAATAATTGAATACTAATTGTATTATTAATTTATATTGAAATTTATTGGACTATAAATAATTTTTTGATTAGAGTCCAATCAGAACTTAGCGTAATAAACAATTAACCAAAGCTTTTAAATTATTTTTTATTGTTATATACGTTATTCTAATTTATATATGTAGATGTAATTAATCTGAGTGATATCTCATAATGTTTTTAGTATTACATGAAACGAAATAAAATGACATGAAGATAAATATATTATTTAATCGCAGGATAAACAAATGTGGCATTTGTGTGATCATCGATGATTTGTTAAAACTTTTGTTGATTGCGCGATTGCAAAATTAATCTTTAAAAATATCGCGAGCGATCGTGAGTATCGAATTTCGCGCGTTTTTCCGCGTCACTTTCCCGCCATAATCAACGTGAAGCTGCTAACGTCATTCCGGAGTCGGTAACAAAACGTTGAGCGCGGGACGGATCGACTCTGAATCGCGACGTATTTAATTGGTAAGTAAATCATAATTGAAATAATATGTTAATATTTTTCGATTTCGATGCGTAGCATGTAAATACGGCGTTTGGCGACGTATTTCGATGCGTAGCATGTAAATACGGCGTTTGGCGACGTAATAGAACAGATAGGCAGCAACGCGACGCGCTTCGTATACGCATTAATTTTCGAGACGCGATTGTAAAAAGTATTGCGGAATCATTTCTCTGAGTGAATGATTACTGTATATCATTTCGTGTAATTATTTAACTTGTACGATTAAGTAACTTGTATATCAAAAGGCGACGATTTAGTTTCGGAGTAAATATTTCGCGCATTTTATTCGCGTGAAGTAGGTATCGCGTCGTATATCAAGTAAAGCTGCTGACGTCGTTCGAAGAAACGTTGCGAGCGCGGAATGGATCGATTGTGAATCGCGATGCATTTAATTAATGAGTAAGTCATAATTGGACTCGTATATGTTAATATTTTTCGATTGCGTAGCATGTAAATCTGTTAGGCGTCGTGCGATATATTGTTGTTTACATTACACGGTCGTATTGTCATTCGCGCGGTCGTATTGTCATTCGCGCGGTCGTGTTGTCATTCACGCGGCGAGAGTCGAGCAAGTAGGTTCAACGGCGGCGGAATTTTCGCGATCGCGAAAAATATTACGTTGAACATGATCATGATGTACAATTGTGCGATTAATGAGTATATCAATCCACGCAATTACTCGATTCGATTAAACGTATCGCGGCGACGGCTGTTTGTCGAAGAAAATATTTCGCGCGCTTCTCCCGCTTTATTTTCCCATCATAACCAAGTACGCGCTTTTTAAAATTCATTAATTGCATTCGGGCGAGATTAATGCGCGCGTAATCGTAATTAATTTTTGCAAGTACATGCTTAATTGCAATTAACTATTTTCGCTAGTGAGTGCCATGAAGGAGTGACAACGGTGAAATAAGAGAGAAAGAAGAGGTCCAAAACGGCAACAAGTTTTGGCAGAGCAATCATAAGGTGAATAATTAATTATTTGTTTATTATTATTTATAAAAAATTTAATAAAAGGAAAAAATTTAACGTTGTAATTATTTTTTGAGATATAAAATATAGTTTGGATACTTGTTTTAATTTAGATTAAATATATATATTTGTGTATTTTACAGATCAACACTATTGTATAATATGCTGTGTAATTCCGCCGCTGCGCATCGTACCGGTGAGTTTATATTATTTCCTGTTTTAATTATAAGGTAATGGATTTGTGAAAATTATCAAATATGTATAAAAAAATGTATCTATAAGATGAATATATTAGAAACAAATCAAAATTAAAAATATTTTTCTGATGATTATTAATATATAAAAGTTTGCATTTAAATTTATAATGATAATAAATAAATGCAGTAGTAAAATTTTATTTATTATATTTGTTTTTATAAACTATTTAATATTAGAAGCCATTATTTATTTTAAAATTATGTTAAAAAATAATAAAAATTATATTAAAAAATAATAAAAATTATATTTAAAAATAATAAAAATTTAAATAAAGAATATAGAAATATTATTGATATATATATATGCTTCACAAATCCATTGTGCCTTAAAGTGGACAGATTAAAACAAATTGGGCAATATTTAATCCTGGAATATATGTGATTGCATACAAAGATGCACACAAATAATTCATAACTTGAACATTATTTTTATTTATGCGTCATTGACCAGTTTGGTCGTTTATCCTATAAAAAATATTTCTACAGCTCGAGTATGATTGATATAAAATAATGAGCAATAATAAAATAATTTTTGCTAGAAAAAGAAATTTTAACTTACTTAGATTTTTCTGACTAAAAAACAATGATATTTTATATATTAAATTTCAAGTCAGTTTTTTTACATTTTTTATCTGCATCGTGTGTAAGCTATTTCTTGCATAGAAAAATGTCTTGGGTTTAATTAAAATTTTATCCAATTTTCCCAAAATATAGTAATGTTTTACGATAAAGCAATGATTTTTATGATATGTTTTTACAAATTATTTCAACTTCACGTACATTACAATGAATCTTACTTAATATATCCAGTAACAAAGTACTATACTTTGATATTCTACATTAAGCATTTTATTTTGGTCGCTTTTTATTCTTAAAATGATACGTAAAAATGCTAAATATGATGTGTTTTTTAGAAGACATGTTACAAATTTATATACATTGAGATAATTGTACTTTCATACATTCATAAATATTTTTATTTTTAATTTTTTTTTCGATTTATTAAATGATATATGGCATAGGAAAAAAAATGGCATATATAACGCGTACTTTATAATATTCTAGTCTCTAATAAAAAAAGGTGATTATCGTGATTTTTAAGCTGCCTGTATCCTAAGATATAAAACTTTATCTTGAGTATCTCATATCAAACGTTCTTGTAAGACGAGATTCAAGTAATAATAATAAATACAGGCCTGAGCTAAACAAAAAGACAAGTTAGTGTTTCATTTTACTTTATTTAGACTTTATATGAAACAATTGACTAGTTATTGTGACTTATATATACGTGGCTAGTACATGTACATGTAACACGTATTTTTCTTTCATTAGGTCGCACGTGTTTTGTGTAAAATCGATATACTTTCCAAATAAAAGGCCAGCTATTGCATAAATACATTGCAGTAATAATGTTGAACGTAATTTCTACAAATACAATATAAATATTGAACATAGAAGCGCATAGTATTTTTCGTACTTCTCTTTGAAAAATTAATTTTTTAACATATTTCTCATACATTTACATTCTTTATATTAAATTACATTGCTGTGTGTCGATTTCGATTTCATTGCATCACTCGATAATTAAATAGATAATGACTTTCATGTCTGGTTTGACGAGGTTTTCGGCGAGTATAATATCGCTTTACCTTATAAATTACAACATAACGTATTATAATATAAGTGGCTCTGTCTGCGTATCGCTAAACACGAATTTAGTAACAACGCCTATAAAAGTAATTCGAAGTGTTACAACAATAAATATTAAAATTCCCAAGTAAAACTTGTATAGTGTGATTATAATGTATCATTAATCAATTTCCTGAATCTATTTTGAGAATGCATATTTTCTTTCTTCGATTGTAGAGGAAGCACAAAAATTAATTTAAATAAATTCACATTTAAAAAAATTACATTCTGAGCATAAAATACAATGTAGAGATATGAATTGTAAATTTTAAGAAAAGATCGAGCAAAAAGATTTCCGCAAAATATC
This sequence comes from Polyergus mexicanus, assembly GCF_030449975.1. Taxonomy (NCBI): domain Eukaryota; kingdom Metazoa; phylum Arthropoda; class Insecta; order Hymenoptera; family Formicidae; genus Polyergus; species Polyergus mexicanus. Next base: position 9,782,642 of record NW_027223325.1, read on the forward strand.
AAAAACTTTCGATATTACAGCGGTCAATAATATATCTATATGTTTGTATTTTTAAAATGAGATCAGATACATTTAATGTATATGAGATAAAAATTATAAAACGAGAACGATACAACAAAATAATACACGAATTCCTTTTTACATTAAAATACATTCGATATAAAGACTCTTTCAGAGGAAGTGCGTAAGGATGACTAATGTTATTATTCTTAGGCCAATACACGTTGCATTACCTTAATTATCTGCAGAAAGAAAAAACGCAATGATATTTCACAGATTCATTATAAAATCAATGGAAAATTGTAGAAACATTCTCGCATTGTTGTACAGCTGGTTAAGAGTACACGATTCGCGATTCATTCTATCGGGTGGCATTAGCAAGTACGTACATTAAATATTTACGACCTCTATCATTTATTTCCACTTTATTCTTCAATAATAATCAATCAATTGCGAATTTGCTTCAATAGATCGGCGGCTCTCCGTGAGATATTCGGAGAGTGAATTCGTTCTTGGTGTGATTTCTCGATTCGCGATTCCTCGAAAAAAGGAACGGATTGATAATTATCGATACGAATATGTGATGATAAGGGCATTCCGTTCAGCCGGCAAACCGTATAACAATAAATTGCGAAGTGTCTTGAGCACGTGCCAAAGTTCGTTCGTTAAAATACACACTCTCTCTTCGTTCGTTCTCATTCCCTCGGAGCCGCGTAAGATTAATTATCTTATCGTTACTTTACAGTAATTCGCAGACTTAGGGTAGATACAATTAATCGTGTGTTCTGTACAAATTCTATTAACGCCGCTGCTTATGTACACAGATCGCTACATGGTTTTTAATCTCTTACACGTGTTATTTGGCATTCGCCTGAAAGAGAGAGAGGGGTGACTCGTGTGTGATTTTCGCTATTTCAAATCCGTGCATCGCGTTCTTGCATGTTATTTTCTTTATATATGTATAATATATACACAAGGCTATTATTCTGGCCTTAATATATTTAAATAAAATAATATATTTTAATAAAAGTTCTGAAAACTGTGAAAATCATGAAAACATAGTAAAAAATACCACTATATACGTACACAATAGTTATCAGTTACATCTTCATTTAGAGTACAACTATCGATTTGTAAAAACATTTTAGAAAATAAGAGATGCGGGGTGAACGGATTCTACTGAAGAATAACATTTATATATATATATATATATATTAATAATGCTCAAATTCTAATTAGCAAAATAATAAAATGTTGAAATCAATATTATTATTTATTTCCGCGTATAATACAAACATTTTTAAACTAATCGGATAAAGAATAAATGATTTAAAGGCTTTAAACAGACCCTCTTCGATTCGAGTGACAATCGATCGTGTAAGCTAATCACTTATTACACATGCTGATCGTCACTCTCTTTATGTCTCTTTATGACATACGCATATGTATGTATTGTGTGTATAATATATATATATATATATATATATATATATATATATGTACGATTCGATCGAGAAGAACGGTAAACTGGCTCGTAAACTCTCCATCGTACCGTAAAAAATTGGATCGTATGTAGAGTGAAAAATATACCATAATAGAGATCAGTTAAAAATTTCTCTCCTCGGAATTATTCGTCGCGTGTACGGTGCGACATTTCTCCTCTGCTTCATCTAAAATATTTCATTCGTGAAAAATTACGCAGCCAAGAATTAACGAGCCAGCCGGCGAATATCTCGGCTCTTGATCAGTGCACGATTCGCTGTACACTTTAAAACCACCTTACAAATCGAGCGACGTAAAACGAGGATTCCGGCTTGTCTTCACAAGTTTATGTACATGTGACGTTATAATTTAGACTCGTTCGTTTAACAGGAACAGGTATGTGTAGACGCGATTTTTTTACCTCTTACAGTCTCAACAGTCAAACGAGCGTGCGAGAAAAAATCGCAAACACGACGAAAATGAGGAAAGCCTGTTCTCGCGGTTCGGCTTTACTCGAAGAATTCACCACGTGCCAATTTGGTGCTGGCGATGGTCCGCTTTTGCGAGTATTGGCGATCACCGTCTGACTTCGCCACCTCATCGTGTATTGCGGCGCGGTTCTACCAAGGGCTTGCAATCTGGAAAGCACAATTAATTTCTTATACTTTTTATTCTATCGAAAAATATAATTTTATTTTTACATTTCATCTATTTAAAAAAATTAATACTATACGATTTATCTAGAATTAATTATATTTTTCGATATATATACATATAAAGAAATTGATTAGAATTTTTATATTTAAAAATATCTTTTTTAACTTGATTCAAAATATTAAAAATTAAAAATAATAAATGATGATTATGAAATGTATAGATCAATGTATATTATGGCAATCTGCCATTATTCAACTTTTAGCTTATAGTTTTTTAACTAACATATCTATTTTTTTATTCCAATTTGTTACAACGTATGATTCAGAAAGAATTATTATTCTTGCGATAAAAATGGATCTACCATTTTTCGATTCGACCGCATCGATCACTGCCATAGTCAATGAGAAGGTATCTCGTGAAGAAAAGTTGTTGTTAAACATATTTTCCTTTTTATCCCGCGGATTACGGAATGGGAGGGGCGATGCCACGATTGTAACTGGAATTGCGGTCGTAAGACGAGATGAACGATGGCCGATTGTTAATCAGTGGATAATTTCTTCACGCGAGACGACAGTAACAGATCGCACGGGCATCAATCCTCGGTTTTATGCGGGCGCGATGGTACACGCGAAATGAGGCGCGATCGTTCGCTGGCAAAATGCCGTTATATTTCAACCGACCATGTCATAATCTCCCGTCGAAACCGTTGCAGAACTGTCGTTAAACGTACCTAATAGACAAGATCGCGCGCGGCGAAACTTTCCCTGGGTTAATCGGACCGAGTGCGCGAGTGCACGGAAGTGGGAAACTCACCTAACCACCGCGGTATTCATCTTCCATGGCAGGGTGAAATTCTTGTGCGAATCCCTCGAACAGAACGTGTGCAATCGGGGTCCGGCGGGATCGCCCTCCTTCCTGTACTCGTGTATTGTCAGATTCCACGCAGTGCACGGTCCTGTTAAGTAGAGAAACCATAGCATGGAGCGGACAGTATCGCGAAATATTTATAAATCGCGTATCGCAATCATAAAATTTCTTTTTAAAATTTCAAAGTGTATAGAAATAATATCTGTTTGAATTTTTATTTTTATTCTCACAATATGTATATTATAAGTTTTCATATGATAAATAGAAGAATTGCCATGAGATAAGCCATCATCGATATTTCCAGATTTCTTTTATCATCGAGATAATATTTATTTATATATATTTTTATTATATATATATATTTGCTTTTTTATAAATATTGTTTTTCGTTTATTTTGAAATGAATTCTATTATTCAGATATATATTTATATCTTACGCCTCGTATTTTCAAATTATACGAGTAGAGATATTTCACTCCGTTTATCTTTTATTCCACATGGATATGTAATAATTCGTGCACAAGAGGGTTAACAATGAAAATGCTTATTGTTAGGATTATTGTTGTTCATGCGGTTAACATTTTGGTGAAACTCTCATGGCAAAAGTGTACCACTCAATTTCGCAAGAGGCGCGATTGCTTAGAGGAAATAGAGCAGAGGAGAAAAAGAGAGAGAAACGTACTCGCGCCACGGTTTGAGAGGTATATTAAAACCATTTCCGGCGTTTGCGAGGCTTTGGTTACGATTTCAACTCTACTCATAATGTTCTGCGGCGAAGGGGAAGAAAATGAGAAAGCTATGAAATGAAGGTAGAAACGAGAACGAAAGGAACGATTTCTATCGCAAAGTTACGAATGGAGTCACTAAAATAATTCGATTCGTGGTTCATAAAATTGTTCACAAAACGGATTGCTCCATATAAAATCTTATTAATTTACTCAATAATTCGCGTAAATATTCGCGGCTTGCTTCTATACTCCTTTAATAAAATAAATACAGATACCGTAGTTGTCTGTTCACAATGATAACATAAGAACACAGAAATTTTTTGATATGTAAAAACTTTTTGCATCACGTTTCTCTTCTCCAGACAAATCGAAGCTGATAACTCGCGCGATTACAATATTCATTGTTTCTTATCGTTAGTAATCACAGTATAATCCGTTTTGTTTCTAATTTTTCGTACTCATGAGCTTTATTTAATAAAATCATCTTTTCTTAAATCAGTGTAGAGAATATGCTCCATATACAATAGATAGATAATATTCCCTTATAGAAACGTATAGATCAATTCTGGCTTATTGTATTACTATGTATTTTGTTTCATCGATCGATTGCCCTAAGTATTTCGAGAGAAATTAAGAATGAGAAAATATTAAAATAATGACTCGTTTTAATTTATAATCGAATAACAAAAGATTGACAATATCGCGCGTACAGTTTCGAAAGAAAAAATGACATCACTTCTTTCGTACGACTACGGAACATAATGGAACATAAGTTCACTCATCAATAAATGCATCTACCTTGTTGCGAGAGAGAACAATATCCCTCGCATTGCATTTCACACCGTGAAGAACAATCATAATATTTCCAGACTTAAATATATATGCGGCGAGGGGATGGTGGCGGTCGCGCGCCTTTGCTGCGCTCTTGTAAGATGACGACTTACGTTACCGCAGGAACGCAGAGAGAAGGCGACGAACGGAAAAAGGCGGAAAAAAAGGTGAGTGAAACGCGAGAAACGCGCGCGGTAGGAGGAGGACACACAGTGGGGAATTTGTGCACGGTGAAGCTCTAGCTTTCGTCGTCGTAGTAAATCCGATGGTCTCTTTAATCTCGCGACCCACTGCCATTCGTTTCGCGGCGCGCTCCTCCGTCTTCTCGGTCGGTCGGGCCCGCGACGTCCTCTCACCCTTCGACTTTATTCTTCCATAATTTTTACCCTTTCGCATCCGCGACGGCGACGGCGGAGCCAATGGCGCGGATAGAAATTCCGGCGGTCTCTCGGAAGAAAAGCAATCGAGGGAAGATTTCTCCGTGTCGTCGCCAGAGATGGAGCGCGTCGTGCGCAAGATGATGATCTATCTCTGTTTTCTCTTGAGCCTCGACTAGGATTGGAATAGAATTCTACAAATGGAATTCTCTTGCAGGATAGAAAGAAAATTTGTGCTTATCGAAATAAAAGTTAAAGAGACTTTAGGGTAGGGAATATTCTTAAGAATAATAATAAAAATTTTAAGAAATATTATTCTCGATATACAGTATATAATATATATCAACAAACAGCACAATAGATTAGCCTCATCTTTGCTTTTCTTTTTATTTAATATGTTTGAATTTTTTTCCTATAGAGCAAATCTAAGACAGAGCATCGACATAATAATAGATTTTTAATAAATGTTAAAAAGACGCGATCCAACAATTTTTCAAAATAGTAATTATATTTATTTATTAAATACATCTATTTATAAACTAATGCATGCAAACTATACGTAATTACATTAAAATTTCAGCGGGGATATCAACAGGTTTGTTATAAGAAATTAAAGAAATTAATTGCAATGGATTCTTAATGTACAAGATCCGCAAAAGATACGCTGCCCCAAAAACGCAGCTGCTTTTTGTTTTCTTTTAATAGCGTTCGAAGATAAATCGTTGGAAGAACGTTCTCTTGGGAAACGTAGATAAGTGCTTCTAGATAAATTATTTTTGTACTATTAAACTGCTCGCGATTTTTCTTGCAAAATATAAAATCGTGGAATCCCGAAAATAATTCTCTGATTTGAAAAAAATTGAGAGATTTTTTAATATTTTTATTATCAAATCATGATAGTTTCAAGTAAATATTTTTATAAATGGCGATTCTGCAGAATTAAATAAAATAATTAATTATACCATATGTTCTGCTATCATTAAATTAGAGTGTAGTGGAGTTAAATATGCATAAATCATATTAGAAATATATTCAAGATATTTAGGCTAAAAGTAGATATAAAAAAGTGATAGGAGAAGACTTTATTGTAGAAAAAATAAAAAAAATTTGTAAACAACCTTTGTAAGTTGGGAGAGGGGATATAATTACTGAACGGATGGTAGAAAGGCTGCTTACTGCTCTGTGTGGACTTGACTTCGATGATGAGTTGTCGGTCGATCGTCGAGTCCAGGATCCACGTGCATTTCTGCTGGTAATACTGATTCAGCTTGAGCCCGGCGCTCGCCAGATCACCACCATTGACCTCGCCTTCCGGTTCCGCCATCGTGTGATCGCCGCAGTAAGTGTCATTGATAAACTTGTACTCCGCGTGGAAATTGAGGCCTGCCTTTGATGACCTCGACCACTCGATGTAGACCGGTGTCCAGCTACGGATACCCACCGGAAGCCAGTCCTGCGCGATAATAGAGCCCGTTAAACGGATGAAACGGGACACGAGGGATATGATGTGGAAAATGGCAGGCAGGGTCGGAGAAGATAAAAAACGCGACGAGAATTATGGACTAAAAGAGCCGTTAAGAAATTGAAAATAAGACGAGCACCGGCGATAAAAAGCTGGGATGGAAACGCGAAAGATAGATAATTATATTAATGGAGAATATAAATTTAATCGCACACGATATTTGCTGCGTGATATTGAAAAAAAAAGGAAAAATGATATTGACGATTTATCGACAACCAGATCTACGTTTAACTGTCAATCGCGGATTTCGAATTTAATTCAATGCAGTTAAATTACACAAATTTAGCCTATTGTTTTCATGATAGCTTCAATTGTATCGGAATAACGAGTATTTGAATGCGAAATGTTGATCCGACGAATCGAAATCTTGTTTATATACTTGTCATTACACTCGATTGGGTAATCTGATAATATGTCTATTAATAGTTATTATATGGATACAGTCAAAGTCAAGTCAAATGTGTGTGCAAAATTGTTGATTATCTAGCGTTGATAGCTTTCTCTGACACTTTTCCAGTTAAACATAAACATGAACGTTGAATTGAAAACATTTACAAAATTTTATTGCCTTTTCAAACGCATGTCATAGTTTTGCAGTTTTCGCATCGGTATGTATTGTAGATCGTAATGCAAAACAATTGTATATTAAATTCACCCCCAAAAGTAATTTGGGTTATTACATTATATTTAATTATTTATTCACTGATTATACATTAGGATAAATTATAATAAATGATGAAACCGCGTTAATGAAACTGATACATATTTAATAACAATACATTATATATTACCTTGAATGAATTTTCTGCAACAATCTTTTTGCGCAGAACTTAATTCATGACGTTTAATTTATCGATGATAGTGAAAAATTTAGACTTTTCATTATCGTAATGAGAGAATAAAGATTTAAATTTTTCATAGCCCAATGAATTTTCTCTCTTCGAAAAAAAAAAAACAAAAAAAAAACAAAAACAAACATCTCGCTAAGAGCGATATAACAAGCACAAAGACGGCAACAGCCGCTTGAAGAAAATTGCGTATCGCGAGCAATATATTTTAACGACATCGCCGGCGTCCTCGTATGACAATACAGAGATATAAAAGTTGCGGCAATAACGATAGCTTTTATCTCGCTGCATTCAAGGAGCAAAAATGCACGCGGTAAGACGCGAAACGGCCGCAACGCGTCGAGATGTATCCATCCGTGAATAAAGTTTGTTCGCCGTTCGCGCGCGCTCACCTGATAATTTCCGCAGAGACATGTGACAATGTGTCCGGTCTCGGAGACAAGCAAAAGGTGGTCCATATTCTCTACGGATTTGCTGACGCAATGGCAGCCGCTGTCACCGCACTTGGTTTCGCAAGAGTTGTTTGGAATTTGTTTTGAGCTACCTTCTACCTATAAACAGACACATAGACGGAAGAAGTTGAGAAAGAAATAGCGGAAACGCATTTGACTAATTATAGAATAATGCGCAATCTCACGCGCATAGTTTGTCTAAAATTTGTTTGCTATCTTCTCTGTGATTGAGATGCTGAATATATTATATTATGAAAACCATTTATATCGCGCGAGATTAAAGCTGTACGATTCTCTCGGTTGTGCGACGAATTTGTAACGTAAATGCGATGCATATCGTTCAGCGCGGGATTACGGTTGCTATGCTTCCACCGGAAATTCAATTGTTGCATTTAATCGTTCTCGGCAGAGAATCGCTGAAACTGTTGTTTCGCCTTCGGGGAACCATGTCTGATCTAACGGAATATTATTTAAACGCGGATTAAAGGCCGGCATCGTGCGCAAATGCAGATTAAAAGTTTTATATAGTTTTCGGAATAAAACTCTCTTCTCTTGCCCCGGCATGCCCTCCATTTGACGGTAATGTTTGCCTGTGACGTTCTCTCTCTTTTTTCGACGTCGACTCTAACGCGATTTTCATCCGCGAGGCGATGCTCGGGGCACAGCATCTAAAGGCCGTGAATAAATTTACGATTTCAATCCCTCCCTATCCTCTCTTCCCCTCTTCCCCTCCGGGGCAGGGCCGATTAAATGAACGATAGAGAGATTAAACATTTCGTCGGATAACTCACGGTAATGACCACCGACTGGTTGGGCGCCGGTATAAAGTGCTGCCTGCACTTCACCGGACCTTCCATGGCGAATAATCGGTGCGGCGCCGGATGCACCACTGAGCCTTCCACCGGTGACGTCAATCCGTAATATTCGACGTCGCATACGCTGGCAGGCTGCTGAGTGCCACCCTCACGTTCTGCAACATCAGAGAAAAATGTGTTGCTTATGAAAGTCGAGAAAAATGGTCGGGGAAAAAATTACCTCGCAGCTTCCGCTTTGTAAAAATAACTGAAAGAATTTTTATCTATACGCAAACGTGTATGTAAATATATTTGATTGTCTCTTCTCTATTATTTAATAAAAAATAATTTGGTTTTTACAACAAAAGTTAAATAAAAATTAAATTATTATTATATTAAATAAAACCGAAGAAATACATGATATATATATATATATATATAATGATGAAAAAATTACCGTGTCTTGTGCATCTGCCGCGGATCTCATTCGAGAAGATTACGAAAGCGATCTTGAATGTATATAAGGTATCTTCGCGTTTTATCGTTCTACGCTCGTTGAACTCTCGCGAGACTCTTGTAACTCTCTATCTCTCTCCTTTGCGCCTTTTAGCTTAATTTTTCCGCAAGATAGTTTCTGACAGCGCGAAATATATATACCTCCGCAAGTTATAGATAGGTAAATCCCCTATGGGCATTTTTATTTCGAGCCGGTTTGCTCGTGGCAAGACTGAATTTCCTCATTTCGTTTCTTACACGGCAGTTTCGCATGATCATTCGCCGCAATTTCGGGGTCGCCTGCTTAAATTCGACCCTTTCCCATAAGGAGATCGGTCTCCACGGGTCGCATAAAGTTTTATGTTTCACTGAATAGTACCCGACGTGAGATAAGGTAGGCTCCAGAATGTCAAGAAATCGAAAATGTTCCATCTTAAAAAAAAAAAAAAAAAAAAAAAAAAAAAAAAAAAAAAAAAAAAAAAAAAGCAACAGGAAAAATGGGTTCGTTGTGCAGGAACGCCGCTATGAACGCGGACTGAAAAGCTGATGAACAAAGCCGCGAACGTGATTCGAACGTGATGTTCGATCGACATTTGCATTTTATTTTCCCGTTTATAAATACGACATTGTTATTTAAGACATCAAACGGTCGGACTCTCCTCATCGATCGCTGCAACGAACATTGTGGGAGAACCACGTTACGAACGCGAGCGTAACACGTGTAATACGTGTAAACGTAATAACGTCGATCGACGACACGGTCGCTCCCGTCAATCAGTGTCCCATCGACGGCAATAGTTTGTCGTTGGGCATTTTTGATTTTGTTGTCATTTACGTCTCTTTTTTATAATGGCTCGTGATTGGATCTGCGCTTGTACGATTGCTGTAATCCGGGATAGGTATTGGACGGCGATGCCGATAGCCATTTCATTGGCGATGTAAAAAATCCGTCAAAACGTGTATTTCATAGTCGACATGATGTGTCTCGTAAAATTCGCTCGATGTTTAAAATCTCATCGATATCAAAATTCAATCACCGTTGCCCGTATTTTATTCTTTGTTCTACTAAAATTCTATTTTATTTCGTGTACTATTGTATTAGTTTGCGCCCGTGAAAATAATCGATTTTAATTCTCAAATTTGATTAAATCTAACGTTTAAAGATATATGAGAAAAAATGTCAGATTACAGATAAGTAAAGCAAAAAAAAAAAAAAAAATGGAAATTTTCAAATAATACATTCAAAAATGTAATGAAACAGAAAAAGCAAATTGTTATTTTATTATATTACTATTATGGATAATTAAAGTTAAACGATGAAGTAGTTAATACATATCTTCCAGATATTTTACTAATTATTTATAAAAGATTATCTAAGTGGAGTTTTAATGGAAAATTATATTGAATGCATCATTATCTTAGCTTTAAATTTTAAATATCGTGCTCTGATCTCGCTTTGGAGCTCCTTTGTGGTAATCCGGCTTTAGTTTACAAAATAGTCATAACAGTCTCAAGAGCGAATTATCCGACCGCGATTAATTAAAGTAACCTGATATGAGCGGGTAATACACTCGGAGTCTCATTTTAATCTCCGGAATTGCCCGGCCAAGGAAAGGTCGTAGCTACTTAATCGGGGTTAAATCTAATCTTTGAAACGGGATTAAGCACGGCCGCTGTTTTTGCGGGACACGTCGATATTGCGAATGTGTCCTCCGGCAACTAACCAGAATCCTCGGCTGAGTGCCAAGCGAATTTCAAGATTACCGTCTGGACGTGCCTATGTTCATCCGATTAAGGGAAACCGAAGCTTTGACATCGATATGCCAGGGCGTATTTACGGTAATTAGTTACTCGTAATTGACGGTTTCGATGCGCTGCGATTCATCATTTGTAAAGCTCCGGGCAAAAACGCGATTTGGGTCGGTTCAAAGACGCTAGCGGACGCATTATGAAAAAGATGCTGACATTATCGAGACCGTGACAATCGAGCACTCCGGCAGAGATCGTCGTTTTACAAAGAAACAGGCTGAGTAACGGTTCTCGTGTTGACAAAATAAAACTGTCTATTATATAATATTAAAAGAAATGAATACGTTTTCTTCAAAAGAGACTTCTCTTTTTACCTCTCGAGAAAGTCTAAGAAACATCACATTATAGGATAAATTTTATTGCGCGATCTCTTTTCTAAACTTTCACTCGGGGACATAAAACTAAGAAGCTTTTCTCAGAAGCGCGTAAAGAACGCGATTGCGCTCGTAACTCGTGACGAACAAAAAAAAAGGGGGGGGGGAAAGGGAAAAGAAAAAAAAATAAAAGAGCGAGTGGCATCGAGGGCGATAGAGCACCGTGCGAAAAAGGTTGACGAGGTTTTTCGCGATTTCGCGGCGCTTACACACGGGGACTTGATTGCGCGGCGACGACGCATGTCATAATCCAATTTCTGACATGCGGCCGTTTATTTCGCTCCGGTTTCGCGCGACAAACCGCGACACGTTCGCTCTCATCCGACGACGCTTCTTTTTTTATGATGCGACGCAACCCATACACGACTTACCGTCGTGGAAGTAGTACGAGACCTCCATATACTCCTCGTCAGTAGGGCTGTTCGAGGCGCGTCTTAAAAGCACCGTCATGTCCCGGCCATTGGACGAGTAACGCTTTGGTTCGACGTACCTGGAAGAAGAATTAAGAGAGCGTCATTTATGCTCGTGTCAAGCTTTCCGTGTCGTGCGCGAGGATTTTTTCACGCTTTCACCGTGCGAAAGCGGTTTATGTTTTCGTTTTAGATCGGAATCTGGCATAAATCGAACGACGACAGCCAATTAATGATTGTTGGTATGTTTAAATATTTGCTTCTATATATTTTGCATCAAAATATAGATTGTCGACGCTTGAATACGTTTGCGAGACCTACCTTTAGTTTATATAAACCATAGTCGGTTTATAATTAATCACGAAAGACTTTGCAAATGATTAAATATAAAAAATTAAGTATAAAACTTTCTGAAAAGACCACTGACCTCTTATCTCGGATTATATAAAATTTATCTTATGAACCAACAGAGAATCGGAACGGCTAAATGATTTTGCCTCACGATCATATGTAATTTATACAGGAACAAATTGCGTTTGCCGGGATCGTATTATGAATAATGATCGATCCGATTTCCTGTAATGCACGTTACACATTCATACGTACCGTGCAGAATTCACGACACTTTTCACCGGAGATGAATTTGGGACACGCGAAAACTTCGACGCGAATTATTAATTCACCATTATCCCGCGAAGGGGGAGAGAAGGGCAAACGCGCACGAAAGGGCGCGAAAGGGTGCTCCATCGGAACACAGAGAACTCGAGACAAAGCGGCATGTAAATCTTGCACGTAAGACTCTATTTTCTCCGGGCAAAGTTATAAATGGACGTCTTGGGAACCGCCTACCGATAGTCCGCCGGCGAGAGAATTGCCTATGAGTTAGTTTTGCAAGATAAATCGGAGCCCTTTCCCTTCGCCGCGTCGCTGCCCTGCGGTGTCGCGGGAGAAGGACCAGCCCTTTGTCGCCCGAATGAGTGCTCAGAGTTACGTCGTCGACTTTCTAGTAACTTTTCCGCGTGACGAACGATCTGACATTAAATATTCGAAGTTAGTGACGTTTGACGCTTCTTTAGATAAATTTATCGAGATCATTCATTGCAAGTGAATCGTATCTCTTCGAGATATGTTTTGCCGAAACGCAAGATCTTTTGATTGATGTTCTTTTTTATATAACTAAAAAAATCAAGGATATTAAACATCAAGATGAAACTGTTATCAAACGAAATTAAAAAAATTAAAAGACTGCCGCGACTTGACAAAAAAAAAAAAAACAAAAAAAAATCGATGTATAATGTGATTAAATAAAATGTTATAAAGTAAATATAATATCAAATTTAATAGAGGGAGAGAGAGAGAGAAGAAATTGATTTTTCATCATTTTTAAATATAGACAGAAAAAAACAAATTATTATATTTTTCAAGAATATATATAATCTCTTTCGAATTGCGTTAGTTCTTTCACATAAATTATAGACACACACGTGTTATTTTAGCTGTATTATACTGGCATAATTATCTCCAAAACGGACCTCGAAATCTTTCCCTATATAATAGTTTATTTTATCAGAGCGTGGGATAAAGTGACGGTTCGATGCGGTTGATCTGTATCGGTTCATTGGCTACTCCTGACAGAGGGTGGCTTTTAGTTGGATACGGCGTGCATGAAGATTAAATTACTTGATGGCTATTCCGAATTGATCCTCAATGTATCCAGTACCCATGCATGGATAGAGATTAAATAGAGCGCGCTCTCCAAGCAATTCACTTGAATAATTGCAGTGCCAATTAGACCCTTTAAACCTGTTGTTTCCACCAAGTGTCGTTTACAAAACATGATAGTACGATCGTTGGCACGCAATCATTTTTGGATCTTGATTTCACGTTATTTTCAAATGTTAAGTCAAGAATACAATTCTCGATATTTTTATTCTTGAATTTTCTAGATATTATGCCAGATATTTTTGCAAGTTTTGTTTTATTTCGTATCGCCTTAATACCGTTTCGGAAGTATTGCGAAAGACGGAAGGCGGAAACCGGAAATTCGGCGAAATACGTGCCCGACTGCAGGCAGCGACGAGAGTGTAGAACGTGCGATGCGGATGAAGCACGGGCGTTATTTCGCATGAATTTTTACGAGATTAGTCGACATAAAACACACGACGGTCCCATAGGCACGTACGTACGTACGTACACTGTATCCGGTCGAGCCTGCTGTTGCTGCCAAGCATAAATCGTCTCGGGACCGGCTGGGATGCGCGCGGCAAACGTTAGAAATTAAAATAGATTAAAAACTACCAGAATGGCGTCAGCAAAGTGCCGCGGGATAAAATGCGCGCACGATGAATATCGTTCTTTTTGCCGAAAATTAGAAACAATCCTTCCTTTGTTTTAAGGGATCAAACGGAGGATCGACAATATGGCGTGTGTGACATTTAGCCGCGAATGTTAATCTTATGTCATTATGTTAACCTTATGTAATCGTCGATATTTCTGTGAGTATTTTGTAAATTTTTCTTATTATAAGAATGGATCGTAATCGGATAGTTTTTATATTTTTCTATCTACAAAGACTTTTTATAATATTTAATATTTGTAAGAGTTTTGTTAATTTTTCAAATATGAAATTCTTGCATTTATCTAGAAAAGTTCATTTCGAAATCGAAATCAGAATAGCACTTTTTCGCAGCGCATCTAGTAGATTCTTCAAATCTATTTAAAGATTTCCCAAACTGTGCAAGACATATGTGCGAGTGGTGTTATCACAATATTTCAGACTTTTTACTCGTTTCGGATCGAAGAGAGCGAGACCGGACGAGTAAGTCCAGAGCGAATCGATCGGTGGTCCATATCGGTGCTCGACCGAGGCGGCGCCGGCGCCTCGAAATCTCTTCTGGGAAATCTCTTAGCCCACTCGTGCATCGCTCGTTTGGCCATTCGTTGGTCGATTCTCGTTCTTTTTGCGCCGGTCGCATCAAGTTCACCCCCGATGCAGCGCCCGCGCGACAGACATTTCGCATCCGTCCATTTCCCACGACTTGCATAATGCATGCGGCCGTTGGCTGTTGCAGGACGACTAGGTCATCTCGCTCGCTCGTTTGACAGTTCCCTTTGCACTCATCTCCCTCTTTCTCTTTCTTTCTCCGAGTTCGGTCAGTCGGTCGGAATCCTGATTCGTGGGTCACCGCCGACTTCCAGCCTCGAGAGGAATCACGCGATACCTTTGTTTGTCGTCGCTGGACTCTCTCGGTCTGTTTCCACGACCGATTGGTCAATCTCGTCTCTGGAGGCTTGGGCATCGAAGTTTCTGCCGACAAACTTGTCCTGCATAGACGGATATAAATCGCGGACTCAAATACGCTTTAATTATTTTTCTCTCAGACATCCAATAATATGCTTTATTTCTTCGTTTTTATACAAACGAGTAGTTTTATCGTCTTTCGTTGCGGATTTACATGAGCACGTGCTGAGATTTTAAGTCATTTGGCATTTATAATTTTATGAGTTTGGTAAATGGAAGAAAAACATGTTATGACATCTGATCGAATAATTGTCGGAGGATTTAAAAATTCCGAAATGCAATTGGTTCTGTTCACGTGTTAGATCGTTACTCAATATGTATGGCTCTCTCTCTCTCTCTCTCTCTCTAAAAATCTTCCTTCGAATATCATTTTCATCACGTTTTTCATTTGATATGACCTCTATTCTACCTCTCTTGAATTTTTATCAAGCATCTCATTCTTACATCGATATCCCGACTTTACTGAAAAAAGCACGTATGACGAATAAAACTATCTGCTGTAGTAATTTACCATGACGGACAATATAAATTAGAAACAAAATAAAAAAATTTGAAAATTTCAACGTTTTACAGAATATTCGAATATTTTCAATAATTTCAATATTATATATTTTTCACAGCTTTATATATTATTTTAATTATTTTGCTTCAGAAATATTCACTTTTGTTAATAGTATAATTTACTTAGTTTTATTAAAATTTCTATTTATATATTATTCGTTTTTACAAAATATAAATATTTATTTGTTTATTTGAGTTTGAATTTTAAAAATCTTTTTGTTTTATGTACGTCTAATTCGTTGGGTGCGTTGTTATCAAACGCTGCAAGTCATAAATTCTACAGCAATAGAGAGAGGGGGATGGAGGGGTATTAAACGGATTAGCCGGTATTCTATCAACGCCCAGCTCGTGCTCGCATTTATTATTATTCGCGTCAGTAAATCGATCGGCATTAAATGTTTACGACGTCGAAAGAACCACGTCTATAAAACGCGCATTTCAAGGTGGAAACTGGTCCTGTCGCGTACAGGGATTTGTATCACATAAACAGCACGCGAACGACAAAGAGTCCATTTTCCTTTGAATGAAAGTAACGCATCATTGAACAGCATAAAATCATGCGGTTTACGTGCTTTTCATCGTATAATATGCAATTTGACATAGAATCAAATTTTTAAGATGTCATCGAAAGAATGGTTTGCAAAACAACTGGACGACGCATGATATAACATCGTTAAATATATATATTACATCCAAATGTATATTTTTTGATAACAATTATCATATATGGTATATATACTATATTTTTAGCGGACGACATCCCGCACTTTTATAGAAAAATCAAACGGAGATATATAAACTAACGCAGAGTGAAAGGAAATATTGAATAAATGTTACAAAAAATTAAAACTAAGTTGCAAAATATTATTGTTGTTTTGCAAAATATATATATGTTTCTTACGCATTTCTTTTTTTAAAGTTATTTAATCAAATGAAAAAGTTTACTATGTAATTGAAAGATTTTTCTATCATAAAAGTCACGCTATATCACCAGAAACGTTACGAGCAAAAGTACACACGCCCGACCAGATGTTCCAGAGTTTATGCTATAAATTTTTGTTACGTCCTTTTATATGCGTCTTGTGACAATATTGTTGGAATTAAATATAACTGGAAACTGCTGAGGAAAAATGGGATAGTTACAACTTTAGACATACTGTTATTGACTCGCGACAATACCATGTTTGTAAAATACACGTTTCGACACAATTTCTGTCGCCAAAGTTGCGACAGAATCTAAAATAAAATCGAATTAAAAAATATATCGATGACAGAGCAGAAAAATATAATATTGACAATTGATAGAACTTTCGTAATTATTCAAAAAAGTAAAGAATATATTATAAAAGCTTTTTAACGAAATTAAAAAATCTTTTTTTTATATTTAATGCGCAAGATTAAAAAGTTAATAAAATCAAAGTAAAATTCATAGTTTCGAGATTCTTGTTAAAAAATTTATCGAAGAAAATCGAGGGGCGCGTATCACTTCCGTGATACCGCATGAATAACTGCAGCCGGGCTTCCGTAATGCTGCGGCAACGACTGAACGATTCCAGATAATTACCATTCTGCGCATTCTGTGACATCTTTTCATTCGGATATGTACTCGCTATAAATGGCCTCGTAACCATGGAATGCGCAGCGTGCGAGGGTCTGGCGCATAGTCATCTTTCATACTTTGACTTCCGGTGAGATGAGTATGAGGTATCGCTTTGCATGCCGCGGCTAGTCTAACTCTCGGATGGAGACGGATGATGAATCTGCCAGGGCTGTTTTATGATTACGCGCCGACGATCTCTCGCTGCTTCTCTTCGATGTTACGACGGGCGCCGGTTTCTATTTCGCGCATCAATTCAGTTCTTGTCTCGCGATCTACGTGTCCGAGGTATATAATGAATAAATCTCAAAGTATATGTATGCTGCGGAAAAAAGACCGCGTCGGTCTCACGTCATCGTAAAAGCATCGGAGCGAAAGAAATTTTGAATACAAGACTCGTACATGGATTAGCGTACTGGTAGGATTGTTGCATCGTTAGCCGATTTGTACTATGCTCGCATTTCGGTAGCGGTTAGGAACTAATCTCCATTTTGATGCCGGGGATTGCATAAGGAGGCTTAACCAATCTCTATCGGTTTAAGCCGTATTGCGAGTTGCCGAGAGAAATTCCCAAATTTACCAACTCACTATTACAATGCATCACCGATAAACCGTGCACGATAGTATCTCTCTAATGACCGCTCTAATAACTATGAGGAGGGGAATCTACTTACTTATCCTGGCCCGCGAGTTCCCGCGGGAGCCACTGCGCAGGACTACAGATCTTCTCTAAAGAGTTGGCGGTATCCAGCATCCCGCTCTCCGGCGAACCGTCGAATATCTCGATTGCCGATTGGCAAGACTGCGCACTGTAAAATCGAACGGGGAACATATGTATTTATCAATGGATTTTATGATTGACCGCGTGTCACAGAAAACTCAACATCGATATCTCTCGCGCAATGAATTTTTTCAAAGATAAATATAATTTCACTTTTGGTAATTTTTTGAAATTTTTATCAAGTTATTAAAAAATTGAATTAAATATACTGATTCACATTTGTATTTATTAATTTCCCTTTTAATCTTGAAGAAAGTGAACGTGTCGCGTTTGCATATTCCGAAATAATTCGCTAAATTGAAACAAAATATTTGAATGTTATGTTTCCGTTCCCTCTAATCGCCTCAGAGATGTAGCAAGAAAGCTGCAAAGCTGCAAAAATCCGACATCGATGCCGCTATTGCGCGCTCTTACTCGCGCAACCAGCATAAAAATGACTAAAAAAGGAAGAGAAATATTCACGTGGTTGATCGGTGAACGAAGCGATATTCTCCTCGTGGTCGGAAATATTTTCTCGGTTCACTTGCCATTCCGATTTACAATATTCCGTTCAAAATTCATGCTACCTTCAATAAAGCTCTCCGTTTTGCGTCTCATGCGTGGCATATACATTCAGTTTATGTCGAGTTTTATACCTATATATATATATATATATATTTGCGATTTCGGAGACACTGACAGTAGCAATGCCGTGAGGATTGTCAAAGATACGAATCATCGACGAGATCGTCATCGTTATCGGTTCCGAGGGTAGTGATCTCATCCCTTTCCCACAACGCGTTCCATCTTCTGGCTTGCACGGAACACAATCTCTATAAGACACGGATACGCGTTCCGCATGTCGCCGCATGTGTCTCGCATGATAATTGAAAATACCCGGGATACGAACGTGAAATGCGTCGTGTCTTTTCGCCCCCTTGCCACCCCACGTGATGTAACGCTACTTTCCTGCGATGAGCCTTGGGACGGCTTCTCCCTGGTTCCACGTTTCGATAAGTTACGCAAGCAACCGCTAACTGTGAAATAAAGATCCCGTCGCGCAGACGTAACGTGCGATCGAGAAATATCTAGTTTCTCATATACATAACAAATGTTGAGCGATATTATTGGAACGATTTTCTTAAAATATCCTGATGCAACATTCAAATTTCTATTAATTAAAGCATCAACGTGTTATGATTATAATTTTATATAGTAACCGCTATTCAGCTGGTCTCTTTACCAAGGCAAAAATAAAGAAATTAATATCGTAGAATTAAAAACTATTTAAGAAATTTCAAACATCGCGAATTAAACATTTTAAGCTATTCAGAATTATTCAGAACAAAAGTCCACTTAGCCTTTCCAAAAATTAATATTTCTCTTCATCTTTCTGAGTTTTTTATACGAGCTCAAAATTTTTAATTCGCCGTTCGAAAGCTTTTAAATAGTTTTATTCTACGATGTTCATTTTGTTTATTTTGCCATAGGGAGCAGCTGGCCAGGTGTAACTTTATATCAAGCATTTCTCGAATAAATAAAAACGCGTTTGCAATCGATGTCAACAATGGAGCTCACGGTCCCGCTTAATGCATTAATCAATAGTGCAAACTATATCGATCATTTTTCGATTATATATCACTATTCTAATGTTATATCCTCGTAAATTTGTAGAGATTGGCAAATGCGATCGAAAACAATAAACAAACACAAAATGTAATTCTGTCCATCGCACTATGCTCGTCATTATATGACTGAAGTTTTTCCTGGTCTTTGAACCGACGCGATTAGAGAAACACGTCGATATAGAAGACACACAGTTTCTCGCCCTCGTCTGACCGCGATCGCACGCGCGTCTCGATGTACGGCTTCTTACCTGAGGTTGTAACTAGCTAAGGAGACGTGTCCGGTGTCGTAAGCGCGACCACGCAACACGAGTCTGCATGTCGTGGACTTTGGCTTGCCCCTGGTATCGTGGTGACCTGCCCGTACCTTCTCGCCGCTCACTTCGAGATCGCAGCTGCTGATCACGGCACCTTGATTCTTACGGAGATCGTGTAGGTCACGGTTGTTGTAGCTACCGGGCTTCATTATCTCAACTGGAGGATTGGAAGAGAATCGAGTGAACTTGGACAATAATTTGGTTGTTTTCATATAATATAAAATTAAAATAGAAAGAAAAATTTTAAATGTCAAAAATTTTAAATAATGCAAGAATCTATTTTAAATTATTAATCATTTCGCAGAAAAATAAAAATGGAAAATTCACGAAAAGATAAATATTATTGAGAATTATGCAGGGTAAGAATTTTTAATCCTAGTTACGCTCTTCTTATATTAGAGAGATGATACGTACATTATTCTTTCTAATTAGCTTAGAAATTATATATATATATATATATATATTGCACACAATAGAAATAGAGGAATTATTATTATTACTTACGACTTTTATTTATACTGTCGACAGCAATCGTCGTTGGAGCTTCTGTCGTCATTTCTATAAAATTCAGTGTCGCTACGAAACCGTTGTAATCGAAAGGTGACACCTCGGGACCAGTTCTGTAAAACCAAATAAATTTCTTTAAAGATGCATAAAAACAGGAAAGCTATATAAATTAATTAAAAATTTGTAATAAATTATTTGTTTCATGTTCTGATAAAAAAAAAAAAAAAAAAAAAAATAGATCTTTTACCTAAACTCGACGAGAAGTTCTTGACCGTCATATATCAATGCTATCTTGTCCTTGCCGCAGAGCATCTTCAGCAACGGGCTCGACGTGGTCGGGCCCGAATAAACAGCGATATAATCGCTGGTACAGTGACTGAAACGAGAATAGAAGTATCTCTATAATATTATTATATATTTAGGGCGGTTCAAGAGCTTCGATACTCTCTTCATCTTCACGCGCTGGGATAAATGCCAATATAAACGAGAGGTGGAAAATAAAACAGGAGACGGCATGGGAGAAGAACAGACTACCGAAACGATCGAGAATCATGTACCGATTTATCAGGGAATTCACGAGGATGAACTGGATTCGAGGGGAGGCCGTGGAAGTTTTGCCATTAAGAAAATATCCAATATTACCGGTAAGGCGAAGAGCGGCTGCGCCGAATTACCGCGATGGGATGGCGTGATTTATTTTATGAGGAAACTTCATCGCGCCTGTACGATCCTCGGCAGGGACGATCCCTCGCAGCTGGGATCACGAAAATACGATTTTAATAATGTGGCCAATTAGGGGTCATCGTGGTTTTCCTAGAGGAGATTAGCCGCACCTTCGGATTACCGGATAGACGAGCGGTGATTAAAAGTAGTCTCTCTCCTCGCAATTATCGTCGCGATAATATTATGTCGTGTTATATTGACTAGTTCTAAAATAAAAATGATTGCTCTTTGTTGCTTTTAATACTTTCGTGTTAGATCGTTATATATATAATTTATCAAAAATATTATATATATATATATATATATATATATATATATATATATATATATTTGTATAATTTAATAAATATTAATCGGTTTTTGCATCGCATGTAATATTTATGTTACATAAATTAAAAATTTTAAACGGTGATTTATTTTCTTCTTTCTAATTCTACTGTCATTCTGATATTTTTTCGGAAGAATATATAATATCAGATGAAGGAAGATAATTTTCTTTAAAATTTTCTAAGCTGTATTATTTGAATCTAATAGAAATAGAATCTAAATGTAGAATCGGAATGTAAAATGTGTAGATGTATGAAATGAATTTTGTGCGGAATTAATCAAAATATATCTTCTGATCCATCAGCGGTATTATTACAATCAAGTGAGTGCTGCGAGCATGTCAATGTTGAAATATTCGAATAGTATTCGTCAAGATTCTGAAGAAACTGCTCTAAATACGTAACAGGTGCTTTACGAACTTTTCTCATAATTCTAATTAATTACCTTGAAGTACGAGTATGAAGAAATTAATGGGAAAACTTTGTTGCTCATGATTCGATTTTGCCAGTTAAAATTTTGTAGTTAAGATGAAATTTCATATCTTTCAAATATTGCTATTTCGTCTCTCATTATTTCAGATTATATTAACCTACCCAAATGCGCATTAACGAGCAACATGGATTGTAATGAAT
Organism: Polyergus mexicanus; assembly: GCF_030449975.1. Classification (NCBI taxonomy): domain Eukaryota; kingdom Metazoa; phylum Arthropoda; class Insecta; order Hymenoptera; family Formicidae; genus Polyergus; species Polyergus mexicanus. The sequence goes on from NW_027223325.1 coordinate 9,804,638, forward strand.
CAATTACCATACGTTACACGTTCTATTCGATTAGCATTTCAGTTTCGATCTAATGATCCTCACATCATGTATAAATAATCTCGATGCATATATAATCATTTTAGTAGATTTTTTTTTCAAATTTTTTCAGACTTATTTCATCAAATATATATATATATATTTTCAATTGATTTAATATTTTATATATTTCTTTTACTGTATTTCATTCTATAATACATATGGTGTTTCCCGCGGCGGTATTAAAATTGGAAATTTTTTCATTTTTCTCGTTTTCTCACACGAGCTCATCGCTTTCGATAAATTAGATCTCACCCCTTGAATGGCGCGAACAATGAACAGGCCGTAATTATTTCCATTAAGAGAGAAGGAAAGGGAAGGGAAGAAGGAAAGGGGGACTGTCGGGAACGGATCGTTGCCGCGGAAATAGTTCTGTACGTCATTTTCCGCCCGAGCGGTTCGAACACTAGAAAATCGGATTCCTCCAGCCTCATTTCGCACGAGGCTCGTGTCGCCCCTAGCTGTCGTGGAGCAGAAAAGAAGAAGCGAATAGGCTTTTTTATACAGCGGAACCATTGTGTGTACATGTGTGTGTGTGTGTGTGTGTGTATATGTGCGTGCCATGTTCTGGCAAAGCTCGTTACAAAATGTCCTGAGATAACGTGGACTCTGGCACAAATCCGTTGGAGTAAATTAAAAATTTCCCGGACTCGATCCTCTCCCTCGCGAAACTCGCGCCGCGCCGGCACTTTCGTATCACATTCGGCGCGAGCATCGGATAAACGGAGGGAGTTTACATTATGCGAACCAGATTTTGCAGCCGCGCAAATACTCTCGTTTATGAAATCAGTCCTCCTCACTTTTATCTCGCGCGTCCTGCGTTACAATTGCTAAATAACTTTTAAGATCATCGATGACCACGACGATTCAAAACGGACACGCAAAATCCGAGGGGAAATGAAAAAAGGCGGTACGCATACAACGCGCCGATGAATACGTTGTCGCGAAACTTCATCGTTCCGAAATATCGTTTCTGTTCGCAATTATTCAAGAGCGCGCAAAGTTTTGCAAAATCGAATGAATCGCGAATATCTGCTAGCCTTAATTTTTTTTTTTTTTTTTTTTTTTTTTCATTTTATTTTGTACAGATATTCTCTCATATTCATTCATATGTTTTCGGGATATTTCATCATCCTTCATTTCGATATTGCGAGTTCTCGCGATTTCGCGTACCCTTCAATATTTCGGAAAAATGATGTTTTTTAACATTATCCCGTATTTTTCTCCCGGGAGAATCTCGAGCATTACGATTTTTCGAGATTTCACAACATTGTACATTTATTCGCGATTCAAAACACAAATAAAGGTATCCCGATCGAAGCATTAAATGCGGAGGGATGTTTTTCAGGAACAGGTGTGGCATAAAGTCCCACGGAACATTTTATCCTCATTAACGACGCCTTTGGAAACATAATAGCGGTTTGCTAAAAACCGCTTTTCGCTCTGCTCGCCTTAGCCTCTCCTCAACGCGCTGATTATAAAGTGATTAAGGGGCAAAATCCGAGTGCAGGGGAATAGCGAGATGTTTGTGTAGTTGCCGGCAAAAAGACTCCACGGCGATTAGGATGATTTTATTAATTAAACGTAGCCGCAGTCACGCATATAAAGGATGCTATATATATCGTCGATAATGCTATCCTTCATGTGCATCAATTAAAACTATCGCTAGTATAAAGGAACCGTAACACTTGTAATTTTATATTCAGCTCTGCTTCCCGTTAATGGACGCAACATAATGTGTTCTTTAATTATAATGAATAACATTAAAGATGCGCAATACACGAATAAAATCTCATGGACAAATTGATATGATTCTCTATTATTCACGTAATAACACGAATCGAATATACATACATATAAAAATGTTTCTTAATTATATTCCTAATTATAGATATGTAATATATGGGACATATCGCACACTTTTTTACAATTGCAAGTATTCTCTGAAAAATCGATTCTTCGATTTTCTTTGAAATACACACACATCATATAAAAGCCAAAAAATATCTGAGAAATGTCTAAAAAACGATAAGACGAATTTAAGTCGATTTTTAGATATCTTTTAGGCACATGTGCTGTCTGGAAAGTGATATTATTATGCGAGATATACACAAATATATCCGTGATCTGAAATAACGCTTTTGAGGGAGCACTCTATTGCGTTTCATTATACAAACCGGATCGCCCTTTCGATGGACGACGACGGCGACCGAGCGAAAAATCTCGGCAATCACAAGACCCGTTTCTTGCTCTGACGTCTTGGTTTTATTCATTCCACGAGCTTGCTCTCGACAATCCATTCGCCTCTGGTTCTTTCTTCGCGCGGAACCTAAGGTGCGCAGACAGTTTCAGGGTATATGTTAATCCGCTTGAGATTACATCGTCGAAAAAGCGTCGGACCGTAATTCCGTTTCCGCAGGAAGAAAATGCGACGGCACTGAAAAGAGCGATCTTTATGCGGGGATTCTCGTCTTGCTGTCATGATGATTCTTCAGCGTCTCTTCGCCATATTGAATCGCGACGAGAGAAAAGTGGATCTGGTTTCGTCCACCGAAGAACCGTGATATATCTACGATTCGCAGTTCTATCTTCCGCGGGATAATTAAGGCGCCGTAACGGCGTTAATAAATTACTATGACGTTACAGAAGCCAGGTGCGCGCGAAGTTAAATGTCAAAAAGGCCGTTGTTGCGTCGTTAATCATCGTGAACGGAGGAAAATGTGGTAGTACAAAGATTAGCACGCCGATTTAATTAAGATTCTCACTGTGGGCGATTTATTGCGACAAATGTATTATTTACGAGAGCACGCGATCTTGTAATATAAAGCACCTTTCTCTATGTGCTATATATTGAATATATATCGAATATATATCCTTGGGAGGAAAAAAAAAAAAAAAAAAAAAAATCTTTTTCAATATTTATTTTATTATTATCCGTATATTTCTCACATTAAGTATTTATAATTGTTTTTTTATTATATAAAATATATATATTGATATATTTTCAAGCTTTGTACGATAGAGAAGCTATCCTGTGTACAGCTCTTACGTTTCATCTTTTTTCGCATCAATTTTTTGTTGCAAAAAACAAGAACGACTGGTACTCTGCCGTTATGTTTTGAAGACTGTATGCAACAAATGCAATTAGGGTAACAATCTCGCGGAAGGCAATAACACCGTAAACAGTTACATTATATGTGACGGTATACGGGTAAATGCTACGTTTATATTACGCAATCAAAACGGTGCCACCAGATATCGTATGTAACTGCGTGTAACTAATGCTGTACTATATACGCTATGCGATATTAATGCACCGCCAGATCCAATTTACTCCTATTAATGCGACATAGATACGTCGCTATTTCACAGTCATCTTGGGGGGGAAGGGGGAGGAAGGGCGCGATAAAATCTGAAATCAAGTATTCGATATACTTTACCTGGTGCCGCCAGTTAATTACGGTAAAATGTGGTCGTGAATCCATTAGCTAGACTCGACTAGAGACGATTGCGCATCGTCATTCTATGTGTTACATATGCTACACATGTCACACATTGCCTACCATGATCATATTTTCTTAAAAATGGCAGATAACTGCATGGGTTCTGTTCTCTTTCATTATCTGTCATTTACAGAAAAATATAGTTCCACAATTAAATATATTTTATTACATGTAATTATCTACCATTCTCGAAAAAAATAGTATATATGATAATATGAAAAAACCGACGAATAAATCGCAGTTCTAGAAAAAAAAACCTGAGATTTGTACCTGTAAATTTTGACATACGCGGGATACAATTTTCCGCGTTTCAAATAATAAAACAACGTGGCGCGAATCGCATTACTTTTGTCAAACTGAGAAGCAATGTTCATTGTTCTAAAGGTCTCTAAGCTCTGGGGCGTGGTTATGAGCTAGCTTGGCATTTAATCCTTTCGTCGTTGTCCCCGGCTCCGTCACGGTGGTGAAATAGAGCCGGCGCCTCGTTGTAAATTCATCCCTGATTGCGAGAAGCGGTCTTCGTCCGCGCCACCGTTCATCCTAGGTGCAAATGCATTGTTATATGAGACCGCTTCCGCGAAATCATGAAACGATAGCTTGGCACCGGCTGGGAGCAACGGTGGCGTCAGAAATACGCTCTTTCCACGTAAACGTGCTTTATCTTCGCTCCCTGAAAATCTGAGTAATTTTGCAAACGTCGGTTTTGTGTATAAAAGCAATGATTCTTTTACCGATTAGTTATTTAAATTAATTATATATTAATTATGTGTTACGTATAGTAAGAAATATTTCTTTTTTTCAATTAATTTTATTTTATCTTCCTCTCTTTCCCTTCTTCCAAAAAATATATAAATAAAAATATAAAATAATTAATACAAAGTCCATATAATTTATATTAACATATATTAGCATTTATTTATGTATAATGTATATATTATAGATTTAATACAAGTATACGTATAACGTGTAAATTTATATATATAAATATATTTGTATAAAATCTGATCTTATTCAATAAATAAATAAGAGGGAATTGAATTAACTATTTTATTTATTAATAATTATATAAATATAATTTAAAGTAATGTTTAAGAATATTAAATATCAGAGTATTAGGTATTATATTTTCCCTTCAAGAGCGTCAAGTAAAAATAATCCAGTACTCTGGATCGTCTTATCGTAGAATGAGGAATTGCTAAATAAATTAAGATAAATTAAATCGTCTACCTTCAAGATTTTCTCTGTTTTTTCCACTCTTTCTTTGCCTTAGTTCCTCATTAAATATTAGGAAGAAAAATATTTATGGAAGCATCTCAAAGCAACGCAGCTTCTTTGCGTCGCTGGGATGCCACTGCTGTAGTGTAAAATCTTATTTCTGTCTCGGAAAACTTAAAGGCTTTTTCAATTCAATTAATTAAGGTCCTTACCATTTCAATTAGAATATTCTTAGCTTCTTACGAATTGCCATTGGAGTCCTCCTTTCTTTCTATTTAGCACTCTTTGGCCAAGCCAAATGATTAAAATTTTTTTTCATTCTCATAAAGAATTTATCACGTTAAATTAAATAATTTTAGCCTGCACACCTTCTCATTTATAATATAAATCACGATAGCAAGTTCTAAAGAAACAAAACTTAAACTTACACATAAGATTATAGACTATGTGAAAAATTTATCCTGACGTTATAAAGCGATTAAATGATTTTTGTGTAGAGTATTCTATTTGAGAGCAATCGTTTTGACTACAGCTATAGTTAAAAATTGAATCGATGTAATAATATAATCTAATTTATTACTATACTTGCGTGAAATAATCTTATGGAATAAGTGTATGCATTTTTTGTTGTTCGAAGATAAAATATAATATTATAGTTACACTTGTGAGCGTCAAAGAGCCTCTTATAATTTTTATACTCTATATATTTTTCATACAAACTGGGTATATTTCCATCGTTATTATCCAAAGATATATCGAAGGTTCTCAAAAACATTAGGTCAAAGATTTCTGTTTCACGCTCAGCACAATGTTATCAAAATTCAAGATATTTTATATTATATTGGTAATAATAATGATAACGATGTCAATGATACTAATGATAGTAATAATAAGAAACAACTAAGAATCACAACAAGTAAATTAATTAAATTACTTAAAAAAATAATCGTTGTTATTTTAAGATGTATTCTAAAAAAGAGAGGAAAGTTTGATTTTTCTTATAAATGAAGAAGAGTTTTGGTTTATCGGATATGTTATTGTACGTCTTAAAAATCTAATTATAAACAGTCGAATATATATATATATATATATATATATATATATATATATATATATATATATATATATATCCATTTAATTAGACATGCAATTTGATAAAGACCCGAAATACGTTGTTGTTTCTGGAAACAATTCAGTGCTTTTAGAGGATTCACTGAGGGTAGCCATTGGCACTGTTGCCTGCGGATTTACCTTGAAATGTTGTTTTCGAGGTTCTGGGGATAACAGGCAAGGCATGAAACAGAGGCGTGGTTGATGTTGGGTCGAGGAAGCGCCACAGAGATAGAGGTATGCTTTATCTCGGAGCTTTACACTCTATTACGTTTATTAAAAGCGCCCGCGGAAGGCGTTTTCATACTGGAAGATATTGATGTGAAAGTAAAAATGTGGAGAGCGTTTCTTTTACGTGGTTTTTTTTTTTTTTTTTTTTTTTGTTCTAAAAATGGCCTTTGAACTATCAAGAAGGTAATATTGTATCAGATTGTCTTTGTCCTTAACTAATTTGACATTAATGTTAAAATATTTGTTGTATTTGTTTCTGTACGACCAAAATTTTAAATCTTTTATTTACGTCTTATAGGTTTACTAAAATAATTACTACAATAAATAATAGAAATTTTTATGAAAGATTGTAGAGAGAGAGAGAAGATATTATTATTATAATACATAAGATTAATTAATAAGTTATAAATAATTTCTAGGCTAAGATAAATGTCAAAAGAATATCAATATGAAAGAAAATCGCAATGCTGACAATTTTGTGAAACCATTTAGATTGAGATTCCATTTCCATTTTACGTGTTTATAAATTACAAATAACAATTATCACGACACAATGATATTCCGTTCTACAAACTCACGGAGTTACTACTTCTTAATGAAGTTCAAGTCGAGACAGCCCTTTGTTACTTCCTCGCTTTGCATTCGCATTGCTTTCAAAACAGGAATATTGTTAACCATTGAGAATGCTCTCTTCTGTGCTCCGTACAGAATGTTTACAGAAATTTTGTGGATCGCGAGAAATGTTCTCGCTAAGCTAGTGCGAAATACCACTCGCCAGACATTCCGAGACATCGTGTTTTACTGTTTCGAGTCACTGACGGCGGCATTCGCGTCGAGCCTTAACGAAAATTTCTCGCGTATTTTCATACAACTCGAGCGGAGAAATTTATTTCGTCATTATTTCGACGTCCCGTTGCCTCGTGATTAAAATCGTCGTCTTTCACGCCCGACATATTCAATGGTTTGCATCGCGAGTTTGATCGCACTTGCAGGCGACGAAGCGAATGTTAAGCGAACGTATATAGCACCTTTCCCCCCCCCTCTCTCTCTCTCTCTCTCTCTCTCTCTCTGTCTCTGTCTCTGTCTCTCTCTTACCCAGTTCGGTAATTAAATTTAACAATTCGACGATCGCCAGAAACTTGAGCCGCGCCGCGGCCCATTGTGAGCGAAGTTCCTTACGACGTCGTCGTCGTCCCAGGAAGTTCCGTTCGTGGTTGGGCATTATATGCGCTTGTCACAACATTTCATTAAAAAGTTTCCGCCGCGGATAAGACGCCTCGAACCAGCTACGCTTTGTAAGGTGTGGTCGCGACGTTCGCCACGAAAGAATTTTTTTGCGCACTATTTCACGGCTATCATCTTTTCTTCGTGATATTCTCGGCGGCTCTTGTTCTTGTGACATACACCTTTTGGGCAATGAATTGTCCGAGTATTACTTTTGTGTCGAAACTTTTGCAAGTCAATCGACTTCTATCCTCTTTCCGTTGTAATTTCCCTTTGTAAATCTTAATAATTATTAAAATTATTTAGCGAGCATTTCTTTTCTGTTTTTTTTTTTCTACTTCTAGTGTCAGAAAATCGTTCATTAAATTGCTACAGAAAAGATTAATTCGACTATGAAAAGATCAATTAGAATTGGATTATATATCGATCATAAATTCTTGATAGAAGTTTGTATGTATAAGTAGAAAGTAGAACAGAAACAGAATTGGATAGTTTTGATGATTGATGACACAGTGTCGGTTATTTGAGATCTTGAAATTTGACATGGAGAATGTGCTCTAGGAAACCAAGAAGAAAACTCAACTCTCATTTAGATCGTTTATGAGATTACGTTGTCATGACCTGGTTTCGTTCCTCAGGGTTAAATCGTCAAGCGGCAAGAACTTTAGCAGAAAAATAATCGTCGGAGACAGTGCTTGTTCGTCGTAAAGTCGGTCAGATTGAAATCAAAGTAACTCTCGGAAAGTTTTTGGTCGTACGACGGGCTCGCCTGGTGACCGTATTCCGGGTTTTCGCCTCATCTGCATCGATATTGATTCGTTTATCGCACGCGGATTTAAATTTATAAACGTGACCCCGGGGGTGAGAGAGAGAGAGAGAGGGAAGATACAGTGACAGTGGGGAGTTTCATTCGTTATTCAAATACTACTCTGCAAACAAACGAAGAAAGTAGGTGAATAAAGATTTGCATATAAATAAAAATAAAGCAATGAAAATACTCGCGTCTAAGAAATTCATCGAAATATTTAACATTTAGAATTTAACACTTAGAATTGAGTTTAATATTTGAAGGACTGTTAAATAATTCGATGTGATAACAAATATAAAAAAAATTTAATATATCGATAAGAGAGAATATTGATTTTTTTTCTTTCTTTTTTTTTTTTTTTCATTTAGATATATAAAATTATACATACATGCTTTTTTTTTCTCTCTCTCTCTCGTTCTAAGCTTGATTTTGGGAAAATTCGCTAAAGAGTTACGGAGTCAGAGAAATACATCACAAAATTTCTTCTTTTCATTTTCGCTTTACATAAAAATTGTTCTAGGAGAAGAAAGAAAATCGCAATCTCCACGTTGTACCGTGTCTATTTTCTCGGCACTCTCTTTCTCATACGCGTACATGCAGATTGAAAGATAGTCCTTGATTGCCAATCTTGGAATTTACGGCGCCGGCGGCGGTTGCGATGCTGAACGGCGCCGGATCGGACTTCCGCGTCGGCGGTCCGTATCTCTCACGCAGCGCGTGCAACATCTCGATTTCTCGAGGAGAAGAAAGAGAGGGAGAGAGAGAGAGAGAGAGAGAGAGAGAGAGAGAGAGAGAGAGAGAAAGAAAGGATCGCCGTGTGACCGAAATCAATTTCGACCTATCGAACATAGCTGTTTCAAACGCGGCAGACTCCAGGACACAATATCCTGCCGCGAGTCATGTCGCTCCTTCGAAGTGCGTCTTTTCTTTCGGCTCCTTGTCGTATATTTTTTTTACTTATTTTATCTTTCTCTCTTTCTACCTCTCGTCGCTTCAAGACTTCGTTTCTTTTGTGGATGAAATTTAGAAAAGTCGAGGCACAATCCCATATCTCGTCGTCTCGGCGACGAGAACGAATAAAGAAAAGATCTCATAGCATCTCGACCGAAATCGTCCTTGCGAGAAACTTCGGTATAAGAAGACGAATAAATTTCTGACATCCCGCGCTCTTCGCGGGACAATTTTATTTCTCGCGACGGTCATCCGAGTGTTCGCTCGCAGAACCAGTGGCGAGATAAACGCGACGACATTCTTCTCGGTGCACGAGAGATAAGTCTCTAATATCGCTCCGTATTTTCTACGGCAAGATGACAGATAACCGGCTACACGACGTTCAATGGAGGAATTAAGTTTGGAATATTACTGTACGACTAGTAGTAGATACGGATACTTTGGCTTGTTGCTAATAATTATTACAAAAACAAGATGATTAGATGTCATTAACTGAGTGAGTTATTTTATCCGCGCGATAATTATTCCGATAAATACGAACACATATAAGCATACATTGATAGAATTGTGCGATAGTCTCTCTAATAAATTTCCGACAGTTTACACTTTCTCCACGTGACGTTCCATTTCCCGCGACAGTCATTCTGTCTTCCGTCTACGGGACAACGAGCAGATAAACGCGAGACCTTTCCCGGGTGTAGACGATGCGTCTTGAGAGCAATTCGATATTTCGTTTGCCGGACGTCTAGGATCGGTTCGCGATCATCCGATTCTATCGGTCCCCGCGGATTGGGAATAATGCAATGTTTTCGGACGTGACATGTGCGGAAATCACGAAAAACTGCACGATGCGTTATCTGTCATTCCTCGTATTTCTCGCTCAAACGGCATAAATTTTCAAATATTAGAGAATGATATTTCGTTCGCGAAATAGCGATGACAAACAAGCGTTGGATTTGACATTTATCTTAATTGATATGCCATCATTGTATATAAGATATATATTGGATGATTGCATAAGTTCGTGCCCGATTTTCATAGATGGCAACTTAAGTTCTATTGTTTTCGTGTGGTAATTGTTGCTTACGCCGAATAGATGACGTTGTCTTATGTCAATTTAGCGTCAGACATTGTTCAGATAAGTCCATTTGTGCATAAGAGAAATCATTAAAAATGGAGAACGAAAAGGTGCATTTGCGGCATGTAATGCTATATGAATTTCGGAAAGGCGTGAGTGTTGGGATTGCACAAAAAAATATTCAAAGCGTTTATTTGGACCGCGCTCGTGCTCTCCGAACAGTCAAAAAGTGGTTTGGCAGATTTCGAAATGGTGATTTCAACATGGAGGATCAACCCCGCTCTGGACGGCCTTCTGGCATCGATGATGACATTGTGCATGCCTTAGTGGAAAGAAACCCAAGGATTACAACTGAGGATATTGCTGAGAGGCTGAACATCGATAATTCAACCGCTTTTCGTCATTTAAAAAAGCTTGGATACATTTCCAAGCTTGATACGTGGGTGCCGCATCTCCTGACTGAAAGGAATAAGCTGCAGAAAAACTGCAGGAGTTGCAATGGGAAATTCTGCAGCACCCGCCATATTCTTCAGATATTGCGCCTTCAGATTTTTATCTGTCCCGGTCTTTGCGGAATAGTTTAAATTGCAAGAATCTCAATTCCGAGGAAGCTGTCGAAAACCACCTTAGAAACTTTTTTCAAGAAAAACCAAGTTCTTTCTTCAAAAATGGAATCGACAAGTTTATAGATCGTTGGAAAACCATTGTAGAAAAGAATGGAGACTATATAATTGATTAATAAAAGTGTTATCTCTAAAATATAATCTATTGAAGTTTATATTTAAATCGGGCACGAACTTATGCAATCACCCTATATTTCGATGTTTCGGTTATCTCTAATATAATTAGAACATTTGCAATGTAGCGAATATCGATATGCATCTCTGCCGGCAACTAATGGATTTAATATTTATTTTTAAAACTGTCGGATATCGATTAACGCTTGCCAAACTTGATCCGTGTTTTCATTTAATCTCGCGCACAAGAAGCTTCTTTCACAAATATTTGATCGTTGCAATAATGCCCATGTTTGTTGCAGTTGAAATTTTTCATTTGTTTTTCTCTCTGTTAAAATATCTCATACCTTTTATTGATATACTTCGCGATCAAAATTGAGATCAAATTCAACATGTATTGAGAAAGACTTGGATATTATAAAAAAAGAAAAATTATTACTTTCATCAAGTCGTGTAAAATAGATCGAACAATAGAGATATTGAAAGAAAAACGATATTAATCAATGTGCAATTGTCTGGTATTTTTAAACAATGTAAACGCCAAACAAGAGGTAACGCCCGCAAAGCTGTACTTTACGTGTACAAGAGCAAAGTTATTGAATAAATAACAAAAAATCAAGGGATTGACCATATCCATTGAATTCAGGCAATTCGGAAATTGCTCTCGCAAACAAGATATTACACAGTAACATCTTTGTTATTGACAAAAGGATAGGAACGAAGAATTGTGACAGTGATTTGAAACACACTTCAACAATAGTAATAAGAGAACTTTTGCGACACCCTGGAAGACACTTAAGATAGTCGGCAAGCTCGAGGAAATATTTCTCCGCAAACGCTGTGGTGGGGGTTACGGGGAAGAAATGCGGGATGTATTCGTAACGATCTCACTCACAGTAAAATTTTATTGCGATTGTGGCGATTATTTTATACGACATTACTGCGGCCTGCGGCATCGAGTCGACGTTTTTAATAGCGACGAGACTTCAAAGTGGCAGACGTTACGTTCAAGCTTCTTTCGCGAACGATCATTGATTACGACAATAATTAGATTTCGACGTTGAATTCGCTTAATTTAACTCGTGAGTTGAAGGGAAGAAACTGCGCATAGAAAGAAAAAAGATTTGTCTTTTGCATTAACGACGATTTTTTCTAATTGTATACACGACTTACGCGATGATATTTTTCTGTTCATCCAGATCACGCGTCTTTTATGCAAAACCCCTCTTGCCGCTCGCAATCGTAATCTCTCCAACGGGAATAGCGTTCCTTTCGACGACAAATCAATGATAAAATCCTCCTTGCGTTTTGCCGTTGCGAGAGATTGTTCACGGTCTTTCTTGCATCTGTCTGTGTTATTTCCAATATCTCAGGGTAACGTAAGGCTCGGCTATTCCGCCTTCGGTTTTCCCAATTCCGGGAATTTCGCCCGTAAAATAAAGCGAGCGAAATGGGAAAGAGAAAATTACGCGGTGAAGCCGTACGATTCGTCGGCTCGTGTAACTCGCGGGTCGGGCGAGAAAACGAAAGATCGATCGTGCCGCAATAGATGACTGTGTTCAGTACTTGCATTTCGAAGGAGGGTATTATGCGACCTTCTACGGTCAACGAGAGAGGACGTGGAATGCCCGATGAACACTTGACCTCTTAGATGGCGAATGTAGAAAATGGCATGTCGGATCGCTTCAAGAATTGGCGAAAGAGAAAGGTAAAATCATGGAAGAATTATGACAACGGATGAACGAAAGAATTGATCCTTACTAATGCTGCTCGTGCAATCTTTAATTTTGTGAAATATTTAACAAGAAAATCTTCCATGCCTTTGTTAAAATTATATATAACTTAATACAGAAATATATATATGCACATACATTAAAGTGATTAAACATTCTTTACATTCTCTAAAATATGATTTATGCAATAAAATTATTGTAATCGTGGAAATGGTATTAAAAGGAAAAGATATGAAAAAGAATGAGAGAGAGAGAGAGAGAGAGAGAAAACTATGTAGGACACGTACCAAGCGCCGTAATTGGGAGATCGAGAAATGTAATAAATCGTGTCTCGAGAAATAAGGAATGCGCGGTATATATGTACTCGACCTTATCCAATACCGAAGAAATCTTATAATAGTGTGCCGGCTAGTTTCAAGAGATGACAAATGAGATACGCGAGGAAGGGCTAACATAAATGATGACCCCATTAGAAACAACTCGCATTTACGCTAGTTAACTCTTAATACGAAGAAACCATTATGATATCTGTATATATCTAACAATAATTATCTTTATGTTAATGGAACGGGGGTAAGATTTCGCTGCACGACAGAACACAAGAATGCAAGAGAAATACAATGTAAAATGAACTAAATAATAATGTATGTAAACTTCTATTATTTAAATGCTTAAAGTTTTAAAAAATATTTAAAGCTTTTATTATTTTTGCTAAATTAACTAGCGTGAACGTAGACGAAATTTCCATGCTTTCGATGTTTTTTGACCTTGTATGGTTTTCTGCAAATTACTTGCGAGTAATTCTGTATAAGTACTACTCTGTTGCGAGTTCTTGTTATACATTATCTTTCGCCCTATGTCGTTTCGTCGCGTATCCATTAATCACAAGTATTTGAAATCGCACGTCTCTCCTCTACGTCGACGATCGCCCCCTTTACGCTAATGCCTTAGGTTGGCTCAGGTAATGCCGTAAGACGCGCACACGTGTTTATTAGTTAATTACGAGCCACCTTCGAACAATCCAGCCATTAACGCAGCATCTCACCTATAATGTCTGCGGATACTCCTTCGATGTTGTCATGAGACAGGATCGAGGGTGCTTCGAAGGGCTGTATGCGAAAGACAAGGTACCACGTACGCGAAATACTATAGGTACAAGTATACAACTCTACTCGAGATATCCCGACGAGAAGTTATATATCGGTACAAATGCTAGCATTTCGGGAAACTAAGTCTCGTGAATGAAACAGCAACAGAAGACGTGAAGTTTGTCTGTAGAGGATTAATGTGCGAATAAAGCTTGCAAGAGTTACAAATGAGATCAGAATGGTATCGTTAGTATAAATTGTAAAGGGATGATAATAAATTGAATAAAGTCTATAGCATTATATACTAAGCGATGTGCTAGTATATGATATTTTCCTTATTAAAGCGAAATATATTGATGCCGCATCATTATTGAACCCGAATTTTGAGGCACTCTTTCAAGACCTCTCAGAAACTTCATTTTTGTTATATTAGCATTTTTTCATTACGGATCGTTAGCGTTCGTACTTTTGAAGAAAATGTCGCAAAGATATTTGGTATATTTTATACATAAAACGCCGTCTTTGAGAAGTGCTATCTTTCATGATCGTATCGTGCTTTAAGCGAAGAGGTTGATTATTGCCTGGTATAAATGGCCCTTGGTATCCGTGTCTTTCCTCTCATCTGAAACCGCACGAGAGGTCTTGACAGTGAAGTAGATTAAAATCTCATTCCCTTCGCGCTTGAGGAAATATGTTGCTCGCACAGGATCGATTATAGTTTCCGTTAATTTAGCGATAAGCTCGACGTGAGCGTAATATTATCTTGTCATAATTGCAACGAGAAATACATGTGTATAGAAAATACAAATATTAATAATCTTTTCAACAACATATTTGTTACCAGCTTGCCACATTATGCTAATTCTTGCACGACTATTTATTCCTCATGAATAATGTATTTACAAGTAATATAGATATAATATTTCTAAATATTAATAAGACATTACACTGATTTATTCATCTACTTCGTTCTAATAAATATGCTAATCTTATACATACGTTAGCTATACGGTAACAATGCGGATGATAGCGGAGATTCTCAATCTGTTTCGAGAGTCTGTCAGTAATTTTGCTGATTAAAGGAACCGTATTGTTCTTGCTCGAAGAGAAAGTTACCGTGGCATTTACGGCGAAGCTAATTGAACTCTAATACGTTCAAGCATTTATAATATAATTTTCGGTTAATTACAGGGCAAGCAATAAATCTCTCATAAATTTAATGCCAGATACATCAATGAGAGATTAATATCGACACATTCGTTGCGCGATACGTTTGCATAGAAATTGCTGATATTCGCGTAAAAGGTTTCTCGATCTCGAGATTCGCCGAAGCAACCCGCTATCCGGAATGGATTTTTGTCTCTCATTGGAATATTTTGCCCGAACTTTTTCCTATGACAGTCTTATTTTCTTCAGAGATGCGAGACCGACTCGGAGCGAAAGTTTTCCGGTATGTGTTTCGCCTTGATAAGATATAAAGATTTGCTTACTGGTCGAGCGAAATAGCGGATTTCTCCGCGAATTTAAATCGAGCGGATATATATTTTTTTTTACGAAATATAATAAAATATCATCAATTTTGGATATGTTAAACTCTTTATTCGCGAATATGTATATTAAATTCGAATAAAATCACAGACTGAAAATTGCAATATATTCTCAGAATATATATTATACATATATATGTATATAAAAGAAGCTTTTGTTGTAAATTATAATACACTACTGCTGCGGAAACGAGCAAAACGGTTTCGCAGATTGTTGCGGTAGCCGAGATATGTTTAATATGTGTATATAACTAATCCAGGACGTTACGTCTTCGGTGCACTAATTGGGATTACGTTGGATTATGTAACTTTCTCTTGTCGCGGATGCTTGCTCGTTTGTAAAGCTGCGTTTGGTATCCATAATATGAGCCGATTTTCCAAATACCAATATCCGCGCAATACGAGCAAACTCTTGAAATAATGGACGCTCCTCGATCCGTTATTAATAACAAAATCGAAAATTAGCTTGTTATAATTTAAAATATATAGAAATATCTCTAAAATTACCATGTTAAATTCATTTAACATTAATTTATGTTCATTTATCTGAATAAATTGTACAATATTTATCTTGAACAAATTATTTCCGAGTTATATACTATATATATATATATATATATAATTTAATTATATATTATAATTAATGATATCATTCTTCTATACTATATATATATATACTTAACGCGCGCGCGAAGAATGATATCATTAATCACCATTATCATTAATTATAATCATTTAACGCTAATAATAGGTATGACAGTATCGGCTGCGATTTATTGATTGTTATTCACCGCACAGGGAAGTCATAATCAATATCGTTTATACGCTCGTAAAGCTAACTACGTCGGTGCAACATTATCCCGATTGTGGCGTATCACGGGTCTAGATCGCACCCAGTG
Source organism: Polyergus mexicanus (assembly GCF_030449975.1). Lineage (NCBI taxonomy): Eukaryota > Metazoa > Arthropoda > Insecta > Hymenoptera > Formicidae > Polyergus > Polyergus mexicanus. Next base: position 9,820,819 of record NW_027223325.1, read on the forward strand.
TCCACTCAGCAGCTTATAGACATTATTATGAGCTATCGCTAACTAACCGCAACTGTATCGTTGTAATATTATTCTGATTGGCGTCAGTCTTGTGTACTGATTGTTTCGTTTGCGCAATCAGAGGCTTAGAGAGACATGCGCAGCATCATTAAGCAAGGTAGCGATCTCTTCTTCTTCTCTCTCTCTCTCTCTCTCTTTATACATTATACGAGATTATATGAGAAGGATTATTCTATATGTAACCTCTCATCCCAGTTGCTGATCCCCAAACGATCGATCGCGTGCAATCTTGCTCCGAATATCGATCAGTGATATAACCGTCGCATCCTCAAGATTGGCTCCGAAAGCCTGGATTCAATCAAGCCCCGCGTTCTGACGAAATCAAATCCGTCCCAGATTCGATAAGGCCAGGGCGGATACGAATGTATTAAATTCGTATCTTGCGAGATGGAAAGCGGGTGCAAATGTATTAGCGGATTTCTTTTTTTAACGTAAATATGCGCATTCGAGAATTTAGTACCTCTTAGAGAAATTTCTATAACCAGATAAAGTCGTATTAAGCCGCGCACTTCGCTTCTCTCTCTCTCTCTCTCTTTTTCTCGGCTTGTTTATCTTTAAGAAAAGTATTTAAGACAAGAAAAGTAAAAGTGTTATATACCGGCTTTTAAAAGTTTTAATGAAAAAAATGTGTAATATTATATAATAGCATATTGTGCTTTGTACAAATTCAACTATTTGATTGTACGCGCATCTCGCTATCGATTGTATTAATTAGGAAACTAATTGCCGTTATTGCGATAATGCGTATAATCGGATTATTTTTACTTTGAATCTGTTTGTTCATAATTTAATGATACAAAATGGTATTCTTACAAGAAACTTTGCGAGCTCTCATCAGTTTTAAAATTCTTTTACGGGTTATACACCATAGGACGAAATTACGTATCTGGATATGATGGTGGCTCTATTGCAATAAATTTTATGCAAATTCCGTCGAGCGTGACGATAATTTTAACAAGGTCGACAATTTTTAATTAAAAATTATGACATACTTCGCGGTTGTGACTCGAGTATTATCGAGATTATTCGCGTACAAGGATGACGACAGCTCGTTTCCTTCGGCGTATAGCGAAGCCGTAGCGCTTAATTGAGGACGAATATAATCTTAATATGGCGCGAGGGCGTCGCGATTTCTCCATAGAGTCTGGGCTCGCAAGTACAACGGAGAGAATTTATTAAGAGAGCCGGCGCGCCCCCGGTATAAGGTCTGGTTTTAACGAGTAAGTCCCATCTCTGCCTAAATGGAGATATATATCTTCCGTTGGGCGCACTTATCCGTTCTTGGCTGACACCAACACGTACGAATTAATGGCCTTGCTCGAACTTCCTTCTTGCTGATTCCCTACCCCCTCCCCATAGTCACTGCTATAAACCACTCGCGGTTACGCGCGGTGCCGGCATCCATCATGATTCCGCGGAAAATGTTTTAATGTAGCATGCACACCGAATAACTGAATCTATCGGGACTCGTAGCGAAAGCTTGTTCAATTATCCACTAATGATACGCGCGAGCAATTTCGGATATACGTGAAACTGATTTTATTTCATGAAAATTTATAGATAATTAATTTTCTTTGATTTAATGATCAAAATAAGTTGTTTAAACTATCAACGACAATTATAAAAGTATTGAAAATAAAGTCAGAACTCTTAATTATTTATAGAAAATAATATGTCACGAAACATTAATCTCTTTGCTAAGATGAACCAAGGACATCATATGTTTTTCGCAAATATCGTAATTCTCAAGTATGATACAGATGTTCAATTAGGTATGGCGAGGATTCCAAAGAGATTCGTTATAGCGAAATCGCAAAAGTATACGATGTTTGCACTATTTGTTTGCGCGTACTTTGTATTATTCGTGTTCGAAGCCGTGTCTGGGCTGAAGTTCCGTGTATAGATCATTAGCTGTACTGGAACTCGTTACGTCGACCAGATTCTGCGAGAGTTGTGTTTAGAACTTCCATAGTGGAATTCCCCTACTGGTCGAGAAACTTTCCCCGTTGCAAAACTTAATTTACATTCTGGGATATCACACAATATATAGGAAATAATACATACGACATAACGTATACAGATAAATAAAGAAAACCTATACACAATAATAATATCTGTAATATTGAAATTGGAAACGCTTAGAATTCATTTTGCTGTTCTTTGAGATCAAGTATAGTTAATATCGCTCCAAGTAATCAAAGATCCGTGAAATAATTTTATTACGTAATATCGAATACAAATATCATATGAAGAATAATTTCTTGCTTTATTAATTTTCTTGTAGTATCTACAAAAAGGAAATTCCTAATAGTCATCGCAGCGAATGCATTCCTCCCTATTATCTCACGGTTTTCCGTTATTCCCCCAAAGTACGCAATCCGGCCGAAAATTTTTGCGTTTATTTTTCGTCCGACGCGTCTCTTAGTCGGTGGAAAGGATTCGTTCGTCCGTAAAGAGGGTGGTCTTTTTGGCATTCAGTTATTAGATCACAATCCCGTACATGTGTGCCGTTCCTGTTTGATATTTCGCGTTGCTCGTACGCGCATGGATTCCTCTTTCTCTTTAGGATGCGGAAGGGCAGGACGCTATCTATTCCCGGGGTTATGTAACCTGGCCGCGCGGGTATTACACCGCTGCGTTGGAGAACCTTAATAAAATCTCTCGGTGAGTAAAGGCCACCGACGTCTCGTATATCTCAATCTGTCGTCGTTTGTCAGGGAATTTGCGGCACAAGCGTCCCCCGTTTAGGTGTTATTGCTTCCGTTTACACACATGCCAATTATTTTCTCCAGAACGTTACATTATTATGATTTTTCTTCATATTGTTACGATATCGCATAGGGAGATAGAAAGCTAGAGACTGTGACAATTATTTATATATTTAATAAAGTATGCGTTTCAATATCTCTTTTCAATCTTATGTTAGTTTAAAAAATAAAATCTTTGATTATAATTTGGTATTATATATATATATATATTTATATTATTAGTTGTCTTCCCCATTATTTTAAATTAATCGTTCTTCTATCTACTTTCTCTTAATTCTACAGTCTATCAATTCACATGGCGCGTATCAAAGCTGAGTGTCTAGATACGCAGCGATAAATTGAAAGGGTCTAGTAAAATTCGAGACGTTATCTCGTTTCGCGCGCGTTATCTTTCTTCTAGGATACGTCAAGATATAAATCGATACGAAAACGGGAGAGCGACGAGAGTAATAGGACGAGAGAGGAGGAAAGGAGAAAGATACGTTACGAGGATATCTCAGGAGCAAGTCTTCTCTTTCAACTCTCTTTTCCTTTCCTCGAGATCCTTGCCGTGAGCCCCGCAGCTGAGATTCGCATTAGCGAAATTGTCGCTGTGCATGGTGTAGAGCCGGAGGAGAAAGATGGAAGCGGCATTTACATTGCTTTGACCAATCAAGCATCGGGACGATTTAAATAACCGAACTACTACTCCAGTCGTTCGGTTCTCTCTTCAGCAACGACTTCTTGCAGCTGCTTCGCTCGCGAAACTATTTCCTCTCTTTCTTATGCTTCTCTTGGCTCGATCTTTCTCCCTCTCTTTTCACCATCGCTCGATTTTTCTTGATCGCCTTCACGAGATCTGTCTCTCATTCCCGTTCATTCAGTCGATTTCCCGTTCTGTACCGAGCGAGAGAAAAATATGCAAAGTACCTCGATTATCAGGCACAGCGACTTCTCCACAGATATTTTCTTTCCGCGAGATGATTCAGAAAATAATTGGATCTAACGACAGATAGTTCGTCGTCGCGTAGAAATTCTCGTTCTTATGGTAATGTTAGATAGTAGAATGAGTTCACGGCATTGCAGAGAAGTCGAGATTATTGTCAATACTCGAGAGATTTTTTTTCCAATTGGTTAGCGGGGTCATCGCAGTTCGATAGTAATTTTATTTCGAGTCCTTGGGAAAGACCGGAGCTGCGATATAAAATGTCACATTGCAGTCTACGATAATTGCATTTACTTCAATTAAACGTCCGTCCACAGAAAATACTCACTAATTAATTTCGACAAGCGCGAATTATTTCACATTTAATAATTTTTAGCTTAAATCTCTTTAGCTAGTATTTATTTCTTAATTTAAATAGATTCGATTAAAAATTCTTTTTCATTTGGAATTGTTTACGTTTGGAATTTTTTATATGGAATTAAAAATTCTATTCGATATTATATTAAATTGAAAAGAAATAATGATGATATATATGTATGAAATAATATTATGAATAATGATGATTTATTATATTTATCAAGCTAATATCCCAACGTATATAAATTAACAAAAAATTTATTTTCTCAGATTTTATAAAAGAAAAGTTTAATATTTAATATTTAATTTTTTAAATAGCCAATTATTTTATATCGCATGTGAGGCTGTATAATACCATACATTTATTTCTTGTTGTATATTAGCTCGCTTTTTTTATGAAAAATGTAAGTTCTGTTCGGCTAGAGGCTAGAGGAACAAAATTTTACTGGAAAGTTCAGTTACAGGATTATCGCGAGAGAGCACGTGTACATTATTTACCTCGGAACTTCGAAGTTGTGAAGCTTACGCAGGTTTATACGTTATACGGACCAACGAGACGAGATGCCTGCGAACTATCCGATGCAATATTGCGACGAGGCCGGCTGTTGGTGAATAGGGCGGCAACCGCTTTCTATTTTCAGCGTAATGGCACATATGATGAACAAGTCTGTGTGCGCGTGGTGAAATGGTGCACAACTTAGTTGTTTTCACCAAATTACGTAACTCTATATAAGGCTGTGTATATGCAAAAGATGGGGAAAAATATATATGTCGATAAAAAGACGTTAAAATTTGATTAAATGTTATATTTATTATTATTAATTAAATTCGTATCTCAATCTTTTTATTCTAAATATTTAATCATAAAAATCAATAACTTCGATTATTTCATTTATAATCAGTATGATCAATATATAATAGAAACCCGAATTCTTTACAAAAATTTTCAAATAATTCTGAATAATTTTACGATCGTGTAGTAGAAAATATAGTGGATTCTTGATTTTTTATTAATAAATAAAAGCTAATGTGTAAAAAGAGTAAAGCTGATTAAAATAGTTGTTATAATGTTTGCCCTTATGAAAATGTGATATAATCATGTACGTGGAATAAACGTTCCAATTATACGCCGCAGGAATTTTAGAGTTACACTTTGCAGATATGTACAAGAGACGAGATGTGCGGGGTACTTACAAACAACACGCGCGGTGATATTGCATTCGCTATCGCCGTAGCGGGATAATATGTAACCACGACTCTATCTACTTGCGGTGCGATACGACACGGTCGCGGGATCGTAACGAATATGTATATCCTTTGTTATAATACGTTAAGGTAAAATAAATGGTAATTAAAATGAACAACGCTCGCGCTATTAAATAATATTCAAAAGCACGGAAAAATATGCACCGGGTTGTGCTGAAAATTAACAATAACCGATAATTAAATATCGCCTTGGAACGACGTTGAATATCGCACAGGAGAGAACAATGCGAGCGTTGAAAATTTTGTACAGTGCGTAGTCGTGTATTTTACGCCGGTTGTGCGTATCGTTAACGTAATCATCGCGTATGATTTTATTAGAAATAATTATAAAATAAATAAATGTAATTGGATACATATTTAATTTATCAACGCCGTGGGGATACACCTGTCTCGTAATTCTTATCGCAAATTACATTATGAATTTACGCGCCACTGGTCTCTTCCGGTGGCGTCGTAACAACGTCATAAGAATTTTACGTCCAACGGACGGGACGTAACGGAATAGTGAGCTCGTTTGTCGGCGCACCGGGACCGTCGACTTTCGCGGACATTCCATGCGTTACCGTGTCTCGGTGTGCAGTCACTTCCGGGGCAACATCGTGCGGTCGCCGCGACCGCAGCTTGCGAGTATTAAGCGCTGTATAAACAACATGCGGGGGCCGCGTGCAATATGACGGCACGCGCACGTTGCTGCTGCTTGCGACATAATTCAATGTGTTTGAATATAACATTGAAGCGATGTTACGAAAATGATTAGATAAATTAGGTTTATAACATTACGCGGTAATTAAAAACAATGAGAACTGCAATATTTATATGTAAGAAATCTAAATTTGCATATTTCTAATGTAAATTTTCATCTTTATAACGTTAATCAGTATTCTCGTAAGATGCATTTGTGAAAATAATTTAAAAAATGCCATGTATTTTTTATAATTGGTATAAAACACTAATAAATGCGCCATTTATTTTGTGTGTATAATTGTTTATACGTATTAATTTTAGTTCTCTGTTTTTTCAAAATAAATTAAATAAAAATTACACACATACTTAATATTTGAATTATCAAATGCGTTCTTCAGTTATGACAGGCTTTTATTGGTATAAAGTAATGCATAACGCAATGTCGGAATACACGCGAGTATCGATTTGACATATCTTTTTAAAAGTAGATATCTCAATGAGAGCTGCTCACGGTATATTATTAGAATATTATATATAATGTGCGTGTTATATATAAAATATTATACAATGCGCTAATTTACTTTTTATAAATAATAGACAAAAATGATTATAAAAAATCGCGATATCTCTTGCTGAATATTGAAATGTACGAATATTAAGAGTTTCTTTTATATATCGTGGGATGCTACCCAGAACTCTAAATAAAAAACCGGAATTGTGTGAAATTTATCTTTAAAATATTAAAAATTGAAATTTTATTTAAAATTAAATTACAGAATTAAGAACGTGCTATAAAACGATCGAATCGCAAAATCGAATAATTAATATAACGATAAATTCCATAATAATCATTAATCGTTTAATAAATAATTGATCTATAATTTAAAATACTTATATAATTTAATATATCTCGTATATATATTTTATAATATTTAAATTATTTCGGCAACGAATTCGAACAATATCTTACACGGTATTTTTGGCCTTGGCGGCGTAAACATTGGCGCGCGTAAACATTGTTTATGTATCACGGCCTTGTTATCATTTATATAAAGACACTTGAATAGAACTGTAGTGGGGCGAGACGCTCAAATTCCTTTCTTACGTATTATGATTATCATTCGCGCGGCGATACTCGAGCAATAAAGTAGCGGTGCGTCGTCGGTGCCGTCATCGTGCCGCGGACGGCTTTCGCGTCTTCCGCGTGTCAACGCAGCATTGCCACGAGTCGCACAATGGCTCATATGTGGCACGCGCATTTGTGCGTTGAACGCACATTAGTGCGTCGTCGTTGCCGTCATCGTGCCGTACGAGCAACGATGCGTCGCGTTGTCGCGATACCGCGTTTTCGCGTCGTCGCGTCTTCGCGTTGAACTTTTTTATCTCGTTTTCACGATTGTCATCGAGATTCATACTTGGTTGCCGACTAAATGGGATGTCTCTCAGCGTTGCAATCGTTAATATATTAATACCTATTAATATAATTAATTTTATATTAATATCAATTAATATTAATACTATATTAATATTATTTATTATATAAATATTTATGTATTAATAAATTTAATATATTAATGCAGGAGCAACGTTAAAACGCCTCAGTATCGCGGCTGAGGTGAATGCCGGCCGCGTAGCAACGTATGTTCGTGCATAGTATAGATGCATGTTCGCGCGGTTAATCTTGAACTTCGGTTCGAGAATCGGCTGTTGAGGGCACGTTCTGCTCCGACGAACGGTTCGGCCCGAATCGGTTAGAGTTCGGTCGATTGTTTTGGAATCGTCGTTCATGGGTCCCTTCTCTTGTACCGTCTAACAGCACATTGTAGAAATACTAACATGTTTGGCATCTGAGGAGTCGGCTGTACTAATTAGGTTCGATTTTCGCTCGCTAGAGAAGTTGATCTCCCGCTTTCGAAGTGATCTAGATTGTTAGCACGTAGATAGTGGGTATCTTCATTCTCGACCCGTCTATCAGCCTTACGATAAACCCGGCTCAGTCTGTATGATAGAGACTTGGTGGTTCGTATGAAATCGTTCCTAACGATGTTCTAGTCGGCCCTCGATGGGAGCAGGCGCGGGTCAAGAGTCGAGCGAACCCCATTCGCGATGATTCCATCGATCGATTTCGTCTTCTTCCGCTTCCGCTTAACCTTCGCTCGAAGTAATCGGTGAATTCCCGATTTGTCGACTCGAAGTATGATTCTCACGTGAAACGGGATTCGATCGTGCCGAAATTCGAAAGTGCGGGAGTGTCGTTTAAAGTATCGCGCGTATAAGTGCGGAAGTAATCTTTTAATAAAAGTGCGGTAAAATATCGCGCGTGTGAATCAACCTGAGAGGAGGAGGAGGCCTAGGAGAGGCATCGGGCACCGGTGGAATAACCCTGTGGTAAGTAATTTACATTTAATTTATTTAAAAAAAAATTATTTATATTAATTATTAATTGCGTACGTGCAATTTAAATTAAGCAGTTAATCGCGTAATTTGATTTTTTTTTTAAATATGATTTAAAGAAGAGAGAATTAGAAAAAAAGATTGTTATATGAATGCTATAATCTTGTAAAAATTTTAGATTATAGTTTTTACTTTTGGATTATAGTTTTTATATGGAATTTAGTAGTATATTTCCTCATTTCAAAATTTATAAAAGTATAATATTTTATTAATTTGCTTATTATTATATGCATCGAATATAAAATTCAAAACGTATAATAAATTTTTTGAAATTTTAATTATTTTGAGCGCTGCTACAATTTGGATTTTTTATCTGTATGTTACAGATCAACGTATCGACCTAACATCCTGAGAGGAGCAGGAGGCCTAGGAGAGGCATCCTGCAACGGCGGAGCAACCTAAGGGTGAATATTTATTATTTTTATATTAGTTATTAAAAATCGCGTACGCGCATTATAGTTCAGTCTCATTATTTGAATAAATTAAAGAAGAAAAAAATTAGAAAAAAAAGACATAAATACCGATAAATGTTTCTATTAAAGAACATAGTCTTTTAAAAATTTATAAAATTATTCTATATTTATATAGAACTTCTTAGTATTGTTCGCATCGGATATAAAATATTCTGCACGAAATATTAATTATGTTTCGAACGCTGCTATAATTTGGACTTTATATTTCCATGTTACAGACAACGCAGCCTCAAGACCAACAACTCCGCTGTTGCGCATCAATGCTGGTGAGTGATGAATTTTATTTTATTTTGAGTTAACGGATCTGTAGATATTGTAGATGCAAATGTAGATTGTAAATTGTAGATTATAAATAGATCCGTTGCCTCAAAATGGATGGGCTAGAATATATTAAATCAAATAACTTTTAATCGATTTTTTTAAATATATATTAAAACATATATTACAGATCTAATTTAAAATATAACTTACAGCAAAAATTTGAAAAGAATGTAAAATATTTTTCAATTGGTAAATTTTATTTAATTTATTTAATGAAGAAGACGATAGTATAATTTTATTAATTATATGAAATAGTTATAATTTATTTTTATATTGCGCCGATTTTATATTAATTTTGTGTAGCCCATTCATCTATATTATCATATCAATTAAAGCTTTGTTTTAAATGATATAAAGTCAAATTATCGATCTATTAAATTATATGAAATATAAATGTTTTATTAATTTTATTTTGATATAAATTATATATTAATATAAATAATATTATATTATTATAAGAATTTCTCATTCAATTAATTTTGATTGACAACTTGGCATTATATTAGTTAAAATAAAGTTATATTAAAACGACGCATGATAAATGGTCGTAATGCCTCACGATCGTAAACGAACGTGAAGTTACGCTCATGCGGCGATAATAATTAGCAGGCAACGGAAGGAATTTCTTTCCTTCATTGATCTCCGATAGAGGTCAAAGCTACATCTCTGGGTAGATGTAGCCAAAATGAATATGGCCAGGATCAACGAAAGGTAGGTCCAACTGGCCCAACGAAGCAGCATACGGTGCATTTTATTAGGGCACGCGAGTAGGATATACGAGTAGAGAACACGAGTAGAGCACGCGAATAGGACACGAAATTTTGGTGATCCCATATTCCCATATTCCAATCTTACAATTAGCCAGCAAAAGTAGAGTTGTTAGGACTATTAGAACTATTATAAATTAAGATAGGCAGTCATTTCATTCCTAAAGCATTTAATTCCTCAAGATTCTTCTCTAAGGAATTAAATGCTACTTGTGGAATTTAAAAAATATTAAAACTATATTAAAGATATTGCAGAGGTGAACAAATCAATTATGAAAAAAATTAAAGTAAAAATTAAAATAAAAATTAAAAATATAATTTAATTATGAAAAATGTATCTTAATATATATTGTAAAATTATTCAAAAATTTAATATAGCTTTTCTTATACCAAAAGATTATCAATAAAATTCAAAAACTTTTATTTAAACATTTTGTAATTGCAAATATTGTTAAAATTCTCTCTCTCTCTCTCTCTCTCTTCTACATAATATAAAAATTATTAAATAAGTATATCAAGATTCGATGTTAAACTAACGATTAAATATTAGCTTCTTACTCGCAAAATTTATTGATCGTATTTTTGATATTGTAAAAATACAAGTATACTTGAAATATTGGAAAGTTTTTAAGATTAAATATTATTAGTCACGCGCTGAGATTGAAAAATCTGCGAAACAAAATAATTTACTTTGATTATCGTTTTTGATTAGACGTATTTTACGAATTTCGCGTCGCTTTAAATATTCACTGAATGATTTTATAAATAATATTGCAAACATTGCGTTCTTTCCATGTTTTTGGACGAGATCTTGACGAAGAGCCTTATCGCTGTTCCTCATGTCAGATGGACGCTAGCGAATGCGCGGTTTGTACTGGCGGAGAATTGAAATGATCATCATCGTGGAGAGTTATTTCTCGTCGGTTTTTATGGGGTCTATCCGCGACGCTCAGTTCGGTGCCTCGTTAAAAATTGAAAGTTTCCGTTGCAGAGTTGGAATTAAATCCAGGTTTTCTTGGCGGTTCCTGAAAGCGATGCTTTTGCCAGTGATTTAATAACGATCACCAGACACTTTGAAATCGAATCACGAGAAAAATTCATTAAATAGTATACTTTGAGAGAAGATATTTGCTTTTTTTTGTTTTATTCAGATTGCTCATAACGGATTAATTATAGCAAATCGTATAATGAATATGTTGGATTCTATCAAATTTATTACATTAATGAATTTCATAAATAGTTTTACAGGAAAATTTAAATTAGATCTGTTCTATGTTTACATTTGTAGGTGAGCATATAAAATTATATATACAATACTAAAAATAAAGAGTAAAAAACGTCATATTAACAATAAATATATGTGACACATATATGTAATATTTCTTTATACAATTTTAGAATTAATATTATAATTAATTTCAATCCAATTAATTATCTTTTAACGTTGAAATTGAAAATCTTCTTCTATATTTGAGAGCGCTGTAATTTACCATGCCGAACAATCCGTACCAAATATTCGAAATCGGAAAGAACGGCGATGTGTTTCGTTACGCGATTTACGAGGTTTCTACGCACCGTGGTCGACGAGTGAATGCCATCAAAAATTCATTTTGTGAATTGAAAACCCGGTTGTCGTTGAAAGGGAACGCAGAAAAGTGGAAGCGGCGCACATATTCGAGAACGGCAAGACACACAATGGCGCAGGGGAGACAAGAAAATAGAAACAAAAAGAAAAATGGAATTCGCGTATGAAATTAGCCGAGCGGTAAGCAAACCGTCCAGCTGCGCTCATACGCCAATTATGTACATCGATCAAAAAGTAGATGTAGCTTCAGGATATGCAGAATTTTGCGCTCGCGCTCACAATCAGACGTATCTGAATACGCACGCATATTCTACGTTAGTTTTATTAAAGGATGAAAAAAAAGCGCGGGCGCATGTGTGTGTAATTATTTTGCATTAATGTGCAACTATATCAGAATATTAACAAAATCACACGATGAAGTATATTACGATGGCATTTTTATATATTTATATCTCACAATATATTATGATAATCTACTAGTGGAATTACCAGGGATAAATATAAAGTTTAATATATACTATCAGAATAAAATTATTGTTTACTACGTAAATTAAAGACGCGAATTAAAGTAATTTATTTGATATATAAATAAATTAGCTTTAAGTTTTTATCTATGCATCTACATATTTAATATCTATACAAAAGGTTCATTATGTTCGGCATATTAGGGTTCTGTCAGTAGGTAGCGATATGAATATAAGATTATTCAGTCACGTATGGGCTTCTAGTATATACCCTTAGGACACGCTAAGCCTTCTATGTGTACGGCTGTGCTGACATGAATTTTCCGCACGAGGTTCGCACATGCAAGCGTAGCCGCAGATATTAACGAGCATGAGTGCGCCCGCGGCGTGACATGTGACACAATGTACCGCGTGTGATAGAAGAGTTCCGTGTGCTGTTCCGACGCTAAGGGAAGATAAGTAATATCGCATCGTCGTGCACTGTAATAATCTCGTGTACCGGCTTGGTCTGGCGAAATTTCGTTACCATGTCACTTCCTATCGCGATCAAAAGGAAACGGGAAAATTACGATTGCGTGAGATATTACTGTGTCGCGGTAGAAATCTCGGTTTTTCACATCGGCCCTAATCCCGCTATTACGGCTCTATTTTTAATGTAGATTGAGAGAGTAAAATGCTGCCGTTCTGTTATTATTATTATTACGTAGGATTGAGTTATTTATATATAATATTTGTCATTAAATTTGCTTTATTTTTTAAATCGAGTGATACGAGTAAAAAAAATAACTTGTAAGAACACTTGTTATTTGGTAATAGAAAAAGAAAGATATCTGTAACGAATAAAAGTGACATATATATATTATAGGAAATCGTTAAAGTTTGTGTGATAATTTTCTTGAATTGTGAATTGTAACGTGTGCTTGTATCATTATTCAATTATAAAAAATACATGGCACTTGCCCATTTGAAATGTATGACCCATCTTTTGTATTTTTTGATTCTCGATCATCGTAATTATATCTCGAAACTCCTGAACATATTCTAGCTTTTTTTCTAAACGAAGAGCGATATTTTCGACGCGTTGCACTGATTTTCATCTCGATTTAACAATACGTAAATGCGAAACTCAATTACGCGCAGCACGCGAGTACGCAGATCCAGAGTACTTTTGTAATATCACGCGCACGCATGAATGGTAGTGCTAAGTGCATTCCGTAGGTATAGCATATAATTGCGTGCTCCACGATGGATAGAAAACATCGAAAAACTCGCGAGAGTCCGACGGAATCTCTCTCTCTCGTTAAAAGGTCCTCCGAAAAATTGGTATCACCTTGATAATCTCCGTGTCAATGCTAATGTGAGTCTATTACGCGGCAATTCGTTTTCCTATGTTCAATCGTGGAAAATAAAGGAAAAATGAAAGATAATGGAAGAGAAGAATCGCGATTGCGCGAGTAAAATGGAACGGAAAATTTCTATCTTTTAAATTGAACTTTAAAATATATACATTTCGCGCGATTATCCTCCCAGCAGCATGTTTCTTTCGTAATATACACATGCTTTTAATGCCATCAAAATTCGAGACTAAATATAAACTGATTGTCAAAATGAAGGATATCACATTTATGTCAATTGTCTACAAATTCGATAACACTGTTTGCATGCGCGCTATGTAAACGACGAGCTTCGGCATTAAAGCGATTTTCAGTATCGTTAATACCTTGAATGCGCCCTGTTGTAACTTGATTTCCGTTACTCTGCGCAAATTTCGCGCAACGAGCAGACTATGGTATCAGCGTGTAGTTCGATTTTCGTGACACTTCATTAATTATCGAAGCGCGTTTACCGTGTAATTTAATTCATGTCCAGCAATGTCACAGACGAGGACCGGACGACGCGGGCGGGAAAGCGCCTCGCAGTTGATACGCGAACCTTTCGCTGTCGCATTTTTCATGGATGTTGCATTACATTAATTGAAACTTGCCAACAACGCTCGCGATTCTTGCTTGTAATTTTACAAGTGCGCCCAACGTTTTTTTTTTTTTTTTTTTTTTTTTTTTTACGGAAGCAATTACGTCATTAATTCTTTCTTCTGATGCAGAGTTATTTATCTTATGTTTTTCTTGTATTTTCTGAATAATGCATGAATGCTTTTATCTCATAAAGCTTTATGCTGACTTTTTTTTATTAAATAAGGTTTGAATGATATTACATTTAAAAATTGAAATTAAAGAAAAATTATTTAAGGAAATTTTTTGTTTAATAAAAATTTTGCGGTTGAAAGAAAATGCGTCGTTTTGAGTACACTCTGTACAGCCGGCCGATTAAAGTTAAACAGTGTTTGAGTGGGTTAACGCACATGTTACCTTGCTGCAATCTAGTGCCTCAAAGAAAGGTATACGCAAACCAGTGATGGTTCGTCGACAAGAAAAGCAGCCGGGTAACACACGGTAACAGCCAATAGCATACGTTGAAAGCAACGGCTTGCGGCTGCTATGGGAGTGTGTAAGTTGCACCATGGTAGGTAGGTAGGTAGGTAGGTAGGTAGGTAGGTAGGTAGATAACTGAGAGGATGGGAAGTACAAAAGCTTTCAACCCTCTCCCGTCCTTCCTTCCCTCTTCCCTTTCCCTCTCTATTTTATACACACGTACGTATCCCACATTCTACGCGCGGGTGGCACGGCAAGCCATCTCGAATAAACGGGAATCCGCCCTAACTTTATGCGGCTCTTATTAAATTCCAGCCGACGAGAATCGCTAAGGACGCGACACGCGCGAAGGCGCGCCATTTATTTTACGCCTGTACCATCTTTCATGCCACAGATTCGATTCGACCGTCGTGTCGCGACGAGTTAGATTGACATAAACTGCTTCTACGACGCTAATCGATTAATTAATTTTTGGACAGCACGCCGGATCTCAAATGAGATTATTTTAATGCGATGAAAATCGGTAATGGACTTTGTCAACTACAGCAGTAATCACGATTAATCGAAGGGGCAAAAAAGCCATAAAAAAATTAAAATATTATGTCGAAAAGAAATCATGTTTTGCTGCCAAAGTAGATAACCTGTTGAATGCAGTTGAAATGCAATATTTTGTTTACGCTGTTTCTGCAAAGGTTTCTGTATGCTCTCAACAGTACGAAGATTGTTTGACAATCATATTAGATAGCTAACATGTTAACATTATTCAAAATAATATCTTAATGTAATCATATGTATAGTATAAAATGTATCGTGGAACTTTTTAACATTGTTAAAAAATTTGCTCTTCAATACGCGAGTGCTGCATGATATCTTTGTACATTATTAAACATCAACGGAAAAAGAAATTTCGAAAATCCACACATTTGATAGCGTGCGCTGACAAGGGAAACTGCAGTCGCGGTGTCGGCGGAAGCCGTCTATTTGCGAACGGCGGAGCAAAAAAAAATGAGGAAAAAGAGAAGCAAGGGAGAAGCGGAAAAAGGGCAAGGGAGTGTGAGGAAGAAAGAAAAAAATCGCTGCCTCAGAATTCCCGCGATGTAGTTGGAATAATTTCGACGTTTGCATGGATGAGGATGGTACTACCGTCGCTTTCAACCCTTTTCTTTTCCAAACCTTCTTCCCTTCCCCAAGAGTCCTTTTCCGCGGCGTGAATTCGTTGTACGCACGGCGAACCGCGACTGTCGTCCCTTAACGCGTACGCGCTCGCAGAGTGCAAAACTTAACTCTGAATAATAAATCCGTATGACGCCTGAGGACGAGATACCTCGTAGATCTTCCCGCTGTGAATCGTATAAGGTTGATCCGTTACGAGATGTTCCTCGCAAGTTGCTCAGGCGTTGCCTGAATACTGGTAACCCTATCGCTATCGCGAAAAAGGAGTTCGAATGAACATCTGGCGTGGAACATATGTGTCGCGCCGAAATAATCCGCTCAAGAATATATATGGAATTTTAATAGAGATTGAAGTTTTCTCGCACGATGCAACAATTAGATGAACAATTAGAAAAGTTTCATATAGAGAGCTTAAAATTTCGCACGCATGCGTATAACGCGCTTCTTCAAGCTGAACGATCAATATTTCACGAAATAAACATTTCGATTATATTCGATCATATCGATGAACGGGAATTTCGGTACAATATCGCGAGAGAGTTGTCCTTGATTCGCGAGAGTTATAGATTGATCATTGCAGAAATAAAGTCGCTGTTTTTCAAACAAGCTGCAAGTATTAAGCCGGCTGCACTGACGAGAAAACTAAACACAAATTTTTTAAAATAATTGTCTATATTTTATCTCGATTTGTAAGATTTTGATAAATCTCGAACCCTGCTATTCGATCGGAGTGTAACGGCATACGGGACTCGTGATTGGCAGTTTGCGCAAGTTTATTTTCCTAGATACATATACTACGCTCTGTTGGAAAATACAGTTTATTATTGCCGCAAAAGCAAATGCACAGTTGCCGCGATACATTTTTCGCGAGAATTTAGCAGAGTTTTCCCGTCGTGTGATGACACGTTATTAAAATGTTTTCAAGGGAACGGAACAAACATTCTGTAGCGTTGCTTCAAGGGATATTTATTTCTTCTTATTTATTCATCGATTTTCCTCGCATATCAATTCTTTAATTGATTTAAAAAATTAATTATATATTTAAAAAAAAAAATTAAATATTACTGCAGAACGTATGTATGGTGCGTTTCTCGCTGCAAAAATTGCACTTTTCCGCGTTCCTTTCTTTGAAAATCCAACCAGTGAAAGCATTTGGACGTTGAGAATGAAATTGGCGGCTAAGAAAAAAAATCTATGTGCTTCTACGACGATCATTCGGCCGTCAATTTCAATATTACTGCTCGCCGCGGTATTCGCAAATAAAGCGGACAGGAGCGCCAGTGGAGGAGATTTAAAATACGGCCGTCCTTAGAGAACAGAAATGCTCGGTGTACTCGCGACTGCGAGACGCGCGAAATGGCTTTCCAGCGGCGTAAAAACCAGCCAAGCAAGCCAATCCAGCTTTGAAGAACAACTGCAACGACTGCTGTGAAAAAGCAAGTACAGCTGCAGTACGGAGCCCTCCCTACTACGACTATGTCTTGGTTCTTTCTTTGTCGCGCTTTTCCTCGTCTCCACCGCGGAGAGTTCCCTAGCCAAGTTCGATTACTTTGCTTCATGAAAATCATATGTCTTGGTCGCTCATTAAGATCGTAAATAAAAAAAACTCACAAATAAAATAGGTAATTACTTTAACTGATTTAATTGTTCGATAATAAATTGCTATGAAGAATTATACCAGCAAACTATGTATATAATATCTCTCTTTCGCGCTTATTCATGGAATATATAAATTATATATCAAGGGTTTTTCATAATAGAGGGGCACATCTCAAATTTTTCTGAAAAATGAAATTATTTAAAATAAGATATTAAAATATTATATATATATATATATATATACAATATATATCTTATTAAATGAAATATTAATATTTCTGATGCTTTCTTATCCAAAACGTATAAAAATTGCATTCTTATGTATAAAATTCGAATATCAAAACTTTTTTTTCCCGTTCCTGTAAAGTTGCGTATTCGGTTTTCGTTCTTATGTGATGAAAGCCTCGATATGATATATATATATATATATAAAACTATCAAAGAGAGAATGTAAATTTTTATGCACTACTGACGTAAATCCAGCACGTAAATCCAGAGAATGACAATGTAACGCGTTTAACGCGGGTTCGTGCCTGTAGTGTAGGTGCGTTACAGAATAAGTAATTTGCGACGTACAATGGTTTTGTGCGCGCACGAGTGTATCCTTATTGCTCGGGGGATGAATTTGAGCGAGGGATGAACGTTGGCAAGATGGTTGTTGACATAGCCAACGAAACGAGACGAGGGATGCATTATCAAGCGCCGAAATACGAGGCTCGCGCCTCTTCCGCGCGGTTCTTCCGTTCGAGCACGCACAAAATGGGCTCTTACCCTTGGCGAAGTGCAAAACGGATGCGTATTGACTCGCGACGGTTCTGTAGACGAGATTTCGCATGGGGCGCATACGTTCTCGCGTAAGTACGCGCTATAGAATTAAACACCGTGTATCGGTAAACTGCTTTCCCGTCCCGTGCCGTTAAGAGATATATACAATAGTCATCATCGCGAATTCTTAAGAGCGTTAAGAGTGTTTAGATGAGTTTCCGGAAACGGTGATCAATTGAAGCGAATTGTCGTTAAACGCGGAATTGTCAAAAACGATTTTCCTACCATTTTGTTCATATTTAATTCTTATATTTGGATTTTCTGGAGCTTTTTTTACGATATTTAATTATTAACGTATTACATACTCGAGTTAATAATTAGATGATATCTCTGAATTGAAACTTTCTTAAAACGGCGCCTGAATATTATTACAATTGTTTTCTGTGCATGAAAAAAATAACGGAAATACACGATTCACGCTCGAAAACGCTCGCGGATTCTTCTTGATATGTATGCATGCAAGATTAATACGGCGTAAAGAGAGTTCCTTGTTATACAAGCTGAGCTGCGTTTAAGCGGATTTTATTAAAAATACCCGGGCTAAAAAGATCGCAAAAGGGTAGAAGATATCTTTTTTCCCCCCTTTCCTTTCTCCGGTTACTCTTTCACTTTTGCCCGGAAACGCGCTAATGTAATCCGGGTCGGTGATGATGGTAAAGAGAAAAAAGAAACATTTGATGTGACTTTAAAATCAACGCCAAGGCTGACTGACATCTGTCGCAAAGTACAAAAGAGTGAATTATTCATTTGATATATCTGTCACATGCACAATATTGATTATTTTCATGCGTGCTAATTAATAATATCAAAAAATTATATTATTTTAAAATTTAGTTTTTTTCAATTTTCCAAGTTTTAATGTTAATAATCTGCAAATTAATTCAATAATCTATATAAAATATTAATAACTATTTTGATCTCGATAGAAGAAAAAGATACTTTGATTACGTTGTTCAATGACTAACATTTTAATCAAAGTTTCGTTTAAAAAACATCCATAAATTTCACTTTCCTTTTTCTTATACGTTTTACTCGATCTTTTTCGAAAATTGTATCTGGTGTCCACTTTTTCCCTAAGTTGAGTTGCTATTATGAAACCTTTTGATACTAACGGAAAAGTGAGCTTGTCAAAGGACCATTCTTGTTAAAGAACGATTCTGCTTTCTTTGTTTCTCTCTTTCTTTTTCAACTCTTCTGGGGTTTTAATTTGTCGTACAACCGCCTGTATCGCTCAGGCTTATGAAACTCGAGTAGTTTTTCCTAGCACATATGGTTGCGCCGCAAAAAGAAACGGACACGCGCTGTAAATACGCGAAAGAAACCTCGAAATGGGCGGCATACCGTGAGTGTACTGCATATGAAAGAAAATCGTCGTTTTCCCCAAGTGCTCGTTTAACGAGTTCCCTCGGTCTATTCTCCCCATACAACGAAGTCATTTTGTTATGCGCATAATTAAGCATTCTATTCATAAGTTTTTTTACAATGTGTGTAATGGCGTAATAATTAAATAACGTTTCATTTCGTAAAGATCAAATAAAACTAGAGTACATATTAGAGCTACAAACTGTCAAACGGATACCCGTAGAGAATAGAAACCTTGTCGACATACCGTCCAGGAACAGAGTTTCTTTACATGGTCTAGAAACTTAACATTGTTGGACAGTCGTGCACTTACTTGTAAGGAAGAAGTACCGCTGTGAAGTTGATGGCAATGGAGACTCGCGGGCTAGAAGTGATCAGGTACCGGCAACGGATGTTTGGCGGATACAATCCCGGATATCCGGGACTGGCTAGAACGCATCCGTCATGACAATCCGTGTCTTCATACACCGAGTCGCATTCTACGAACAAGAAACAGGAGAAGATGTCAGTTATTCAAAATTTCAGTTCATCTCTTCCTTGATATTTACATGTATAAATATATGATTCTATCCCTCTTTTTCCTTTATACTCTTCAAATTAATTCGTCAAATTATATTCGTCAGAACAATTTCACTTCTCTACAATACAAAAAAAAAAAAAAAAAAAAAATAGAAAAAACGAGAGATTTTATTATACTTATTTTTTTTTTTTTATTACAGTATGATACAGATATGTCAACGAGTAAATGCATATTTTTAATAACAATAATAATAATAATTTTTAATATTAATTAGAAGTACTTTAATATTAACTCAAATATTGATATATTTTTTCTCATTGTCAATGAAATTTTTGCTGTAAGTTCATTAAGACGGATAATCGACGGTTGATAGAGGGAGTACGTCAAACGGCTGTCAGTTAAATAATTAAAGCAACGATCCATCTCAATTTTCAACAGTTCGACAGTTGAGTTTGAATGATTTGCAAAAGATTGAAAATAATTAATACGTCTGGCGGCTTCATGAAAAATTCGAAAAGTAAAAAGTAATTAAACGCGTCAACAGCAACACGAATGACCAAATAAAACGGGCTAACGAGATGCCTAGCATTCTCAGCTCGTATGATTTTCAATTAATATTTTCGAGAATCGGCCCAAAATACTCTGCCAACTATATCGAAATGTGTTATACATTATTCGGTATATACGACATGGATTACCAATTTAATCACGGGCCACGAATCCTCAGCATGCGAGCAGTTTGCATTTCCGTTTCGATGATAATTTCTCTCTCTATGCAATGTAATATAAATTATATTGCTATTTATATAAATATAGGGATTGTGTATGTGCTAATATTTATAAATGAAAATAATTGCTTTTTAATAATACGTATAACGTCAATTCTTAAAAATATTAAGAAAGACACGTACGCATTTATAATCCATTAATTTTTTACAGATTTTTCGATATATGTAGATGAAGCATCTCTCATAAATACACATTATGACAATAAATCAAATCTTCGTTAATTATTGATAGTCTCCAATTTTTCATTAGCAATTTATATGATTTATCGTAAGTCAGGATATCTGTTATTAAACCAATATCCGCATTGTGCGAAAATATTGAAGTTTGAAGCTGTTTTCGAATAGGCAAATCAATACGTCCGCGACGATTATTGTAATATCCGAACGGTGATTGACAATCGGTTACGCAATTCAATTATTCCACTTTCATAACGTATGCAAACGCGTGATTTCCATAAACGTATAATGAACTTCTATTTATTACTGCCAGCTGCACGCAAATACGAAAAAGACATTAACATCATTTTAACGTCATAGCGACATATGAGGTTTGTTTAATAAACACTTTTATCGTACTGCGAAGACCTTTGACATGTTGCCGCGCGCGCGCGCTCGATTCTATTTGCGTTCTGTTTCAGCAAACAGGGTTTTTTTGCGCGCATGTTACGACAGATTAATTATCATTTTTTTTCTAAGAAAAAAATACTCTTGATTGTGTATCATCCTGTTAGTGCTGTTTGCTTAGCTTTATAATTCTAGCGTATGCAATCATTATAATAGCTGAGCGCGTTAAGTACGAAGCGTATCCACCTTCGGGCACATAGTTTTCGATTAATAAAATGCCCTTTGCATCTTCCATTTCATTTTACACAAATTTTTTGTCCAGCGTACAAGCATTTTTATAAACAATCCCGTTTTTTTTTTGTTCTCTCTCTTAAAGCGCATAATTTCCTTTGTTTTTCATTCCCTTCTGTGTTCTCGAAGCTTTGTTTTCCGTTTAAAGAACGGATCTTGTTTTGTAGTATTGTTTAAAATTGTTGTAAGTGATTAAATTAATTAAAAAACACAATGGTGAGCAAATTATTTGATAACAAGTACAAGCTAGTGCTAATTCTTTAGATACGATTCGATCAAGTCGGATGATAATTGGACCGTACAGTTAACGGACGTTAATTGTTTGGCTTTAAAAAAACTCCCGAGTTCGTTAATTGTACGTGTAATTGAAAGAGTATTGAGTTTAATTATCCACGCATTAGTTTGCTCGAAAAGTTGCCTCGTTAGCGCGGACGAAGCTCAAACGGGTATACCGGTAGTTGCGTTAATGACATCAAAAGAAAAGTTTCGCGACACTGTTGCAGAATATAAATATAACTGGAACAATATAAATGTTTTTCATCGACTATACCACATTTTCTCTTATAATAACGAATATATACCTATAAATATATTTAACAATGTTAATAAAATATTTTACATGATTTGACAAAACGATGAACTTTAAGGAAAAATTAATTTTTCACGAATAATATTCTCCATTACTTTGAAACAGGACTGTGGAGCGCTTCAAGTAAATAAGCGCGAAAAAACATTTTCTTTATGCATGTTAAACATCGTCAATCAATTTTTTTATAAAACAGGCACAATTATCGCTGCATAAACGCCGGCAGAGAAACTAACCTCGCGCGTTTAAGATCGCAAGGTGAAATGCTTTAATGCGGTGACGGAAAAGAGGAGGGAAAGTGAGTCTATGTAAATGCCCTCACAAGACGCGCGAAGACTTTCTTTCGCGGCGCGCCGTAATAAACCCGAGACGGAAGCGTTGCGCGAGGAAAAGAAAAAAAAAAAGAAAGAAAGAAAGGGATGTTTTTATTCCTTCTGCGCGCAGTTTCCACGTAGAGTTTTTCGCGATTCGACAAAATTTTTTCGCGGAAAACGGGGACCAGGGGGATTCTCCCCTGTTTTATTTTCCCTCTATTCGCTCGTCGAAGAAACGCGCGGCGCGATGAGGCGGGAGAGCCGCGAAAATTGCATAGGCGTTTGTACGCAGGAGGTAGAAAAAGAAAAAAAATAAGCAACGACGGAAAATAAACGCGATTAACTTTTCGACAAATGTCGATTTCTGAATAAAAGCGCGCGCGCGCGCGAGCTTTTTTCATATGAAATTCAAATTAAAAGTCTTTTCACAATTTTGTCTATCCAGTGTCCGTTTAAAATCTAATTGGGCAGAAATTAGCGTTTCCACATTCTGACAAATATTAACGTAATTAACTATGGCTATAATTTCAAGTGCAAACAATTTTTACGAAAATTCACGGACGATCGTTGACCGTTTGACGATACATTTTGTCTTTTAAATAATATAGGAAATATAGGACAATAATATAGGAAATCGTGGGAAAACGCGGTGAAATGGCACGTGAATATCCTGCGGTGATATTCGTCTCGTATTTCAACGCGAATGTTCGCCGACACGTTTTACTTACCGGATGGATATTTGCGAATTGGAAAATTAGACGGTGCTTATGTTCCTGTATGCTATATACTATTGAAATAACATGAGGAGTTCTATCGCTAACATTTAATTATAAGTTTAAAACATTTTTAAATTTATTAATATGTATTTCAAACAAATATCTATTTATTTATTTATTTGAAATCATACATATATTCCTTTCATTGACAGCTTTTCTCTGTTTCTATTCTTTCTCTCTTTCTGTATCAATTTTCGTCATAACTTACTGATAATTATGAGAATAATTTATAATGCTCTTGAAATATTAAACATAAATAAATCAAAATCTACTAGAATTTCAATAAAATCGTACGTAAGCGCGCCGAGATCTGTGCTGGAATTTCGATGGAATAATCCATCTTAAATACGCTAGCAAAGAGCACTTCTCTTGTAAGTGTAGTTTATGTAATCGTGCGATTGTACAAATAGAAGGGAGAGAAATAGAGTGACCAAGTGGTAGCACAAGCTTGTAGATTGGTCGGGTTTCTTACCGGATTTCAACCGACCGCTTTGTCAATCGAGCAACATCTACTTTATCTTTCAATCCCTTACATTTCTTATCCGGAGATGCCCAGTTCTACCTCTATATTCATCTGATATCTTAAATACTTTCTGGTCTAATAACGGAGCAGATAAATAAATACAAGAAAATTTTAAAATAATTAATTTTAAAATAAACATATAAACAAATCAAATTTAGTTTAGTTTAAAGACAAAAATATTTTATATATCATCAGCACACGTTATTCCCAAAAATAATATTCTTTTTAGACAATAAAATCCTTTCATCGCTATACAATAACTCTCTCTCTTTCTTTCTTTTTCTCTTCTTATATAAATCACCTCGGTCAGTTTCTTCCGAGCGGGTGATAAATTCGAGAGCGGTAGAGCCAACTTCCCTCCATCGGCGAGAGCGCGCGCGGGGGTACATAAATGCATGTGTGGGAAAACCGAAAGTGCGAGAAGGAGAGCTGGAGCCAGGTCGAGCGGTAAGACTGCGGATCGTCTTTCCACCCACGATTGATCTGTTTGTCAATCGGGCGGCGCCATCGCCCCTTCTCTCTTTTTTTCTCTGTGTATAAACGCGGACTGCTTTTCACTCTTCTCTCAAGAGCACGCTCTTTCCCTCCTACACTCCATGTCCTTGCCTACCGTTCGTGCCTTTCGCACGTTTCCCAATAGGACGAGGGTCGGGACCGTGTGCCAACGTCAAAAAAAGACCTCTCTCATCCGGATGGCGGAGTGGCAGTCACGTTTCCCGGTCGTACGTACAGCGCATATGGATTGCAGCGGTCTTCTCTTCGAGGATAATCGAGAATCGTTGTCGTCTCGTTACAATCTCACCGTGCAGAGGGATGCTTTCAAAGGGATCTTTGCTTTTACGGAAGATCCGTCTTCGCGCTTCTCGCGTTTTCTCGTCGCGCTCTTTTAACACGCGATCTTTTCAATCGCTCTGCCTTACGAAAGAAATTGTTGATTGCTATATTACACGTTATCTGAGATTTACGAGATGCGTTTAGGACACTTTGAAATGCGGTGATTCTTTATAATATATCGCCGTAAAATCAAATTTATGTAATAAGTGAATCTAGAGAAATTGAGAAAGAAATATGTATTAATAAATATGGAAATTCCATAAAAATATATGCTATAAAAATAATTCCCAGTTTTCTTTATCTCTATAAATTTAAAGCTAATAATTAATAAATACGAAAAATAAATACCATCCGAAGCGTATATAATTATAACTTACGTACATATGTAATATAAATGTTATAAAATAAAGCTGAGAGAGAAAAATGTGCAAGCTAAGTGCTTTTTTCAGCATAATAAGAAATAAAATAACGAATGCGTTCCTGCATATTTTTTGTTCTTCGTAATTTCCGTGTTGGTTGTTTGCGAATGAGATATATGTTACCCGAGGTGACGCAGCAGGTCAAAGAACTCTGGTATGTCATTATATAATATTACTAGACACGAAAGTTCAAGATACATGTACACAGAACTTTTCTCATAAGAGCGTCGCGCAATTTTTTTAAAAGGGCTTTTCAATTTTCTCTCCAACTTACGCAACATAGTCACGAAAGCGAAAGATCACTGTGTGATTAAATAGTGATCACTAATCGATTGTAAATAATGCATATCTTCGAATTTATAGAATTTATACAAAATGCATCGTTAGGAAAATTTCTAATGAAACATAAATTCGATTTAAATTTCAACCTGCTTATCTTGCACTTGTCTGATATTTTTCACTAAGGAAGTGTCGGGAATAGCATCATAATATTTTATTTTAATCATTTCAAGATAAAATAATTACTTTTACGACGCAATCGATCACAGTGGAGATTAAAAATGCGTTTCAAGATATACAGAGATCGCGCAGTCGTCCTGGGGAAGGATCGATACTCGAGATTTATAATTACCTTTAAATCACGATGGTTAAATAGTTTCCAAGCCGAACAGTTCTTTATCTTCGTTTAAAGTACGGACCGCACTTAAGCTCGTGTAATTTTCGCTCCAACTAGATAGAAATTACCCTTCCGCGCTTTTTTGCAAGTAAATTTGTGCATTTCTTGATTACTTCTTTTCTTTATAAGTTGCTGATCGCATTAGCCCGATTTCAAAATCATTATCGCGAGCGAGGATATTCGAAAGCTATGTCATTCTCATAATTTACTTAGATTTCTTCCCGAGCGAAAGAAGAATTCGCGCTTCACAGTCTGTAAGCGTTATAAACCGTTTCTCTCTTCACCGTTTCTTCGTTTGCTTTTTTCATCGTAATTTTTTGATTTTTCGCTATGAATTTTGCAGACGATACGCGCTAGAAAGGTTTGGCGAACGTTCGTTAACGTACGCTTTAATCGAGAAGGGCAACTGAGTTAGTGTGTAGTAACTCAATTCTACATGCAAAACGCACGTCGATAATTTGCGAATATACTACAAAGTTTACGCTTCAGCAAGTTAGTTAAATAGTTTGTTTTCGTTCCTACGCGAAACGTTCTTTTCGAAAGAACCGAGTGAGTTTGCTCCATTAAATCATTCATGGAAATATTCATGCTTTATGATTCACAAAAATATTAGGAAAAATGTTTTATTTGCTGAGAATGTATGAAAAAAATGTCGCTCCATATTTCGTGAAAAGGACAAGTTAAATAAAAAGTTACATAACTGTATCTGTATATAAAAAAAAATTAATTTTTGTTGCTTGTAAAACTTTCATATAGATGTTAAGAAAAATTTTATCGGCAATACAGATTGTCTGTGGGAAATGTTGAACATTCTGCGTGATGAAACATATCGCGGAGGAGTAATTTACAAGAAGATGAAGTTACTCTCATGGGGGAGACGATAGTGAACTAGGTTCTTGACGTAGTTTAAGCGATAGTCTATGGTAGAGAAGCTGTCCGAATCATGTGTTAGTGAATCAGACGATCAAGTTTACGCAGCACCAAAATCTCACTTGTCCAACAGATTACTACATGATTGCCTCGTGACTTTACATGTGTCATCGATTTTGCGATTTCAAACATTTTATTGTCTCAATATAAGATATCAGTATTACAGAAATATGTACAAATATTAACTTTTTTTTACTCTTCAGCGAAGCCTCAAATTTTAAAATCTCTCTCTGATTTTAACATTATCAACTTTTCAATTGAAATAATCGTAATTCTATAGAAAATTAGTTACGAGTATTGCTAAGAAAAAAAAAAAGTAGGAAAGTATTCCTTCGAAGCATCTTTATCGAATAATGCATATTATAAAATCCAGTGTGTGAGAAATATATCATAATACATTAGAAGAAACTGTGCGTTAAAACGTATAATTTCTTTTTCTATTGCAAAAGAGAGAGTTAAACATCTTACCGGTATTGTTAACGGGATGTCCGCCCCTCACTGGCCAGCCAACGGACGTGCTCGCTTTGGACGAGAAGCTGAAGTAGGCCAGGAACTGGGACCGAGTCGTGTTCTCGTTTATTCTGAAACACGCGCGTTTACGTATATGTAAGTGCGCTGCAATTCATAATACGCGCACCGGATTTTATTCGCTACGACAATAAAAGAAAATATTAGCGTGATAAATTACTACGGGTCACCTACGTCGGAGCTGTATGCGCCTTCTGCATGCACGCCTCGTCTACCGTCTACTACCTATGCTGGTCACGGTATTTATGACGAGATCTTGGCTCACGGCAGGCAAATTTACGGATTCTTTTAAAGTGATATATAGCAAATAACCATAGGACCCGATGTAGTCGAGCGATTTATCGCGGCCTGTTCTTGCCATCATTTTGCTTACGACTCGTAAATCATTGACGTACGCTTTTATTGACGGGCCGGACTTGCTTTACGAGCCGGACATCACGCCGTTTTTACCGATATAATCCATCAGTAAAGAGGCCTTTCAAACGAGCTTCAAGAAATTCGGCAGATATATAATTCACGATGAATAACGATAGTATAACTATGGGTATAACCATTTGTCAACTATTATAAATCGATAATCGATTATTTACTTATATCTAACGCAATATGCAAATGACAAATTTAATAATATATTGTAATAGCTTGTTCAGTCACTATTGTATAATTTATGTGTATGTTATGACGTTTTAAAATTATTTTTATGAAAAAAAATATTCATTGTATTGATTTTCGTGCGTTGTCATTAATTTTTTGATTTCGCGAAAAATATTCGATTCATACTAAATCGAGATAATGCAAAATCTTGCTGAGATATCTGCGTATTAAACTAGAGTGCATTTAAAATGCGGGTCAATATGTCATCGCACAAAGTGCGAAACACTTGCTAACAACTCGGACACGCGAAAGTTTCGTTGTCGCAAACGGCTATAAGTCTAGAAAGTTTTTCTTGTAGATGACAGGAAAGTTATATATTTCGCGAGAACTCGCTCCCTCAAAGAGGAAACATCAGCGCAATGTTTTCTCAAGATTGATCAAATGTCCATCGAGAATCATGGGTATCGTTTGTCGCGCTTGAAAACTATTTAGAAAGCTGACAGAGTGTATCGAATATCCAAACTTTGGATAGCTGTTGCGAAGAAATTCCGAGCTTTGTGAGAAACTTCGCGCATATCAATTCGCCTATAATAGTATGATCAGGAATTGCGACGGATACTTATATTTAATCGTTTAGAAGGCAAAAATCTTTAAGATTATTTAAAAAATTAAATCATATAAAATACAATTGTCGGATTGTATGTGTAAAATTAATTATTAAATATCTAGATATATTTAAATATCTAAAACAAACTTTAATCGCGAGAAAAAATAATTTTCTTACTTTGTTTTTATATTTTTGTTCACCTGTGTATATATGTTTGGTGATATTTATAAATTTAGCAGTTTATCCTGCTAGTATTATTAAAGATCTCTCAAGTAGTTTGTGCATATTCTTTAATTTTTTATTCTTAGAAGATTATGCTTAACGAATCACCGTTGCAACGCTTGAAAAATCGTGTCCGTTGTCAAATTACGATCAATTTACCGCCTCAGGACCAATTTTGCGGAGCGAAGATCACGGTGAATGCAAGTCAAAAATTGACACGGAGAAGCTGAGAAAACTTTATTTTAGCGGAGAGGGTAGAAGACGCTTTTAATTGGATTATTTAGTTAGGTCAGATTGACTGTAATCGAGTTATACAGCGTCAGCTGGGACTAAAGATTATTCGGAGCACTCGTGACTCTCCTAATTGTATTTACTTACTATAAATCTCCTACCTTTATCAACCGCGTGTTTGATTAGCTGCCAATTCGGCGGTCATCTCCCCCTTCGAGTTTCGCGGTGCGTTTCGAAACTTGCGCCATCTCCGGCTACTAATAATGTCACCAGTACTTACGGTAATTTACGGATTAATAGGGACGCTTGAACTTACATTGAGTTTCAGCCACTTCTCAAAGATCGATTGGGGTCTATCGCTCGATAGATGCGGTTTATATGGACTTTCGTACATTCAAAATTCCAATGTTTCCGAATGTTTAGACGATCCCAAGCTACCCCTAAAGGGTTTTTATCGATCTTCGTATATTTTATAAGGACATGTAAGTTGAAATATCAATGCATTATATAATACGGGCTTACCATAATTGCATTGGCATTAATAATCTTGCTTAGATTCCATTAAATAATATAAAAGATTTAATATTATTATAATCAACAATTTAGAGACTGTATCTCTTTATGTACTTTGCCTAGTATAGGTATATATGCGCGCGTACTAATACAAGGCACTTTGCGGAGGACTCGGTAAAATGTTATATCGATCGCGGTAGGATGGGGATTGCCTCTCAAAGAAAGCTGAGGTTAAGCAAATCCTCGGCAAGATGAAAGAAGATGGCCGTAATCCCAGCGGGGGTTTACGAAGATTAGGATGCAAATTTTGGAAAGCATTAGACGAAAGCGTTCGGCGGCGTTTCCTTGGCGAAAGCAAAATCCTTTTCGGCATCTATCAGGGACGTTAAACCGATTCAGTATGCCATTAAAGTAGGTTTATTCGCCGTGGACGGCAAGTCGATGGCCACGTTATGGCGAAACCGCGCGTAAATTTCTACGCAGATGCCAGCGAGAACCATGAGATGGAACTTATAAAGTTCCATGATGCGAAATGCGAAGCGTGCCTTCGAGGGTTTCACGAGCACGGAATCACAATTTGTTCGCGACTCGGAGGAAAATTTCCATTCCCCGGCTGAAAAATACAGAAGAATTTTACCGTACGCAGGGATTTTAATCGTAGACGATAAACTTTATTGCGCGTGCATATTATGAAATGGTTGTTCTTAACGAAACGTCATACGTCTTACAGCAAAGCCCTGGACTGTCTTCGTAATTTTCTAAACAAAGCTATGAAATTACGCAATTTTTATTTTTTTAATATTTATAATTATATTGATTATAATATTATTTTAAATACTCTAAACGTGCAATACGTGTTCTGTAATGATCAAGGCTCAATTAAAACATTTACTAAATGTTTGTAGCTAAATCATAATTTTATTATTTTTGTTATATTATATCAAGTTTATTCAAGCATGCTAGTTCATCTACTCGAGAATTCTTTCTTATCGCAAAGATCTTACATTTTAAAATGCCGCAGAAATACGAAAATACGAGAAAAACTCGTTGATGGCATGGAGATTAAAATGTAAATTTTTGCAGCTTATTGTTAGTAATAATTTCCGAGAAAATCGAGGAACACTTTTCAATCATAATTTTTCAAACATTAATTTTCATTAATAAAATAGAATAAAATAATATCTGCACTGCCCGAAATTCAGATACGCTGCATTATTGCGATATGCTATTACTCTAGAATCTAGAAAGTATATGCAAAGAAAAAAGTTTACGGAAACGCGCGCGTTTACTAGGCAACGCTTAATGAAGGTTAGATGCACTTCCGTCTGCAACAAAAAGTTGACAAAGGAATCACTGGGCCCTTAACTCTGTGCAGAAAGAAAATAGAAAGCTTTTTATTCGTGAATAAAAGAGAACGAAGAAGGTAAAGGTATAGTGCGGTTGAGAAATGGACTTTTGTCTTTTGCAATATAAACCTATACGCACAAAGTCAGTGAGAAAAGGAAAGAAACAGAAAATAGACTCGCTGCTCTCGAACAATAATGAAACACGTTGATATTGGGATTTGTACTTTTACATGAATAAATTTATATTTTTATTATGTTACATCGCGAGAAGTTGCATTAAGCGGAAACGTCTTGCTTTACGACGATATTGGACGTGATAACTATTTTTATACTTTAAAATCGAAGTTCAGTCAGATTGTCGTGAAAACTTTCGTGAAAAATATATTTTTAATAATTTTTTTCAAAATTAATATTCGAATATTTTCATATTAAATTATCCGAAATAGCTGAAACTCATACAGTATATTTTTCATGCTTATATAGTTGTTCGTTTGAAGGAATTCGACCGCTGTCGTTGCAAACGCGTGGATCTGTCCAACAGACTCGACGTTCTTTTACTCGGGGAACAAAATTAAGATGGAGTCCGGGGCGCGGTCGGATCCAGTAAAAGGTTTGCCAGTTCGTTACTGTAACGAACTTCTTCCCACGATCTGATCCGAATTCCGATCATGTTGGAAACCTTGGAAAATAAACTTCTCACAGGCCATCGTATTTGCACTGCTCTGGCAATCTATAACGGCATCCAAAAAAAAAAAAAAGATATTGCAAACAGAAGATTCGCTTAAATTATGATAAAATAGATAATATTGGTGATAATTAAAAAATTATGTCAACAGCATTGAATTGAATTCTTGCTTTCAAAATGCAATTCCGAGTAGGTTGCAGGAAACAATGAATATGTAATATAGAAAAATAATATAAAAATAATACAATTACGATATAATATGTAAGGAAAATATAAAATAACGTGCGAGAAAATAAATTGTAGTTATATGATGCATAAGAAGAAGAATTTGTAAGTATATTATGGGCAACTATTATGATTAAATTCTCTCCCCAACGCAGCGCACAGTTCGGTGAACCGTGCACGAATCGGCCAACCTTTCGTTCATCAGCTTATTGATTCCATTTGCGTTAATAATCCTTTCCCGGCGCGCCAAATTAGCCGATTATTATATTTAATTTTTAAAGCTTATTACCTGGATAATTGGCCCACTAAATTTCATTTTATTTCGAATATAATGCATTTTGTATCGGAGCTTTTGCGCGTATAATCATGATCTAAACGATCGGCGCGCAAAAATATTTAACTTGAAGCACGCAACTTGAAAATTTTCAACACGCTATCATGTCATGATCCGCCGTGGCGTTTATCATGAATTTCGGCTGCCATTGTATTGCCGATACATTCGAGTTGCGAGAAATATGTTGCGCAATTAAAGCAAATTACAAAATGTAGTTTCATAACCGTCCTCGTGTACGCGTAATTAAAAAGACACTTGATAGTTTTCATATTTTGAATTTTGCAAAATATTACTTATGCGATTAATTTCGCTCGATAAGTGAATACTTTGAAACATTGCGAAGTACAAAATATCGCTCGCCTTTAATAAATTTTCCCTTAACTTAAAATATGAAAAAAAATGTCATTAAACACACACACGCATTTTCTAACTATAATATACAATAATATACATATTCATCAACCATATGCCATATTCTCGATTTTGTTACTTTTAAGAGATTTCGTTTCTGAAAATTTTTGAAAATTTTATTTCATTCTGTTTAACCACGTTAGCGCTAGATTTGCGAATATTTCACATGAGAGTACAGTACCGCAACCGCACGCAATTTATTGGTAATTGATAGTAGTACGATCAAACGACTCGAACAGCATGGGGCAAGTGATAAATATTGTATATACTTTGTGGTCTCGTTCTTCATTAGCATAGATTGGAAATATTTGTGCAGGAACAAAAACTCGACTTTATGACTATGATTACGAGACAGACACCGTCTATTCGTTACCCGAAAAATCCACCAAAAATGTTATATCTTTTTTTATTCGATTTAGCTCTGTACAAACATTTTCTTTAAAATAATCAAATTTTTGCGTGTATTTCTTTATGGACATATGTTAACTTCCGATTATATAAGTTATGTCAGAAGAAAATGAGAGAGAGAGAGAGAGAGAGAATGTAAAAAATAAAAATTAATCCTTCTTTCGATTCAATTAATGCAATTAAGCCTTATTTCTCATATGCAAGTAAAAACTTTAAACTTTTTTATTAATTTCTTATTATAGTTAATTGAAATTTGTCTATTCTATTTTACTATATTACACGAATCACTATTGCCATAAATATACGATTTGTAACACGAAGAAATATAGCAAGCACGAAAAGGATCGCTATCTGTCATCCTCGGAAGACGCTAGATGCGTTTTAGGACATGACAGAGCGCGCGGCCGGGTGTAAAATCAATTTTCTCATAGGACACGTCTTTTCTGGGATTACAGAACACTTCGACAGCCGTTTGGCGTGGCAAAGTAAAAGTTGCGGATCGAAAGCTCTGCCTCGGATGTAAAGGAAATAAACGAAGCGACATGGGCGCGAGAGGAGGCGTGCGAGACGGTTCTAAAGCCGATAGGAGAGGTAGAGAAGGTAAAAGAGAAGAAAAAAGGGAGAGAGAAAGATTGATTGGGTGGTAGTTCCGTGGAAACGTTTCTTCATCCTTTCTCGAATCGTATATATTTCCACGTAGCAAATGCATGCGCATAGCCCGAACTCGGGCAAGCAATACTTACCGATCTGACGTCACAAAACGTTTAAAACGCTGAGAATGACAATGAAACGGAAAGCGGAAGATAGCTACGCGAAAATGTGGTCGATCGGTGAATAAGTTTCTGTACAAATGACACATAACTTTGATGCTTTGCGCGATTGCTCTTTCTCAACTGACATTGTCGAGCACACACTCGGCATTTTATCGCCGAATCTGTTTTCTATGTTTATGCGATTGCTTGGGGATTGAATCAATAACGTTTTGCGAAAGAATTCATATCGAGAAGAAATCCCCCGGTATGAAAAGTATAAAAATTATTCTGCACGATTTTCGCAGGTATTTCAAGATTTATGATATATCAGTTTCTATTTTTAATCGTATTGTTATGTAATCTTGCGCGTTCAATGGGTTGCGTATACCCAAACGCTATTCAAGCCAGAATAGTCGAAACGTAACTCATAATCGATATACGATAACAAATGTTCATTTATCACAAACTAAATAAAAAAAAAAAATAAATAATAATAATAAATTTATTCATATCAACAACTTTCAATGTTCTATTAAATATTATAAATATGAAGAAAATGATTTCGCGTTATTATTTGCATGAGAGAGAAAAAGATTTATTTTCAATATTTTCGTTATTTTCTTTTAGAATGGATAAATCTTTTCGCGGCACAACTTGAAAAAAAAAAAAAAGGGGAAATAAAAATACGCAAGGCGATCGCGGAAGGCGTTCTATAAAGCAAACGAAAGAAGAAACGAGAAATGTGTGTCGGAAATTCGCGTAGACGGAGCAGCAAGGTTAAAAGGGAGGCCCTGTCAGAAAGCTTCGCCGTGCTCTCATGCGATAGAGCACTTGCAAATCCATGTTTCTCGGCAGAATCTCACGTTGCGTGTGGATAAACGTTCCCTTTGCCGTAACTGTATATTTCCAGACGAATGTAAGCATCGAAGCGAGTGCGCGCGATCGAAAGAGAGATACTTATGCGCCGCAACCTCCTCCTCCTCCTTTTCCGTACGTTGGCCCTTCCTATGGGGAAACGCAAATACTAAAATATTTTCTTGAAGCTCTGGAAATACTCTGCGGAATAGACGAGACGTAACTGTCTTTGCGCGCTCGTACAAACTTGAGTACAAAAGCAAGTTTCCGCGCCATTCTCGAATAATGCAAATAGTTAAACTATATCGCTTAGATTTAATTATAGTATGTAAATTCATTTGAGATAAAAAAACATAATTCAGACATTTCCGATTTTCTTCTGAAATAATTTAATTGATGATTAAAAATATTTGTAATTCTATTTCTATATTTTAAAATAAAATTATACTATACGTCAACTCTTTCTCTTTTTTTTATTTAAAAATCTGCAAAATGCAAGAATAATACGAGTCAATTCCGATTTAATTTATTAGCGAGGTAGGTGAATCTCTTTGAATATTTATGAAATATTCCTATCTACTAAGAAGCGATAGAATGTCGAAAGTTATAAGAGTGCGACGGAAAGACGATTCAAACGAATACAAAGGATAAGTCGAAGAGCGTGGAGGCACGCGAGAAATTCAGGGGGGGTAAAAAAGCGCGGAGAAACTGCGCCATCGTACCCTCACGCGAGTACGTACACGACGTCTGTGTGAATGCTCCTTCATTCTTCCTCGATGCTACCATAAATCCATATTGCAGCGAAGAATCTCGAATGTACGTGCATAACACGTCTCGCTCTGAGCGAACCGGAAGTACCGACGCGATGCCAGAAACGACGAGGGGAGTTTACATTTCGATCGCGTCGAACAGGGGAAAATAAAATTTCTCGACAAACGAAATTCTCTCCGCGCGCATGAATATAGATACGGGCGTGTTATTGCCGATGTCAAAAGAAATGGAGAGAGAAGAAGAAGAAGAAGAAGAAGAAGAGAGAGAGAGAGAGAGAGAGAGAGAGATTGCGCAAAGTTCGAGAAAATCGCAAAATCAGTTTTCCATGTAAGTCGGATTGCTGCTTATCGCGCACGAGTCAGTTTTATATCCGCAATGGACAATGATGATGATCTATACTTCAAGTTTTGATACAATACGTCTCAATGAAGTTTAACTAAAAACTAAACTCTCTCTCTCTCTCTCTCTCTCTCGAGATCTTATTTTTCATCACTGCAAAAGTATTGATCTAAACTTCCACTCTGCGCGTTTCAAAAATTGTCAGGTTAAAATATGAAGTTGTTGGCAAGCGCATTAACGTTACTTTGTAAAAGAACAACAGCTGCAAGGGAGAATTTTTCGATTTTTCATCAAGTTTGCAAACTAAAAAGTATAAGTACGATAAATTATGTATATCACCTAAAAAAGCAAGTTATAAATAATCATATTATTTTATCTAAATCAAATAAGTTTGTGAGTTTTTTAAATCTCTCTTTTTTGAATCACGTAGACCGTGTTACGCATCGCGTTCACGTACGAGCCATCGGCACGTATATGCGCTGTAAGTATTAAGAGGGTGTAAACGATTCTAGCAGGTAGACGAGTTCGTGCACTTAAGGTATTAAGGCGATGGACCAACGTGCGTGAAAATTGATATCTTCCACTATATTCAAATATTTATCTTTAAGTATATTACGAAAGAATTAAAATTAATGACTGCTTGTATCTTTAATACATGTTTTCTTATAATAATATATTTACGTTAATATATTTACCAACGATAAAAGAATAGCGAACTTTACTATCTTCGATATTTGATTACTATAAAATAAATTTAATGCTTTGAAATAATTGAAAATGAAACTTTCTCGACAAATGATGTTTTAAATTATTTTGCATGGGGTAATGCATTGCATTTTGTAAATACACACGAGATTTTCTAAAAACTGTTATATTTTACTAAAAAAATCAGTACTGGGATATACTCTATACATGATCTGTAAGTCATATTTTATTTCATAAATCGGAAATCTCTAGCCAACAGAATATAGCGCAACATAAAATAGCTCGTGCGGGGCATAGTGAAATGTTGCCACGACACTTGTCTGAAATGCGGAAGTTAATGCTTATGCGCAGAGTGCAATTCACGGTCTAGGAGCCACGGTTACGCTGCCAACAAACACGAAGGATTTTACATTTTGATCCAGTCGACTAAGCAAAAATAAAATTTGTCAAATGTTAAAATTTTATGTGGAGACGCTGAGATTGGGCGCATTACAAACGTTATAAAGTTTCCCATAAAGATGTAAAAATTGAGATTACAAAATACATATTGAAAATAGAAAGTAAAGGGAAGTGTAAAAAGATAGTTGCATTTTATAAATATAATTAAATATCTACGAATTAGTTTCGTATATCGTGTGTCATTTTTTTTTCTTGTAATTCAAATTTGTCAAATTATATAAACAATTTTATTATATTACCATAAAACATAAGCTTGTGTTTTGCGCGTTACTCGCGTCTCATATAAATATGATGTGTAATAAATTTTTTAATTTTTTATGCTCTCTCTTTGTACAATTTTTGTAATGTTTATTAAATTAATTAAATTAATTCTTTTATTCATTCCTTTCTTGCAATTTGCTTTTGCCAAAATTTCATACGATAAAAAAACTTTTTACTGTCTACCAGTTTGGTAAATATGACTGCTTGTTTTTGACATACATACAAGGATGATGAGAGAATAATTTATCGTATGAAAATACAGAAAGCTATTTGCGATTGTACGTACATGAACTAAATACAATAGGATTTATAGGTATATATAAAAATACCTCGGGTTGTATTTTGCAAAAAATATATATTCTCCATTTACATGTACTCGCTTATATACAAATTTTGCATTTTTTTTTTGCTTCAAACAAGCAATGCGTGGATCGAAACTAATCAATGCTCATTAAAAATCATATTATTCGCAATAATATGCAATATTATAATAAAAATTTAGCAACAATGCAAATAAAAAAAAGATTCTTAAGTATTACATAATAAAAAAATGTTCCTAATTCATTGAGTACAATATATTATTTTTTCATCTTTTATATCTTTCCAGTTTTTCATCCTTAAACAAGCCAAATCGCTATTGGAGCTAAAATACTCTTTCTGCTTGATTATTTTTAAGCATGTAATTAGTATAATTTGTTGTAAAATTATATTGCTATGAGCAAACATAGACGCGTACTTTTTCCTTCAAAGTTAATTCATTATGGTTAAATGACAAGCCGCAGTCTGCCACAAAGAAAATGAACTATCTGTTGCAATAAAAATAAAACGATTAGAGAGAAACTTGTAGAGTACGTTTTTACTTGGTTTACCGCACAAATTAAAAATTTTGTTTGTGCGTTGACAAACGAGAACTAGCCAGTGGCGAACAATGGTGGTCACGTTTCATAATAATACAGTGAAATAATTGCAAAGAGTACTGTTGTAAAGAGTAGCACGTGTAATCACTCTCTGCAAATTTCAAAATATTTATTCCCGCTATACGCATACCGCTTGTAAAGTTTAAAATACGAATCTAGTTTTTGCCAATCTGTGAATTTAAATAGGAAACTTAATTACGAAATTTCGTTCTGCAGAGAGAAAGAAAAAAATTGAGAGTTCTAAAACAATATGTGTTCCATTTCTACGTTGCACGCTTTATTTCAATTATTTCAACCAGTATTAATTAATATTGATTAATAAACGATCCTACATATAGTTTGATAATAAATCTAAAATTAGTGCCAACGGCAACCAATAAACAGCGAATCCGCCGAATTTCCGATGCGCGTACCGAAAGGCATCCTCGCGCATACACAATGTAATTATTCGCGAAACCACGATAGTGTCCCGGTATCGTCCGCCGAGTTGTCTTTCCCACACTTTCATTAAAGGTCGTGTTATTGTCCATCGAGAATTGACTTCGTAAGTGGGCCATCCTGCGCGGTAAAGGCACGAAACAGCTGACAGAGTGTCGATAATCCCCCGTGGCGGAGAAAATAGAAAGGCAACGGCAATCGGACTCGTAAAATCTCGATAACATCGCCCTTTCGGCGCAGGATGATAGTCTCGGGTAGGTTGGTGGACACCGAAGGGATGAGCGAGCAAAGTTGGATGCACTCTTCGCGGACACACCATTCCCGTTCCCATCATCTAATCAGTCTTTCTTTATCCAGCTGGGTCTCTGACTCTACTGGCATTTCGATCCTCGAGAGTGTCAATCGAACGTGATATTAAACTGGCGCGGTAGAATCTTCTTAAATTCCGTGCGCAAGCCGGGGCTCCACGGCGATTTATTCGAGATTTCATGCCGGGAATTCGCATATCGGGAAGAAAATTGCGAATTAATTAAGCCGCGTATCATATATGAGACGACCGTAATTTTTCATAATTCGCGTCATCGCTGGATAAATGTCGCTCCGGTAAAATTCATCACCGAAAGTAACCACGCCGCTCCACGCGGAGAATTAAACGGTCCACATACCTTTATTCTATCGAGCGACAGAAATGTTTCATTCGGTAAAAATACGAACGGAGATCGATTTTTATCAATCCTTTAATCAGAGTATCAATTTAATTAAAATATTTTCTTTCATGACTTGTATTAGCTCCTACGTACTTATAACTCACTATAATTTTGCGGTAAATTTTATTCATATGAATAGGTTTTTGTCAGGACAATGAGCGAGAGAAAGAAAGAGAGGACTTTTAATAAATATTTAATTAGTAAAAATGTCCGAAGGAATGGAGCTGCATGTGTAACACAAGATTATTTTGTATGCTTTTATATTATATATCATATTGCAAAAAAATGCTTTTTCAAATTATAATCAAATAGCAGACTCGATGTGTATGTATATTCAAATTATAATTGCATTGAAAATAGTCGTATCAATAATATACAACGAGGAGAATGAATATCTATCTCTAAAATATTTAAATTTCGTGAAATTAAATTTTACTAAAAATATGTTTAACAAATAATAAGATTACTAATAAACAAATATTATATACATTATATAGCATGAAATTGTGTTTCAAAAGACAATTAGATGTTGCCTCTATTTCATTTATTTTGATACTTTATTTATTTTGATACGTTTTAATGTACTCTACAATTAAATTGTGTTTATTGATAGAACTGTATAACTGATTACCTGCATTAATATACAAGACAAATTATATTAATTAAAATAATTTAATATTCGATAAATATGTACATATTTATCTTTTCACATATGAAAACCGCTTGAACATCTATAAATTATACACAAATAATTTCTTTAGATTTGAATACTATTATATATATATCTGTATGACGAATGGAACATAAAAATATATATATACAATTTCGATGAAAATTGATTATTTATTTTGATATGAATGTATGCAACATATAGATATTCCGCCACTAGTCTGTTTACTACAACCATCGGGTTAATTTCTCATAAACCAAACGGATCCGCGACTCTCGTATTTCAAGAGTGGAACGTCAAAAGAGAATTGAAGAGAAAAAGCTTTCGCTTTTCTCGTTTGCCGTTTCGAATATTTACCGTTGCAAAGTCTTTCGGCTATTATAAGTAACGGCATATTTGTCACTCGAAGACATTCAAAGCTATCACGATAACGACTCTAAGATTTTATAAACGTCTGGATGCAAGTCGGAAAGAAAGAACTAGCTTGACTCAATATGTCACTTAAAATGTAAAGTGCAAGTATGTACAATATTATCATGTTGCTACATCTTGGTGCATCTCGAAAAAACTATGCTAATGCTCACCGATTAAATGACGAGACGCGGGAATCCCTAAGTACAAGCGTGCCGGAGGTAACTTATAAAAGGTAAATCTTCCAAACCTAGACATGCGAAGTAAATCTCAAAGGACCGTACTGCGGTCTTGAGGACACTGTGTCTTAAGTAGGACTTTGTATTCCATTCTTCTTTTATCCGCACTTTATCCTCCTCCGTGTAACGGAGAGACGCGAATCTTCGCAATAGCATCTTACACTCTACGCATCCGAGCTGCTACCTTGCTCGAATCGTATCCTATCCGTCTTCCCTCTGCGTGTGTTTTGTTAAAGTGAAATACACGCGACCCTGTGCGCGGATAAATTTACGAATGTCATTTTCGTCATCGTGGAATATATTTTCCGCTGACGACGAATTTCGAATATCCCGTTTCGTGTTTAACGTGCCACATATGTGGCAATGACCGATGTTATCGGATATTTGCACAGTATTGATTGAGCGTTGCATTTGTTCAACAAACCATCGCGTAAATATCAGAAATGCATTGCTGCTATCGTATATATTTTAAAAAATTTTCAAATGACTCTTTGAGAAAATACTTTTCGTTATTAAAAATATTACGAGGGATTGTTCGATGTGTATGTTGCGTTTTGATACCAAATATCAGTACTTAAAAAATAATGCAATAGTTGATGGATGTTTCTGTATGCAGTAGAAACTTAATGCATATGTATTTTATCGACGAATATATTTCATATTTATGTATTTTTGCACGTTTTTATACATTTTATGTGCAGTTTGCCATCATGTTCGGATAACTCTTTTTCTACCTAATATTTATTTATAGCTACAGCTATAGTCTTGTTTTGTGTTTACTCTCGCACTTTACATTTCCGTGTACAGACGCTGCTCTAGTAATCATAAATTTCAAGCAAATCCCCGCGTTCTCGCCGTCTACACGTTGTCCCCTTACGAGGAACATCACTTCCTTCTGTCGGGTCTTATATTTTCCCTGCGTTATATATGTATTCCCTCGTATGAGTATATTCCGCGTGTTTCCTCGGTGTTTGCTTTTTCAAGATTGTCCGGAAGAAAACGCATATCGTTCTACGATATCAGATTCTTATCGCGAAACGCGTTGTCTCCGCAATTCGTTGCGGTCTCGTCCGCTGGACGTTCCTTTCGTTCGTTTCTGTTCCTTCGCATCCTTCGGCATCGAAAGCGGAATGTAAATGCAGTGTTCTATATTTACAAACTCGCGCGACGTGTCGACGATATAAAATACGGGGACTACATATATTTAAGTAGCTTTTTGTATTCCGTTTCCCGTCCGCATTTTATTTATTTACCACAAAGGTATTTTTTTTTTTTCATGCGCGATGACGCATTTTTCGGCTGCCCTGTATATCCTGTTTACACAAATATAATCTCATTTATTTCATAAGATAGAGTTTCAAGATTACACCATTTCGCATCTCTTTTGCGCTTGATCTATAAATATATCAAAAACTTTCTAGATTGCGACATTTTGTTCATCTATGAATTTAATAATATCAATTTACATAAATAATTCGGAATATCTGTTATGTTATTTTCTTCTTCTCACATCTTCTTGTGGTAGATACATTTGCTAGCGCATGTGTAAATATGTGATAGTGACTATTTGTGCAGTATGTTTTTGCTCGAGGCAAAGTAATTCAAGTAGTTTGAAAAATACAAATTTTTTAAACAACATTTCTCTAAAATATGACATTTGATAAATATGTAATTAATTTCTATGAAAATCAAACGCGAAGATATGAAGCAATTTTTAAATATTACGATGGAATTGGGGAAGAATTATAATGGAATATTATTGGTTTGGATCAGTCATATTTTTTTATGGCTGTGATAAATATCCGCATGAAGAAGATTTACTATCAACGAACGGATAAATAACGTATGTGGACTCAACGGAAATAAACCGCCAGTTTTTTAATATAAAAATCAGTTTTATTTATTTAACAACGGGTCACGGTTTTCACGTATGCATTCAACGTTATGCGTTTTGTCCGTACGTGAGTGCACTGTGTCGATATTTTTCATATGATTGGATAACATCGCGTAACCACAGGATCATTCATTCGCGTTTTATAAGGAAAAAAATATATCAACGAGAGATATATTTCTCTCTGATTAAATAAAAAAAATTACATACCAAATAAAATATTTATTTCTACAGCAAGAGCATAATAATTTCGATACACGAACCAATTATATATTTACAATTAAATACAATAATCCACCATCAAGATAAGACATTAATATATTAAGATAAAGAGCAGAATATTTTTTTTTTTAAACAGATGCAGTTTCTACATAAAGAGAATTACATTTCTCTCATACGCGCTGTACGTGATATATTTTTCCGGATACATTTATCCAGATATTATTTTTTTTTATATAATGCCTATTTGTTGCAAAATTAGCCTAATATCTTACCGTCGGTTTTGTTCGCGGCCGTGATTTGATTTTTTTAAGGAACGGTTTCCTCGAATAAAGTATCTCGATAATTTAAACCGCATTTCTATAAATGTCAAGTAGGAGTAAAGGTGCAGGCGGGCGGATATCGATTTTTAAGTGGCCTCTTACATCTTGTACGTATCCTCTTCTATCCGCACTTTGTCGTCCCTTGTGTGGAGAAGCTTTCCTCCGCTTCTATCTCGCGGTCTTTGTTACATCGAACGCGGGCACCACGCGGAAGTGCTTGTATGAATGCGCCGAGGGCATATTCTCTCGTCTTCGTGTTTTGCTTCGTTCGAGCGAAGTTAGATAAGGCGCTCCGTTCTCGGAGATAGGTAGATAGATAGATAGTGAGGTAGCTACGTAGGTAGATAGGTAGGTAGG
This sequence comes from Polyergus mexicanus, assembly GCF_030449975.1. Taxonomy (NCBI): domain Eukaryota; kingdom Metazoa; phylum Arthropoda; class Insecta; order Hymenoptera; family Formicidae; genus Polyergus; species Polyergus mexicanus. The sequence continues at coordinate 9,863,970 of NW_027223325.1, forward strand.
TAGATAGGTAACCGCGAGACTCTTCCCTTCCTCTCTCTTACTACTACTCTGATACTTTTGGATCTCGCGATTTTATTTCTCTTTCGTTTTTTTTTCTCGAGAACCGCTCGAATCGAAGGATTAAACCCTTGCGGGCGACCTCAACCACTCGAACGACGACGTCGGTGCGTCTTACGCGAAAAAATGGAAGGAAATATCCGTTGCTGCGCCGAGAAAAATGACGCAGCGACGGAGGATGATCGGACGACTAGCGATTTGTCCCGATAACGATAACGGTGAACGTACTTCACCGCCATCCGTCAACGTCTCTGCGACGAGGAAGCTGATAATTTAAAATCCCGGAGACGGAAACCTCGGCAAAAACGATCGCCTCGTCGAGGACGATAACCCGTCGAATGGCAAAATTATTCCTTCCCGATAAGACCAATATACATATACGCGTATACTATGTGTGTGTATTTTTCTCTAATTTAAAATTATCATAATAGCTCGCTTGAGTTTTGACATTTGCCAAATGGCGATAAAATCATTATGAGAATAATCATTTATGCATAATCATCAGGATTACGCGATGTAATGTGCACCAATGTAACAATAATTATATACATCACGATTTTCGATTATATTGTGGAAGATTGTCGATTGGAACCGTAGTCAAAAGATAAACTGTCAGCATCAGATAACGTCGTTACAAATCGACCTTAAGCCACGCGGGCGCGAAATGTCAAATCACAATTGGTATCTCATCACGACGTGTTTTACGCGACTGGACGCTGATGGCTCGACAAAAAGGGGGTCGCATCCATTTGTTCACTCCGACGAGTGGTATAACGTGTTTACATTGTTTCCACTGCGCATAAAGCGCACATCGTTAGTTAACAATGCGGATGAACAGACTCGGGAATGGCTTTGACGCCGAGCGAGCGCGAAAAGGCCCGGCTCGTTCAATAGAACCCGCTTTCTAACGCATGGGTCAGTGCGGGGAACAATAAATCGGTTGCTTTCAAATCGGCGAATCGACACGCAACACTCGTCCCATTGCAAAACCGATGCTCGGACGTTGCGATCGCGCACGATAGTTGCTATAAAGCGCATGTCCGCCTGAATAAAATGAGTCGCGAGAGTCGGAAAAGCGAGGACTACACCATTATCGGGAAATAGAAATAAGCGGCGAGGCAACAAAGCAAAATCGTTCCATTGACATCCGCATCAATTATCGCAAGCTTTTTATGCGCTTTTTCACAAGCGTTTTCTTCTTTCCTACATATTCTTTGATACAGTTATCGTCGCTTGATACGTATTTATCCCATAAAACTCGTAACGGTATCAGAGACGACCGACTGGTTTCTTTCTCCTATTTTAATGACGTTCGTTCTCTCTTCTCGCTACTTTTTATTTAATTGAAAATAAAATTATTCAATATTAATTAAATTATAAGATTATAAAATATTATAACAAATTATAAAATATTTGCAATATGATAATCGTAATATCAGGGTGCATTAGACTCTGCTTTTATTTTATTCAACTATTTGAAAGTATTCTCCACGATATTCCTGGCGCTTAAAACAGCGATGCGCAAATAATTACGCTTTTGCCATTGTACGCTGCCACACTAAAAAATAACGAGCGCGCGCGGCTGAGTTTAGGTATATAAGTTCTCCCTAAAGGACAATCATACTTATATAGGAAACGTAAGACGCAGTCGTATTTATTCAAGATGCGAGTTTGCGGTTGGTGGCCATAGCGAGCGACTTAAGCGTTTACAAGGTACTAGAAACTCACATAAAGTCGTGATCACCAGACCGTAGCGTTATCCAGACTCGCCAGTGTGGTAGCGTCTTAGAGAGAACAGTGCGGTTTCGCTCCAAGACTGGAAACGGATTTCCGCGGTTTTCGACGGCCTAAGTCCAAGTTATTACGAGAGTGAATCCGGCTCGCTTCTTAACGCGACAACGCTACGCGCGACGAAGCTCATTGAGAATTTTACATCGGTAAATGTAATCATTTTATATTTTAAGGATATTTATAAATGTATATATCTCTATCCTTTTCCCTTTGCAAATTTGTGGAAAAATTTTAAAAAATGTAAAACAGTTAATGTTTTTACTTAACAATCCTTTAACAGCATACATGTATTTAAAATCGTAATTAAAAAATAAATTAAAAGATCAGAAGAATTATTCCGGATACTATTTTTAGCGCTTGAATCAACACGATCTGTTTTAATCTGTCTTTCCGTTCTTTCGAATAAAGAGATCTCGAATTCAGGCAAAATTCGCAAATGTATTTTGTGGCTTTGCACGCGTCAGCAAATACACTGTTCTTAAAAATATCCGAAAGATGACATCACGAGAAAAACGGAAAATTACAAATTTTATTTGCCTGGTAGCTTTGCGGGGTTTCTATTTTTCTGGCGGATCACGATCGTGAAGATATAAGCGAATACGAGAAATTTCAATATATACAATATAATCTCAGTTTCTCGATTGCAGTTTCGTAACGTGCATCGCGTATTGTAGATGCGTGTATATAGACAGTGCGTATAGTGCGATAAGTCATCGGTGAAGATCAAATCGCTCCGAGGAAGTCGGAGCGTTTACTCGTTCGCTGATGTGTATCGTAACTGTACGGGATAGTAGATATGTACACTAGCTGTTCCGGCTATCGATGCCGCGTCTATTAGCTCCCCGAGGTATATCGGATGAATCGCGTATCGTGGACTACCGTCGCCGGCGGCGGGACCGGATTTGATCGCGCGTAGATCAAATATCTGGCGAGTAAACGGGCGGGAGCGGCGGGATCGTCGTCAGAGAGTAGTTACTCGCGATGACGCTGATGAAGTTTATCGGGGGGACACGGCGGCCGATCCGGATCGACGTTGCCGCAAAAGCCGCGAGATTAACAAGTACGCCGGGCCGGGCCTTACGGATCGTTAATGTCGACATAACTCGGCATCACCGGGCGCGACACGTGATTACGTATACATATATGTATTCGATATATCTGCATATATGCATGTATATACCATATATGTCGAACGCATACGGGGTATAGCGGGGCGTAAAATGCAAATGCAGTCTGCCGATGAAACGCGACCGACAGATGAACGCCAGTTTGCATCGCGACTCGTAAATCCAATTCGACGATGCGATTAATGCCGAAAGTGCGTGACTGTTACGCGTTAATCTAGGGGCGTCGCTTTTTGCTCCGTCGTTCGCAGGAGATTTGTCCAAGTTTTCACCGACGCGGCGATATAACTCTTCCCGCCTCCCTTCTACCCCCGATGCTGCGGACGCAAAGAGGATTACTTTCGGATAAAGTATATGCGTATAATTCGTGATATGACATTCGTGCCTATTAAGGATTAACAATTACAATCTCGCAAACCTTTCGCTCCGATATTATTTTATATTTTATAAATGTCTATGTACACACGTGTACGGTATGTATACTTAACATTTGTATATTATTATATTTGTATATTATTTCATCGTAACGTTATACTGTCTGTTGAGAGAAAAAATCACCAGAGATTAACATAATGCATAATTCTTGAATAGTACAAATAATTATATATATATATAATGTGGCAAGCTTGAATCATACACATGTAAAAAAAATTTTAGTGTATTGTTCTCTCTTTTTCGTATAGATTAATAACAAGATATTTTCTATACGAATAAAAATAAATTGATAACTATTACTAAATGTATCGTATTACTTAAATGATTTGAATCACGTTCAACGGTAAATATTTCTTTCAACTGTTATTTTAAAGTTTGTAATAGCTATAATTTACTTTTGTGCATATAAAAAAATTAATATTGTATTATTTTATCATTAACACACATGCATATTAATATATTTAAATATTCTAACTTTTTGTATATGCATATGTATTTGTCTTATATCGCATATAAAAATATAGCAATAAGTAGAATGGAGTTAGTTTCCGCCTGTCAGATAGTTTTTATCGCGCCAAGGCAGGCGCAGTTTTCCGGGTAAAATGAATAACAAATGAGAACTTCCTACTGCTTAATGTTCGCAGCTTAATTAAACGGAAGAAGAAAAGAAAAGCCAAAGAAACTCGTCAGAGGAAAATTGGGTCGGTGGACGAGAGAAAGCTGAAAGCGACTAAGCGTTTGAAAATGGTAATCGTCGCAGTCTATATAAGTATACGAAGCTGGAACATCTCGTGAAAAGGGCAGGCCGAAAGGCGAAAGGTCAAAGGCGAAACTTGTTTAGGCAACGCCGCGTGTCAAAGGGGAAATTAGTTTTCGGATAAGTGGATCAAAAGAGGTGAACGTGTTGCTGTCAAAGTTAATATTACACTCGTTTGTGCGAGTATATTAGATTCCGACTATACAAAAGCTACAAGTATATTATTGGATAGGCATAAATCATATATACATATACACGTACTCTCCTTACGAATACTTACGTGTCGTATAATTCGAGGGAAATTGCATCATTGTTAATTTCCAGTACGGATATTTGCGGATTAATAAGTATTTGCCGAAATTAATAGCATCGGGTCGCGCGTCGCGTGTCACGCTCGAGTTTTTTTTACGCACCCTGTTTTTAACCCCGCGGTACTTGCGTTCGTCAGTTTTGTTATGTACCACTGACATTCGCTTTTGGAAATTTCAACTTTCGTCTCGTATGCGGGAGAAGCGACGACAGTGACAACGATGTGGTACGGCCGTTATCGCGATGCAATTTACTGCCTTGCGTTCACGGTTCGTCGATTGCGATTGTCGAAATTCGCCTCTTTTTCGTCAGAAACACAAGCCACCTCCGATCAAACGTTTTACACTTTCTCGATTCTCGCCCCGTCATCGTTATTGCCGCCGTGCTTTCCAGGTTTTATCTCGCCTCTCTCGACGAAATTCGGCCGATTTGCATTCAGCGGATGCGGGCGTGGAATGGATGGTTGATTCGTTTTTAATTCGCAAGGTGAAAGCTTACGTGTGACAAATGACCGATGTTTTTTCTCACTTGAAATCTCGTTTTCGGTAAGTAAAGTCTTTTACGCGTGTTCCCGAGGGCCTAAATATGCTGCGCGTTGCTACGCGTACAAAATACATTCAAACGGCTGATTTTCAAGTAAACTAACGTGGAAATAAATTTTATTGTAAATTTTTTATATTCATATATATGTATTTGTTAATTTATGTGAATAAATTTGAGAGATCCCTTTCAGGGATCTTTTTTCTAATCAAATCATAAAAAAAACCTTTGAAAAGTAATATGTGCTAAACATAAAGATTATATTGTATCAAATAAAAAAAATGAAAATAAAATATATATATATATAATAATAAAAGACAAATCATCAGACGCGCTAATTAGTATCAATACGATAATATAATAAATATCATTAATTAGGGACGTGCCGATATTGAAGTAAATCGTGTGCGAATGAGATACGTTAACAATATATTCCGCTCAAGTCTCTCATTTAACAAACAATTAACCATTTAGCCGTAATGATCGATAAACGGGGTATGACACTACGGGGATTTGTACACCCAGAATTTGACCCTTATCATTGTGCACCGATCGGTGCGCGGATCGGCTATTTGAGAACGATGTGTATACGAAATTCGATTCTTATCGCGTTCGATAGTAACTAACTGTGCGCGATCGGCCGACATGAGTTAATTCGATGATGCGCAATTACGTACGGTGTTATATTGAGAAGGACGATGAGCGGTGAAAGGGGACCGCGTTTGCCCTTGGGAATATGGGAACGGATGCAAATTAATCACTTTCGGAACAAAGTGTCAATGACGGTAATAATATGCGTGACGTATTAATCGCTCAATGTTTTTGGAAAATAACGCGCGAGACATTGCGTTTTACACGTCATTCGCCTTTACAACTTTTCAATTGGCTAATTCATCGCGCCTATGATTAATTATCCATCAAACTCTTTGTACAACGTAAACATTATCTCACGTTATGTAATTTCGTCACGCAGGTAAACGCGATTTGAAATTTTTTAATCTTTTAGTTGAATAAAACAATGCTCAATTCAAGTGCCTGATACTTTCTGCTTTATGCAGTGACCGAAACAAATAAATGCGTTGATTAAAAAAGAATAATGCAGATAAATGAAAAGAAGAAGACGATTTACATTACAATTTACGTTAAACGGTTATATATTACATATCATATTATATTTATCAGAGTAATATAAAAGGAAATATATGTGTATACGAGTCAATCGAAGTAATATATATGATAATGCGAAATTATTTACGAAGCATAGCATCATATTCTTTGCAGAAACAATTATTATTCCATTGATTTTTGTATAAACGTTTGCATCGAGAATATTTTGCATATGGCAGGTTTGATGTATAAAGAATAATTAACAATATCCCGCGATTAAGATCCAACGAATCATTCTCGACAAAGGTAAGGACCGATATCCTTAACAAGATTGCTAATGCATGTCGTTAACATGAGCACTGTAGTCCCGTAATTTTGCGCACTCTAGGTCCACTTTATCCATTTTCTCAATTCTCTTCCACCGTTCTTCCTCTTACATAGCCGGAAGAGTGACGACATTATTACGGAATAGCATGAGTAATTTTCACAATGAGACGTTGAATAACATGGTACTCCACCTTTCCTCCTAATGTAGACATTTCATAGCGATGAATCTTGATACGTTGCCAAAGGGTATATACGAAGATTCTATCCCTTGCTGCATTCGATAAGATACGATATTTTCATTATTATATTAACAAGAAAAATATTTCTCTTATTAAGAAATTCACTTCTTATTTTATTAACAAAAATGTAGATATAAATAACTTAATAAAATATTTTTAACATGTTAATCAAAATTTTTAATAAAACTATTTTTTTATTAAATATTTTTTTCCATATCAATATTACTGGCATAAAAAATATGAGATGCGCGAAACAAGTACTAAAAATTCATTATTACTTTCATAAACTTATGCTTATCGTAAGTTATCTCTGTATGCCCTAAAATATCGGGGCGAGGGTCTCGCTTAAGATACCGTGTCTTTTTTATCGCGTATGATCCGCCCGACGTAAATTGCCGGCTTATATCCTAATGGGTTAATAAAATATTCATCTTGTACTCGAGCGAATAAATCGCGTACGTGTAGATCGCGTGGGTCGTTGGCGACGTCGCCAACGCCTCCGCTGTCGCGTTTTACCCGGGCTCCCTCAGAAAGTACCCTAGGGTGCGCTCTCTCGTCCCACACTTCTCGTACGTAGGATTCGAATCCGATATTGCGCGAGCTTATCTTGGCCCCATCCCAACGGGCTCGATGAACGAGCGCACGGTTATCCCGGTGGGAGTTCTGACGGGAAATTACCTCGAAAAATGTATCCCCGACCTCGCGCGAGAACGAGACTCGAATAGACAGATTGCTCCCGGAATCAGAGTCTCCTTTCTTTCCGTTTCCTTTCCTTACGAGCACTCCTACGAGCCACCCTCGCGTACTCGGTAAGACTAATCTGCTAATCGATATACCTATCCATGGTAGAATAACGAGCCTAATTTTTCATCGCGATTAAACCGAATTGGGATACGTCGGCCCGATTTCTCTCGCGCGGTAACTCACTCATCGCAAATAGAATCTCGAGTCTTGAGCGATGAGGGGCATCGCCTTCTCTTACGGGAGCGGTTATTTTTATGAAAGTGTCCGTTTTCGCTCTACGATGCGATATATCGCAAGGGCAGGGCGGAAGCGCAAGCAATGAATTTCGTACACGTTTATGAAATTGGAACACTTCAACTGTCATCGCGAAAAAGAGAATCTTCCTATTTATTAAGTCGGATTTTACGATAATCGTGAATACTTTTCTTTACAATCGTATATCTTGCGCTCTCTTTTCTTTATTTCTATTATTACTTAGGTTTGTTTTATAGCTCTCTTCGAGACAGTTTCAGCAATCGGAAAACGCAGATATAGCAGGGACCCGCATCCATTCAATCAGGGTTGCAGTCTGACAAGGGTATATAAGGGAAAGAGTGAGCTTATCCGTAAAATCGAAAGCATAGTTCGATAGATATAGAAGACGTCCGTCCCTTTCATTCCGCTCTTTTTGTTCTACCCGCAGCTAAGATACGATAGGCTTTGTACAGTCGATCTGTCTTCTATTTCTTAGGCTGATGAAAATGTTTGTGTTACTTTAATTTCTATATTGACTGTCAGTTTCTGTTCGTTTGTAACGTGTATATTAATTGCTTTTTAAAATTATTATTTGTAAAAGCAATCATACTTTTTTATCTAGTTTGAATGTTATAAGAATTAAATGAAATGATGAATGTAAAATAAATGTAATATAATCAAATATCACAATAATTGAGTAAAGTAATGAACATATAAAAGTTGAACAAATATTCTTTTCTTTTATCGCATTAAATCTCTAAAGTTAGTAATTGTAATTATTAAAGAAAAATATGTAGGCAGATAACACAAAAAAATTACGAATTCGATATCTTGTTGCCACGACGCGAAGTGGTAGTAGAATAAGATTACGGAGTCAACATGTCACAACATATGATTCCGACCGGTATTATTTTATGTTAATTTAGTTCGCGCGTACAGAAAAAGTTTGAGCGTTCAAACAATTTAGAGAGTAACGTGCCGACTATGCTATCCACTTTTTAAGAAGACAAAAAAGTTCTCTGTATTTTTGATTTCCTCTATGTCTTCCTAAGTAACGTTTTCATCCGGCTCGCTTTTTTTTTCCCCTGACATTTCGACATACGAGCTTTCCGCTCGAACTTTTTGCTCGTCAACGTCTCTCTTTATTATAAGAGGCAATTCTAATATTGCTTGTCTTATTGCATATTTAATATTTAATAACGTAATGAAATATTTTCCGGTTATGAAATTTTGTCTTGAAAAACAAGAAAATATATATTTTTCATAAAATGATAATTTATTGTTTGAAAGGAATTGATCTCCTTTCGCATCTGACATGTTTGCTACGTTCGTAGGAATCCCAAAAGCAATTCGATCAATAGTGTTTAAAAGAAAAGCGCTTTTCCCGATGAATAAAACCCCAACCCATCGAATATTATTCTTTTCGCGAAAATGATATTTCAATAGGACCGTATTGGCCTGTCATGAAACTGCACGCTATAAAGAAGCTACTTTGAAATAAATACACAAACTTAATTTCATCACCCAGGAATATTTTTCTATGAGGACGCTTCTTATACATGGAAGGAGATCGGTGAAATGATGGCTATGAAAAAGGTGGGCGCGAGCGAAGCCTTTCTTGTCTTTTCATTCGCCTAATGGATCGTATAAAGCACGCCGTTACCAGAGGTCGTTCCCTTTTGTCGAGATATCGATTTTATTGCGACCGGCTAAGTTTCGTGAAAGTTCGAGGTGGCTGCCGTGTAGCAGCGTGAAACGAACCGAAAATCAAGACGGCGGAGCTCGAATCATCAGAGACGTCGGACAGCTTGGAAAAATAATACTCCTTCTCGGTGTTCAATAGTCCAACTTGTGATTACGTGATCGAGCATCAATACGACGCGATGCTGCGAGCAACATTGAACGATCCATGATAAAAATATTGAAATTATTAATTTAATTAATTAAATCATATAGATAAAGATATCTGTGTGCATCACTCAGCCAGAAATAAATTAATTTATATGTAAATTAAAAGCTATGAAAAAAAAAAAAAGAAAAGATCGGTGCTCGGCGAGAAATGAAGAGCGTCCACTTAATTATGCAGATTGTCAGAATACACAAATAACACGAAATTTCTAGATCACAGAGATAAATGATAATTATAACGGCCTCTTTATACTCTGTATTCGCGTCAATATATAATTCGTGTCATCAGCGTACACTGAATTCCGATTATTTAGAAATTTTTTTTAAGTCATCGAAGCTGTACAACTGGAGCTAGAATTCGGCCAAAGTCATTACAATCATCCAATTTAACGATCGTCGAAATAAATTGGGGAATGCGATTTTGTAGCTTAGCATCTTCGCGGCAGTAAACAGCGACCAACGAATTTTCGTCGGGGATCGTTTCCCGGAAGAAAAAGTGAGAGAAGGTATAAGCATGCGTCATAAACATAGCATGCACCGGACTACGATGTAAATTTGTCACGCCACGCCAAGAATCATTTAAAATTCAATCCGAAACTCGCAGTCAACTAAATTTATTACAATTTTGTCGGACTGCGTGGCGCGCTGTAGCTTTTACGAGCATTGTTTCACAATCTTCTGCGAAATTGTCAAATCTGCGATGGTCGACTCGATTCTATTCTAGCAGATATGTATGTATAAGAGATAAATAATCGCGTTAGAGACATTTTATTCCTTTAATCTCCATTTGCCGGATTAAAATCATTTTTGCAAATTTCACTTCGTATCGACGCTAATAAATTCATTGATCTTTGCACGCGCAGAACATTATTATTCAATTATAATAATGCACGGAGAGAAATTATCGATACTGACTAATTGCACTGCGTGCGATGTGCAGTTGCACGAGAAAAATAATGAATATATGCAATAGATATGCTGTTACTTGGATAAAATGTCAAACTTGAGTGATCTGGAGATACATATAATGATTTCACATAGTACAAGTGCATTTGATGTATATGTATAACTTCTTAATATCGATCAGTGAGCATATTGCAAATATAATCAAACATACACGATCCAAAGAGCATGCAAACTATTCCATTATGGAAGAACCGTCACACGATCCGTCATATCTACAAACGAACGATACTATAATCTATAAAATTAACAGACTTTTGTAATTTTCATTAAATCGTTTTCTCTATTGGCGTATAATTAATTTAAGAAAAATATATATAGATTTTTCTTTGTAATGAATAAAATTTAAATGGGTTAAGCTGTGGAGATCGCATCTTGAAATCAACGGTGCAGTAGAAAAACGAGCAGTGATCTGTAAAAGTTTGCAGCCAATCTTTTTTATTCTGCTTCCCGATGACATGATAAAACAGAGTTTTATTCTACTGTAAACGTTCACACGGAAAAAAAAAAAAAATTTCGCTACCATAGCTAATCATGATTTGCAAAATAAATTTCTAAATTGCAGCAAAACGGTTTGCTGTTGCACCTAATAAATAGATATCACAGCTAACATGTTCGCTGTTGCATTTAATAAATAGGTGTCACAGCTAAGATGTTCGCTGTCCATATATTGTATTATGACTGAAATCTAGTTACCACACGCAGTTTTTAGCTACGGCAGCTAATTTTTTTTTTTCCGTGCAAACGGTAAATGCTTTATTCGATGTTTCTATTGCATATATATTTCGCTCTATGTTTGTTTGATATACCGTCTAAAAAAAAAGATATTTTTTAAATAAATCTGACATATTAACGTTGATGAAAGAAAAAGCGCTCTTTCGTACTTCCGTCATAGGGAAGCACTTTTGTTGTACGATAAACCGAGATCGTATATTGACCTTATTACGGTTTATATTCTGCGTGGACAATGGCCGTAGTTCAAAGTGTATTATACAATATATTGAAACATAACGGATAAAGTTTCCGTCTGTATTCTATGTATGAGCCGCGTATTATCGGTTGAATAATTCAGTCCATTTCAATGTTTCACGGTGACATAAAAGGACGTAGTTATGGAAATGAGGGCGTTGAAATTTCACGGGAATCCGATTATTGCTTCGAATTCGGCGGGATATGTGTCGTTACTTTACGAATGGCAGTGAAAAATATTATACGCCGGTCCGCGTGCATCGTGTGTATTTATCTTCGAGATTTTGTCCGTCGGGAATTTTCGTTGCAGTCCGTTAATTTAACCAATTAATCAGTGCCAAGAAATTTTCAGGTAGAAATTCGTGAAAAAAAATTGCGATATTTTATATTATTGCATATATTTATGCGTTCGTACAAATTCTGTTTTTCCTAACTGTTTATATATTCTTTATTATTTACAAGATAATTTATCTGCAAAATATAATTTCAAATCTATAATATTATAGATATACATATATAATTATTTCATTTTTTTTTAAATGTATGATATAATAGAAGTAACTATTTAACAAGAGCGACAAAACGTCGCTCTTACGTTTCTTTTTTCTTCTATTTTAATGCATAGATATCCTGTTCAATATTCCATCGAAATATGGCGTATCATGGCTCATAAGTTGTGGTTTGTTGTTAGTTTCTTGCGTATTTTCATATAAAAACAGTTGCCATGGTCGGGAGTGGAAACTAACCCGCCATAAATCATTTCTTGACACGTTTATGCCAGTCGCGTGCGACGAGTTTGCCACATTACACTCTCAACTTCCCAACTTATATAAATTTCATACCGACTAAGCTACGTTTCGGAGTCTCTGCAGAGAAGAAAGTGCCAAGTAATAACACGAGAGACATTTCTGGATTAAAAGCTGTCATTTTCTTCACGTCAAATACTTCTTTTGTATTTTTTTGTACATATAATAGATATCCTACTATCAATAAATGATAAAATTCAAAGATTTTATTATCTAATTGAATCAAAATCTCTTATTGTTAAAAGTTTATCACCGATATGTAATAAACTCTATGTAACAACTGTTTGATTATATTGAATATTATTGTGTGTGTGTCGTGTACGCAAAACAAAAAGTTTCCAAACTTTATCGATTAACAAAGATTGTTTCTCTTTGTAAGACGTTTTAATATGTATATATAATTACGTCAGCATATATATTCTGTTAATTTTACACATATCGAATTTTACTTTGATGCTATTTGAAACAATTATTATCTTACATATGCTTGCTACGTTCACGTTTATGGAAATGTAAAACAAATTGCGATAGAAATCAAGCTTGATTTCCTCATAAATTTATTGAACATCATGCCCGACAATGAAATTACTCTTTGAACCGGCTAGTAAAATTCAATTTTACGCCGCGTTACTCTCGCGAAAATCTCTCAATTTTCAACTTGTGCGCGGCAGATCGTGGAAACAAACAAAATTAACCGCGATTCGAAAGCAAGAGACTGCGCGTATTAATTTGTCAAATATATTTCTCGCGCATGTGACATCTACACGTTACTCGCGAGCGTTCACTCAGACTCGTCTCGAATTTTAAGCAAGATATAAAATCGCGGCGGGAACATTCTTCAGAAAATCTTTATGCGACTTGTCAAAGAACCGAGTTGCAGTAGAGCAAACTACTAATGTTTTATGTATTATGCCGACCTTAGTCAACGACGTGGATATCGCAGACGTTGATTTCGGCATAAATATTTAATGAGCTGCTCGTAACGAAGCTTCTCGTTGTTCGAAAGCATTCGCTAGCATTTGAATTTTTCTTTTTGCACACGCCAATTAAGAAACATAAATAATGAAGATGCCAATAGAGCCGCTCAGAGATTTACCTACGAACGAATTTGCAACTTTTCTACCATTTGACTGACTCCCCCGAGGCTCGACAATATGTATCAATCAATTATTCAGATTTTTCGAATCTCTCAGACGTCCACCATAATTTGTCCCGACTGCGGATCAGATGAAAATTTTATAAATTATTAATATTAATTATTCGTTACTTTGATTTCAATTATATTTGATTCTCAACACGATAAAACATAATGAGAAAAAGTAATTGGTGTAAAAATTAATTCTGATTTATGATGTTGCCAGCGCACGAATAAAATCATAAAATGTTGACATCCTTCACAAGTTTACAGTTTTATTATATATTATAAATCAATGTAATACATTTTAAAACGTAATAATTAATTTGTATTCCGTTCTCATTAACTGCTGAGCACTTGCAATGTTTCACAGCGCATGGGCCATAAATAGTTATTTATTTTGCATTATTATTTCTATTAGAGCCTAGTGTCAGCATAATTAAATATAGTTACATGCAAATATGCGCGCACATGAGCTGTCAAAAAGATTAATTTAAAAAATAATTCTCTCGTCTTTACGCACCGTAAACAGAGAAATTCCTATTTTATTTTATCAAAGGTAAATCAATTTGCATTTAAATTAAACTCTCCGCGAGGAGAATGTTCAAGTGCAAACGGCGAATAAAAGCGAGAAAGAGGGCTGATGAAAATCGCTTCTTATAAGGCGCGAATCGTGTAAATACTATACGTCACGTCGTTTTTACACTCTTCGTTTTTTTCTACGTTCCATCGATCCATTAGCCCGATTTGTCGCGATGAGTACGTGCCGATGGATTGAGCAATTTCTGCGAGAATACAAATTTAATCTCTTGGATATTGCTATGTCTAATGGTATTTAAAAATAAAATTAAATAATATACGAGAATTATTGACGTACGTTCGAATAAGGAACCGAATGAGAAGTGGCCAGGTTAGTAAGAAGCACTTAGTTGAGAACGTGTTCCTATTTTATAATGCCATTGGAATTCTTCTACCGTCCTACCGTCCGTCTCTCTTTGTCTTCCTCTCTCAATAATACTACGCGCACTGACAGTAACTTGCACAGTGACATTAAATCGACCTTACACGCCCACTATTCATTTAAGACACAATCGTCCCGTGGGAAAAAGAGGGAATTGGCGAAAGCTTTTGCGAAGATACATATTGTTCTTATTGAAAATTTAACTTTCAAAGAAATTTTGTGAGATTTCTTTGTAATTCAATTTACGCGAGCAATTTTCAAAAATATTCTCCAACATAATAATGCTTTCTATGCATTGAGATAAATGAAAATAATCTCTTCCAAACTATTGCGAGAAAGCAAGTAATTTACTCAAAATCGTTTATATTTGAATTTAAAATGTCAATCTATTACGATATATGGAGTGAATTTTTTCATAGAAAATTCTTTAAGTCAATTTTGACTATGCGGCGATTCGCTCGGAAAGAGAATTTATTAGTTAGTATGAAATTGAACAAAGCGATGGCGCAGAAATTATTCGCTAACTGAAATTCAATGATGTTAGATATTGTACTCACTGCATATGCAGAGTCGCGATCGGCTTATCCGAGAAGAGCACGACCGGCCGGTCGAAGCGTTGATTACGACCGCAGACGCGAGCGCTGCCTTCGAGCTGTAGCCAGCCACCCTCGCACCTGCAACAAAAAGACGAAACCTTTGAGTAACTGGCCATTACTCCTGAGCGCGCAAATTGGTACTATCTTCCGTTCCATTCGTTAATTAGTTTCAGCAATTTTCGATCCGACAGTCTCGTCGCATCGCGCCGAGTGAGAGGGTCGTGGAATTTACGTGATGCAAATTGTATTTTGTTTTTTGCAATTTTAAAAAAGATTGTATATTTTGCTATGAGATAAGTAAGGATTCTCTACTGTTTTTCTCGGGTCAAGAATATTCAAATTACTTTCGAGAGTATGCTCTCTCGTCAAGTCAGAAATGAATTTTCTCTCATTTTTTTTCGCATATTAAAATTTTATGTCGTTAGTTACGGAAATCCACGACAGTGTCTTCTAAAATGGAAAAAGGAAAGAATTTTCATTCTGAGATCGTTGGCTTTACAAAACTGTATATATAGTTTAACTTTGAGGATACGTGTCTCGCATTGGATTTTACCCTCCGCAATGTTAAGACCTGTATCTACAGTTTCAGATTGAATTTTGGTAGGAACCGTATTTTGAATCCAATACGCGCGAAGTTTAATGTTAACTAAGTTCCACACGTAGGTACAGAGAATACGAGTTTCACTTTGCCTAAATTAAATTGTATAAAGTGAAATCGAATCAAGATTCTGTTCGAATATCGATTGTCATTGTAATGAAAACAGTGAATGTGAAAAGATTAAGAAGATTTGGAAATAAAAATGTAATGACGATTGACGGAGAATAGATTCATCTTATTCGTAACGTAAGCACCGCACTCACTGACAGAAGCAGGCTCGTTATGTCACGTTCCCTACCGCGCGTTTTTAATTATATTTAATTTAATTATATATTATATATATCTCTAATTCTATTATCTATAATTATTTTGTGCAGAATCTCTTTAAAAGAATTTTAAAAATATAATAATTAACGATACACACACACGTACATACCATATATATTTTAAAGCTTTTAAAAAAGTTGGTATGTAAAATATATCTATAGATAATACTTCCGACCATCAATTTAAATTAATATGGTGCAAAAATGACTGCTAAATACATTCTCAACGTTGTCTGTTCATTCATAAAAGTTGTTGCATGAATTACGTCGCTAATTGTCTTTATCAAAGATGAGGCGCTCCCGATAATAACGTTTCGTGGGGTAGACGAGCGACCCTATACGAAGCGGCAAAAACGATTGCCGGCGAGGGTCGCGCTGAAATTACTTCTTCGGTTAAAGGCAACTTCAAAGGATTCGTTTTCCCGAGGCGTTGTCGACTGGGATTTTAGGGGCGAAATGAGGGAACCGCGCGATGTGGATGGAATCGGGCGGTTACGCAATAGATAATACGCAACGAGGGAATCATGCTGATTCAATCAGGCCTGTACTGATTTCGCTTCAGCTCGTAAGAGGGAAAACGAATGAAATACGCTATAACATGCTCGATTGATTATTATCCATCCAAGTTTTCAGAAACATTTGCTGAAGAAAATTTCCTGCAAGGATAGAATACAAAATATATCCATACAGAGTGGCCCCGAACGTTCTGAACAAAAAATTTCCTATAAACATAGATCGAAAAATGCTTCCTTAAGAATTTATCGCTCAAAAACCTCTGATGCAAAGGAAAAGCAAAAGGTAAAAAGAAAATGAAACTTAATAAATTTCTTGAAAAAAGGATAAAAATAAAAAAATAAAAATCTTTTTTTTTTTTTTTTATGAAAATAAAATTAATTTTTTTAAACTAAAATAGCACATAATAGTAGAAAATGAATACATGTAAAAAAATTGACTCTTTTCAAAATGTCCCCCTTCTAGCTCCAATACACTTTCGGCGTATCGAGTAATGACCGATCTAGTCGCTTTACGGATTTCCTCCTGATTCAACTTTAATCGATCTAATAATAAGTAACAAAAGCACTTTTTGTACGTATGAAACTGGTTATATCAAAATCTGTGGAACGTACTACAACAATCATTTTGATCTCATTTGAAAGATAATTTACGATTTTTGTTTCGATACTTTTTGTTAAAAGACGCACATTTTTCATGTGCATATTTGGAAAAATGCGTAAAATAATTACGATTTCAGAGATTTTTGAGCGATAACTTTTTAAGAAAGCATTTTTTGACCCATGTTTATAAGAAATTTTTTGTTCAGAATTAAATTTCCTATAAGATCTCAAAGTCTGGTTGGAAAATTCGGGGCCACCCTGTATATCTGACATTACATAATTGATATTACATTACATAATAAATTATTAGATAAGATTAAAATATTTAATTTAAAAAAAATTGACAATTCGTCTTTATAATAATAATTTGTTAATATTGCTCGAAAAAATTTAAGATAAAAATAAAAATAAATTTTTTCATTTCAACTATTTTTATGTAATATAAGAATCTAATATCACAATTGTAAAAAATTCTGGTACAGTAAATCTCGACATATTTCGTCCGATAATGCAAATAATCATCTAAACGCTTTAACAGCGATCAATTAAGCTCATTATGTTACCTCGATCCTATAGCATGGTTCGACAGGATTAATAGAATATAGTGAGCCTGAGGCGGTTTTACTTAACATCGATAACATTAATTAACATATCAACGAGACAATCATAGAGACGCACATCCTCCGCGGTAATATCTTCGATCTCTTCGGGTATCAAGTGCTTTATCTCTGCGCTGGCTCATTCAAATCTTGATATAATTCGTGCAACATGCGGATGCTATCGTGTCATTGTTGCGTGAAGAGACGGATATGTGCTGTGGATAGTTTACCATTGTGTCGACCGTACGCTTATGAATTAATTGCTTGCGGGTTTCGATGGATCGCGGATCCAATCGTCGCGCAATCCTCTTCGATCTCTATTGGTGCTCGGCGGGACATACATCTCCCTATAATCCGGCCGGATAAAACTTCCGAACCGAATTACGACGCCGTTAACATCCCGCAGAGAATGTGAACTTGGGGGATGCTTGTAATATCTTCTCTACGAAGAGTATAATAACTTTTCGGATAAGAGAATTTTCCAAGCTGTAACTTTTGTTTTTCAGTAGCTGTTTTTCGTGTTTGGATGGAGATAGATATATAATTCTACATGGCATATTATTTTGCGTATTTTTAAGATATTGTATATATATGATACATTATAAGAAATAATTATTTTGTTACAAAAATAATTCTACACATAAGATTACATAAATTTGATATCTTTTACGTGAAAGTGTCTATCCCATATAAAAGTCAGAGAAGCGTTTAAATATAATATTCCGAAAAAAAAAAAAACAGGAAAAAAAGAATCGATACGTCGATAAGTAATATAGGGTAGAGTAGAGGGAACAATGAAAAGCATGAGTGGCGAGTCTAGAATGGTATCAATAAGACATCGTAAATAATTGATGCGCCATGTAGCTCGAGAAGATGGGCGTTGTTACTTTCAGTTTGTCTTTCCGCCGTTCGAGGAGAAAAGATATCCATTCTTGATGCGGCTTACGCGAGTCCTACAGCTTTTTTCCTTCGCTCACTCACTCAAAAGTTTAAATCGCACCAGAGATACGTATCCGTAACGCGATTCGATAAGAAGCTTGACTCCTCAGTCATTAGATATGCAACGTAGAAAGAGAAAGGGAGAGAGAGAGAGAGAGAGAGAGAGAGAGAGAGGGGGGGGGGGAAAGCAAGGGAGTTTGAAGTTTATATATTGTCAAGGGATAAAGAATGTCGGAGATCGTTACGATCGTTACGTAAGCTAGGAATGGAAACCGACGGGGGGGGGGGAGGATTGAGGGGGGAGCAAAGAAATGGAGAATATCCGGTAAATATAGCGGTATTCTTAATTACGTGATGCAAATAAGCAAACGTTACGTTGCATCAGCAAGGAGTTGCGACTTCCATTTAGATTCCGCAGCTATCGTCGTTATTATTTGAAATATATTGTATTTACCCCTTGTCGGTATTGTACGAGCGAGTTGTCTTGTAATTACGTGAATCATTCGTAATCCTATAGAGCGTTCGCGAATCTATTGCACACGAGTTTCCTCAACGTAAATCGGGAGTATCTGAAGAAGATAGAAACAAATAATGAAAACTATCACGTAAAATCTCGGAAACAAAGGCAGAAATGAGAAGGCGTAGCGCGGAGATTCGATTGTTACCGGCAGCGTGATATAAATAAATAATTGAAATGCCAGCTTGCGCGTCACAGAATAAAGACCTCGACGCTCTTCGCGCTGTTCGTTCAGCGAGAAGCCGAGTTATCCAAACACCTCTTCCCTATCGCTTCGCGCCCCCTTGACGTTTCACGTTTCGCCGACTGCATTTGGCGTCTCGTGTCCGACCGTGAAAAGCAGGAACCGACCCTTCGCGCCCTTTCTTCTCGCACCACTGGTCGGACATCGCGGCAAAAGGAGGAAGTCCGCCAAGAGATCCGACGGACGATTCGCAGGAAATTGGATGCTTTTATTTCGCGCGATTTTCTTTCATGCAGCGGAACAACTTCTCTTTCTCCCCTTCTCTCTCTCTCTCTTACTCTATCCCGCTCTCATGCAATTCGCCACTCGTCCCTCTCTCGTCTGCACGATGAATCGAGCCCTGTGACCGAAACGGCTTCTCGAGAGTCGGGCACTCGATTGTTCTGGTTTTCCGGATTGTGATCCGACTGTTACCGTCTATACGCATTTCTTTTTGCCGATGTAAAATTCTTTCTACATCAGGATAGGAGAACAGTTAATACAACTATCGTTGAAATTAATCGTGAGAATGAAGAGCAAATATAAAAAAAAACTGTTCTTAAAAAAAAAACATTACAGACAAATATATGATAAATTAACGATCGAGTAATTAATCTTCATGTTGTACACATAGTTCTGTTATATTTAATATCTCTTCTCAGGGACGCCAATGCCCGGCGACGATAGCGTGCAATGAACGCTCCCTCGATGAATCAGAAACGCGAAGCACGCGATACGGAAATTGTCGGCCCCTCGTCTTTCTTCTCGTTAATAGAAATTATCTTACGGACGTATACGGAAGTAGTGTCTTGTTGAATTATACAGGAGCAGTGAGATCTCTCTGAGCGCGCAGGGTTTTGCGAACTACATCGGGAGGGAATATCGTCGTAGTGTCGAGGGAAGTTGCGAAACATTCGAGTACAATTTAGGGCGGCCCTGTCTAGCGGAGAGTCCCTTATAATCGCGCAGGGGTTCACCGGGGTATAAAACGGAAACTCGTGGACCGTGCTTGGCAGTGTAATGCGAAACAGACAGACCTCGCGCGTTGCACGGAAACTTTCAAGTCACGATCACGGCTACAATGCCAGTGATGTAACTATGTAATTTTGATTCTCTGTAGATGCAAATGTAAATACAATATAAACGTAGACAGATTGAAGCAATTAATGGAAATTAACCAGCGATATTTTCGATCAGTAGCATCTCTCCATTCTATTCTTTTCGCAATTTATACATAATCAGAATTAAATTATATATCTCGAATCTATTATAAATAATAATAGAAGTATATTATATATCTCAAATAGCATGAATAAAAAAATGTGCATTATTAAGTGCATTAAATTCGATATTATAGCTGGTAAATCGCGCGACGAAATGTCTTTGAGGATTCGTACGAAGATTTCTTCGTACAGATCACTGTTGACAGTTGTAAGAAAGGTACAAAAGAATCACGGCGGCGCATATATGCCACTTTGCAGGAAAGATGCTTTCTTGTCGAAGTCGCTGTCAAGCCGATGGTGGATAGCGGGTTCTCGGCAACGCCTCCTCGAAATACCGAACAATTTGGCGCGTCTTGTCGCGGAGTACCTTAATAGCGGTCGAGCCTCCGAGTGGAAAACGGAGTAGCGACCCTAGTATTGGACCGCGTGCCTACATATACCGTTTGTACATATTGTCTGTATACATCCGCACATACGCGTGCACGTTCTGTATACATGTCTGCTTGCGGATAGCTTGAAAGAGGATAAAAGAGAGATAGATAGATAGGGAAAGAGAGAGACAGAGCGAAGGAAAACCGACTAGACGGTGAGAAGGTTGCCCGGAGGCAGCGCCAAGCTTACCGATGTCAGTCAGTCAACTGGAAATCGCTTACCGTGCCCAGATCATCTCGTATTTTACATTTCCACCCGCCACGGGCGTTATTCGCCATTCGACGTTCTGCTTGCACAGCTTTCCACCACGTCTTCTTCGTGCTTACCCTCTTTCGAGTCCCCCCTCGCCGCATCTTAGAGCGACGAAGGAACGGGGTTATACTGCAAATCAATTTACCGGGGATATTCGGACGAAGCCCTCGTTCTATGAGAGCGGATTATAAATTTAAATGTAAAACCCAATACGGTTTCAAGAGGACAAAAGTGAAAAGCGTTGGTGCGATCGAGAATGATGCAACGAAAGGCATTGGTTTGCAAATACTGCCCGTGATACCTCGGGTAATATAGTGATCGATATCACATCATCATTACTCCGTGCAAAAAGTTCGAAAAAATTATATATACTTTATTACATATTGTATTTATAGATTTTCCCTGATGTGTAAATTTGATTAAATCACGACAGTTTCAGAGAGATTTATATTTGAATATATTTTCAGAATTGGGGGCGAGGGATTTTTATAAAATTCGTAACCATTATTATGTAATTCCAATAATACATAAATTGTACAAATTTAATTATTTAATTAAATAAATTGAATAATTTGATTAAATAATTCAGATAAAAGATCATTTGCTTTACGGTTTTTAAAATAAATCGGCTTAATAGAATAATATTCGCTGATGATGTCAATGGTAAAGCTAACTGAAAGATAAATCTGTTTACGCGCAAGCGTGCAGTAATTCAATTTCGACCGACTGACTTTATACGACAGAGGATACTTTAATCTAAACTCTTCAGCAGTACATTCAAAAATGTCAATTGATTTCTGCAAGCGTGAACTGGTTTCAGCTAATTTCACCATCAGATCTGTATTGCCGTTATTCGAAACAAATCTGACTTATCTGACAGATCGTGTGTACAAGTTGAAAAAAATCTTCCTTTTAAAGAAAATTAGATGCGATGGATAAATTGGTTTTACTAGCTTTTTATTATATATATATATATATATATATATATATATATATATATATATATTTTTTTTTTTAATAAGAGAAAGTAAATTAAATTATATTAAATTATTTGTGTGTGCAGTAAAGCTATTTTCAAAATAAATATTTTATTTCATAATAATATTTATTATGCTAATTTTCGGAAATTTTTAAATAATATATTTATGTAAAAAAAATATTTACCGTGATGCTTTTCGTAGATTTTTCCGTATTAGCCTCGAAAACAGAAATGATTCATTCTCGACAATTTGTAGAATCACTGTTGGAATGAAAATGTTGGTTTCGCTGAGAGGGAAAGGAGGGGGGGGGGGGGGAGAGAGAGAGAGAGAGAGAGAAGGTGGAATAAATTATTGACCCCTAGCTCTATATATTGTCAAAAATCATACACATTCTCTTTCTCTCTCTTATATAGTGCTTTACACTATTTTTATTTGGTACATACGAGTAACGTCGATATAGATTATTCTATGTTGAATGATTTTCTCGGTAAAACGCGATGAAACGGCAGTATAAGTGCCCGATAAAGTTTTAAAGGTACACTGACCTCTCTCTAGAAAATCGATAAAGGGCACAGTCTATGCTTTCTCGACGACCGTAATAAAATCATGTCTATTTTTTCGCATTAAACTTAGATTTAATTATATTTAATAATAAACGTTATTATTATTCAACATTAAAAATTCAATATTAGAAATATTATAAAATATTAAAATTTAAAATTTAATATTATAAAATAAAATGAAATTAAGAG
This sequence comes from Polyergus mexicanus, assembly GCF_030449975.1. Lineage (NCBI taxonomy): Eukaryota > Metazoa > Arthropoda > Insecta > Hymenoptera > Formicidae > Polyergus > Polyergus mexicanus. The sequence goes on from NW_027223325.1 coordinate 9,886,928, forward strand.
TGACACAAAAATAAAAATATAATTGAGGAATATAATTTTTACATTATAAAGATGTTATAATTTTAAAGAGTTATGTACTTCTGAAATTTTTTATAGTAGATATTGTTAAATATATGTCGTGAAAAATTATTACCGCGTTTGAAAATTACGTTTTTACGTTACAGAACATATTTTCAGTAGTATATCTCGACGATAGGTCAGACGGTGAATCATATTTCAGCGGCAAGTGGTATTACGAGGAATTAATCAGACGACGAAGAGTCGTTTAATGTTTAAATAGCAGCGAAACAGATATTGCAGAGGAAAAGAAAGAGAGAGAGAGAGAGAGAGAGAGAGAGAGAGAGAGAGAGAGAGAGAGAGAGAGAGAGAGAGAGAGAGAGAGAGCAAGAAAGTAATTTAGCTAAAATTGAAGTCACGAGCGACTGTTCGTCGACGCGCTGCTAAGTTGATCACTTCGGTTTTTAAATCGCGAACTTCGATTCATCGAACCGTGAAGAACAATTGGCTAGTTGAGATTCTTATTTACTTCAGCTTCAATTGCATTTACGCAATAGACTTTCACGAACAGTTTCCCCGCACTTGAAATGCAAATTATTCAAATATCCGACAATTAGATTCCGTTAAGAAAGAAGTAGTTCGGAGTCCTTTTTATTCTTCGGTAATCAAGAGTTTCACGACGCTCCCGCGTCTTGTTCTCAGCAAGCTCTATTTTTTCGTTCCTTTTAAGATGCTTGAAAAAATACTGTCGATAAAATTGCACGATAGAATATTCCAAAGATTTGACTTTAATCAATCAATGAAGCAAGAGAACGCAATTGGCCGGACCACGCACCAAGATCCACATAATTTTCTTCTAACTCCTTCGTCGAATAAATCAACAAGAAGAATTTTTTCTTTGTTCCGGAAACGATCCGCTGTACGCGGAGCTTAAAAGAATAACGAGGAATAGCAAGAAGAGTGAAATGCGTTAAAAAGAGAATGAGGGCTTTGAAAACTTTTTTTCACTTCACCAACGCGACTTTTTTCCGTTTCCGTTCATGTAACGATGCTATGTACGCCGTTTGGATTTCAGATTTTCGGATATCCACGCATAGATTTTCGTGACCGGAACCTGTCAGGCTTGTATCAAAGTTTTACATATGTTTTTGACATTCGCCTCGTGTCGGGTGGTAGAACTCGAAAATGGTACGCGCGCGATGTTCGTTAACGTCGAGTCGCTGTTCTCGAAATCATTTTTCCGTCTTTTCTGATTGACGTTACCGTGTGTGATTTCAGATTATCGCGAGGGTAAAATAAGGCAGGAAAAGAGGAGAAAAAGGGACAAAGAAAAGGAGGAAAAATGGAAAACTTTGGATGGAGATGCAATTTTTAACGTCTAATGGCTATGTGTGCCCAAACAGCGTAACATAATCCGCGGCTGCGAAAAGGAATGATAGCTATGTGTCACACTGCTTGCCAATCGTTTTTATCGAAAAATCCTAAAATATCATCGCAAACTACACGCGACAGAAATAAAAGTGATAAACGGTCTGATAGTCCCTTTTGAATAAAATGCAAAATAGCGTGAAACGACTATTCTCTTTTTTGCGTGATAGAAGTAAAGGATTTTTTGGTGCGTGTGTGTACGCGAATCATCCGAGAATGCAAACTGAGGTCGTCGAGTTGAATAATTGGGCCTCGTCGGGTTTTATTAAAACATCGTCGCCAGTGGAATCGCACGAAATGTATCTGTGTAACCATCGGTGATTTATGCGAGTTATTTCGCGCTGGGACTACGCCCGTTACATCAGGTAGATGCGAGAGTAACAGAAAATGAGAATACGGGGAAATGGGTGCAACTGTTTACATGCGCATACACCGGGTGTAAAAAAAAGAACCCTTATCGTTTCTTTATATATGAATTAGTTACGTGTCATATTTTACGATATCGCATATTGGATGGTTATATACATCGAAGAGAAAATTTATTTTAGTATATTAAAATTCTAGAAATTAATATTAAGAAGTTTCTAATAATTTATCTTTTTTTTCTACAATGTTGTAATTAATTATTAAAAAATAAAAAATAAATACTCTATGTGTATTGTAATAATAAAGACAATCTTATATTATTTTTAAGATTTACTTACATTATTGTTATTCTCCAAAAAATCGGATAAGATTTTAAGGAAATAGATTTCCCTTTCGCTTTACTACCGCGAAACAGAGATATTTTTATGCGATAAATATTAAATATGATAAAATACTTACCGCTTTCCAACGTATTTGATTAATTATTATGTGCTCGATAATTTCAATGAAATTTTACATTCCACCTTGTACGTACGATACGAAGGTCTATTTTCCATATACTATTACTACCGTTGTCGTTGCTCGTGTTTGCGCCGGGAGGAATGTTATGGATGCGGCGAGCGTGTAATCAAATTTCTAACCATCAGAACGATTCCTGCCACGGCACCGTGCGCCAGTTTTAGGGATAGAGCACACAGATCCGAGCTCTCAAAAATCGGACGACAGCCGAACCCACGGCGGACGTGTCCCATCGATCGCGCCCGTTAATCCGACGGCGATCTGCAGGAGAACAAATCGCACCGGTGGTGCCAACGAGGGCGGATAAGCGAAAAGTTTGCCGTTTCTGGTTTCCGATGTGACCCGATACGCCCTGCGGGCATGTATTTTTGCGCGATAGCGCGTCAATTTTCGACGATGCACCAAATCCACGTTCTGGGAGATTTCACTATCCTCTAATGAGACGCAAATTCCGCGTAATAAATAATTTTAACGCAAAGTCGTGCATTTCGAAAATTCACAATTTTCGCGTAATGAATAATTATAACGCAAAGTTGAGGGTTTCGAAAATTAACGCATAATTCTCGCGTAAACTTTGAACATTTTACACACAAGTCATACTAATCATTTTAAGATAATAGTGATTTATAGCGAAATTGTGTATTCATGTACAATTTGTAGATTAAATGCTCGTCCTTGCGAGCGAGCGAGTAAATACCATAGAATTGCGTTATGGAATCAATTTAAAAAAATTATATCTCTTTTTTCTCAAATAGCTAAAAAAAATGATATAAATTGCTTCGAACAAAAAAAATTTCTTTGCTTTTATAAATATTTTTTCTAGCTTTCCAATTATTATGATTCGATCTTTCCATAAAATATACGAATATTAATGAGTTTAAATTCTTGGTAAATTTCATTCTTATTTGTATATCATATATAAAATTAATTATAAATACATATTTATAAAACTCATTGGTTTTAATAATATCTCATCCTTTACAAGAATAGATGTTTTCTTTTTTTTTCCGTAATCACAAAAGAAACGATGTCGCACAATTTCTCGATGTATCGGAAAACTAGAAACAATCCATTAACTAATTTATTACTGGCGAGACAAATTCTACTTGTTAGTAGCGGAGCGTGTAATCAAGGGTAAAGCTGGGGAAAAGAGAAAGAGATGAGAAGGGGGAGACAGTTCGCTTTCTCTTTTCTGTCCAGTCTCGGTTGTCTCTCTAGCTTCTATTTCTCTTCGCGGCAGTTTCATTTACCCTCGAAACTGGTGAAAGACTACTCTACGCATCCTCGAGTTCGAACGAGCATTGTCATAATGTGGAAAGTTGGCGAATTGGATCTGAAGTTTTCTGAAAACAAGACCGTCTCTGCAGCGGCTAGTCCGCGAAGAACGAATAGTGGGACGGGCGTTAAAACCGTCGCTTCGAAACGAGAATCGGAAACAATTATGCGGTCGCAAAAGCTCCCAGAGGCTCGCTAATTGCCGTTCAACTTTATCGTCGGAGACACTGTCGCGATTTAACGATTTTCATTGAGCTTTTAAGTTTGATCATTCTTCAATAGGAATTAGAGATTATTGGATGTTGCAAGTATCTACTAAATGTCCTGGTGCGAAAAGTTGTTTCTGTCTCGCGATCTCTTTACAAATTCCTTACACGAACGGAATCACGAGAAAAAGCTGGAAAAGGGACGGACGTGTTAAGCGACGTTTCGTGATCTCAATGCGAAAGGATTATACGGTGCTTTCCGGTCTGTAAAAATATACGTTTAACGTCATTAATAATATTACGTCAATATACGTTTAACGGAAAGATCGCTATAATAGAACTGTGTGTTTACGTCGTTTACACATTTATTTTATTTAAATACAAAATGTTTCGTTCTATTTCATCAGACATTACCGGTGAAGAACTTACGAACGGAAACAATGATCAGTTCGGCATCATCGAGTCGATCGGGATCAGATAACACGGTTTTTAGAACTGCATTGCGCGCCGTCGATTACAGTAACGCGATTATTTAACCATAATAACCGGTTGCGGGCTCGCGCATGCTAATGATTTATTTCAGCAGAATTTCATATTGAAAGCTCGCCTAAACCGTGCATAAACTGTGAGCCAATCATGCACGCCACGATCTAGACAGATTCGATCGCGTATAATACGTGGAGATTCGGGCTAATAAATAACGGAACCATTGTCTCATCTGCACCAGTCGATCGTAAAATCACACTAGCGGTAAACGCGGCCGCATTATTTCCAGAAGCGCGCAGATGAACGGCCGGTAATTGATAAAAATCATTCAAAATCGTTTCCCTAGCAGTCTTCTGTATAAAGCTAAAACCTAGCTGCATCATTTGTAAGCGCTTCTTATTCCTTTTTTCATAATATCATTTCATTAAACAATGTCATCGATTCAAGAAAATTAATAAAAAAAAAAAAAAAAAAAATATTAGTTAAATATTAATTAAATATATAATAAAATTCTTATTTTAGTATAATTATTTCGAGTTAATATGTTAGATTCGAATTAATATGTTAGACAATTTATCAATAAACAGTTTGACGTAATTATTAATATCACTTTCAGCTGTTGGTGAATTAATGGCTTATTGAAAATATTAAATCAAGCGTTACAACAAAAATAATTATTAATTAAGTTAGTCGATGATTTTAAGCGCTACAAATATTACGTACCGGCTTTCTTTACCTTCGCCTTGAAATTAAATTAAATTTCGGAATATTCTTACACGCGATAAGACAGCTTTGAGGCGCACATTAAACGCGCGAACTTATTCGCCGCATTTACCATGTTTGTATCATTTGTGCACGTAACGAACGTCGCGCGTGTTAGATTTATCAACGAGGCGAGTGTCTAATTTGATAAGTGTATGTAACATGGGCAAATAATACGAAATGCGCTCGGCATACATTATTACAGTTTGCGCGGTAAGCAAGCGATGTTAGAAGCGCACCTCGAAAGGGAGCGAAACGTCGAATTTCGGAAGGAATTGTAACGTTTGATATTCTAGTCGCAAACGTGATATACATACGTAATCGTGTGTTATCTTCGTAACGCTGTGTGATTCGTGAGTTATGACAATCTTACGTGCGTGCGCGGCATCGTCTCCCCACGTGAACGCAACCGATAATATATGTATTAACGTATATATATATATGTTTAATATCAGGAAATTATTTCCCTCGAGGCAAATACTTTACATACAAATTATCTTTTATTTGAATTTTTTTAACGATACATAACGTGTGTTTTTTTACTAATTAATAATAAATCGTGAAACAGGGATGACGTTTCGTGTGTTTGAAGCATTCATGAGGCAATGAAAGAAGTGATTCGTTATTCCCGTTCACCCATCCCTCGTGTAATCTTGCGACGAGCCGCGTCTCCCTAAAACGGTCTTTATTTTAGATGAATCGCCTTAATACTTTTTCACGACGTGAAACTTACTTCGTCTAACGCGCGGTGTCACTTTGCGTTCGAGACGTCAAGAGATATAAATTCCGGGATCCTGGATAGAGGGGGAGAAAGTTCGAGAGTCGCGCCGAAGCCGCTCCTGGCGCGGATTAGGCAATCTTACCGTAAAAGTGGTGTAATTTATGAAGCCACTTAAATCTTAGCCCTCGAGTATAATATCCCCTGCTCTATCCTCCGAACTACCCCTTTCGCGGAACAAGATACACTCTTCCAAAGAATTATTATTATTTTTATTTTTTTTTTTAAGAGTTTAATAACATCATATAACTTGGCAGCTCGCGAGAAATGCACTCTTTTTTAAAAGCATATATGGAACAAACGAATTTATATTGTATAAAAAAAAAATTTTGTTATTGTAAAACTCTCCATTGAACGTACGGGATATGTATAACTTTAATTGTTATACAATATTCCAATATATGGCATGTCTTTTTACGCGAGCTGTCCTAAATACATAGCAAGTAGTTCCCCAAACACTTTTAAATTATATGTTAATTGTGTCGCGTCAGTTCACATATCCATATTCGCTTGATATATATGCGTGTATCGTAAACCGAAAAGAGAAAATGCGCATTTTAACGAATCAAAGTTTCGCAACATTTTCCGCGCAAAAGTTTTCAACGGGGAAAATTAAAGCGGTCGAATATGGTTTTTCGAAAATCGGAAAGAGAATTTATCATTAGAGAGGGCATTATATAACTATGTTAAAAACTTAAACTAATGCGCAAAATAAAGAGCTGCAAGTTTTACATCGGTTAGAATTCTCTTATCGCTGCAGCTTTTGTATTATATACATATATATATATATATAATGCTGGAAATACCAAATATAATTATAATAATAGTAATATAAGCTGCAGTTAAAGTATCTTTCATTTTGCGAGAGCGCTAAGTCCGCAGCGCTTACAAGATACGCTATAAAAAAAAATGTTTACGAAAAGAGCCGAATAAAAAAGTTTAAATTAAATTTAATTTTAAATTAAAGAGTAATTAAAAAACTACGTTAATAAAAGACTTTTTAATAACAAGTTTTAAAAATTTATCTCTTACAACTTTATCTCTACAACTCTATCTCTTTAGCAGTATCATCTTCCTTCTTTGATATTCCAGAAAGAGATTTCTTTTCATTCTTCTTTTTTCTTCCTAATCTTCCAATCGCTGTAACAAGCTGCTAACCGAATTGTTAATCTACGTCATTAAATATGGACGTAATTTCTCATTTTTGAAAGGTGCGTATATTTTTATGAAGGACGTCTATCGCGAGACAAGAAATTAAAACGAAAAGGTATTAATCTGAAAGTAGTGTAAGAGCACAGTCGCGAGAGGAAGAAAGAAAGAAAGTAAGAAAGGACGAGACGCGGGAATGGGACGAAGGGAAAGAAGTTGGCGAGTGATCGAAGGCGCGAGTAGGGATCGCGTGAAAGAAGAACGACCTCGAACGATTTTCGTAGAAATTCCCGAGACGCCGGTAATCATAGCAAAATTAAGGTCGTCCATCACTCGGGGGCTCGTTCCATTTTATCATCCTACTTAATAGTATTCTGTTAATGGACGTAATTTTGTCTCGCTCACACCCTCGTCCCTTTAACCGCATACACATGGAGTGGACCGACAAGACGGAAAAGAGTGAAATGTAAAGTTGCGAAGAAGAGGTTGCACGACGAAAGAGCACGAAGCTCCGCGCTTTTCACGAACTGACAAATGAGATGCACGCTTCCGGGCTGCGTCGCATATACATCCGTCAACAGGCCGGCCGGAATATTCACGGGATATCTCATGGGTAATGCGGCAGGTACCTCTCCCGCACGATATATCGCGATGAATTAATTACGGACGCATATGCGTATACGTGCGTGCCGCGTATGCCTCTGCGTTGCTGCGAAGGCAATTTTTCAGCGTTCTGCAGGTTAATGCCTGCCTCCTGCGAGAGACGAGCGCGGATAATTAGTTACTTTGTCCGGTATGATTCGTGCGTTCGTCACATCATATTATTCATGAGATGCTTTTTAATTAACTTCTCATATTTTTCGTCGCGATCACAAATGGACGAAATTTTCGACAGAACATAAATTCTTCATATATATTTGTACAAGAACACACACATACAACATATACATACTCATATATAAAGGCTCTCATTAGCTAGCTCATTACTTTACGGATAGCCTACGGTTTCGCAATCCCGCGAATTGAATAAATATATGCGCATCTTTCTAAATTAATCCCCCTTCTATCCCATTTGTGATCTCATTCAATCACTGAATTTCGTAAATTAATATTGGAAAATTTCTCTTCATATATAGCGCTATTTTTTTCTACAGACGCATCATTCATTATTACGAATTAATTAACTTTACGGGCGAATAGCTAGATACATAGAGATACATTTATATTAATGGAACAAGAGAATTATAAAGATAGCACGGCACATTCAACGGGCATCATTTTCATTGACGGTGCGCTTCATGGTTAATTTGTGCAATCTCGGAAAGTGGCAAACATGCATGTAGTACATAGCTCTGCAACTAATTTTCGAGAGCGTACTCTGTCGAAAATTTACGAGTAGAAATTTTTACAGTCTATTCAATAAAATCCGCAAATTACTTTTACATAATTAATTTAAGCGCATCTAGAATATTATCTCTATAACATTTCAAATACGATTCGTACTGTCTTTCGTGCAAATAAATCCTCGGATTCGAGTATTATATGATATTATATTTGCTCGACTTCACAGCGAATCTAGTGTGTGTGTGTGTTTTGATTAATTATTTTTTTTATAATTCTTTAAGTGAGATATATAGAATAATAAACTATGAATAATTATTTTGCGTGACTTTATTTATCTCAGTTTATTAGACGAAATATAATTTTAACGAATAATAATTTTGGGTATTGTATTTTTTTAACGATTTTTTTTGCCACGAAATAATAATTTTATTAATAAACCGGTATTTCAGAACGAAATATTGCTATTGTTACAATGCGTGGCTTTGCAGGGAAGAGATGATATTCGGTTGCTGCTTTCGAGGCTACCGTTTATTATAGCGGTCAACTTAATATCGGATGTCGGACCCGGAATCGCGCTGTGTGGGTCGTTCGAGAGACGTTCGCGGAATGAAGTGCATGTCCAGCCAAGGACCCGACCCAATTGCGTCGCATCGGGAACGTGTGCGCGTACATCGAGATGATGCTGTGGCTCGGCATTCGGGATTAGGAGCACCTATCTTCCGGTTTTCGACTCGAACATGGGACACTCGAATGGCCCGCTCTTTGTTCCTTTCCCCGAAATTCACGTTCCATTATCAAGCTCGTACGAGTGTACCCTGAGAAGGACCCAGTCTGCGTGTGTGGGACAGCGGTAAGATAGACGATTTGCGTTCGTGAAAGAGAATTTGCCGGAAAAAGAGGATGAGACGATATAAACGGAATGCGATTTACGCGAAGAACAAGTACCTGTAAAATACGGTGTTACTGCCATAGTAAATTATTGAATTTAATGAAAAGTTCCGAGCTGATTGATACAATTCATTTAAAAATCAAATAAAACAAATAAGTCTCTCTTTTTACATTATTAGAAAGGGAATAGTGAGATGTATTTATGACAGTAGACATCTGTCATACGTAATAATATAATTCTCTATAATCAACGATCAAGCTTTTGTTCTTTGAGGGATGTGGTGAACGTGACACAGAATAGTGCAAGGTGCCTATTATGGTGTTCTACATAGAGAGAGGCCCGGAAAGTTACATTAATTATAACTTAACGAGCATGAACTACACACGTATTACACGACCACATCGTGTAACATGTGTCGTTTGTCATATTTCCACCAACTCCGTCCTATGGTCTTGTATGATATTAATCCAGCGTCATGCGTTGCGTAAACTACGAAAACCGGGTATTTCTCATTCGTAAACGTTGAATCCTCTCAAAAGATTGTGCGCAATTTAACAAACATAACTCTGCAACGGAAAGCTCGTATTTAAATCAGTTATATACATCATAGTTATCTACGATTATATGTATGTCTCGTATTTTCTATTTTCAATAGAATCAGCGCGCGAATATATATTTTTCTCCTTACCATCGATCTGCTATAGCTTTATCTTCAACACGAATGAGCTTTAGTTCATCTGATTAATCAATTATTTAAATATTTTCAGTTCACTGTTTTTTTTAATGCTTTCACGCGATATGTCTCTCGTCCATTTTTAGACGAGAGGCGTCGCAAATGATCCGCAAAATGCCCCGTAGATTGATATTGAAATTTTGCAGAATTTTTTTGCGATAAAGCCGATCAAATACCAATATTTTTCCGTACACGAAGATTTGCGCGATACGGTTAGTGTGAATGGCGCTGTTTTTTCCAATCGTTGCAGTTTCTCAGAGTGCAGCGCTCGGGAAACGGAAGAAATACGAACGGTCTTGGCCGTGTAGACAAGAGTAACGATATTTCTCACCCTCAGCTTACCGGCTGTTTTCTTGCTAACAAGTGGACTTAAAGTGGGCTGTTACATTTTTTACGCGTGTTTAAAATGCGACGCTCTCAGCATGTTACGGCACAGATCGTTTATGAGAGAAACATCTTGTTTCAGAGTATAATAAGAGAAATGTAGATTTGCATTTCATGCGTGTAAATTATTTATAAGTTTGTAATATTTTAATTGCTTACATATTCTGAATTTTTTAAAGATGCAAAGAAATTTTCCATTTTTTGCAATTGCTTAAAAATATTCGTTAAATACTCGTTAAATTACGTCCAAAAATATATTAACGTTATTACGAATAAAATATTAAATTACTGATAAAATTTTTATTTTTTAATTTACAAGAGAGCTAAATAATTATTAGATTCAAACTCTATTGCAAATTCATAGAAATTTTAATTGAGCAACAGGTTTATAGAGTTTAATTTACTTTTATTTAAATGTGGCGATATATGTGGCGGATCGTAGCTGAAAATTTAAGAAAGAGATGTACTTTCTTTCGAGAAAGATAACAAATAGCAAGAGCACACGAGCGCATATTTCTCGTTCATACCATCGTCAGAAGCACACATCCGCGGCTGTACACTTTGCGTATTTCAGAGAGCGGGAACAAAAGCCACTAGAATAAGATGCTCATATGATGCTCGGCATGTCGTAAAGCCCTACCGACTTCATCGTCGTGGCACACGACGGTACGAAAAGAGAGATTGAGGTGAAGAGCCTTGTCGAAAAATTGTAAGAACTTTTCCAGGGCTTGTCGAAGGCCTTTTCCACCCGCCACAAAGTTTGCTCATGAACATGGTCGGAGGTGGACGAGCTTTCGCGTTCTCATGGTGGGGTTAGAGAAGTGACGTGAGGTTTCTGAAAACAGTAATTTTTCTTCCCAAACCCCAATTCTCTCTTGTAGCTCTGCCGGCGTCATCTCTGATTCCTCACCTCTCCCCAAAAGTCGAGAGGGATTCGAGAACTGAACTATCGGCTCTGTAAGAGCGGAAGTATGACAAATTGAAACGACCATCGACGAGAGCGATTTCCAATCATATCGATTCCCACTTGTTTGTTCTTTAGCTACTTGTATGTGTTTGTGAGAAAAGGGGGAACTTAAAATATTTCATTTTGACAAAGATAATCGCGTAAAATTTCGAGAAAAACATTTGTCGCTTTGATATATCTTCATATATATCGTCTTCTTTGATATATGTCTGTAATTTTTGTAAAAAAAAAAACACAATACTACCTAAGAGTGCTTCCTAAATAATAAAACGTAGATCTTAAGTCATCTGCTTAGTGTTTCTACATGTTATTACATATTCAAAATTACTCCGACTCGACTGTAAGACGATGTAAGTTTACGTGTATGAAGGGTTATAACTAGAGACACAGACGCACTATATAAGTGTCGATGATACTTTTCCATAAAGTTTACGGCCGCGGTAATAAAGGGGCATGGAAGGAGGTAAAAGTATATGCCGTCAAGCGATACGAGCGGATCGAAAGAAAGGCGTCACCGAAAAAGCTACTTACGCAGTGCCGTTATGTCGGCCGATGGACACCAGTCGATATATCTGCAGCTCGACCCGCTGCCCAGTATCCGGCACGAATCTGTATGTACACCTCGAGGGCCCTTGAAGATACGGCGACTTTATTTGCCCGAAGCCACGATCCGATTTGCTGAACAGCTGCCTGCTGTCCAACGTTATATTGCACACTGAAACGGAACAAGACGTTCGTGTTGGTGTAAAAATATTGAGAAAAGTTCAACGACAGCGATACAACAGCAAATTCAATCGCTCGTATTCTACGTGAATTGTATCGCAAAATATTCTACAAATATTGTATTTTCCAGAGTTTTCCTCTTTTATTTTTTTAAGTTTTTAATAATGCTTAATACATACGTAATTGCAATTTAATTGCGTTTCTCTATTCAAGTTCAACACTTTTATTTCGCAATATCGAACTTTCGCGCTATAATCTTCACGCGAAACCACGTGAGAAAAATAGAAAGAAGAGAAAAATGAAGTGCGGCTAATAACGATTTTTCTTGCTCGTATACTTTTATTGGCGCGTTCTATGCAGCCGTGTCATTCGGGCGACGACGAGTCGCGACAACTCGACGTAATATTATGAGGCAATCTGCCATAGTGTGTAATTTGATTCTTAATTGCTTCCCTCCCAGTGGGATGTTACACAGTATGTTTCGTGATTGTGGTACAAATATTGTCTTGTAAGCCGTGATATTATATTTCTTGTGAATTATTTCCTTTTTACATCACAGATTTTATATCTCATGGATATATCAATTTTATAATTCTCATCAATTTTATAAAGTAAACTTAAAAAACTTCAATAAGAATAGCAATTTTATAAAAGCTTTTTTTTAGTTTCTTTATTTAGAGAGAGAATAAAATCCAATTTTTGTTATATAGAATTCGAAAATTATAGTTATATGCACATTGTTGCTAAGACACCAGAGATATAAATTTTTATATACTCTTGCTACAAATTTTTCATTTGCATTTTAAATAATCTCATAAACTTGCACGAGAAAGTAATTTATAAACTCTTTTATAGCCGTGTATATAGAGAGAAAGGGTCCATCTATACGGTCTCATATACAATATATTTCCTATGATACTACAAGAAATCCGTGGAGAGAAGGATTCGATGGATGGAACACGAAGGCAATATCGTTCCCAGTAACTAGTGCAAAGAAAGGTTAGATGAATGGAGCATAAGAACTTTGTCAAGAGTGATTAGTTAAAAGAAAGAAAGCTCGGCATACACAAGAGTCATTTCTTCCCGATACAATTTATTCCCTCGTGCAAAACGAGCAACATTCCATTGAGACTATGTCTCCTTTTCCTCTCGGAAATCTCGGTGTGTCTTTTGAGTGGATTGCCATTCATCCTCTTATAAACGCTCGTTCTCCTTCTTTTCTTTATTCGCTCTTTGAATTACACCTCCTCCCCATTTTCTCCGCTTCATCCCGCGAACTGTTTCCAAAGGGACTACGCTCGTCGCGCGCGCACGCTTTAATTTCCACTTGTTCGCGCGACACGGGCGGCTGCAAATGAGAAGCGGCGCGAGGCAAGTGACTTAATGGCTCGAATCTTGTTTCTAGCACCGGAACAGACACAAAGAGATTGCCCGTGTCTTTTTGATACCATGTAATTATATTTGTCGTAGGACCAAAAGAGCAAATACACGTTAGTTAATCGATTGAGAATAGTTGAGCGAAGAAAGTGGCGAACAAGGAGGAACGAGAATTTCAGAGTTTATACTTCTCTTATCGAAACATAGTAACTACGTCGTTTGCTTTAATTAATGTATGAATCAAGTATAATAATATATGCACGAGAAAATCTTCATTTTAAATAAAATACGCGATGTATATGTATATTCGATTAATTATATTATAAATTAGAAACTACGAATATATGTATCGTCATAGGTCACTTAGCGATACTTACTATTCGCGCAATGCTGCTCCAGGCCACATTGAGCGCATCTATCTGGCGAACCTGCACCGCAGCTGCATCCACCCGACGGTACACAACAAGCGCAATCGTTGCTGGATGAATTGAAGCTACAGGCACAGCCGGTGGTGCTTTGTGTCCAGAGATCAACTTGACCTGGAACAGAATACAATGTTTCATAAAATAATCAAGACATTCCGATCCATATTCATGTCACACATTTCGCCCTAAATATAAGCGCGCGTATCGATTAATAAAGTTATATTAAACATATAAAAGATACCGTCAGATAGTAATATCGCGCGTCAAAGAATTCGCGCCACCAAAAGAAAAAAAATCCTAATATTTTAAAAAATTATATGCAACATTTAAAAAAATTATATACAAGCTTTTTATTACATTTATATATGATATTCAACTTTAAAAAAGTTTTTAGAATTAAATTTCAATTTTTACAAAGCAGATGCTATATATATATATATATATATATATATATATATATATATATATATATATATATATATATATATATGTATATATATGATGTTAAAGCCATTGTGACGCTAAATTTTTCTGATAATTTTTGTAATTCTCGATCTTTTGTTCCGTGCGTATTTTAATTATCGATGATACGTATAGTAAATTTTCCATTAACATTATTGTGCATACAAATTGAAATATTATATTTCATAATTTTTAAATTATTAGCAACATTATATATATATTTATAATATTCTTATATCCAATTCACATTTTAATTAATATTATACATATCGTTATATATAAAGGTAATGTACGATACATTACGTTAATGATGTGCCTCTGATACTCCCCTATTGTATCAGAATTATAAACCCGCACGTGGGCTCTTTATTGACCATAGAAATATCGTGCATGCCATGCTGACATTACATATATCGATACGTAAATGGGACCATTGCCGAATGGCCAAATATATCGCTTCGACGAATCGTTTAACCTGCCGACGCGATCACTACGCTATATCCATCGATGTCGAATAAAGTTTGCCTATAATCGACTACGATCCAGCAGCTGCGATATTCTCCGGCTTGCGTCGAAAGCTCGTAACGAGGCGTGCTTTTCGAGGCCGCGTGCTTTTCAACAATCGAAGCTAAACATTGGAAGACTCTCCATTCTAGCTAAATGCTTCGCGAGCTTTGTCGCACGATTTTGAACGTCCACTCGATCTGCTTTTGGCTTGACATTCCCGGCACGATATTGCGTTTTTCGCCGTTGTGTCCGCGGCTCTTTTACGCTTCTCCTCTTCTATCTCCCGTATTCCCCGGCATAGTCCTTTTTTTCCCCTGTGTGCGCTCCTACGCAGCCGTATGTTCCGTACCAATAAATAAAAATGCAACGAAAAACGAGAGACAAAGAGAGAGAAAAAGAGAAAGGGAAGCGACATACAACCCCTTCGACAAGCGATTGCTCATTGTTTTTCCCCCGGACCGGATTGTATCCACCGCGCCTTCGCATTTTTATTGCCACCGCGTCCAATAATTTTTCAAATATGCCCGATGAACCGGCAAAAATACGGTTATTAATACAGTGTAAAACCTTTCCATCATCTTTCCATTTCTTCTCTTATCGAACTACGGCGTTTTACAGAGAAAGAGAGAGAGAGAGAGAGAAAAGAAAACTTCTCGTCCGATTGTGGAAAAACTTAATAAGCTGATCCTATGGAATTTGCTAAAAATCTTTAACACGTTTCTTCAAGATTGTATAGACGTCATCGAGTGTTGTGTCTAATCGAATTTTGCCTTGCATTTTTAGCAACAACGCGAAATAAAATAAAATATTAAAGACACATGTGAAAATTCTGTATCAAAGCAAAGTGAAATACCAGTAAGGGCGATAATCCGATTTTCAAGTAGACAAGCGGATACGCGTCATGGACTTCTTACGTCACGCCTGATATTACATATTTCTACTTCTCTCCACGATTTGAGACTACTGCGTAGAAATTTCGGTACTATTCGTTTCTCGGGATTCCATGATTTCACAATCAAATGGCATTCTCTGGCCGTGAAGGAAACGCCCGATGAAGGAGAATCGTTGTCAATAACGATCGTGTCTACGTCATTCTATGGTAGAATCGATCGAGGACGCCAAAAAAAAAAGATCACGACAACTTGCTCTCTAATAGAGATTTCCGGTTGATTTTACAAACGCGGAGATATGCATGCGCGATTGATTGTCTCACAATCAGAGACAGAGGAAGAATGAGAATTAAGTGGTGTGTGGATGGTGAGAAGGGAGCGCCGCCAAATAACGACCGAGAAGAAGAACGAGGAAGATAGAAGAGAGCGATGGCGAGATAGAGAGGTAGAAGAAACGGAGAACGGTGATGAGGAGAGTCCTGGCGGAGAGAGAAAGAGCAGGACGAGGAGAGTGAGATGGGGAAAGAGGAGGAGGAAGAAGACATAAATTCCATGCCAGTGTAAAAAGGGCGTTAAGAGGAGAAACCCTGGCACCCCCGATATGTCAATATCCCGAGGAAATACGGGGCGGTACTTGGCCGGAGGGATAGTAAAAATAAAGCGAACTTTATTGCCGCTGCTACTGCTGCTGCTGCTGCTGCTTTCGCCTCCTACGACTAGGTATTCCGTCGTGAGCGTCGGTGCCGTAATGGTGGAAATGTATTTCGGAAAAAAAGTACATCTATTGCGCGCGAGTCTTGTCGGATATGGATAACCAGCCGGCGGTCCTTGCCGAGGGTTAGATTTGAGGAGATTTTACGATGCGTAATATGAGTCATAAGAATCGTGGATGTGTTAGACAAAGATGATAAGAAAGAGAGAATCGCAATTGGATGCCTAATCCATCGATCCGGTCTCGATTACGATAGGAGGGGGTTTGTTTAAACGGGAATAGGGGAAGGAGAGGGACGAGCGTGATATCGCCGGGATAAAAGGAATCTTGCCAGGACTTGCAAGACGATTCGAGGGGATAAGAATCGGCGATACTCGGAGAGCTAAGAAAGAGCGAAGATACCGCAAGATGGAACCGAAAATGAGCGAGAAAAATCGGAGAAAAGACGAAAACGAATAGAGGATAGTTTGGAGTAAACAAAGACGTACTCCACGCGGACGGCTTTTGTGGTGCTCCGTTTTCCTCTCTCGCCAGATCCTCTGGAATCCTACTGTTGCCATAGTATTCATTCATGGATGCTGTGCTTTCTGTTTGATTATTCAGGGGCTGACGGTTATTAAATGGCTATTATTACGGATAGCCGATGGATAATTACTTTCATCTCAATATTGTTTCACCAAGTTTTTTTTGTTTAAGTTATCCAAGGTAAAAAAAACAATCATCTTTTCTAATGTCCTAAGCGTTATTTGTTTGTATAAAAATGTCGCGTCTCATTAAACTATTAATTATAACAATTGTAAATTTTTTTTCTGCATATGATATGAAAATTATATTTTCATAAATATATAAAATAAAAATGTTTTCTCTTTATTTATAAACTTTAATTTAGCGAGAAAATATACGCGCGAGTAAAATAAGATTTATTTTAAATTAAACTTATATTCGCTTCGGATTATATAGATAATATATAAATCATATTATGTAGATGGTGCAATTATCTTGTAGCTGATGCAGTTTAACAGACTATGTAATCAATAATAAACGATATCATCCGTCCACGATATGCTCATTAGATACAGATTAGCATATCTTATAAACTAGAAATATTATGGAGGAATATTATGAGTAGTAAAATAAATTGATCGATAGGCGATATTAATTGACATTATACTATATTTTTCTTACTGTGACTTAATATAATTTATCTCTTCACACATTAAAAAATTATCATTAAATTTATCATTTATCATTTAAATTATCATTAAATTTATCATTAAAAAATTTTCGAAAAACACAAATCTGTGAAAAAATAATTACAGATTTAAAGCCTCTTTACCTTCTTTCAATTTGCATTTTCTTTTTGATAAAAAAATTTGAAGAAATAATTTCTATGGGCAAGGAAAGGTCTGTTATAATCGAGATCGTATGTTAAAAATGTGAGCTATCACGAGTACAGTCGCAGTTAGGTAACCCACGGAAAATCGTGGTTGCAGGTGCAGCGGACGACAGTCGAACGAAGAGATCCACTTAGCGCTCACTTTGCACAGCGTTAAATTCTAATGAAGTCGACGCTGCTCGATTTTAACGATCCGATCGGGGCCCCCATGTAGTCCCGACACGCAAACTAGCGTAATAGTCGTCTCCGCAGTCTACCGTATGCAGAGTCGATCGTCTCGTAAGTATCTAATAATTTTCGTTCAAATGCGCGAATCGCCGGATCCGAAGGGCTTTTTCGCACAGCTGTTCCACGATAAACGAAAGCCAATGGTATTACCATAGTAATAGACAGAACAATGATAGTCAACGAGATGTTATCTCTCAAAGATCTTTTATTATCATAGTCATACTTGACAGAAAGAATCTGCTGAACCTGCCCAAATCCGATGACAACTATATAATTTGCGAATTGTGTAAATTTAACTTGGCGATATTCACGAGATCATTTCATTGCGTATTTAATCCGTAAATTTACTCCAATCGAGTTTTATTTGCATTACAGAATATTTCGAAATTGTTCGGTGATATCGAATTTATATTTTATCTTTTATCGATTTAAATTTTACCGATAATTTTGAAGGTAAATCGCTCTGTATGTGTCTGTGTTACGTATCATTTCATAAAAAATCCCAATATTGGCATTGTTTCATCAACCATAAATTTTTTATAACAGTTTCTCCCAATAATGCATTAGAATGTGTCAACGACTGCGAAAAATCTAACATTCACGATGGCCGCGGATTCGTTATTTTGCGATATCGAGCAGATTTCCTCGAAAGCACAGTATAACCGTAATCCTATACCATAGTTTCGAGCTTTAAAGGAATGGGCTATCGTATTTTTCTCTTTGGTCACGTTCACAGCACGGTGCGATTCTACTTCGCTCGACTTAAGACGGGAAAACGAGCTTTGGTATTATATCCAGATTTATTACGTATCCCGATTTACGAGAACCTGATATTTACCTGATATCTGCTTTACACTTAACTTTCGATCATTTTGAGACATGTCAAAATGATTGTAATTAAAATCGCTCGTAAACTTCGTATATTACAAATACAAAAGAGATACGAAGGATATTGGATATAAAAGGATTAATATATAACGACAAATTAGAATCGTAAATTATTATCTCGGATCGTGGATTAAAATTTATTGCTGATATACCGGGCGTATATCTTTGAGCGTTTCGCAGTTTAGCCGGATCAGATGTTTCTCGCGCTCGATATTGAATCGACAATGGCGAGTGTCGTGTAATTTGTTACTTCGCAGTCGATACCATGTGGTAAGCTGATTTCCAATAATGCGGACTTCCAGTAGTCTCATACAAAACGACTTTGCACTGATCGATTCTCCTATAAGTGGAAAACGCTCGAGCTCCTGGCAAAAGCGAAAGCGTGCCAGTCACGCTGCAACTTCCGCCGTGTGCAACTGGCGTGTGGAAATCCCGTTATGTTTCATTTATTAACCTTAATATCTGGCTGAAACCGGCCGTGCCGGTCGTTGTTGCATAATTCCGAAACTGCCGTATTCTTTTCACCTCCGTACGCGCGCCGCCTGACTTTTTAATAAACGCTACTCCCATCGCATCAAAAATCGTAATATGTGTATATATGTACACGTATATATGCACGCACGTTAATTTGTAGCGCGATTTAATTCATACGCACATACACTTCACATAATATTCAATTAAATAGAGTTTGCAATTTTTCGAATCAGCGGTTTTCAAATGTAAAATATCATAAAATAGTAATACAAGTAATTCGACACGCACAGCTGCTGTTACGCAAATTTCATTTATAAACTCGCATTTGATTACCGCGTCTAATTCGATTTCGCGTATATTCTCCGATTCAAAATTCTGTTCAAATATATTAGAGATACGTAACGCTTAAATTATTTATATATAATGTTATTTATTTATTTTATTAATTTTGCAATTTATTTTAACATATTTGTTATTGTACATTTATTGTTTATTCTTTGGTAAATTCGAGGCATTGATGACGATATGACGAATGCTAATTTGAGTTTCGATTTTATAGTTTCCCGGTCAGCGTACTACTTGGCATTCCACCCGCAACTCCATGCATTTGCACTTTAATTGGCTTCGCACTTGCCATTCTCGCGCTCACATTGCTTTGTCTCCTATAAATATGTATAATGCGTATACAAATAAAGGTGCATACATATGCGTTTGCGTTAACGCACGCGTACAGGAAACCATTTTCTAGTTCGACAAACGTAATGTTTTTATCAAGCTCGAGTAATATTGACAAAGTTAAATAATAAATTAAATTAAATAATATTGACTATTATTTACAATATATTGTTGATGTTAATTTAAAAAATAAAGGAGATAGTTTGAAAATAAAGGGGGATTTCTAAAATAAAGGGGATAGTTTGTGCTATATAAATTTCCACAGCCATATAAAATGTACAATACGCTAATATGAGAATGTATCATAGTTTGAAAATAATTTAGAAACTAAAGAAACCTTTGCACATATAACGTATATTATTTTTATTTTATAATTATGCAACTGTAAGGAAAACTGAGATTTTTAATAATAACATCAAAGTTTTATTATATATATGGCCTCAATAATTAATAGATCAATCAAGCAGTCAATATCGCAATATCGTTTAAACTTTAAATGCATTATAAGATATCATCCTCTTTTAAAGGGAATCTTTTCTTTATACAATTAATAAAAATATCTGCATTCTTTCAAATTAAGTTTTGCAAATATGCACTTTTTGATTTTCATCATCCGTATATTATATTTTATATATGTTTTCTGTTTTACTTTATATTTCGTAATATTCATTAGACAGAAAAAATCACCACGTTACAAGAAATCATATCCTTTCGTAATATTGCGTAGTTGCTTATCTTCATTCATATTATTTACTTATTATTGCAGTAGACGTCGTATCAAGAATTAGAGTCACGCTTTGAATAGTTGTATCAGCTTTCAGCGATTCACGAATGCTCATTAATCGGGCTGTGGTCAACGAAGGTTACCGAGCAAGAACCAATTAGCACCAAAACCGTGGAACAGCGTCTCCTTCGATGCGAGGGGTCAACCCGTTCTAATTATTGCGAATGGGATAGGTGAGTTATCATAATCGGCTTTAGCTTAATGCCGAACATCCGTAGAAACATAAAGCCGATTTCAATTCGAGCGTGCCACTTACAATCCAAAGATCGCGCATTCATTTGAGAACATTAGTTACACGTATTTAACATATAGTAAAACCATCGACAATAATTTATTATTTTTAATTATAGATGCAAAGAGACAGATATTTTTGCGGTAGATTCAGATGACGCGAGAATATGAAGGGGAAATTAATAATAGTATTGAAACGTCTTGCATATTTACTGTAGGGTGTTTGAAGATGTGAAAGATTCGGCGTATGGCGTATTTGCATGAATCCGATATGCAAAAACGATAGAACTTTGATAGTCTGAGGCTAGGTTAATCCGAGGCTTCTTGCATACCGCAAGCGCGGTTCGTTTAATTCCAAGTTACGCCCCGTGAGAAATTTTCATTCAACTTTACCATTCGCCAAACAACGAGTTTGTTGACAAATTCATCCGCCTCGGGCTATTTCAATTTATTTATGCTGTCTCCGAGCAGCTGAATTCGCGTGACACAAATAAAAAACACGAAACACTATATTTTCACAGTCTAGTTTTCCTTTTAAAGAAAAGAGCAGTAACAGATGTATCTCTCTTGTGAATATTATGTCTGTACACAAAGTGACAAAAAATAAAAATACGAAACTGCAATGGCATACTTGTGCGAAACATAATAATAAAAAAATCGACTAAGTAGAAATGAAATCTACATGGGTGAATTATATATTTCATATATTTCAATTATATATTTCAACAGGATATTTTTCTTTGTACCTTTTTGCACTTTAAAAAACTCATCATTTCCGTATCGCTAACTTACGCATTTTCAACAAGTTTCGAAACACATGAGCGCAGCGAATACGCTCGAGTGGTATGGCTCTAACATAAGTACGGTGATAATCCTACGTCGAGAGCTTGTAATACCACGTTATAGTTTTCGCCGGGTCGGGTCTTTAGCTACGCGATTGCAAGCGTTTGTGCGGACGAAAAGAAGAAAGAAAAAAAATATATATACGGCGAGGTATTGGTGGAATTTCCGCTGCTTAGTCGTGGTATTAAGCATTTTGGGGGAGGATTGTTCGTTTCGCCAGTGTGCTCGGCGCCGGTAGTAAATACAAATGCGGTTTTAGTGTCGGAACGAAGGACCGACCCGTCGATGCAGCCTCGTTCATAAATTCGCCCCTAAACATTAATCCGGCGAACATCGGCAGTTTCCTATCATGTGACACGGCTCTTCGTGGCGGACGAGCGCGAGTTAAAAGATCGCGCCAGTTTGTCGTCATTGGAAACGACGAGCTCAGAGTTGGTGGTTATAGTTATTGCCTGCAGAATATATGTAACTGGCGATTAAGCCGAAATTTATAGTATTGTATATTCGTATAAACAATGTAACGCCTAATCATGCGCAATCTTGTTTACGTACCGAAATAAGAACCCGAGGCGTCATAATAATGTTTTAAGAGTGTGCAAAATTTACGAATATAATTTTAAGTATTCATCGAAATCTAATGCATATTTAAATATTAATATCATTTTTATAAGATAATTAAAGAAACATATAAGTATCGATGTCATGTAAATACCTGTAAACGTATGACTTATAGTAATAGACTGTAAGATATGTGAAAATATTACGTTTATAAGAAAAAATAAAAATCTTACTTTTAGTCAAACTATTCCTCTGAATAATAATTGTTGAATACGAAATATAAAAACATAAAAATATAATATATTTTATACAGCAATTATTATAAGCTACATAGAGATGGTTAAAATAAATTGTATAGAAAAGAGATGATATATCATGAAATTTCGCATAAAACAAATGTGAAATGTGAGTCGCCGTCAGAGACTCCTATACTTCCCTCTCTATATGTCTACGAGAGAAGATTCCCTTTTTACGAACATGAAAAGTTATAACAATGTATCATCTCGAAAAGAGATCGATATTTTCTTTAACATTCAAAAATCCAGAGGCTATCAATTATCGAGCGTAAGTATCGCCTTAAGAGGATGCCGGATTACCGACAGAATGCGAATATTAGTAGGATTGCAAAATCTTTTTGTTGATTATAGATATCAACAAATCCTTTTCCACAATTAAGGTACACATAATAACGGAGTGCGGAGTTTAACATTTCATATGAAAAGTTGAAAAAAATGTGAAAATTACAGTTTTGTTATCGGCTTCTGCCGTCAACATTTACTTAATATAACAAATTTGTAATCTGTACGTGCCTAATCAGTGAACTCCGCACTCGGCATTTCATCAAAGAGTATAAGTGAACTTAGAGAAGTGAATTTAGAAGCTTTATAAAAAAGATTTTACGATGCTACACTTTCGTGTATATGTGTGTGTGCGAGATAGAGACTCAAGAGTAAAACAGAGCAGTAGATTAGTTGCGTGATGTCGCGATAGACGGAGCTGCAATCTTACATGACAAGGACAGACATAATCGTACTACCTTTGTCTCTTTCATGCGTGTGAGAGTAATATATATGTACGCACTAACATTATTGCAGTATCTTTTTTCTCTCGATCATACGCTCTGTCTTTTTCTAATCGCTCGCTCGCCATGTACTACGTATCGCTTAGCTTCATGCTCCTCGCATATTCACTTACGCGTTCACTCGCGCCTCTCTCTCTCTCTCTCTCTCTCTCTCTCTCTCTCTTTTTCTTTCTTTCTGCTCGTTCATTATTGTATATTGTATTCTTTTATTGCCATTATTATATTCTTTTATTTGCTTAATTTTTATTCTTTCTATTCTCGTGTCCCTACATGAAAATAAATAAATTTATTTATTTATGTTTATTTGATACATTATAAATGAGATACACAAGTTATTTTCTTTTTCTATTTAATTATAGTTAAATACAACACATGTACATACAAAAATGCACATAATTAAATACTTTTTCTATTTATGACATACACAATATCTCATTTATGTTGTATAAAATAAAGACGAATAAATTAATGTATTATTATGTAGGAAGACGAGAATATAGAAAGAATAAAAGTCGAAGAAATAAAAGAATATAATAATGGGGATGAAAGAATACAATAAAGAACGAGGAGCAAGCGAGATGACAAACATCAAACAGTTCCAAAGTCTCGTTCGCGAGGCTCTCTTTATCTATAATATCTCGGGTTACATATCGTTCGTAAAATTTCTGTTTTTCGTATTTTATCGATATCAAAATAATTTTAATAGATTAATGAGATTCTTGCGATTAAAATAATACTAAACATGACATAAATCGAATAATTTTTAATCAATTATGTTATTAAAATTATGATTACTTATTTCATTTAAAATAATCGGATTTATATCGTATTTGGTGTCATTTTAATCGCAAAAATGTAATTAATCCATTACAATTATTTTTAGATATATAAAATGCGAAATACAAAAGTTTTATTTTCTATAGTAAAATGACATATATATGTGAAAGATTACAGATAAAAGGAGTCACGCGAGCGAGGCTTCGGAACTCTTTCATGTTTGTCATCTCACTTACTCCTTCATTCTTTCTCGCTCTCGCTTTTGTTGACTCTTCAGCGTCGGGGATCTTTCCTTATCTACAAAATATAAACATCTTCTAAATAAAAAGTGAAACTTGTATTTTCCATTTCATCTGTATAAAAATAATTATAATGGATTAATGAGATTCTTGCGATTAAAATGACACGAAACATGACATAAATCGGATTATTTTTAATCAATTATGTTATTAAAATTATGATTACTTATTTCATTTAAAATTATCCGATTTATGTCATATTTGGTGTTATTTTAATCGCAAGAATCTCATTAATCCATTATAATTATTTTTATACTCATAAAATACAATATGAAAGTTTCAGTTTTTATTTTATAAGTTGTTTATATAAGGAAAGATCCCCGCGCGATGCTGAAGAGTCGACAAAAGCAATAGCGAGAAAGAATGAAGGAGCAAGCCAGACGACAAATATCGAAGAGTTCCGAAGTCTCGCTTGTGAGGCTCCCTTTATCTACAATCTTTCACGTTAGATTAATATATATAAATTATTATAAAATTTATATATATATATACAGGGTGTCCGGCGTCAATCGCATCACCGGTCGTGTGCAGGTAGAGCAGATGAAATCGAGAAGAAAAGTCCTTTACCTTTTTTTTCTATAACACTTAATAAAAGAGTTATTATTGAGTAAAGTCTGGCCAATCAGCGCCGACCTTTAGCCGGGCGCACGTCAGTGAGCCGCGCGCTGTGAAGTGTGCAGCGGCGTACACTATCAAGCGCGCGGTTCACCGACATGCGCCCGGCTAAAGATTGGCGCTGATTGGCCAGACTTTACTCAATAATAACTCTTTTATTAAGTATTATATAAAAAATTGGTACAGGACTTTTCTTCTCGGTTTCACCTGCTCTACCTGCACATGACCGGTGATGCGGTTGACGCCGGACACCCTGTATATATATGTCATGTTACTATAGAAAATCAAATGTCTGTATTTCGCATTTTATATATCCGAAAATAATTTAAATGCATTAATTACATTATTGTGATTAAAATGACATGTCGTAAAATATTAATAAATAATGTTTTTATGTATCGAATTAATTTTAATCAATATGAAAATAATTTTTTATTCGGTTACAGAATATTCGTTTATAAAGATGCGCATTTGTTTTTATTATTACGCGATATTTGTAGCATGCATGTATCTAAGTATGTATGTACGTATCGGGGAATAAGGCGACTGTACTATTCACACGCACACAGCCAGGCACATGCGATAATATCAGTGCGCGGCAGTACTCAGTCTCAGTCTCAGTCGCGCGTGTTGTGTAAATACGCGTAACGAGAGATAACCGCAAAAATGTGCTCAACCGTTATAACGCGTTATAACGCGTCGAATTTAAAAAACGAGTGTTGTGTTTGTGTAGTCATAGTGTGTTCATATAATAGGGCGAAAATGTAATGAGAAACGCTTGCCTCGCTTTGCCCGCAGACTTTCTTTAAAAAGAATAAGGGTCAAAAGGTTAGTATATTTATATACCATAATTCTAGAAGGAATTGTTTTAATGTATAGTATATACTAATATGTCGCTAGATATAATTGAATTTTTTTTCCGTGCAGTTTACACAAAAATATAAGTATGATAATGTAATATTATATAAAAATGTAATATTTCAAGTTTTTTTTTATTTTTTGATTATATCTTTAAAGCAATTCCTAAATAGAAACAACATAAAGACCTTTGTATAAAAAAATTGTAACATAAAATTAATCTTTAAATAGAATTTAGAATTACTACAATACATGAACATACACATTATATATATATGATGCATATAGTATTTAGTACTCATATAGTATTTTTGTTATAAAGAAATAGACAGACATGGGCAAAAAAAAGAAAGAGAGAGAGAGAGAGAGAGAGAGAGAGAGAGAGAGAGAGAGAGAGAGAGAGAGAGAATAGGAATGAGTAAGCGAGAGAATGGCTGTACAACGATATATCGATTAATAATTCACATCAGTCGCTAAATATTAGTGAGCATAAAGTATTGCTACGGAGAAAGATCCAACTATTTCCTTTTTTTTCTTACTTTTGGCACTTGTATGGACACTTGCTCACTTACACTATATCCTCTTTCTCTTTGCCCATTCTTCTCTGTCCGTCTCTTTCTGATCCGAGCATACTATGTATGTTATATATTATCTATATGCGATCTTTTCGTGAACTGGTTGTAAATATTTCATACCAGATGCGGTTTGCATGTGCGCTCTAAATATTGCCGAAATATTTGATCCCAGAAGCGATCTTTTCGTGAACTGGTTGTAAATATTTCATACCAGATGCGGTTTGCATGTGCGCTCTAAATATTGCCGAAATATTTGATCCCAGAAGCGATCTTTTCGTGAACTGGTTGTAAATATTTCATACTAGATGCGGTTTGCATGTGCGCTCTAAATATTGCCGAAATATTTGATCCCAGAAGCGATCTTTTCGTGAACTGGTTGTAAATATTTCATACTAGATGCGGTTTGCATGTGCGCTCTAAATATTGCCGAAATATTTGATCCCAGAAGCGATCTTTTCGTGAACTGGTTGTAAATATTTCATACCAGATGCGGTTTGCATGTGCGCGCTAAATATTGCCGAAATATTTGATCCCAGAAGCGATCTTTTCGTGAACTGGTTGTAAATATTTCATACCAGATGCGGTTTGCATGAGCGTTCTGGTTAAAAATATATCCCAGAGGCGATTTACGTGTGCTGGGTATTGTAAAAAATATCCCAGAGGCGATTTACGTGTGCTGGTTATTGTAAAAAATATCCCAGAGGCGATTTACGTGTGCTGGGTATTGTAAAAAATATCCCAGAGGCGATTTACGTGTGCTGGTTATTGTAAAAAATATCCCAGAGGCGATTTACGTGTGCTGGTTATTGTAAAAAATATCCCAGAGGCGATTTACGTGTGCTGGGTATTGTAAAAAATATCCCAGAGGCGATTTACGTGTGCTGGTTATTGTAAAAAATATTCCAGAGGCGATTTACGTGTGCTGGTTATTGTAAAAAATATTCCAGAGGCGATTTACGTGTGCTGGTTGCTTTACAATATTTTGAACCGGATGCGATTTAATAGTTAAGTAAGATTAGCAATATAACCGTTATTATATATTATAATACATATATATGTATTGTGCTATTGTATGTATGTATGTATGTATCTATGTATGTATGTATATATATATACATAAAAGGCACACATATATATATATAACAATACATGCACACACACACATACACATGGCCAAATATTATTCCTCTTGGAAAGATATATGGAAAGGCACACACACACACGTACATATATATATATATATATATATATATATATATATATATATATAAGTCCATATAAGTAATGTGTGCAATTGTGTTCAAATATGCAATAAAGGCAGACACGTGTATATGTTATACTGTTATCTATACGCTTAGATACGCTTAGATATGCGTGCGAGGCAATAGAGCAGTAGAAATACACGATGTTGTCCGATTTCAACATATTGAACACAATTCTCTTTCAAATATGCATAAAACATGCAGAAATATTAATATTGGTAACAGCGGAACTAAAATTATTGATATTATCGATAATTTCGGTCGGTATTATCGATAATTTTAGTTACGCTTAGATGAGGGCGCTAACCCGTCGGAGTTCGGCCGTCGCTCCGGCATCCTCTTAAGGGAAGAAACTAGGAACGATAGCGTCAGTAACAGGACGAATTCCGTCGAGGGTACGCGCTCTTTTCCCAATGTAGCAACCGCGACAACCAGAACGACGAGTTGTGGGTCTCCGTGCTGCGAAACGCCATTAAACGCGAGATCTTCTCCCAAGGGTTGCTCGGGCCAACTTAAGTCGGCGAGAAGTTCTCCCGCTCTGCGGGTCAGCGTTCAACGTCGTTCCGTTGGTGAAATCGCTCGGGAATTGCGGTTATAGCGATTGTTTTTAAACCGGAGCCAATCAGATGCAGAATCGCCCGCAATGGTTTTACGGGGGTCAGAGAAAAGGGATATGTGTTACCGTACGTGCGACGAATCCCTGTATGCGTGTGAGTGTGTGAAACGGGGGCGGGGTAGTGGCCGATGTTGGATTCGGAGCTTGAAATATCGCGTTCCTAATGCACCGGGGCAAAAACTCCGGACTATACCCTCATGGGGATGGAGAATGTACCGGCAGAAGGGCTGCAAACTGGAGGTCGTTCGTGCAACAATGCGCGTCGTATTTCAACCGTCTGCGCGCGAGCCGCATGTCTACGAATATGAATCGCTAAGCTGGAATTGTGCAGGTCAGTTATCAGTGTAAAAGCGAACTTTGAATTTCTCAATACATAATAGAAGCGAAATTCGAATTTTTCATAAACGTTTGCGATTCTTCAAGAAACTTAAGAAAAACAAGTTTCGAATAAAAGACTAATTATTATAGAAGGCATAGATATTAAAGAGTAATTATTAGAAATAAACTATATAAAATTTTATTATACATATTATAAAATATATACAAAGTGATTCAGAAAACAGTGCAAAAATTTTAAGGGATGGTAGAAAAAAACAACACATATATATATATATATATATATTATATATATAGTTTTCTCTATGTAAATTTTATAATATATATCATAAATTTATGTCTACGTAATATATATGTAAATTATATATACGTAAATTTATATATATATATATAAAAGAAAAAAATTCATGTTATAATTATCAATTTATTAAAGATTGCATCCAAAATGGTTTTCAGTCATTGATAGATAGATCAAAACAACTGAAAAAATTAATTAAATACGCGCAGTATTTTATTTGTTAAACATGAACGTTTTAAAAATAATTATTGAAAAATGTATCTCCAGTGTAACGACATGACGATTAATTCACTGCGAGAAAATAAACGTTGCAACTAAGGAGCGCAAAGATTAATAATAGCGATTTCGTGGTATTTCGATCGCTATCAATGCGTTCATTAAAAGTGCAAGAGATGAATACTCATTTGTAAAAATGCGATCGTTGTGTCAATCAACGAAACCCAACACGCGATATTGCGGGGACAAGATAACGCGGTTGAGAAAACTTTGGCAAAGCGCAAAATTGTTTGCGCTACTTTATTCCCAGGTAGCAATTTACATTGCTTTTACAGGCATTTTAACTCACGCTACGCAAATGTTTCCCCATTTTCAGATTCAAGGGCATTATTTGTGCAACGCGAAAGCACGTTTTGCGAAGAATCTCTCAGAAAAGAGTTAAAGGTGACGAGTCCCTATGATATCGGCATTTTTAATCGACGCGACAGCTTTCAATTTCCGCAGTAACGTTTGAGAAGTAACATTAATTGAAGCGCATACACTATTATGCAAAAATAAAAGAAAAGAATAAGAAAGTCTGTAAAGAATTTCTGAATTTATGTATACAAAAGTTTTTGTTAATTGGAGCGGGGAATTTGATTCGAATTAAAAATTTCAGAAATTAATTGCTATGCGCCTTAAGTCTCAGATGGATAGATCAAGAGAGCTAATCGCGAATTAGTTATGTCCAAATATTTCCAAGAGAACTTCTGATCGCTCCCGACGGTCGAAACCAACATCGCACGAAGTAAGCGAAGCGTACCCGCACAGGGGGATTCGCGGGATTCGCTTTCTACGCTGTCGAGAGTCGAATTCTCTGCTTGGCGTTACTAGATCGATAGTCTCGGATTCCGCTCGTTAGGGAACGGGCGCAGTCCTCACGTCCTCGTGTCACTGGATGCACATGCAGCGACAGGATGTGAATGGGTGGATGAGAGGGTGCAGAGAGCAAGAGAGAGAGAGAGAGAGAGGGGGCGGTACGATCGAAGTTAGGATGGGCCCTTGGGATCGGAGCCAACTATTACTATTATGTGCGGACCGAACCTGCATTATGCCCGCTGCCTACGGCGCATACCAGATATCCTTGAAACGAACTGTAGACACAGTCGATGTCTCTTGGAACATTCCTCGGTCCTCTGCCGTATTTGCACGGTAAAATCGCGTAAGCACCGTCAATTCGAGATGCGAGCGGAATTTAAATTTTCAGTTACGACGAAGCGGAATCATTCTGCTCAGCAATATATTTTTCTTTTTTTCTTTTTTTTTTTTTTTTTTTTATTCGAAAATAATTACATAACGTGCAGACGTTGCGGAAGGGAACGAAGACGCGGCAATAAACGTTCGACGTTATATTACCGCGTTTCAAACGGCGATGATTAGTCTTCGTTTGTGTCCGATGAAATTCTAGATGGAAGCGAAACGTATATAGGAACAGTAGTTACGAGATACGTATCCGAGTATATGTGACTTTGATCGATGTAGGACCAACTGAAGTCGATATTGCATGCCCGCAAGGACCACCATTCGTGACGACTCGGCGAAGACGTAAATACATGATACTCAAAGCTTTAATCAGTCCAGCTCTATTGGGGATGCTATCGCGATGTATTAAATTCAAGTTCGTGCTGACAGATGTAGTTTTAACACTAATCGAGTAAGATATAATTCTTGTATATACATATATCACTTTATAAATTTAATCTTTTTATAAAAAGCCTAAATTTTTTATAAAATGCTAGTTTAAAAAAGAAATCGACGCTTTATAAAAGAACTAAAGCTTTTTTCAAAAAGTTTAATTTTACAAAGATTTTGCAATGTATATATATATAAGATACAATTAAAATTATATTATATTATATATAGCCTATCATTTTTTATATATTATAGTGGTATAGTAAATTGTATGTATAATTCTTCAGATAATATTTAAATATTTACTGCAGGTTTGTAAGATATTTTAGAATTTTTACATTTTCTTCTTAATTTATATATCTTTTGATCAACTTTTAAGTGAACTTTATCGGCAGTTTTGTCATTTAATTACTTTCCCAGGCTGCAGACTTATGATTTGGGCGTGAACGAAGACGGCGAGCAATAAGTAGAATGCGGTTCGGCTTCCGACCGGAAGGCGACGTCTTCAAAGTTCACGTCAATTGCCAGCCAATATCGCGATGGATTTCGTTTTTCTTCTCCGTCTCTTCCTGTCCCTTAATCCCGTCTCTTCGCGTCCCTCTGCCTCGCCCGCATCCCGTCCTCATCGGACCATCGCGCGATGGAACCCTTTCTGTTTCTCTCCGGGAGAGACGAAAGAAATTCGATTTTAATAATTCATCGATCCCGGTAGCGATTCGCTCGAATCAATTCGGGTACCACATTGAATCAATGAGAAAGATTCGACAGTATTCTCATAGAAGCAGTTCCGCGGAATTTCTTCTAGTTAGGAGATATAGCACACGCGAGGCTTCTTTAATAACGCAAGTTTCAACGAATGTTTATTCGTGGTTATCCGTAGAATAAGATTTTTTTAATGCGATAATTGCCCATTTAATTCGTCATCATGCTTTCGTATGAACAATATATCTGTCATAAACATCATTTCGCAGATATATACTTTTTAAATTAGAAAATAGAAATCTGTTGAAGAAATATCATATTTAAAATCTCGAGTATCTCGTAGCAGAGTATATATATATATATCGTTTTACTTTTTATACTTTATATTGCAGGAAGCTTAATCCTCATCGAATTGAATTAAATGTGAGAAGTGCTTGCAATGGAAATGATCGTTACTCGTGGTAGTAAATTAACTAATTTCAGGAACACATTTTCACTTCTTCAAAGACTCCCTTTCTATAAATAGACTTTGCCGAGTATTAAAATTAATGGTCGCAATTAATTCCTTTTCACTTTTATACCGCTAAAGACACTTTTCATCTTTCACGAAGATTAGCACACGATTTATTTCGTTTCGTAATTTTCTTTTTTGAGGAATACCTGTTATATTTTCTGTAGAAATTGCTGGGTAAAATAAATTTTATATGCCGAAAATCGTTCAATTTTATATGTACATTGTTCGTAAGCAACGTGCAGTTCCGGCTACGTGAAGAGTGGAGTATGGCAAATGAAAACGCTTGTGATCAAAATTCTTTTGACAGCTGAAAGAAACTTGAGAGAAGAGAACATTGAAAAATAACGTGACACGGGGCAACAGATGCGGCAACAGATACGGCAAACGGTAAAAGGCCGGAGGGGGATAAAGAACAAGGTATGGTTACGGAGGCGTAAAACGGAAATGCATGGCGCTTTTGGAAAAACGTGTTGCTCCGTGGCATCACGTAAATAAACACGGGGAAACAGGGTGAAACGCCCAGGGCGTTTCGCGCATCCACAATCGCGCAGTTTCGACTGTCTACATGGTGAGAGAAGCGGCTTCGAGTGCAGCTGCCAAACTCCTTAACTACGCGGCTTGGCGCGTACAGGCGTGCCTATCAGAAGTCAACTATATGCCATCGCTTCTCCTTTCTCGCCGTTCTTTCGGCATGAATTATTGAAGAATATACGAAATGGGCTATGTGTCCATAGATGTTACTTTTATGTTTACGATCTCTCGAGTCTTTTTACGTTAAATGTGTGTCATTTTCGAGGCTGTTAGTGGTAAATAGTTTCTATAAAAAAAAAAAAAAAAAAAAAAAAAAAAAAAAGGGAAAATGCGATTCTTCTTAAGATATAATCATTGTATACACAATCAGAAAAATCTATATCCGTACTAAAAAATTTTACTATCGACATCTCGCATTTTTGATTTTTTTGGAGAATATTTAATAAAAATTATTTTTGGAGAAAAAATAAAAAAAAAATATTTCGGACATATAAAATATGTTTGTTGAATTAAAAATGCTTCCTCGTATCTTTATAATCTTTAATTAAATTTTCTTCCAATATATATTTGACATTATTGATGTCGTAAAACTGAATAAGTTGATTGCAAAGTAAAATATCTAGGAATATTCTTCGCACATTAGAGTCATGTACTTTGCGATATGTGTAAATAATTTTTTGTACCATCGTACAAACGATAAAAGCCTGACTTCTATCACTTCTAAACCATATATCCAGTCGCATCATAAGTCACTTCGATAACTCATAAAATTGATAAATCGGCTACATTTACGGTTGTCTAACTTTCAAATGCATGTTAAGAACTATTTTATCCAAGCCTCTAATAAAGACTTTCACAATTAAATGTTTATTTATTTGATCTCGAATTTTATACTAAGAATAATAATGTATAATAATACAAAAAATAAAATTTGCACGATGCGTAAAGATGTAGAGTACGAAGATGCGCGACGACAACCGGAATTTTAAGTAAGATATTTTTTCTGCTTTTTCCGCGCTGCGGAATTCTTAATATCGTGCATGTAAATTACGCACAAATTTATACCAGTCGCGGATTGAAGGCCACGGCCATAACTCACGGCGGAAGCATTTACGTGCGCGAAAAGCGTCGTTTTTTGCCGGGTGAGATTTAATATTCCTGTTTCGTTAAAAAAGAGCACGAGCACGTCTATCTGCAACTTTTACGAGAGTTTGTGCTCGATTCCTCTTACGAGACGGAATTTTATACGGGATGCTTCGAGCTGCGAGCAGCTTGAAGAAATTGCGCGAGAGCGCGAAACTCTGTTTACCCCGAACGCAGTTAAATCTATTAGAGAACCTATCCTACCGAGCGATAGAGAAAGCTTTCGTAAGATCTTCCGCAATTAGATCGTGATACGAAGACTTTTCGTACGCGTACCATCTTTTGCGAAGCATCTCTATCGCATTTAAAGCTGCCTTTTATCCGAAAACGCTTAACAGTGAAAAATCATCGTGCTGAATTTCTGCACGACTCGAGATGAATATTATTTTATCGGAAGATTTCTGTTCTCATTTAAATTTTCCCCACGTTCGTTCCTCTTTGTCGACATCCGTTAGAAAGAAAAAAACAGAAGACTGAATTCTCACTAACGGGGACGAATGATAAAACCGCGAGGTATCTCTTCTATGTGTAAAGAAGTAATAAAATGAACGGTTTCTCGTCTGACTGCATTGTTAAAATGAAAGTAGATGAAGGACGTTACCGTGAAAATGTGCGAATGTTTTTGCGATACCCCGCGTTCGCAGAATTTTAATTAAGTAACGATGTAAGCGGGATGTGCAACATGTATTATTTCGCCAATTCACTTTAATATTTAAGGATTCATATGCTGCGTTAAATAAATTTCAATGTTCGTACGTAATATTCGCGTGGTGTCACAACCAAGTTGGTAACGAATTTATATGAAAGTCATGATTTTTTACGAGTTGAAATTATTCTATTTAATCAAAAGTTGAACGTAGTCTGTACTTTTCTATTTTTATTCAATATATATCAATAACATCATCGTCAATACTTCCGCGCTATTATATCTTGCTCGAATAAGATTTACATGCATTTATGGAATGCGAATTATGCATCTTGGAGGATAATTTTATAAACCGAATACTACGATATCCTAGCAACTAAATGTAATATTATACCGTTTATTGTATTCGTAAAAATGCTGTCATAAATCGCACTTGTGATCTTATTAAATCTCACGAGAGACGGCGCGTACAACACGACTGTTCCATTTAATTACGCAGGAATACCGGAGGTCGCGTAACATTACTATCGATATTCCCGCATCTTGCCGACCGTCCCCCGGAATTCCTCAGATGCGGAAGCAATGGCAGCCTGGATCTTCGGGGAGGATCTTAACCTTTGAAATGATACGTGGTAGGTGGCGCGTACTGATGAGCTCCTTAATAATCCTACTATCGCTCCTTATTATCTCAGCCACGGTAACAGAAACAGAACCAATTACGTCTTCGCGCAGAGAGCTGGGCCAACAAGCTTATATCTATTCCTTACCCTCTTTAAACTCCCATCTCCTCCCTCCTTCCCCCTTTCGCAGTATCACATTTGCTCAGCAACGTGCGTGGGAGAAACGACGGGAATCGGTTTACGCATAAACGATGCAAGGAGATGCCAACGAAAAAGATGCCTCTTAAGCAGGCGAGACTGCATTTCGCTCGCGATTGCTTCGATAAAAATCCCCCGAAAGCTCATACTCGGTCTTAATAACCTCGATTTTCATACTTGCCGCGTTCAATTACGCGACCGTGCCACGGAAAAATGAATCGGCCTTTGCAAAGTATAGTATTTAGAAGGCACTGACTTTTTTCACCGCCCGATATGTCGCCGTTGCAATACCACTTATTGTCTTCATCTTATTGCCTTTATCTTTGTTCTCTTATCCCTTCGTTTTGAACAGTCACGCAGAGATAAGACAATTAGGAAATATAGCTAATTATGATAGCACATACTAATTAACCTTCGACCATAATTATCTAAAAAATAATAACAGAACATTACGTCAACCAACGAATAAATTATATTTGCTAACAGATACATAAATAAAATTTATTTATATGTAATTTTGTAATTAATACTGATTCGTTAGCAATTTCACATATCGCTTATAATAGTATCGTCGAGTTTACCTTGCCGTCAGCTAATTTGCTTGCAATATTTAGTGAAATGCATGAGAAAAAACGTACTTATTTATAATACATGCTAACCAATGAAAGTTCAATGAACTATTATCCGTTACTTCCAGTCCATTAGAGAGAAATTTGTATTCATGACGCGCCTCCGCTCTTAACCGCGTCTATGTACAAGTATGCACTTGCCGTAAAACTGCATCAAAATTCAAACATGAGTCAAATGCAGAAAAAGAAAAAAGATAGAGAGAGAATGCAATTTTTATGTTAACTATCGACATAGATATACTAGGCAAATTCCTACATACGCGAGCAAAAACGATCTCAATTCAGGGTGAGTTCTATGATATTGATCTTTAGTTGCTATGGATCGTACGGCGACTGCTATCCGTATTGTTGTATCCGCGCATGTGCATTGTGCGAGAGTATCGGATTGTTTAAGTACGTTACACGACTTAAAGCTGTCTTAATTGTTGCACGATTCCGACGGGAGAGATCGTTATCGCCATTGTGCATATGCATCTTGATGGATTCGTATCTTGTCGTCTTGTCGTACGGACAATCCGGTAGCGAGAGAACAATCCTCTCGCAGGGTATATTGTACGTCACGGATTAGAGTGCGTCAAGATCCGAAAATTAACAGCGCGGGTCTAATGAGTTTCGGGATGCTAAGCTATATATGGCGTACCGAATGTCCACGCGAAGATAAGATTAATCGTTCCGTAATCTTGTAAGACAAATTGATGCGTCGTCAAATTGTCAAAGATCTTCCCATCTCAATATTACTCATTCGTAATAATTGATGCAAGATGTAAGGTTTATACGAAGAGAACTTCTTTATAATCATTAAATATTACATTAAGAGACAGAGAGAAAGAACATTTTCATAATTCTGTGAAAAGTTTTTTTCAGCCCTATAGTTACATCAAGCTTAAGAAAGTAACGATCATGTGTAACAACGTAAAAAATTAAATCGTTGGTGCTTGATAAAAAAAGATCTCACACCCTTATAAATTAGCCGAGGAAAGGCTGATTTTAGCAGACCGCGAACGTACATTTCACCGGAGGGTCGTACGGTAGACCCTTTTTTCCTGCCTTCTCGACAACTCAGTTTATGGTTCTCATAGAAAGGTCCAACCATCCTTAACGCTTCTAATTAATTGAACCCATGGGCGAAGAGAGGTTCGTAGGAAGGAACGACCTTCCATCGACCACATGATGAGGAAAAGCCCAATATTCTCTCCTCCTTCCTTTCGAGATCGTGTAATCCGCTTCCAGTACATCATTGCTGTCTTGAAATTCAATTGCTCGCGTCCAATAATAATATTTTTATATCAAATATATTAGAAAAAAGAGAAAAAATACACAGTTAATTATTTATTTTAAAAATGGAACGATATATCCTTTCTCTCGTTTATTTAAAATAAGAGACAGAGTCTTCCTTTCTATTTTTATTTTATTATATAATCCTTTAAAAAATTTTTAAATTATATAATAAAGACAAATGTGTCTTCAAATATATCGATATAATATAAAGAAGAAATTTCTAAACAATCCGAGAGAGATCCGTGATCTAAAAGATTGAAGTGTTCAAATAAAATCTAATCCGTAAACGTTAAGTTTCAAGGTTCAGTTTTTATTTACTTACGTTGATTATTTATAATCAATGCTAACTTTAAATTTTTAACGACATTATAAAAATATTTTCACTAAATGTCTCATCTAAAACCGCTGCTTTTATTCAGCCAAAGTAAAGGGATTGCAATAAGAGAAAAAGTCTCGATAGGCTAAGATTAGAGTAAGGGAACTCATCCCTCATATTTGACGGTGGGGGTTAAAGTAGAATTTAGCGGGATGGAAGTTTTAATCTTCCCCAGAGATGATCGCCGAACCGCTCAAACGCGCCGAGCTAACTTCTTTCTTTAGACTCTTTCCATCTTTATCTCACTGTTTAAGATGGAGGGATGAGTCATTTTCTAGGTCAGCCTGTGCTTCGGGCTTGTATTCGGCCTTGCTTCTCTCGTAATCTGTTTCTTTATCCGTTCTTAGACCCCACCGCATTAAAGCCTTGATAGACTGCGCACTATGTTGTCCTGGTCGTCTACAAAACGAAATTAATAGACCTCCTTGATGGCCTCTTAGATTTTACGTATGACAAAAAAGCACAAAAGGAGGTTTTACCTAATTATTAATCCTAAATTGATCATTGATATTCTTAAATTAGCTCATAGAAATTTGCTTAAAAATTTAATTTAACATGTCGAAAATGAATATTTTTAATCGTGATAATTAATGATATTATCGCTACAAATAATTGAGTTATAATTACCAATATTATCATATAAAATACATAAAGCAAAATATTGTTAAAGTTTAATATTAATATAACGAAAAATGCATCAATATATATGCATGTATTTAGTTTGCATATTGCAAGAAAGATACATATATAATAATTTGAGTTTATATTTGATAACAAAAGCGCATAACCGAGAAATATATGATGAATGCCTGCGTTTTAAATTAAAATAGATATTTTAGAAGAAATACGCAATATATGGTATATACGCTCCTTCTTTTTATATATATCGGTAATTTATTAAACGCTAAATGTGTGGAAATGAACATCTGGGAATAATACGGCTGATAAATGCACCGGTTTAATTCGATTCGACACATTATTAATCGCGTCAACATAGTCGAATTAGATTAAAATGTAACAAATTTATCGGGGGCGAAAGTTCACGTAGTTTAAAATAGATAGCAGGCTTCGTGTGGCAGAAATGTGAGCAGCATTCTATTCTAGCTCAGACTTTATATACCCGTATTGGTTAAAATTTAATTATTGAGAAACTCATTTCCCCAAAGATACATTTATCTTTTTCATATTTGTGATGACAGTGAAATATATGTGAGAACAGATTTAAAGAAGAAAAATTATATTATTTTATTTTATGAGAAAAGATAATATCAAAAGTGCAA
Organism: Polyergus mexicanus; assembly: GCF_030449975.1. NCBI lineage: Eukaryota > Metazoa > Arthropoda > Insecta > Hymenoptera > Formicidae > Polyergus > Polyergus mexicanus. Next base: position 9,925,905 of record NW_027223325.1, read on the forward strand.
TTTTTAAAAATATGATTATATATATATATATATATATAATTACAAAATATAAGTTTTATATATTATAAAATAGATATTTTTTATCATATCCGTTTTAATGGAATTATTTTCTATAAAAGATATCTAATATCGATAATTATATTTCGCTGAATTTTCTCTCTCTTTTGAATATATTTGATAGTAATATATAAAATTGAAATTACACATTCCGTACTTTAAGAGAACAAAATTGAAAAAATATTCAGTTAGATTAAACGGTAAATTTATACGGCAATTATGTCGTCATTATTGTCTTACACACACGCACACGAAAGAAGCCCGAGAAAATCTAAATCCAACACAACAAGATTCGCGAAGTTTCTTGTTTAAAAAATCTGTGGCGCAAAGAGCTTCTCGAAGTCTTTCCGTGGCACAAAACCGCTATCAAAGTTGCAGGATCATTCAAGAGTACCGTATTACTTCCTGTATTCTTGATGAGAGAGAGGATTAAGGCTGAGTATACTCTTTTGTGAGGGGATAAAGAGGTAAGACGAGAGCGCGGAGGCCAACTCAAATGTCTCCAAGACATGTATAAACTTTTTCCGAGAAGAGACGAATGCGATTTCCACGTTTCCGGTATTTCCCATTTCCACCGACATATCCGGCGACTTCATCGCATCTCTCCCGTCTTTTCGTCGTCGAAATAGATATAAATGCCGATCTCCTAACGGAAACAGAGACAATTTTGGATACATTATCTACCCTCTTACAACAATTCCTTGTCCGAAGAGTCATTATTCTTTTGAAATAATAACAGGAATCGTATGTCTCTAGCACAAGATGGAATGAGAGAATAAAAGTAATGCAGACGATCACAAATTCTTTTCTTATTTTACTCTTCAATTTCCGGGCGTGTGACTTCAATTTTTGCGAAAGATTATTCAAAGTCTGTGTTAAAGATTTCCAATCCTGGCGATAAGCTTCTATCTTATAAAGATCATCGGGATTCGTTGAATCCGCGCTTAGAGTAATCAGTATGCACCGGCGATCTTAGAACGAAATCACGAGGCGGCCGGCATAAATTAGTCCCGCCAAATCTCGGCGTTTCCGGACGCCCGATAATTGGCTTAGCTCGGGACTGTTCGGGCTAGACAATAGGGAGATTCTCTTCGTCGTGGAAGTTCCACGTTCTAGCAACCTCATTCGCATTCATTGGTTTCCAATTAATTCCTACAAAGCGGCAAAGTTATTAAGCCGCTAATTGCAAGCCTGCGCCAGCGGCTGGCGGCGAATAGCGTTTGCGTGTAAGTGTATATATATGTTTTCATCAGGAGATCCGGCATCTTCGTGTGTATTTGAAAAAGTAGATATTCTCGTTATTAATAAAGACGCGGGCGCGTTGTTGCAGCTGCGCCGTGAATTATTGGATCGTATCTGATGAAATTCTGGCTTAATTCGATTCTAGGCTGTGTGCAACGATCGATGAAGAAGGGCAGGAAGGTATAAGATGCATCCATTATATCTTGTCTTATTCGAATGTTTTCTATCTTAATTAAGAGTTCATGATATTGTATTCTACATATTTATTTTGCATAAAAAAATGATTAGCTTTTACGTTAATAAAAGATAATACTCTTCGTATTTTTTCAATATGATTCTAAGTTATTTGTTTAATATCGTATCCCTTGAATGCTCTCAATATGTATGATAGATAACACCTTGTCACAATAGATTATCCTACTTGTTTCTGTCTCTATGCGCAAACAAGATAGAGAACTTCCGGCCACATTTCCACTTCCGTTGCTGCTGCTTCGTATTCCGTTTCACCTCGTCCCGAAGGATTAACGGACATTATACGCTGATCCCCCGAGTTGATCGAATATCTCCCCTCATCGCGAAGGTGTTCGTATGCCGAGGATGATGTTTCCATATTGACCAGTTGAGATTGCTTGCTGTCTGTTTGGTCAGATGTTACGCGTATAATGGCCATTTTGGCTTTGAACCGGTCCGTAAAGATACGAGGTATACACACAAAGGTCACGGATATTGATTTCAAATGCAGGTGCAGCAAATTCATATGCGGAACGCGTAGCATATTAGAGGAGATTCTTTTGACGTTATAATACCAATATGACGTTTTATAACGCGCATTCACATGTTTCGTAGTGCGCGACACTCTTTCGCCAAAAGCGGAAATCGCAAAGCGAGCCAGAAAATAGCGGCGTGGCCTGATACTCGAAGGAGCTTATATAAAGCCAGTAGACCGTAGGCGGTCGGCTTTCAGGAGTCGAGTCGCTCCCTTGAGATTAGCGCACATTCGGATACGCGTTTGCACGCGTTTGTGCGCGCACGCGTGTGTACGTATGGGCAAGCGGGAGAAAAAATTCGTTTTGCTCCTCGAGGGTTCCAAGAGCTCGAGCAAAACATACAAAACTCAGTCCGGTATTTTTTCGTCGCCAGACGCGCTCTACAAGGGGAGATATACGAGGGAGAGGACTCTTCCCTCGTGGCAAAATTCCATTTCGAAAAGTCTGCCAAGACTTGCTCCGGTAGGTACCGATGACACGTTCCGCCGCAAGACTCTCGACAAGAGCCGACTCGACTACAATTCACGGCAATCTTGGAAAATGGCATTCAAAATCGTCTTATTTCGCGAGGCACAATAAAGCCCATATCTCACCGAACCCGGCGCGACGCGTTGAACAAGATGCACGCCAATCAAAGCGAGTTGCGTGCAAACAAATGCAGGACATTACGTGGCTTATCCTGAAACATTTCGAATACAATTTTATACGTCAATTTGATGCATTTCGATGAAATTCAGACTTTAGTTGCAATTTATTCATAAATTCCGATGAAATAACAGAAATCGGAAATATAATTTTATTTCGTGTTTATTTATCACAAAATTCGCTGTTACTGCTGGAGTATGCCGGCATAAAGTACACGTAATTGTTTCATAAATATTATATCAATAAAAAACGAGAATCAAAATACATTGTGGGTAAAAAATATAGCGATGTTCATTTTTAAGTAGCATATATATTTTCTTATTCTTTAGGAAGTATTTTTTAATAAACTCGTTATCTTTCTCTTTTCTTTTTTTGTATATTACGAATATGATAACAAAATATCGACAAACTCGTGAATTTATAATAACTGGTGTAATGCGCGATAATTTAATTTAATTAATCAAATGTTCCCAGTTATCCGTACTACCTATTTACGAAAAAAAAACATACGATGGACAACCTTTACAAAAATAACATGTGATAGATTAAAATATCTCTTACTCGGATGAATATTGCAATTTGGTTGATACAATTACAAATATTTCTGGCATCGGAATAACGGACTTCCCATTTGATGATGCTTCATTCATTACATACATAACGAACGTATTGATATTAAAAATATGACATTTTTTCCACCAGATATAAATTAATCCTTTTTCTTCCATCAAATAATTTAATTACTAACATCCAATTAAAAACATGACAATATTTCACAAATTGATAATATTCGAAATAATATTGTTAATCATAAGATTTAATTTGGAGAATGCGCGACATATTCAATATTTAACAATGCTAAACGGTCAATATATCTGTTTCTGCTTTCGTCTATTTTCATTTTTAAAATATAATCCCTAAAACATCCAATTCTTCGACATCTGGAAATTATCAAAGTCATATTTTGTACGCCTCACTTCGAATTTCAATTTTATCCCACTTTCTCAATAAATGTGATTTTTTTTTTTTCCATCAAACTCTATGTTGGAGCAACAAGCGAAATACTGTCTGAGCAAAATAGATTTCGCAAAAATGGGCGCTATTTCCGCGACGCTGATTCGCGGCAAGCGTTGTTGGAATCCCTCGCGACCTGCTAGTAAGATTACGGCCCGAATATTGACGAAAAACGTATCCGAATAAAGTTTCGGCAATTGAATGCAATCATAAAAAGTGGATGGCGTCGAATGTATGTATATACGTACGAACGTGCGTTTTCTTTTGCATTTAAGGTACGCTATTGCGGATTACTTTCCGCTTCCGCATTAACGCATTTTGCGGCAAATTCTTCTTAGCCAATCTCGGTGATTTAATATTCGTCCTTCTATATAAATTGTCCTGTATAAAATTTTTTTTTTTTTTTATAAGGCGTAAAATGTGCGTTATTTGTAGATAACGGCTTGTTTACGCGGATACTTACATTATTCGATAAATAATAAATGCGTTTGGATTTAATTTATATTTTACGGAGGATGATGCGCGATATAAATTAAATTTTAACTATTTCAAATACGAAAATTTGATTTTATTTAATTTAATATATTTGTAAGTTATACATCGGGGGAAAAGTATCTTTTGTACAATAAGAAAAAAAAAAGAAGCATTCTCTAATCGGATATAGTGCGGGATACAATTTAAGTTTCGCAGCGTATCTTGCATCTATAGCTGCGTCTACAAAATTGTGTGCCATTTATGGTTGAAACAGACTCTACAATGTCTCAGATGTTATTGCACATCCGGGTATCATTAAAGTAAACACGTAGCGCGCATATATATTTATCGCCGGAATACTCTGTTGCACACTTGTGTGAGAGAAACTTCTTTCTTCGATTCTGCAATTTCGCAGCTTTGCAGTCGTATTGAATCATTACCTATTGAATCTTTACGTTTCGTAGAACGAAAAATTACAGTATATTTCTTTTATATCCGAATACAATATGTAGAGAACAATTGTATATGTAGAAAAACGAATATTAGAAAAGGAATTACTTCCTTAATAATCAAAAGAAAATTACTCCAATCGCATGTATCGTGTTTATAGCCGCGTAATTGATGAAGGATTTAAAACACTCACACATATTCGGAGAATTTCCGGATTTATTCCGCGTTTACGTTGCGTTTGCATTCACGCACGCGCGATGCGTATGCGTGTCAGCGGGCCCCGCACGGATGAGAAATGTTTCGGGGATGTGTTATTTTGATTTATGCCACTCTTAAATCGCGGCTATTTTATGCGACGGCACCATTACGACCGCATGGTTTTTATTCCCGTTTTCCGCGAGAAAAATAAAATATCTCGCTCGAAGGAATTTCTCTTTCCGCATCGCCGATTAGAATTCCCGACAGCACGATTACGGTGTCAGCATGTAAATTAAGCGAAATGAAACACACGCTTTTAAAATTATAATTACAACGATTTTTCTTTCTTGAGGCTAATCATATGCGTGGAAAAATCATTTATTTAATTCCATCAATATTGATAATAAGTATACAATATATTAGAATATGAATTTAATCCAAAGTTATTTTTCTCAGTTATATGGTTCTATTACGACTCGACCTATCCGCACGCATTTACGATTTCGAGTAGATGAATTAATTCGTGGAATAATAAATTGCGGAAATCTATGGGGATTTTCTCGCGAAAGAAATTATACATGCAAATGCAGTCCGCGCCACCTTGGCCAAACCGTAGACGCTGGAGAGATTAAAAATCTCTGATGATTGGAGCAGAGGGGAGAAGTAAGGGGCCGATTGAATCGCCTCAATTAAAGGAAACTCCTAATTATCAGTCGGAAGCCTCGGCAATATCGGAAAACGATTTGACTTAGCAACGGCTGTGGCTAACTCTGTCGCGCTTCCCGTTCATTCCGTCGCGACAAATTTACTTCTCCGTTCAATAGCGAGTGATCTGCATTGCGGCCATCGCATCGTGCATTTCCTTAACATAACTTTTCTATAATCGAATCATTTCGTTGCCTAGAGCTACCTGTTTGCGATTCAATCCCGAACCGTCTCCATGTTGATAAAGCATAATGTGAAATATTGATAATAGTAATACAATTAGAGCGAGACATCCATTTATTAGTCATGTCATCGCGCAAAAATAATTTTCTCCCCATTCTCGTAACGAAAAGCTCGATACTCTGGAATATTATTTTGCCGTGAAAAAAATTCCTACATGCTCAATCTCCGATAATTTCCCATTTTTGCTTTAATTTTCATATAGCAATTAATCTCTCTCAACATATTTATTAGAGCAATAAATATTTGTACATACAATTTTATTTTTTATTCCTTTTAAAATATATTGATTTCCCTTTTAAATGCATTTTTAATGTAGATATCTCATTACTTTCACATGATTTTCATCGATATTAACTGGATTATTTGTCGGCGTATTTTGCGGTTTCTTTCGATAACTTTCCTTCGTGTATCGTGAAAAGCCCTTCGAAGGCCAACTGTTATCAGCGACGCTTTCAGAGCTTTCACGGAGATACACAACGGGGTCACATGGTGGTTCTACGCCAAACTTAATTGTTTGCGCAATTCCTCTAGCGTCTTCCCTTTCTTGTCATTTTGAGTGCCAGTACGCTTTTCATCACTCTTTTGTACACGATCCGATATCCGAATGGCTGTCTACATTATGGTTACTTTCGTATTTTCGCAAGTGAAGACGGCTGGATGGCAAATGGACGGGAAGTACCGCGGGGTTGACGAAGAGAAAGGACGACGCTCTTCCACGTGGAAGGACTCGACGAATCTCTTCGCTTTGAGTGCTACTGCGAGAGTTAAAGGCAGCTCTTCGAGAAGCCTTGTGAAGAGCGCTACTTATCCAGTGATTCTCTCAAGCGTCGAAGTAATCCATGATAAAGAACAAAATGCGTTTCTCGATAACGTGTTCTCGGTATGCTTTTTTGCTAATATATATATATAGTCGAATGCGCGACATATTGCTTTATGATTCATGATACATATTGAATATTGAATAAAAAGTTTTTTGAAAGATCAAATCAAAATTTTTCCTGTACGTTACATTCTTTTTTTATATCAAATTTGATATCAAAAATAGACATACATAGAATGAATTTTGTTTCAGAACATTTTTTTGATAAATATTTATTTTAAGGCATGTTGCATCTTTGCAATCATTATAAATTCCGTAATTCTTTATAACGCGAAGGAAGATACACGGATAAAGGAGTAGAAATTGCAATTACTCGTAACGCTAATGATAAAAGAGATGTATTATTAATAAAATGCCACATAATAAGATTTTATGAAATTGCAAATAAACAATTATAAATATTAATTGAATGCGTGTATAATTCTTTGTATCAGTAGCCATGAAAAAGCGAATAATTCGCAGCGCTTTTCTCAGCCGCGCGTATTTAATTTCGCATCATTAAAACGAACTAGTTCTTGCGCAATTATGACGCTGCCGGCGTCGCGGTGATATCTGAATGAACGTTTAACTAGCGAGGATTCCAGACAATGAGTTTTGTCGAGAATGTTGCGTGTTGGAAGGAGAAAACTGAAACGGTAAGAGAAAATACTCGCGCAATGCGTTCGCGAGCGACGTGCCAAGCTCCGAGATGTACTTTTTTCTTGCCTTCTCTCTCTATGCTTTCTATTTAACTATTCATTCTCCGATGCGAGACTACTTCCGAGCTGAAATCTGCATAATTGTGTATTGCTACTATGAAAATGCATTTTTCTTCTCGCGCAGTCAATCTGTATTTATATTAAAGATTCCTTCAAATTCCGAAGTGGATGGAAACAAAGTTAAGGCAGAGTGCCTATAAGAATTGAATCGTTAAACTGTGACATTATGTAATAAGACTCTGTTCTGCGAAGCGAGCGAATTTCTCGACAAGCATCCTCAAGAAACAGTTCAATACAAACGCGATTGTAAATATAGACCTCAATCAGTTCAGCGTCTAGACTCAGATTAAATTTTAAGTTTACTAAAACCTTCAAGTTAGTTTCGAATTTCTAGCGTTAATGGGTTAACGATCGATGGAAGTACTTTATTAGCGAAGCGAAAGTCTACTTTAACCGATACAGCTAAGAAAATATTCCGTGTTTCATATTGACAGGAAATTTACTATGGTTACGATTCTGTAACATCTATACAATATCCACGTTACCGTAAAACTATAATATCGATAAAAGTGAAAATCTTTGTGTTGAGCGAGCCTTCCAAAAAATTTTCATCATGACAGTCTTGAATCGATATTAGACTTTTTCATTCAAATTATCTTTAAAAATTGATAATAAATATATATATATGTATGCAAAATAAAAGTTATTCCATTTAAAAATATAATAATCTAACAAACATTTTTGTATTTTCTTTTTGTAGATATTCACATTTTTTTCATCGTATTTGCGCTTTGTAATAGTGTTTGATGGGCATGATCAATGATTTCGAGTTCAATATAGAATAACGCTCAATGGGATTCTCGCCGCGATGTTTGCATTGTGAGTTCCGCATAACAATAATTTCAATAAAAGAGAAAAAGAATTGTACGATATCGTTTTCGATGATGCCCCTTTGTGAAAACCGGATGCGCGCTGGTTCCATTTTCATCGCGAATATCACGCGCGCGTGCAAAAATCCGTTAATACAGTGCAGATAGTACAAAAGTTTATCAATTGTGCGTTGAAGTTGGAATGCGAGAAGTTGTTAAATGAAAGAAAAAAACAACAAAAAGCATATATATATATATAATGTATTTGGATGCAATTACGACAAAATTGAATCATCTCGATTGTAGTTCATCATCTATAGATATCGATTCCCGATGAATTCCATCGCATTGCGCTCCTCGCAGTTGTCACGCGACATTTCTTAAGACCTTTAAGTCCGGAAAGCTTGTTATGTCGATCTACGACCGACATCGCGAAGTGGCAAGAAGTAGAAAATGTCGACCGGGAAAGTAGAATCTGCTCAGAAGCAGTGAGTCGAGAACCGGTTGGACGGAAAATTATGATCCACTCAGCGCAAATCCCTACCCTATTCGTGGCAGACAAAATCCTCAAAGTTGCTGGCAGCGTTTATCATGAAACTCGGGAGAAAAAAAAAAACCAGAAAAAAATACACGAGGGAAGCGCGATGTGTTGTTGAGTATGCGTGGTAACTGGTCTGGACGTTAAAAGTTTAAAGGTTTCTTACAGGTCTGTGTAAAATCCGATACAAGTAATTTATAGAGAGCGCCGAAGTTACAATTTAAACTTTCGAAGATAGGCTTTCAAAACGTTCAATTAATGCGATTCTGATAAGCTGTTAATGTGTCCACGACAAATGCGGAATCATTCGAATTTCTATATTACGGACGTTATGGTAGTTTTCCCAGCAGTTAAACGCGTTGTTAAAGAAAAAAAATGCAAGGAAGTATTAAATTATTTAAAAATTTACGAGTCGTGCCAATGATCCTAATCCATTCTGCCGATTAATTCCAAACTATTTCTGGAAATCAGTGCGACTTGCAGTATTATTGTCAAGAAATATTTAAAACTTTATTTATTTAATTATGTATCTTTGTAAAAATAGCCGTCACCTAGAAGCTTAAGACAGAACACTAATCAATAACTGTTTGTAAGAAGATATTAATAATCTGATGAAATAGAGCATTCACACATTTGCATTTTATCTTGTATCCCGATAAATTACAAAAAGAATTTAATTTAAATTTTTGAACAAGTTAATTGAAATGTTAAACTAATTTATTCTTTATGCATTTGCCGAAGCAGATGGGATTTAAATTCACTCTTTTCGCTGTGACGATGAGATGAAGTACGCGGCATCGGAGCGTAGAGCTTTCTCAAAGAACTTGAGAATCGGGAGAAGCAGCTTGTTCGTGACACTGGCATCAATAACTGTCAGGCAAATAGACGCAAACGCTTATTGCTGAAAGGAAAATTGCTGTTCCTCGAAGGCGAACAGCCTACTTTTCGCGTTGCGCGGGACTCGTACTTTTCAATTTATGTTACATTTTTAACGAACTCGAATATTATACAATTCTTTTGTTTTGAAACAATATAAAAATATATAGCGTAACCTTTATGGTAAAAGCGCATCACGTTAGAAACTTTTTTAATTATTCTTTTTCTCCAGCATATTAGATACATATATATATATATATATTAAAAAAAAAAAAAAAAAAAAAAAAAAAAAAAAAAAAAAAAAAAACGTCGTATATGAAAATATAATAAATCTTATTTTCGCTCAATTTTCGTTTGCCTGCTTCGACTTTGTGGATTTAATCTTTTTTCCGGATTCCGAGCCACTCTTTCCCGCGACGGAGATTAAAATCCACGATCTCTCGCGGAGTTCATGATCTACGGGAGTTTGTGTAGTGGATGTAGAATCGGCAAAAATCGTTTACCTCGGATCGCACACTCGGTTAACCGTGCGAATAAACACGAGCCGCGAGTATATTTGCGAGACCGTAAAAAGCGTAAGCAATTTTCTCTCGCCGAGGAGCAAACTACCAACTTTTCGAATATAGCGAGCCAGGAGAGGGCCTTGGGAGTTATCCGGTGGAAAGAAGTAATCTCGCCCGCGCCGCAGCACCCTTCGTTTTCTTATTGGGTTGCATCGTTTAGCGTAGGATGGGACAGTACTCGTCTTCTTGCGAGCTCTCGAATTAAAAACCAGACTCGTATCATACCCGTGCAATTGAGTTTCATCAAGTCGACACGCGCTTTTCTCCGCTCGAATAATTGGCGCTCGATTAAATATCGAATAAAATGTCCCAAATCTCTAATACCTTTTATACGAAATAGTAGATAAAATTACGTAGATAGGAAAAGAAGATTCGGTAAATTACGAGTAATTACGTGTTTATAAGATAAATAAAGTGTAAAAAAATAGTAAATAATGATGTGTCAAGATCGAAATACGAATTGCCTAACATCCATAGTTTTCCACAGCAGGTCTTCCATACTAGCAGTACTAATTTACATTTTCACTCGGAATCTTTCTTATTAAAGATTGACGATTAATTAACAATAAGTAAATATCAAGATTCTTCTCACACAGTATAACCCCTACTCCAGCGTTTAGTAATCTCGCATCCGTAAATAAACAATGTTTACGGTCTGACCTGTGTTTCCATATTTATGTGAAATATTTTATCTCGAAAATATTTTATTCAGTAAACTGTTTAATCATGGAAAGATATGCGTGGTACAGCCATTTCTGTATCTTTGTGTCAGATTTATATTTTCTTTTTATTGCTTTATATTGCACAAAGCGTCTTTGAAAGATTAAATGTAAATTAGATATCGTACAAAACAAATTATATTTTTCTTTCCAAAAAAAGTCTTTTTCTACTTTTTTTAAAAAATTATTATTTTAAAATATATATTTTTTGTACCTCTGTATATTAGATATATTTATTTTTAATATAATATTATTATAAATTGCAGATATATATATAGGTACTTATATTTTTACACTAATTACACAAACAAAAGAAATATATTTTACTTTTTAAGCTTGTGCGATTTATTTGAAGCTTTAATAACCGGTATGCAAAAAAGATCATAACAATGATAACAAACAATTGACTTCATTATATTTTTCATATTTGTACTGATGATATCTCTTGTTGTCGATATCGATCCTTTTCCGCTTTGATTGACATGGTACTGAAATAAACGAGCGGATGCTCTTGCATTCTACGTAAAACTTGAAAAATACAGTTTTTACAATTAAATTTGAACGATTTCGTCGAATGCAGCGAGAGATGTCAGTTTCGCTCCTTTTATCTCAATTTTTCATCGAGGATCTCCCGCCCAAAGCTTGCAACCGCACGCATTAAATCTCGCTCTATTAAACTGCAAATTCCATATTTCAAATGCGGTTTAAATTAACTCAAAATATATCGGATTGGTACGCGACGATTCATTAATGGACAAATGGCAACTGGACAGGCAACGTATTTCCCTTCGAAAATTTATACAATGCTGCAGCAACATATCTCTCTTTAACTCCGGTAAAGCATATTATACCTCGCACATAGTTTCGTGCCGTATAACTCCGCGATAATTTAACGCAATAGTTGAATAATTACATGCGCATAAACGAAATTTCATTTTCGCGTCTGGCTTTACAAGTAATTAATACGAGAGAAAGTAATTAAGCAGATGACAAAAATATTTATCGCACATATCTACTTGCGATAAAATTATCTTGCGCGTTTATCCTCTCGGAATGTAAGACGAGATTAAATCGAGTTGACGGATATAATTTTGTAGAAATATTAAATAAAGAAGAAGTTTATAGAATCGTGTTTGGCATCGAGAAGGAGAAATCAATTAGCAAGCAATGGCATAATCTCTTGAAAATAAATGAGAGTTAGTAAATTATACTTTGATTAAATAATGCTGTTATTTATTCGCTGTCTTACTAAATTATCCCTACAGATGCAGCTCTAAGCCCATCTAGTATTAGTATTATAGATATCTTCTACGTGCGCTTTTCGAGAGATAAGTCGCTCTTATGGTTATAACTTACAGCCCATATCGAAAAGTGTTCAGATAAAAGTAAGATCGTTCGTAGTCGCTTCGAGTCCCTAATGCCAACAGCACACAAAAGTGCCAACATATCGTATATTAGATCACACTGCCACTTAAAGCGGATTTTGCATTTTATGGCGGATAGATATTATGGCTTTATCACTCGCGCTCCGCACCTTTCATCCACGTTCTTCTATCGAAGTCAAAATTGAAATATAATCTATTGCATTCTCCGCCGAGCCTTACTATCGCGCTCGCTCTTATCACGTCCTGTTATTCTAAAGTTCATCGCTCCGTTGTATACCGCGCGATACACCATACGGCTGTTAGTTAATTTTCATTAAATAGACAGGTTTCTCTCTAGCTTCTCCTTTCTCTCGTTCAACTCGTTCTAAAATGCATTCCAATCAGAACGCGATGTAAATTGGTTAACATAGTTTTAATTGCATTGCTTAGTTACAATCGTTCACACAGATACATACAGTAATGCGGATAAATAATGACCCGAGTCGTAATTATACCAAACTCTATGCTCGTTTGTATCCATCATTATCGTGCGTACGGACTATTTCTTCATTTAACTGATGCTCTCGACTTTTTCAGAATTATAAGAATTAATAGAGATAAGTCTGCTCATTAATTTTTCATAGATTGCGCAATAATATTTTCAATGGAAATTGCACTTTCTCTTTCTACTTTCCGAATACAATACATGAAACTTCAATTACATTACCGAGTAGCGCGTCATGTATTACTTGATCTATTTAATCTAATAATATATTTTCCACAGATTGACAGGTTGATTTAATTACCGCACTCTCGAAACTCCTCCCGTCACGTTATTTATCCGGTGTGTATAGAAACGGTTTTGATCTCGCGTCAAGCGCCGATTACGAATATTTCCGGACGGAGAGCATGTATTGGCCCTATTCGCGATGTGTTAGAATTAGCTCCGGATATTTTGAACAATATTACGGCGGTACCGTCAGACCATAGCAGCGGCTGCCGCGGAAACTTGCCCGAAGGGGTTGTAACTCACGTCCGGGTTGCTTTAGTAAGACAAGAATCGGTGGCGAATGCAGCGAAGAGGGTATATACCGACGAGCCCGGAGGGATGGTACGGCGCGGAAATGCGGAGAGAGCACTCGTGACGAGTGCGAGAGCAACCAGCCAGCTGCACCGCCCATGGCAATTCCGGCGGGTCTGCCGGCTAATTGTTCTTGCTGCCGGGCTGCAAGTTACGAGGCGCTCTCCCTTCCCCTCTGTGCCGCGCGATGACGAGCGGCTTTTGCGATTGCCGTTCTCTCGAATTTCGCCAATTCTCGCTCGCGACACGCTCTTCCGGCTCGCGTTGCCGTGAGCAACCATCACGCTCGATTTCCGGACGATCACTCGACATCGCGTTGAAAATGCCATCGAACGCACGTGTAGCGATATAGCAATTTCTGACAGTGTCCGGCTAATTATCCAAATATGACATTTCTAAAGTATAATCGATATTTGGATAATAATATGAACCAATTTTCCCCCCCGGGGATAAAATTGATAGCAGAGATTGATATATATTTTACCAAAATTACGTGAAATATTCTATATAACGAAATAATACATGTGATAAAAATCAACTATTTAGTATTTTATTTTATATTAAGAATTGAAAAAATAAATATATGCTATAATTCATTTTTTATTTATAAAAGAGTGGAGATCATAAATATTTAAACTTGCTCGATGAAAATGAATTACTCTCTCATTTTCTTATGACATTAAGAAAGATTTTAATATTTATGGAAAAAAATTTAACGCTTTATGTAATGCTAAAATAACAAGATATTTTTTTAAAATAAATTTTTGAAAAACAAAATATTTCAAGAACATGTTTTAGGTTTTGGTCTTATGATATCAACAGATATAATACTTTTTTTCAATCAAAGAAATTTAATATCGACGCTAATTCGATATTGTCGAATGATCGATACGAAAAAGTGCTATTATCGGCATCGAATTTCAACAAAACTCGTATCCGACGAATGCGAGGGGAAAGAGAAGATCGATTTCCCCATCGCCGCTGTCTCACACATTCACGCATTTACGTATAAAGATTCGTATAAAACATTCCGGTGCACACGAGATCGGTGATAATGTGCGTTTCTCGGGGAATGGATAACAGAAATCGATTGTCAGATACGAGTCGAATAAAGGGATGGTATGCGAGATCTGACGACGGTTGAATTTAGATCGGCATTGCTAAATGCCATCAGCTTGAAGTTAATTGTTCTTGCCAAACTGCTATGTTACGAGCTTCATCGGGCGATGACGAATAGCTGAAATGGAGAAATTTGAATTTTGATGGTATAAATCGTTGTCCGTTTGTCAAGTAAAGTCGATCTACATGGCTCGATAAAGCAGACGATTCAATTCAGTGATTCTTCTTTAGTCGAATAAAATGATAAAAGTACAAAAATATTGCTAAGAGAGAGAAAGACAGAAAGAGTCAATTATATATAATTAATGGATAATTTACATTTCGAAGAGATATCTCTCTCTTCTCTCTCAATGAGATTAGGAAAGTGATGATAGCGAATGTCGAGCAATTCTCATATGCTAATATAATCCACCGAAAGAGTCGTATCGGTCACGCGGCAAATTATCACATTGTCTATGAATATGCAAATACACGTATATAGCGAAGCATGCATGTAATTATCCCAAACCATGCATATATAATCATATTGTAAGAAATACCTGGTATTATTATCCCTCATAAATAAATTAATTTTTCAAAGGTTTGATGCAATAATGTCATATATGGTAATCGTATAATTTATCGAGAGGAAGATAATATATAAATCAGTAACTCGATAATTGAAAAATAGAGAAGGCGTAATAATAAGAATCACAAAAGCTACTATCGCAGAAATTAATAAAATTAAACATCTAAAATTAGGGTTTAAGCACAGTCAAAACGCGTCTTAAACGCGTTTCTAAATGAAATCATTTGCAATAAGCAGCGCAAATAAAGTAATTTCTACTATCGTAGTTCCGATAATCTTGAATGCAAATTTCGAAGAACAATCCCGAGTAAATTTCTCGCCTAACTTAATGTTCGAGCGAAGCGTTAAATTGGACATGCTGAAACATACACACATATATATCTACATACAAATAGTTACCAGTGCGCGCGTGCACACAGACCAAATTGCCTTACATATCTACGTTACTATACGCACATAAGTGTTTTATGTATCTATAGCTATACGAATACGCGTCTTGTACGCATCGTCCACTTTATTGACACATACATACATGCACAAATATCGAAAGAAATATAGTTTCGAAAAGCCTTTGTTTTCTCCGAGAGAATAGAGAACGCAAAGAAAAATGCGATAAGGGAAGACAGAGAGAACCGGCAGGACCGAGAGATGTCGAAGAGACAGAAAGAGAGAGAGAGAGAAACAGAGGAGTGCGGGGGAGCGTCGGGAGACAAATTGTCGAACAGTGCTTGCGGTCGGACATACACATGTTCACCGAAGTTGGGTTACATTTAGAAAACAGGATTACAGTTTGTGCCCGACGGTGCCCCAGTCCGCCGGGGGCGGTGAATAGCGCGATGGGGTAGGGTTGGACGACGAAGACTATGAAACTGCAATGCACCTGCACACCATGCGCGCAGGTGGCTTTTCAGGTTTTCGCTTACTTGCGGTCTCGACGTGCCGTAATAATGCGCTAGTCCCCACGATTTCGAGGAAGTGACGGAATCTGGATCTTCTTCTCATTATATGCCGTACCCTTTTTACAACTGTTCTCGTTCTCGAACCGAGCAATTTAGCGATAGATTATGCCCTTATGGAGAAAACTTACGAGAAAACTTTCGATGTGTGATTTTTCAAGAAACGATATTTATTACCGATATGGCTTTAATCTTCTCGCGTGAATTAAAATATATATATATATATTTTTACTTGTAAAAATAGAATTATAATTATTGGTATTTTCTATTAAAAGTTACTTGTATTGTGTATAAACTATGCAATCTTTTCATGATTTTTTTTCATGATATTTTTCGACATTAATAAAAAAGGTCAACCACTTCGTTTTATATTTAGCCTGGATATATTTACTTCTTCAAGCACTAATTTATATAATGCATGAAAGAAATTAAAATAGTGTTTTTACAATAGTTTGTTGAAGAAAATAAAATTTTAAACGAGAGAGAAAGAGGGAGAGAAAGAGAGTTAATAAATAAGATGACTGAGATATATAGAGTCCCGCGAGAAATATCAACTGAGCATCCCGTCGTCCGCGGGAAAACAAAGTTGCCTAGGCGAAGTTTACAATTCACTTTGGAGAAGCGCTTTCTGGGTTTGAGAGCAAGTTTTATCGTTGTGAACACACAAATTGGTGGGCAGCAGTTGCTTATGAAAGCAAGGTTAGCATCAATATTTGATTGTCATACGAGCAGAGAAAAAGAGAGAGAGAGAGAGAGATGCGCATACGAGAAGGATATGCGGGCACCTCGTATTCCGTGTATTCGCTTCTTCCTCCTCGAAAAAGCAAACAGTGCCATCCTCTGTTTACTCGCCCAAGCAAACGTTTTCGCCTTCGTGTACTCTGCATACCCGTCCTTTGCCTCTTGCTTTATGCGTTCGCACAGCGTAAGATTGTCATATGTTCCCCTTCGTCTCGCGTACATGTTATATTTTGACTTATAAATCAATACAACGGATACGCATTCGTCATATTTGGCGTCTATATAATATTTTATATGACGAATAAAAAATAAAAATGCAACAACATTACTTACGATTAGAATAAATTATATACATGTGTGTATACATACATATAAAGAAATCCGGTTATTTTTATAATAATCGAATCTCTTGTAATCTGATTATTTTTAAATATTGAAATATATTTTAACAGCACATTGAAAAGATATTTTATCAGATAAATATTTTGGCAATAAAATCATTAATCATTATTATCACAATTTCTGCTTCCGATATATTTTTCGTACACAATTAGCTCATTGAAATTATTGCGTTATTATCGCATTAAACGAAACGAGTTTGGAGCAAATAAAGTAATTAATTCGCGTCGCGTAGCCGTAGTCTTGTTAATAAAGCAGCGCAATAAAAAGCGCGGGAGGATCGAAGTTTGGCTCGTGAGCGAAATTGCCGGGAGACAGCAAGTAGTAATATCCGAGTTTTGATCCGCGTTTGAGTCCGCGTCTCGCATGATAAGATTAAATAATGAAAGGCGAAAAAGTAAAGGCAGAGAAAAGTATGACAAAAGATTGTGCTTGCATGGCCTTTCTTTAGAGCCTACGACCTTCGGATACTGATCGTGATATTCGAATCGCGTTCATCCAACTCGAGTGTCGCCGCGACTTTACGAGCGAGCTCAACTTTATTCGGCATCTTGAGCACGCGCGCGTAAAAGGTCTCTATCTCGTTTTTTCCTTGTTTTTTTATCAAGAAGTAACGAGACTAATTCGTAGACGTAGAACGACCCAACGATTGTCTCGGGCAATTGTATCAACTGAGATTAAATCAAACCGATGTTTCATTTCTTATTTCAAATTTCGTTTTCATGAAGCGGTCTTATAAAATAATTTATTGATTCACGATATTGGCTTAGACGACATCAATTATCTATTGTTGTAAAGATCGATCTGTTATAAACGAATGTGATATAATGTATGAAAAGAATATAATTTCTGTGATGCTATAACATAGAAGTATGATCCCTTTGAAGTTCGAATAATGGGACAAGGTACGCGTAACTGGTTTCAGCATATTACGTATTCATGGCTCGTATGTGTGTAATATGTGAATTAACTACGCAAGTCTGACTCACAATGCACTCTTTGTGCTGTCTATGCGCGCTGTAATATGCAAGATATCGCGTCATTTATTCGTTTCTTTTTGTAGTACATCATCGAAATTCAGAAATAAAACTCATTAAATTACTACTCCATTCTCGTCGTTTAACAATAAATGCCGCGCGGTTCTGCGTTAATCAATATATTAAAATTTCTCATACCTTTCTATTCAAATACCACCAATAATAAAACCACCAGACACCACAAAAAAAATTCGTTACCCACGAGACGAAATATTAAGTTGGTAAAAATTAAAAGACTTAGAAAAGATCAAGCGTTTTGCTCTTGTTAAATTGGTATAAATCAATGTATGAGTTGTATGACTCTTGACTTTATTTGGGTCTCTTTAATACGACGCGAGAGACCATCCATCTCCCAGTTTTGCTTACGGTACAGTTAGTCTTTCCGATATCTCGTACCGCATCGCGCAATATTCCTCGAAAGTGCTGATCTTCAAGCAAAATTCAACAAACTTTAGCGGAACTTTAGCGGAAATTGAGAAGTTTCCAAGACGCAAAAAAAAAAAAAAAAAAACAGCGAGTATACAAAGTATTTGGGTATTAATTAATCGACAACATTCTAACTTAAGATATCGCACTTTAGATACCGATATTATTCAAGAATTCACGCCTTTTGCAAATTCTACCATCATCCTACCCGCTCTCTTTTGTATGCAATCCCTCCTCTCTCATTTTCTCCTCCGCTTCTCGTAGCAACGCGAGTTATTACAATGACTCTCCATCTCTCTCGGGTACTCTTGTTCCCCGTCGTTAATTAGAGTACAATCTGCTACCGACTACAACCAACTGCAAAGGAGAGTCTTCACTTCGTCTTGCTCGTCCAAACCTCTCTCCCTCTCTCTCTCTCTCTCTCTCTCATATGCCTGATCCACTGACGTCGGACGATGTTTGCGGGTTGAATTATTCCGGTGGATCTACGCGCGACGATCTCGATCGCGCTTTAAAGGACCCACTTGTCTAGCCTAGTCGTTACCGCGACGACATCGCTTACGACGGCGTCAGGATCTAACTGAAAGGACCTTACTAAATGGATGGAGAACTCGTAATGATCCAGAAGATTTATGTACCACAATGGTGCGATGGTAAGTTCTCAGTTCCTAGGATAATAGGATGTGTTTTACTATGTTGAGCTTCGAATACGGTAACATTTCGCTCGGCAAATATATATCGCATTTGCATCGTCATGGTTATCCACTGACAAATATATATATATATATATTTCTGTAAATTGTTTTTCCGGACTTCGTTAATCGAAATTTTCGAAATAATGTAATAGATTGCTTCTAGAGGATAATTCCAATATTGTAATTTTTTATTCTTAAAAATGTCACTTGGACATTACATTTCCTGTTACGAATGTTAGAGAGTAAATCTGGGAAAGGCAAGGAAACAACTTTGAAGACCTGTTCATTAAGACAAACAAGGTAAGATACGTCGGAGTTGTAGAACGGTAGTGCTTAATTTCTCACGATGAAGTTCTAGTGATTAAGACTGCGATCAGACTTCGCGAAAGTTGCAAACTCAAGGACGTTCTCATATCAGTTTATATGCGGCCTCTGCAACGGTAACCTTAGACATCATTGGAGAAAATTGTGTTACTTCGGGCACGTTTCAGATTGATTTCCAGGTATAACAGGGCCCTATATCTTTCTACGGAGCAAAGCGTGATTGGTTTTCAATCTGTTCTTCGTGGATCGAATGATCATTCGGTAAAATTGTACTCTGGCTAAACTCTCTTGCAATATCGTTCATTGTGTGCGATAATTTGATCCTGTTGTAGATACATTGTTACCTATTCCAGATCTTCCGTTTTCTCTCGAGAAAGTATGTAAGATAAAATATTTTCTATCGAAAGATAACGCATAGTGTAGTCAGTCGACTATTTTTATGTTATACTTTACTTTCTGCAATATTCTCATATTTATACTTAATGCTAATGTAAAAGTCTTTAGATATAACATAACAATTATATTTTGTTAATAAATTTAAATAAAAGCTACATCTTATATATATATACAATATATCTTCTGATCATTTATAAGAATATTATATGCTATACTATAATTCTCTATTTCTTTCCTTTCTTTTTCTTCTCTATCTTTCGACATCATTATGGCATTATATCATATTATATGAGTTTATGGCTCACACAATCTATCCATCAACGCAATATCTATATGATACAAATTCATTAATACAAACAAAGGTTATAGAATTGCAAAGTAAAATAGCTGTGGATAATAATAATTATCGATTTAAACTCTCCCTCTTGCAATTAACAATAAGTTACATTAAAACCGTCCGGAAATAATAAATTATGTGACGGATCATTCCTGTAATTCGATTATTGCAACATCCATCAGGAGGAGTGACGGCATTAACGGATAAATGTCCTGGGTTATAAAAATTTAATGTCCGTCGAGATCTGAATACTCGTGAGATTGCTTTTCTCTTAAGCGAGTATTTTATGCATTTATCATCATTCCCGGTTTGACGCTTCTCGTTACGCGTGCACTAGATTAAATTCTAAACTTATTTTTCCAGAGAAACGTAATTAAAATAATTGACGATTGCATTGACGGGATATATTTTTATAACATCGTTTAAAATTTGCTTCAATTTCATTACATATATATATTAAAATTGTTTCTTAAAACCCTTTGAAGTAATATTATATTAAGTATATTGAAATATTGCATGTATTTACATGTTGCTATTCTACAAAGTTTTTAATTGAAATTAATTAATTGAAATATATATAATTTTTATAAGTTTATATTATTTTAATAAATGTTATCATTATATTGTTTAATATTTTATTTTGTTAATATTATGAAAACATGTGTTTTGGAGTCTTGATCAATATAAATAAGTTTTGTTCCATTTTGATGTCTCTTTCCTTGACTACCGCGTTGATGCGCCATTAATTGTACTCGTTTGCTAACTTTCAGACAGTCGTGGCTCGTTAATTGACGCGATCAATCCTTCGGTTATCGGTTATCGTGGAACACGTTTTCGCGTTCGTTGTCGGCACTATAACTCTGACTGCCAAAGTTTCGTTAAAAAAGATTCGGAAACTAAAAAAAAATAATGTTGCGCGATATTTCATCGTTTACTGCGACTATTCCTATTCCCTTTCTTTTTTCACTTTCCCGTCAGACCGAATGAAAATATGTCGCGTAAAAAAAGAAAAAGAAACGCACGTGCGCCTATTTTAATATACTTTCAACTCGCAACTAAGCGACACGTGGCCCGAAGCATTAATTTATCATAATATATTATCATGTATAATAAAAATTTGTGTGGTGTGTGACAACTGCAAATATCATGGAATCATGTGAATAGCGGCAGATGATACTAATATGTCACACGTACAAAAGATTAAGCATATGTTATTATTTAATTCTCTCATGAGAGATAGAATTTTTTAAAAATATATTGACATTATATATTTTATTATAATATTCAATTCCCCATTTCCCAATCCCATACTTTCCATTAAATTGATTTATTATTTAATTTAATTCAAATAAATCTAATTATAAGTAAAATATTTTATCAAAAATGTTTTTGCGAATATCGAAAGCTATAGAAGTAGCCAAAAGATATTAATAAAATAATTAATTTACAAATCAATTTTGTTACAAATGTAAATTAAATTCCTTTTTCTATTCTGTTTTTCTTGCTTCACTTATAATAATAAGGAAAAATGATTCTTGTACTCACTGTATCCTCCCACATAGATAGGCGTCCATGTTACTTGAGTGTAGGCCAAGGGTGTCGCTGCGAATAATACAGCACTGAACCATACTGCTCGACGTACCGCACTCATTTCACTAGCGGCCTCGACAGTCGTCATTTTCTCTCGTTTCAATCAGTTCTCCGCCTCAATATCATCTTCCCCGGCATGTCTCGCTACTCCGTTCCGCTTTTGTTCGCTCGTTTTCCTGCTCTCCTATTTTTCGTCCAGAGAGCGAGCGCACAACAATACGTCACAGCCGTTGAATATCTACGCAATCGAACGAAACTTGTCGATACTACCGTCGTTTTATCCCTGTAGTCTGTAATAGTCGGTATTTTCATATCGCCGTGATACGTAGAGTCCGTTCGACGAGTGGCTCGAAGAAAATTAAATGAATACGATTCATTTATACGCGTTTTGATAAAGGAATTCTCGAAGGAGGAATTTCATTAAAACAATTCTGAAAATTAGTAGGAACGAAGGATTGATATGCGAATGGATTGTCAAGACATAAAGATTCAACAGTAAAATTGATTGGGAGAATCTAAATAGATGAAATCGAAAAATATGCTGATGATTGAATAGAAAAAAATGAATGCATCTGAAAGAGCGGTTTTTTTTTCATTCGATAAGTTGTTTAATTAATTTCTCGCGGGCTTCGAATTATGGTCGAGTAGGATATATATTATCAATCCGCGAAACAGTGAAATTAATTAATTAAGCGTGATCACGCATGTCCGTTCTAATTGGTACTCGACATACATATATTGCCGCCAGCAATAAATATGGAAATTTAAAACAAAGAGATAGCACAGTTGTTTATCAAGCGCACTCCTTTTACGTCACGTATAATTTTGCGCTCGCGCCGACGTTATTCCTCTTCTCGGACAGAATCTTCATTTCTGCGCGAGTCCTGATTTATGCACCCAATATCTCACGTTCCTTCGAGTATAACATGAAGACACAATCATCGCTTCTCTACTGACGACGATCGCGGGAATAACGGTCTTTCTATCTCGCTCTCGCTCTCCTCTACCCCGTTTTTTCACATCCGTAACATGTGCTGGTCCGCACGCGATTTTTCACGATTTTTCGTCTTTTTTCTTACCTCGACTTCCTGCCGATCTTTCTCCTGCTCCCTGTCGATCTTCCCGTAGACTTTTATTCGTTTCCCGTTAGATTTTTTTAGTAGCTTTGCCCAGATGAAAAAGCTTTTTTTCCGCCGACACAAAATTCCGTCTGCAACAAAATATCAAAATATTTTATTAGAAGAGCTCTTTTGACGTTTGATCATTAAGAGATGGAACAGATTCTGGTCTCAAAAAATTCTCTCGTGAAAAATTCCAAGGAAAACTGTTAAAGTCAAATTTTTGCAAATTTACGCAACTTCTATAATGGATTTTGTAAATTAAAATATTTGACGCTTGTTCGTAAAACTTCAAACATAAAATTTTTGTACTCACAACAATAGAAAAAGAAAAAAGTGTGGCAGTGCGTGACTACGCTTGGATAGAGAATATGAATATGCAAGAATATTATTTACAATTGGGATAGAGAAAACTGTTTTAAATTCATCGACGGATTGTATTGTAATATATGTGTAAAACATGTTTGTATTAAAGAGCATATGATACCAATTATTGAAAATTGCTTTTAAAATAATGCATCGCTTTAATCCAATCTCGTACTAATTATTTGTAAGTACTATAATAGCATAAGATATATTTGAAAAATTCCAGAGATGCGTGACTCTATTCAAAAATATAAGAATTTTATGAAATATAAAGCTTCCCACATGTCTTTCTCATCAATTCTCATTATTCCATTTAACAAACATTCTATCTAACAATATCAAATGTGAAAGCGTAGCAGAAATAATAATTATCTTATATAGTTATTTTAATCTCCGTCACGTCCTACGATTGGTATGAAATTCATATCGCGCCGAGAGAGAAGAGATCGCATAGTTTCTCGGGCTCAGCGACGTTGACATTTGCATTTTCATCTGCTTGCAAATGTCGTCGATGTCTCGTTAGCGTATCTCCATCGAGGCGGCCGGCGGCGGTGCATAAGTCGGAGGTCGTGATTCCCCATAATGTTTCACGAGGTAACCTGCCGGCAAGGAGACGACGGAAGGGATGGGATGGCGACTCCATTACGCGCACCGGAGCTAGCGGGGAGTCAGCGGCTCGGTCATTCATAATGTGACAAGCCAAAGTTAACTCGTCGTTTTGCCGCTGTGTTATTCACTCGTCGTTATCTATCGTCACCGGTTTTACCACGAACTTGTCCGGCAGTTATGAAAGCCACTTTGCGTTCCGGAAGGACAGCTTTTATGCACCTGCTCTGGCATTGGTGGACGATCAGCGCTTAGCTTCAGAAACTATGTGTCCTTCTCGGCTCTTTACGTGTAATACTTATCGCTCGTCCGCCTTATTAGTTCGCGCTATCTTCTTAACTGCTCTTAACAGCACTTTAACCGAGATTCCTGAACATTTTTCAACACCTTAGCATTTTCCGGTCTACGATCATACTCAAAGTGGAGAGCGACTCACAACTTTCGCCGTCGTATCATTTCAGAGTAAAGAAAGCAACTTCGTTAAGGACACCTTTCTCAAGTATATAAAACTCAAACCACGTAAATAACGGTGCTTTATCTTCTCCTATTTTTTTTATTTTCACTAACATTCAATTGTTCGGATAAAACTCTTTTCTCTCCTTTATTTCTTATATCTTTTGTCATCGCGCGAAACAAAGGAAACGATAAATAATTATCTCTTTTTTCAGTTAAATGGACAGAAATGATAATATTCAACAAAATCTCGGTCTGATTGGAGATGGACTTTATCTATCGAAAAAGTTTTTTTAGAGAATTTTGAAGATATATTTTTATAATATTTATTAAAATATCTTCTTGTGTCGATTTCAATTTTAATTTACCACATAAATGTGTAAATAATACTTTTATTTGTTGGATTAAATTATAATTTTGCATATATTTGTAAGTTGAATCGTATCGTTTGCAGTGACGGTCTCTAGCTATTTCATACCGCCGATCTCATTTTCAACAGCTTTTGTGTTTCAATTGACCACCCTCTTGAATACGATCCCTCAATTACGATTCGCCACTTCTATCAAACATCTCCATCGTAACCGAGTTTCGTGTCTCCCTCGCACAGAATAGTATTTCCCGTTTTCGTTCTCCTTCTTTTTCGAGCAATCTCTATCGGAGATGCTAATACTACGAACAGATCCGTCCAAAAAGTGCCGATAACTATAAAGTGCAGTTAACTATATGCCCAAGTACTGATTGAATGCGTAGTCGAGGATGGAAAATAGAGAGAGAGAGAGAGAGAGAGAGAGAAAGAAAGAAAGAGGAGACATGTAACACATGCGGTCGGGACAAATGAACGATAGAGAAAGCCGCAAGCGCAGCCTGTAATTATGTCGTACAATTATGGCTAGTTCCGTTTGATTCGATCTAAAAGAGGGTTTCGATAGAGGGACAATCAGCGGTTATGAAAGTGTCAGCGACACAAAGGCCGATCAACCGTACCCAATTTATCTCTCTCTCTCTCTCTCTTTCCTCTTCGCGTTTCTGCCCGATTTCAGGATCTGCAATTTGCTTTCCTCTCGGAAATGTTTTCTACATCCGGATTGTCTATCGGTTAACACACCTCATTGTGTACGCGAGCAGCAATGACACTTCGACAGTCACAATCGTACATCTTCCGCGTGTTATCAAGACAAGCAGCAAAATTTAATGTTCATACCGAGGCTAAATGGCCAAGTTTCCTGCAACAAAGATCAAATGTCCGAAGGAGCAAAGTAAGATGCGAGTAAATAACATTTCCCGCTGCAAAGATAATTACTCGGGCCGTAGTTCGCGCGAGTTCACGCCGTCTAGAATTTACTTCTACTCCCTCTTCCCTCTCACAACCTTTGTCTAGCTCTGTTTCTTGATGCCCCAACAACTCCTCGTTTAGCACCGCCGCAAATTAGCCTGCTACAACGTTTTCCGCGTCCATCTACAAGCGTGGCGCAATTTTTGTTTCAACGTGAGAAAGCACGTGTTCTTTGTATGAGGCTTAATTAAAAGAAACATTATCCGCCACAGATATTAACTCGCCATCTATTTAATTTAATTTTTATTAATGTTTGTTTATTTAATGAAAAAAATTGTGTAGAACTCGATCTATAAAAGCGTTATCAAAATATAAATGTATAACAGATAGAATTTACACTTTAATTTGCTAAAATATGAATTAAATTGAACAAGATAAATTTATAAATAAATTATGTACAAGTATATATATATATATATTATATAGAAGATAAATTAAATAAACATAATGATTAAGATGCCGTAAGACATTGACGTCAATAGCGTTAACAATAATTAATCTGTTGATTTCTATTGTAAATGTGCTGTTGGACGCGCGGTGAACCATCATAATTATTAATCGAGTCAGGCATCAATTAGTCGAAATATCGATTAATTGCGCATCAGAATGTATCTTAGCCCGTCAACAATCACGACCCCGATTGTCTGTGGCTTTAGATGATCGTGCCTTTCGTCGTATAATTAATCACCTGACCATCGTGCCGATCAAGCAACCCAAAGTGACGTTTCTTGCGAGGTTCTGAACTAGTAATTTCAGAACTTCTAATTTCTAAACTAATGAGCAAAGTCACTACGCGTGTCACAAAGATTAACGCACGTATAATGACCTCGAGTAAACAAAATCGCTATTATTTTATGTTTATTAAAAAATGCAAAAGATTAAGAATAAATGTTGTTTGGATTTTTATCATTGTTTAAAAATTTTGTAAAAGTATTATATTTCATATGTAAATTTTATACAATATTTATACTGTATAAAAATATATATATATATATATCTCTCCCGTATAATATAATATCTCTCTCATCATAATAACGAACAATGCTAAAAATTCCTTTGCGAAAATTTATGAATTCGTCGAAGAAATATATTATTGTACGATAAAATATGTAGAAGTGTGCTTGGGCAACTGTGGTTGCACGATCCTTGCTAGTAGAGTTTGAGGATATATTCTTGGATAGGACTGTATGATAAAGATATATATGCATTGAGCATTAATATTCAGGTCAGACCAAGCGTGAATTCTGTACCGCGCTATACCGTACTTCCACAAGCGTTTCTCAGGATGTACTCAAGTTATACTAGCCGCTTTGCAGAAGCGTACATTAAATGTCGCTGATGCTTCCTATTTACGATTGTAATCGTGTTACATTCAAACGCCGCAGGTATTTGTTGTCGAAACTGTTATTATCTTCAAATGAATGTTTGCACACCGACACTATTTAATAAACAGATCGAGAAATGGCTTGATTTTGCTGTTAAATGTCAATTTTTACTTTCGTCTCATTATCGTTCATTATAATCATATAAATATTTCCATTCCGGATTTTTTGTTCATCTCTCGTTTCGTCTTGTCTTTATCCTTTCTCCTCTTTCTTCCAGAGAACACACCATCGACTGTACAATTACAACGTCCTATAATCAGTCAGGTTTCTCGCAGTAGTCCAATGTTTGCCAGCGGTGCATTTAGTTTCTAATGGAGCTTAGCGACTAAGGATAATGACACGTTCGTTCCGCAGCAACGAGCAGCCTTCGTCCGAAACGTCGCAGGGCTGCCTCGTACTAGTCCAAGCAGCAGACAATATTTGTTTTTCACTCCAACAACTACGGCAAACGTAACGCCGCGTTGTTTGCCGGAGTAGAACTTCGAACTAGCTACCGGAAGAATAGAGAACGTCTCGTATGTGCTTACCGAATGGATGTTTATTTGAAAGCGACGTATTATAATCAAATCTTTAAATTACTGGCATTTAGGAAAGAGAGATGATATTATAAATTATCGAAAAATACAATATTATTTAATCAAGTAATAAACGACTATTCTATACAATCGTTATATATAAAAAATATTTTTAATATGGATATGTATAAAAATACAGCTATGTAAAAAAAAGAAGATTTCTTCTAAGATCTATATTTTTAAAAATTTAGTTACAGGAAACACTTCATACTGTTTTATATTCCTGACAGAAAGTTTTTTTTTTTTTCATACATACCTTTCTTTCAGTACGCCAACAACTTTCGAAAGAATCTGTAGAGTAGTGATAATTATCAACTTCATCGCGTGATTGCATTGCCAAGAAAACGAGAGAGCAAAGAGTACGTTTTATAAAAAGAGAAAAATATATGAAGGCTGAGAGACAAGTCGTAGCCATAGAGAAAGAAAATAGTTATCTTGTTTTTTCTCTCTGCTTTAATTCTGGCAAAATCTGTTGAACAAGATCGCTAATGTAAGTGAATAAATAGATTATATTTCATTAAACTCGTTTATGCATCGCCAACTTTTTGCAAGTAATTCTGCTCTCATCACACTTCCTTCTCTATTTTAAGCAAATAAAGTCGCTTGCTATCGTCCTCCGAATAAAGATAAGAATAATATGACTTATTTCTCATTCATGACTTATCGCGCTCGACGCATTTCTTTATTTATTTTATGCTTCTTGCGGTATTGACTGCACGATTGTATAAATACATCATTATTGTTCTTTCACAGAAGAATATTTAAATAAAATATAATACATTTATTATCGAATAATGTTATTTTTTAAAGACCAAAATCTTTTTTCAAAGACTAAAATCAACGATATTCAACGCCTCTCATTTAAACTTTAGTAAATCTTTCGAGAGCAAGACTTTATAAATTTTACAATGTAAATCTCAATTCTGGTAAAAAAAAAAACTCCGGGACAAAGATATTTCAACTCGGTTTGCTCGGATACTTGATCACAGATTTGTGTATTTTCCCGCGGCATTGTTCGTCGAACGCGCATGACAAAGTTGCGGCGTGCGTTCTCTCGATGAGTGTTGCACGCTGAAATCTACAAATGCACGCGTATCTACGAGCTCGTAGCCCCCGCCGATTGCTCGCGCTCCACTTCCCGCACACGTAACGTCCGTTTTCGCGTAGCCGTATCCGGGGAAAAATATAGTTTCAGCGGTGTGCAAGTGCCTGGAGACGCGCCACCAAAATATACGATACCGGCGCGATTTATCATCGTGACAATTTCAAACGGTACGGCCATTTCGCAGCCACCGTTTTCCACCCCGTCCCCCTCGATCCCATCCCTCTATTCGCGCGGCAGCTTTCGCCATCGCATCACCACTACCCTCTTAAACCCGCCCCGCCATCTCGTTCGAGCGAACTGCGGCAAAAGTTGCTTATATGATTAATCGAACCTTTCCTTGTGTGTGCCGGCTGCTGTTTGTCTGTATACTACGTGGAAACTCTCGCCGAAGGATTAAACTTCATTTCCTTCGCGCGGGCGGCAGATGTGCAAGAGTGATCGCTCGAACGCGATTTGTGGCATAGACAAGTATCGATAACGACGCAGCTTCGCGAAAATGCGTGATAATGAAGCCTGGTTTAAATCATCCGGTGCAGACAGCCATCGATCAGATAAAGTCTGGAGGGTATCTATTGAGACAAGACAGGATGAGTGATGACTATCGGTTGAGAGGAAACATAACTTATCCTGCACAAAATCCTTGCAATTTAATTCTATAAAATTTCAATAAAAAAACAATTGCTATAAATATGGAATCAAATACTTCTTGATTTTATTTTCCAGGAATAAATTGCAAATTTGGCAGGTAAAGATAATCATCACTTTTGCATTATATTATTGTAATGATATAAAGTAATTTTAGTTTAAGCCAGATTAAAGCATAGTAAATATTTCGTCTAACAAAATCTCTTTCGCAAGATAGTTTCGCGATTTATATTGACAGAACAGATAGGAAAAGGCTGTGTGTCAACACACTACAATATGAGAGGAGGATATTCGCTGTTTTTAATAAACGTCGCTTCGTTGCGCACACACCATAGATCGTTTGCATCGCTTGCGGGATTGGTATACGCGAGATCCGTTTTTTTCGGAAATTGCGAATAATTTTTCAATTTAATTAAAGGCGACCGTTCTATAAATATTCGGAGTAAGGGGCGGATTTTTATCATATACGCGCCGCACAGCATTCACACCGCGCTTTGTAAAAAAAAATCTGGCCGTTCGCGAAAATAGGCATAAATCTTCTGGGCTGCGAATTTCGCGCTCGTTCCTTTTGCCCGTGACAGTGCATGAAGCACCAGCATCAGATCATTACCGTACCTATTGTTCTGCCGTATATATCAAATAAATAGGCAAGGATCGCGAGCGCGAAAGACTGGTGGCACAATGCGCCGGGTATATCCGCTATATTTTAACCACTCCGCGTTATCGGAGCATAACGTAGACGTAGACACGTATACACAACATTCGCGGAATTCTAGCTGCCGTAAACCTTTTTTTATAGCCGCCCGTAGCTTCGCACGCGATCTCAGTCGTTGCCCCCCGTACATTTCGATATTTCAATGAACCAGACCATCCACGGCTTTACTTGGAGAATCACCCATTGTTATTTGCATGTAATCTGGCATTCGTATCTGCAAACTTCGTGCAACTTCTTTCTGAGCAATTTTTTTTGCAAAATATAAAAGAGACAATTGCCGCGATTCACTACTGCAAATAGAGGAAAAATTTCTAACAATCTTGGAAAAATTATCGGTACAACTAGTCTACGATCGCCAATGGTCGGGAGCACGAAACTCACAAATCGCTTTCGATTTTACTTTTATGTAGCGATAACGCACGTGCGACGTTACGCATCTCCTGAAATCTAACAGATTGAAGTTTATAATCCTAACGCGACGTTACGGTAACATAATCGTGTCGTAGACCAAAGTCTCCGGAATCGAAGTAATCCCGTCTCCCGAAAGCCCGTCTCGGTCAAAGTTTTTTCTAATTGGCCCACGCCGGCTAAGAACGGAACGTTGCGGCGACGGCTTAGACGAAAGAACGAGGGGGTGGGCTATGGGGTGGAACCAACGTTTCCACGAGTTTTCCGCGACGCTTTGTCGTTCGGAGAGCTCGTGGAATCTTCCAATTCGACTAAGAAACTCGAACCGTTCTTGCAGCCAGTTTAATCGAATTCCGCTACGGAACCAAGGACTTCGTCCTTGCTTCCGATCTATATCCCGCTTGCTGACTTATACACGTGCGCATTACATGCATCGGTGTGTACGTACGCGCGGTGTGACAACCTGGAAGAGGATCGGATTCTCTTCCATTTGTTATCAGATCGGTAGCTTTGCTCGTCGCAGAAAACGGTAATAGCCATGGATAAAAATCCCTTCCCGAAATTTCTCCGGGGATAGTCCTTCGATAAATACCCTTCTGCTGTCTCTCGTTAGAGCAATCGATATGAGCATAGCAAAGCCGCTTCGCGTTCTAAGCGCTTTAGCCATTAAGGAATTTAAGTTAGAGTGTCATTCGACCATTCTGTGAACTACGAGATGAAAGTAAAAACAATTACACGCGGAAATTACGAATATTTTACTTTATTATGAAATTATAATAAATTACGAAGAATGTATGCGTGTATAAGAATGACATTATTAGCTAAAAAAATTAAGATTTTATCAAAATAGTTTTTCTTAAATAATTATTTAATATAAAAGATAATTTCTCATAAATAACTTTACAATAAAGACAAGTAGATAAAAAAACGTTTCATGTCGATACACTATGTAATAAGCAGTGCAGATTCTGAAAAAAATGTATATCTCGAGTATAAAATCAATTTAAAAAAAAAAAAAAAAAAAAAAAAGTGCAGTCCGATTATAGATCCCAAGTGCAGTGATCGTCGTGTCGAATATCGATCGGTAGGAAAAAAACCAATATAAGTAGCACAGCGAGTTTCGTTAAAGCCCATCTGTAGTTGTGGAAGATGCAGTTTGAAAGTTGCAGAGATGCGGTAAATGTGCACGCTAACTTTTGTTGATCCTTCGGAAGTAGACGAACGCGCGTTCAGTTATGCGGTTAGAATAAGGAAACCGGGTGCTTACCACACTTGGGAAAGATATTCTTTCGCCAAGAGAGCCAACTAAAACTATCATAGACCCTCTAGTTTTCGATATAATTTGCTTTTGTTTTTGTCCCATCATCATTATTTTATAACCGATCCGTAACCATTATCTTTGCATCAACTGTATCTGTCTTTACGTATCTTTATGTATTTTTGTTTTTACGCATTTTAGTTTTCCATTCAAGAGTTTGAAAATAAATAATTCTTATTTCTCTTCAATCCCGAATTTATCTTTAGAGAACAAAACATGCTCGATATACGAAATAAGAAATGAGGAATCTATCCCGCGGCTAGAGAGATTTATGCTCTTATATACACTTTCTTCTCGAGATTTGAAGACTTGCCAAGACTACATAGCGCGAATGGAATATTCTCTCGATATATTCTAGGTACATGTCATCGTAGAAACTTATCGCGCAATAAAATTAAAAACGCGCCAAAATCTGTGTGTAAAATATATAAGAAATAATATATACACTTAAATATGAAAAATCTCAACTAGCCTCTAGAAATTCCATTGCGCCATTTGTTAAAAATCTCATTTCGCGACGTCATGATTTAAAAGCCATTAGGATCGATATATTATCGCCTATATTCGATTTAATCGTAAATTATAATTCAACGAGAATTTTTTTTTTTTTTATGCTTGACTAATGAGACTTAGTCACAGATGGTGCGTTTTTCTTCGTTAACGGTATTCGTTAAGAATCGCGCCCTAAAAACTTGTCGCGTTTATTTTTAAGACGTCGCTACTCGTGGTCAATTATAAAGTTTCACGGTCTGGAAGTGATTGTTACAATTCGTACACTTATCTACGTTATTTGTACTCGTCAAAAGTTCCCGCGTCAGAAACTGGCGCGAGTGCGTAAAAGATACTAATTAGTTATGAAAGACTTGCTTTAACAGGATCGTTAATCATCTTCCACAGCGTTTCACGGCGGCAAGTGCCTTTATCTCGTTCTTTTCTTACGTTTACTCCCGCGCCATTTCCCTGTCCTCTCACTCTCCTACGTCGGGGTTAATCTACTTTTATGGCATGACAGTAATAAACCGAGCTGCATGCACATATTCTTTCTTTCGGCCATTTCTTTCTCTTTGACGGTTGACTAGCGTCAACTACGCTAATAATATTAACCCTCTATTCGGAAATAAACGTTGTCAAGCCGATTGTTTATGTCTAATAATCCTTCTTAACCGGTTTTTTCAAAAGAAAGAAATTTCCGCGGATAATAGATTGATATGGATCATGCGCTTCTTAATTAATATTTGATTTACATGACAATTTAAATTAAATTTAACGACATTAGCATCACATACGTCAAACTCATTGTATTAAAAATGGAATATAGCATAATTTGTACAACAGCCTGTGTGTTTATGTTTTATTTGCATGTACTATGCAAATGTGGCGTATTAAATGTGGCGTTTTATGAAAACTTTCGCGTTCACGCATCCCGCTTCTAATGAAATTGGCGAGAGGGTAGAACTAGATTTACGGAAGTTTGGCGTGAATAAAGTTAAGCTAAAAAGCGAAAAAGTTAAGCAGTTACGCATCAAAAGGTATACCGTCACACGAGCCTAAACGATTTAAAGATAAGATAAAATTATACCTATGAGATATTAATTCGCGCGTCCACGTTCTTATATTTCGGATTTTTTCAAGTACGATTATTCAGGTTACATAGAATCCAGTTAATCGTGATCAAGACAAATTTTTGTAAAAATGTATAAGCCTAAAAAAAAACTTCTAAAAATAAAATAAAGTAAAAATTGAAGTAACTTGTAAAGAAGCTTGTAAAATATAGCGAAATAAATTCAAGAATTACACGCGTGTCGAGCTCAAATTAAAGTTTCGAAAAATATTCGATGTATACTCTAATATTCTCTTTTTTTAATTTTGCACTCATGGATACATTTAAATATTCTACTGACCGTTATCCGTTAATTATGGGTGCTTCATACCATGAGTATTAAACATGTGTAAGTGAGGCCTAAGCATTTCCAACTTGCCGGCTCGCTCGTTCTTCAACTCGTGTAGAACGATCCACGTATGTTAATGTCTCTCTAATGCAGTCCAGCATCGCTCACTTGCGCTTCGTTCTACTATCCGTGCGATTCGCCATGGGATTTTGAGATTCGAGTCGAGTTTCGAGCAGCATTTCTCGTTTGCCCGCGAGAGTGCTGAGGCTTAAATTATCCGACGTGTATGCTAAAGGAAGCAATTAAACAATCGCCGTGAATTTACAGGCGACGACGATCGCCGCGATCTCATCGTTTCTGAACAGATGCACAAACCGGACCGAGTAAACCACAATTGACGGACCGGAAAGATGTGTCCCGGTCTTTGGATTGTCCGGATATAGAATTACATGCACACGCATAACCACTTCGTAATGGCGAAGTGCTTTGGGCAAAGAGCTTTGACCGATGCAGCGATTCTGTTTCGTGTAAAAGCTTCTGCTTGCTATTGCGAAATTGATTGCGTTTATATACTTCGTATAATATATATCGCGTATATATATATAACGCAGTTGGCAAAGGTAGCTTATGAATATAGTTATAATATAGTCATAACGTGTAATGGCAATAAAAATATTTGTTGTATTAAAAATTCCCAAATTCTCTAAAAAAAAAATGTCTTTATTATCATTTATTTAATATTGCTTTTTTTATATATATATATATATATATATATATATAAAAACAGTATATTTTCCAAAAAAAATTTAATTCTAAATCACAATTAGACTTGCCGAGTTTAAAAATCTTTTTTCGCGCATGCTATGATTTCACGTTTGGCCGTTTAATCTGTCAATATGAATTCTGCGTTGTTCTCGCCTTTATGTTAGATAACGATATCCTAGATACCAGGGAATATAAGACGTTGCGTGGTGTTACGTATGTGCCAAGGCTTCCGAAAGCACGCCATTACAGCCAACGCGAACGGTTATTGTTTCCCAATAATACAGTTCGCGGCTCGGTTCTGATAATCGCCATTATCCGAAAGCGAAACAACCGCGGGCTTTTACCGCAAAGTCGTTCCCGTGCATTTAGGAACGCGTAAAATCTGGACGCGGTGCGCCATTTACGAATCATTGGTGCACTTTTTTTTATCGTCAACCGTCCCATAGCATTTGCTTTGTAACTACTTTTAGTTCACACGATCATAAACGAGAAAGCGCTTTTGTCACGGAGACACTTGTTCCGACTTCGGCAAATTTGCATGAACACGAACGCGCATATCGCTTCGCGATTACGACCATCGTCAATCTGAATAGTAACAAGCACGAATTCTACTCCTGCGGTTACATTGCGTTGAGAGTAATTCTCATCGTCTCATAAATGCTTTTTACACGCACGATCGCGACAAACAAAATTCTTACGAACCAAGCATCGTCCCAAGCTTATATATCGCAAATTTTATAAATTGATACATTATTAACACACACATATAAGTCCGTAAATCTACGGCAAATAGAAAGAAGTTAACGTGACGAACAAAGCGTGAAATTGCAATCGGAATAAATGCACACAACGAGGCGAACATAAAAAATTCTATTAGCTTCATTTTGCGGAAAGAGATAGCTGAATTATATCGGTATAAATATTCGGCATTTATTATGAGCAGCTTTCATCGCGGACTCTCCATTTTATTTTGTGATAAACGTCGCGAAGCATTAATCCAACTTCTCGTTATTACGTCTCTCCGCTATACCCGCTCATCATCAGGTGGGTGCATCGTTCTCCGAAACTGTATCCGGAATACGCGGCAATATTCGTGACATAATATGTAGCGCCCTATTATAATGCATACAAACGGATAGAATAGATGGGCGGCCAGCGAGTCTTCGGCAGACGGGAAATTGAGTGGTACCCCGAAGGATCGCAGGAAACACTGGCAGTCAATCCAAACGAAATGACCGAAAGATATGACGTCTGCGGTCTGAGTTACGAGACGAGTTTTCCGATTATCCGGCGCGGAATTACGAACAAACCACGAAACAAGATTGATATATGGACTCCATTAAAGATATTTTACATGTATATAATTTTACAAAATCATATATATATAGAAGATAAAATATTTTGTTTGTATGTGTGAATACATACAATTAGAGAAATTAGATATAAATAAAGACTGATATAAAAAAATGCATCGACATATCACTTTTACGCGTTTGAGATTGTGTCGATTAAATTACTTGAAATGAAAGTTTTTATTAGATGGACGACCATA
This sequence comes from Polyergus mexicanus, assembly GCF_030449975.1. Classification (NCBI taxonomy): domain Eukaryota; kingdom Metazoa; phylum Arthropoda; class Insecta; order Hymenoptera; family Formicidae; genus Polyergus; species Polyergus mexicanus. The sequence goes on from NW_027223325.1 coordinate 9,962,109, forward strand.
GCATATATCGTCCTATTCTACCGTTTGCGAATATACGGTTTATCGTTTTTACACGTTATTTTGCATATCATATCGGAAAACCAATAACTATATATATATCATATATTTCGGTACGTATTCTCTATATTTTTACGTTATATGGTCCCATATGATGGAGCATCTAAGCATTTCGTGACATAAAATCTCCGAGGAGATGGGTAACTTTATCCCGTCTTCCTCATATAACTCGTATAACCTCGAATATTACGTCTGACAAGGGCAAAATGGAAAAGAAGAATATTTCTTTTGCTTCTTACTTTTGTCACATGTCGCTCTTTTGGAGCGACTCTTCAATGCTCGCCTTTTGCGTTTCCTCGATTCACTAATACTCGACCGGTATACGCGCATCGTATTTCTTTGTGTATTATTCAAATCCTTCGTGACGTACATAGGAAGCATGTAAGAATCTTCCTTTCTTCTTTCGAAATCCGTTCCAGTTCGTTTTTCCGAGATTCAATTTCCTTCTTTTGCGACTATGTGCGACTATTTATCGTAACGTTTTTTCTCGGAATTTCATTATTGTCTTTTATAAACGCGTGGTATGTCGCGACTTCGATTATAAAGAATGTCCAATAAACTTACATATCTAACATAAATATCGAAATATAATAGTATAGTATAATATCGAATTATGAATGTGAAAAGCCAGATCCAGTTTATAATTAAATGGAATATATCCTTCTCATATTTTTTTTAATATTTTGCTCGCATTTCATAAAAATATTAGTCTGCAACGTACAATATTAATTTTTTTTTTTTGAATTCGAACGAATAATTTTATTATCATTTATGATTTTATTGTATGTGTGACTATAGCTTCGTTTGTTAAATTATCTAATGACATAAATATATTTACACTCAACGATAACGTCTAGCTTTACTATAAAAAAATCTAGATACTTCTTTTTTTTAGGCATTCTCCCCTATGTAAGTTCGCTACGTGAATTGTTCGATATCAGTCAATAACTTTCCTTGTCGGACTTTCCAGACGGTTTCCGCTAAAAATAAAGTCGGCAGTCGAGCCCTTAAAACCGGCGAATCGGCATCTCCCATCGATTTGCGGGCGGACGAAACACGAGTAACTCACGACGGTCTTATTTACCGAATCACAGATTCGCGCGATCGTTCTTCTGAGTTGTCAGGTGGGTTGAAAGTTTCGAAAGAAATATTTCTCTCTCTTCCCCTCTCTCCTGATCTCGCGGAGGAATTTACCCGGAAAACATTTCCTTCCACTTGAGGTGCTCCGCGTCGCGCCGCACCGCGAAAGTCCTACCCCGCGAATAGGAAGTTCCAGCACGTCGAGTAAATTATGGAGTCTGAGTAGCGACACGCGGCGCGCGTGATTTCTAGTTCGACCCGACACGTGTGTGCACGAGTCGGTACATAGGGCGCCGAGGCCGAAGGGAACTGACCTGCGATGATAAATGAGCGACAAGATCGACTGGTCGTAACTTCTTGCGCCACGCTTTCCTCTTTACAAAACGTTACACCCTGCATCTACGCTACATCGAATCGAGAAGTGGTTCACGTCACCTGATAATTTATTATTCGCGTGGGCGTAGTGGGGTTTTTTAGTTCCTGCCGATATACGGGTGAACGTTCGCGTCGCACGCGGCTCTTTACATTCGTAAATTTATGCACCCCGGTGTTCGTATAAATTCAACGAAGATATAAGCAGCTTCTCTTTATACATCAGTAGAATAAATTGTTAATGTTTTAATAGCAATTATGTAAAAAATATATATGAATAGATGTGTTATATAATATATTATGTACGCGCACACATTTATACGTATAGTCTTTGCGTCCACATGACGTATTGAGTATTTTTGAATGGTGACAGCATCGCAGTGTTAAAAAAACTAAGATGACGGTAGTTTTATTTATGTCAAGAAGAAATGTGCAAGGATTTTGTTCTATTATTACATTTTCTTTAAAGGTGTCCTCAAGAATCAAGGAAGACACAATTACCAGAAACTAAAGGAAAAGAAAAATACATTTTATTTGTCAAGAACGTTGTTGAAGGCATTTCCTGATCTTTCAGATGTAAGAAAGTCCTCCGTGCAATTTGACCTCTTTCTCCATTCCATTCCATCACCTCTGTTAGTTCTAACAGCGTTATTTACCATTGTTTTTGTATTTTTCTCCCGTTCAACGACGAAGAATTCACAATAAGAATGACCGTGCTGTAATAAAAGAATATCTTTCGAGAACGCAAATACAGAAACCGCTGCAACGGAAACACAATAATTTCCTCTTCAAGAGTGTAATGACTCGCGTCAATTCAACTGCGAGAATCTGCCATACATCTTCATATTTGGCTCTTATAACATACAACGATCTTGATGTATTCCGTAAGCCCGCTCGAGAGAAGAAAATTAAATTATATATAGATATACAACACAGAAGTTATGATTATTATGTATAATACGTCCCTCGTATTATGCAATGTGAAGAAATTATGTCGCGAACCGCAGTCCTGCGAATATATTTAAGCGATATATTCATACGAATACTCGAATAAAAGAGTAGATTTCTATTTTTTTTTGCCAACAGTGCATTGTGTATTCGAAAATACACAATATTTTATCGGGGACACAAAAATCGTATACAGTTACACGACTATGGAGAAAAAGTTTTTGTTTATTTTTCCACCCAAATGAGATTTTGCGGTTTTGGAAAATATAGACAATAGATTTGTCTATTCGAACAAAATTATATTTTCTAATATATCTGGGAATTATTCTAATATTCTTTTGCTACATTTGAGCAAAGAAATATGTTTTATTCAGGACATACACGTATACATACATATGAGTACACATATTTTGTGAATAAATAAATTTGTAATTGCAATACACAATGCGGATAAATCTATATACTTTTAGCATTACTATCACAAAATGTTACACGATACGGGCAATGAAAATTAAAACATAAAGATAATATTTATATGTGCAATCAAACATGAAAAATATATATTAAAGTTTCATTTGCTCGATAAAAAAAAAACAAGTTTTATATAAAATAGCATAAAATTGATTCAACCATTTCAATAAATATGTTCGTTTGGTCCATAAAAATTTTATCGCGCATTTTGTTTTTCTTTTTTTTCAGCACAATCTGCATCAGAGATGAGTATTTACAAATCTCTGTTAAATTTAATTAACGCAGAATTGCTTATGGCATTTTATTTTATTGTATGTTATTTGATATGCGCACGAACAACGAATTAATCATCTACAGTTTCCGTTTATAGTTGTTATTCAAGAAGCGCCGATATGGCGAAATTATTTTCACTGATTTACAGTAGAAATTACCCGAGATTTGGAGATGCAATTTGAACGGTACCAGCCGTTTCAGATAACCAATCATGGAACGAGCGATATAATTGTCAAAGTTCGATTCGGACAGTGAGGAGCGTCCGATTGGGCAATCGAGTCTGTATCGCTATTACGTCAAACACAATCTTAATAATCGATTGTCAGATTGTTATATTATCGTTGATAAACACAGTAATCTATAGCGTAGGCAGTTTATAAAACAAACTTTACAATATTGTGAATATCGGATTTAACATCGATAGTGAATTGTCAGGAGCGTCGTTTACGTAAATTTTAAGAAAATAGTTTCCAACATTTTTCAGTTAGTTTACCATTAAGTTTGCGCATTTTAAAAAATTGCAAAAATAACTTTACTCAAGAATCTTTAACAATTCTCTCTAGTCATTAAAACGATTCTTTTAAGAATACAATTATCGTGCTTGATAATATTGGAAAAAATTGTACTGGAGAAAAATCGCACTAAGAGAGAAGTGTAAATTGTTAATTGACAGTTGACGAATAATCGTTCATATTTTTGTCCATATTTTAGAATAAATTTGTATTTTAGTTATCATTTTTTTGATCGAAATATAGAATATTTCGACGGTTGGCGATCAATCGTCCAGATTACATAACAGTCTCGAGAGCCCTGCGAAAATCGGGTCGCTTATAGATACGAGAAGATCGAGTTTATATCGATCGTGGTTTCTATTGGGCGATAAATAAACGCGTATAGATATTTCGCATGTGCGTGTGTATATACCATATATACATATACACACATAATGTGCAAGCATGCACACCGGGCGATTATTCTTGCAACACGTTCGTGGTAGAGGATTGTACATAAATATTCTCACGAGTGCAATAGAATCGACACCGATCTACGGGAGTACATGCGATCGTACGTGCTGTCGCGTTCAATTGCGACAAACGTTTAGCAAGTGATACTAGTATGGCGCGCAAGAGGGGTTAATTTTAATTTCGATCTATAACAGTCGTGTGTGCACATCTCTCGTGCTATAAATGAGGTCACGCGGCTTATCCGGGCGCAATTTAATCGCGATGCTTGCATCAGATCTTTCGCTTCTATATAGATTTTCATCCCTGTGTAATTTTTATTATTTTTGCAATGGGATATATTTCATACTTGTGTATTTCGCACACACGCGCACATGTATGTATGTATGTATGTATGTGTATACATATATGTATAATATATATTTAAATATTTATATGCTTTGGATTAAATCAAGGAATCAGGTTTCATTGTTCGTTTGCGCTATTGAATCTTTTCATTTACAGAGAACCCTTCATTTATTGCATAAAATATCATTTACATCACATTGCACGCGCATCGAGAAATCACATTGGCGCGACGAATATTTGCTATTGAACAGGATTGAATATAATGGCACTTGTGACAGAAAGAAAAGAATCACGATTTTTTATGACCGACGACAATTATCGGGATATAATATGTATGTATATGGTAGAACTGTGATTGTCAACCGCGATTCAAATCCCATCAATTCCCTACCGCGCACTTACCGGTTCCCCTATCGGTAAACGAGTGTGAAAAGTATCGCGCGTCGACGATAAACGAATTTGATTGCAGATAAAACGTCGCGACGGTGAACTATAAACTTCCGTTGTCTCTTCCCACGAATAATACCATCGGCGAGCATGACTGGTTTTGCTTATCGATCGATTGTGCTCGCCCGCAATACCTGTGCACCGCCAGCCACGCGGGCGTTAAAATTAAATTACGCTCTCTCGCTCCGGGAGACACCGTCAAGAAGTATGGGCTAGCTTTTTTAAATGGCGCAGAAAATCAATGCCAGATTTTTTTCTCTCTCTCTTTCTCTTCAGTCACGGAGTTATTGTTCGTCTGGCAATCGATGCAAATCGAATCTTTGGGCGTTATCGTGCAACCCAGTCAGCGATTTTACGCGGTCATTAAATCTTCCAAGAACGGGATTTTTCGGCGGATCTAGATGAAAGCCACCGAGAGAGCTAACGCGATGAAAGATCTACCATGATTTATCTACAGATTTTCCACATGAGCGTGATACAAAAAAATTTGTACATAAATAGCATTTTTCACTCTTTCAGTAGTTTAAAATTTTTATTTATCGAAAAATCTCATCACTCTGTGCATCTCGCGTAATTTGTTTCATAATCGCAGACTAGTAGATTACATCACATAGTATAAAGAGCGATTCGATATATCTAAAATGACCGAGCGGCGAGAGTTTTTTCTCGTTTCCACTATCGGGTAGTAAATAATAAAAATAATTCACACGAACAATTCATCTCCAACGATTAAACGAATTCCAATGTCGTGATTCGGCGCGGTGTGCATGTTGCGCTGGAATTTACGAGCCGAGCATAAAACACTCCTTGTAAACGAGCATTGCAATAATTATTACGGACGACGACGGGCGTCGTTTTGCGGTAAATGGGCTTTGCGACTGACATTACCCGGTACAACGCCGTATATTCGCGGCTCCATAGGGGATCGCAGTAGATCATTATTTAGCATAGCTTTCTCGACGGTCACAAGGCGGAACATGGAGTCGACGAAATATCGGCTCCGTTGGCGCGACGGTTGATTCCGATGAAAAAGCGCGACGTAGAAATGGTGAAACCAAAAAGGTACGTACCCATATTAAGTTAGCCCCTCCACCAACGCCAAATTAAATCAAATACATCAAATAATTTAGTGCTAATTATGTGCTAATTAGTTGCCGTAATCCGAATTTTGTTGCTCAAACCGTTTAGCAGGAATTTACATTCAAAGTGGGGGGTGCTAGCTTGACATTAAGCCAGCCCCCCCCATAGTGAAAAAAATATATATAAAGCTCGAATCAAAAAATAAAATACACTAGAATTTGTTGCTATTTTGTTGCTCTAAAATAACATAAAAATATTTTAAAAAAAGTATATTATTTAATTAATACCACTATATACTCAGTCTCGCCGCGCCGTACCATTCACTTGCGCGAAGTAAAAGTAAATAAAAAAATGTATCGCTCGCATGTATTTGGTACTGAAATAATCTGTGGACAATATACTGTCGAAATATATGAGAAACTGAATTTGTTGCTCGTCTTAAAGTATTAAAAATCGATACTTTGTCGCCGCGGACCCTATACGACGCGCTATTATATTATATAAACTAACTAAAAGAATTTGTTGCTCGCATGTTTTTGGTATTAAAATAATCTGTGGACGATGTACTATCGAAATATATAAGAAACTGAATTTGTTGCTCGTCTTAAAGTATTAAAAATCGATACTTTGTCGCCGAGGACCCTATACGACGCGCTCTTATATTATATAAATTAACTAAAAGAATTTGTTGCTCGCATGTTTTTGGTATTGAAATAATCTGTGGACAATATACTATCGAAATATATAAGAAACTGAATTTGTTGCTCCTCTTGCTTTTTTAAGAATGACGCGTTAAAGATATATGTTAAGATTACAGAGTGATCAGAGTTAAATAAAATGTAATCGTATTAATGATGATTTCGAATGCTAATAAAATAGTAAAATTAATGCGCTCAACGATTATAATTATGAAATCATCAGTAATCATCAATGACGAATAATAGAAATAATCAAGGCAAAGATAATATGGTCAGTTATAATTCTAAATATTTATACATGAGCTATAAATCATTAATAAAAAAAAAAAAAAAAAAACCCCGATTTTTCAATACTATTGTTTCCATAAACTAAAAATTATATTGACAATTTTAAATGTTTAATAATAAATTCTACTGACCGACCGATGCACCGCCCTTGCATGTCTCACTTCTTTCCGCATCTGGTCATCGCGAGATCCTTTCCGTTTCCGGTTGCTCCCTTCGCTTCAAATTGAGACGAGACAGTCTATCAATTTGTCCACTCGTGCACAATCACTATTCTCACAATCACTATTTCACTCGTAGTCCAAAATCCGCCATATGCAATGACGCGGTAAAATTATTTCCATGCCGATTATAAACATGAAAGAACATATAATCGCGTATTAATAAATGGACGGAGACGATTTTCCGTGATTCTAATCGACATTCCCGATACTCACGACATCCACTTTATACACGGGATAAACTTGTGATGGATAAAAAAAGGCGAGAAATACGGAAAGAATATTTCAATCTCGCACGCTAATGCAATACGACGGTTACTGTAACGGTTACGGAAAATTTAGGCAGGTTGAGTAGTAGTAGATGGGGAGGGGGGAACGCGTCGTCGAATATCCGTTCCAGGAAAAGGAGCGAGCGCGTCTCTTCCAAGAAATAAACCGTACGCGAAAAATCCTGCGCGAGATAAATCAAACTAGCTCGAGCGACGCTCTTTTGCGATCTCGATTTATGAAATTGTGAATATAACTCTGAAAAAAGGATTACATTCGAAAACAATATTAAAGAATATTAAAGCAGAAACGTGTGGAACGCGACGCGCTTATATTTTCAACGCAATATTATTATATACGACAGCGAGTAAATTATTTCAGCGCCTAAAAATATGTTAAATAATGTATTCATCGATCGTTGTATCGTATTATAAAGTCGATATATCAAAACTACAAATTACTCTCGATTCGGATATTTCGAATATTCGTTCGGATGCGAAATTCATTTTCGATAGATAAAAGATGCGTGGGAAAAATCTTGTCGTTTGCGAGTATATATATATATCGAAAGATGCCTTAATCACGATTACACGGTTTAATATATTACACTCGGATAATCGCCTGTTATTCGATACAAGACCCCCCCCCCCCCCCGACACTCGTTCGTACGCGGATCTCACTTTCGACGGATAAAAAGACGCGAGAAACACGGAGCGCGACCGTAATTCGTCTTGAGACTCGCGCTTGTGTGAAGAGACTGACACGATTACGGAAAATTTAGGCTGGACGGGTAGGCGAGGAGAGGGGAGGACCGCGTCGCCGAACGTCTCGGTACAGAAGCGTTCAAAAAACATTTGGTCGTAAACATTCAGATATAAACAAAGAAGCGCGGCTCGAGAGAAAGAGAGAGAGAGAGAGAGAGAGCTTATATTACAAAATCTCGATCAATTTTCATGGCGAAACGATAATACAACGAGAATAATCGTTGAATAGAATGTGTAAGATTCGAGGAGGAATATATCTGAAAAGCAGCTCGCACACCACATAGGAACATTCCTAATAAAATATTCTTATTTAAGAGAAAAAAAAAAATGTGTTCGGTTAGTCGACAGTTAGTCGACTAATTTTACACGTCAGGTTTAATAATATTCATGGTTGTAAAATTGACCAATCACGGTCATTCAATTCTTGATTGGTGATTGGTTAGTTTTAAAACTATGGATGTTACTGAAATCCAATTAAGGGTGACGTGTCAACGTTAATCGATGTCTCTGCCGCGAGAAACCACGAGTACCAACAGCTAAATGAGAAATTTTACAATTGGTGAAGCTTCGCGTCGCGTTTTTCACACGTTTCGTATTTCAATATACTTAAATATTCTTTTAAAATATATGATTCTTCTTCAATTATATGTATAATTTCGCCAGAAAATAATCGCGAGATTGCAAAAGTATCGCTCGAGCTTCGTTATCTTATCCTTGTTCGTATCGCGAAGGTTTTTTGGCGCACGATTTTTTTCTCGCAAAAAACTCGCTCGCTCCTGTTCTTGGAAGAGATATTCGACGACATTCCCCTCCCCTCCCCCCACCTATCCGTCCAGCCTAAATTTTCCGTAACGCTCTTCACACAAGCGCGATTATCGAGACGTATTATTTGTTGCTATTTTGTTGCTCTAAAAAAACATAAAAATATTTTTAAAAAAGTATATTATTTAATTAATACCGCTATATACTCAGTCTCGCCGCGCCGTACCATTCACTTGCGCGAAGTAAAAGTAAATAAAAAAATGTATCGCTCGCATGTATTTGGTACTAAAATAATCTGTGGACGATGTACTATCAAAATATATAAGAAACTGAATTTGTTGCTCGTCTTAAAGTATTAAAAATCGATACTTTGTCGCCGCGAACCCTATACGACGCGCTCTTATATTATATAAATTAACTAAAAGAATTTGTTGCTCTCAACTTAATATGGGTAAGGTACGTGCCGACGTCATCATTGCGTACGATGACGGTTTCGCCTCTCCGGCTTGGCTGAGACAAGCTCTCTGCCTCGACAAGGATTTATTATCATCGACGCGCACCGACGACGCAAAATATGATGAATCGTATTCGCTTTCGCGTCACGTGACGTTCCTTTCCCGCTCTCTTTCCGCGAGACAGCTTTCTAATACGTTTTAATTAATTATCGCTCGATTAATTTATCATTATGCCACGTATTATACGACAGACGGAGTTTAATGCCCGGCTTTAATAGTTTTATTATTTTTAGAAAAAACGGAAGAGAAAAATCAGGTAGCTGCAATCATATTTAAGACGTTATATGAGAGTATACGATAGAATTTCCTACACAAACATTTACTTTGGCGCCTAATTATGGGGCTATCTGAGATTGAATCTGTATTGAAACTGCACACATGAAAATATGATGAGAATATGGTCGGTTAATAGCAGAATTATATTTTATTTCGAGGAGGATTTACTTAAACTCAAAACTTTTCAACGTGTATCAAAAATAGAGAGAAGCATTAAAGAAAGATTAAAGTTGCAATATACAAAAGGTATATCTACAATTTTATATATATTATATACATTCTTTCCCTTTCTATTTTCTTGTATATGTATATATAATAAAATAAATCTATGATCTAGTAACGAATTTTCTAAAATGCTCAGCAATTGAGAAATTGAATCACACTTTCTCGTGACTCATCACCTACTATGAGTAAGCAATCCGCGATTACGTATTCGGTTATTATTCCAGGTAACAATTGCGTGTACCTTATATAAAGTAGCAGATATCCGATAAACGTATATATAAATCGTAATTAATCAACTGAATTAAGCAACCGAATGATATTACAAAAGAAATTAAAATCAATTTACAGTATTATATAATATTTTTATATATATAAAATATATTTTATACAATATTTTTATATAAAATATCATAAAGTTGAAATATACATATTTGTGAATGCATATATGTTGTTTCTCGGCCAGTAATAGACTTCATAATATGTTTATTAAATAATTATTAAATAATTATTTTGTTTTAATGAAAAAGTAACAATACCACATATAATTTTCTATAAAATTATGCTGTTAAAATTATATATGCTCTTGTAATGCTTCATGTAATTTTCTTATACTATTATAAAAGATTTAATTTATATATAATTTGGAGATGTGTAATATATCTATAACATACAGGATGTTTAAAAAAAAACCATTCAATATTTGTATGGTAAGTAAGACACACCATACTGAGTAAAAAAACCTTAGTAAATTTAGTAAATAGATTGAAAGCTCAACTGTTTTTGAGATATAAATATTTTTGTCTGTTAACATCATGATTGATTTATTAGCTTCTACGTGTCGCATGCGATGTTTACCTCAGTGTTTATAAACCGCGTTCTGAATGTTTTCATTTAATTTACATAATTCATAACAGAAGATTTCACCGGCAATCAGTCATTGCGGATTTATTTGGTGATTACATAGTTTGCGATTCTGTAAGAAGAAGATGCCAAGCGTGTATGGAAATGGAAAGAGGATATGTGGAACACGTTCTGTAAATATCGAGATAAAGATTTAGACAGATTATCTTCTTTTCACATACGACACAGAAGCCAATAAGTCAAACATGATACTAATATACAAAAATGTTTATATCTTAGAAATAGTTGAGTTTTCGTCCTATGTTTATTAAAGTATTTTTACTTAGTATGGTGTGCCCTATATCTACTATATAAATATTAAATTTTTTTTTTAACATCCTGTATATATCCTCATCATTATCTGAGTAAGATATTATAATAAAAATAATATTAGCTGCAACGCGCGGATTAAAAGGAATATATTTTACTATATGTGCACGTGATATGAAAGCTATTGTTCGGATCATATAAGCGCAACAAACACATTTGGATATTAATCCGCCAACGAGGTTCGACGTTTATTAATATTTATCCATGTATATCATGCAGACCACCAGAAGGGTGTGGCATCCGGACGCGCTCTTATTAAATATTTAATACTTTAATCGCGCGCGAGATAACACGACAGCGTGGGTGTAGTCGAAAAAAGGATTTTGCCGGTGCGAACAGTAAACCTGTGTGTGAGTGTGCGTGTGTGTGTGCGTGTTGGTGGTCACCGACGTTAAACGGATCGAAATGCTATGCCGAGAAATGGTGGAAAAAAAATTTAATCAAACGTCCCTGTTGTGCGGCCGCGCTTCGGTGACTAATTAATGAGAATTTCAGCCCCTACCGATCCTAGCTCGCTCGCGCAACGATGGTAACGAATTAAAGAGTTTCTAATATCGTCAGCAGCCAATAACAGGATGTGATTAATTAAGTTACAGTATAAGGGAATGCGGATACGCGATACAGCGTCTTCCTTTGTGTCCTACGTTACCAGTGCTCTCTCCCCTTTTTTCAATTAATCCGATACAATGCATGCTTTTTATGATCACATCCCTAATGTAATTGCAACTTCAAAAAATCAGGCATAAACATCGGCTTGTCGGCGCTTATATTATCATTTGCGGGCAAGAAAACTTAAGTAACCCGATATCGTACGCAGTTAAAGTGATTCGTAGCCACATATAATTAAATTTTTTATAATATTATAAGATAGGATTTCTTGAAGCATTACAAAGGCATATATAATTTTAACTGCATGTTATAATTTTGTAGAAAACTATGTGGTATATTATTATCTTTTCATTAAAACAAGAATAATTGTAATACTTGTACCAAAGGACTATTAAACAATGATTAATTGCGAATACTGTTCTTTTATCATCATTTTCTGAAACGTACGCGTGAAAATAGAAAAATCTAGTACCTCGAAAAGATTTAAGTTATATATTTTTCGGAAAAGAGATATAAAATCACCCTACCTCATGCGGGGTTATACTAGCAAATTTTTCATTGTCCGAAAGTGACATCGTGGTCGCATAATCGGATTTTATCAGCGTTTCCGAAGTAAATGTAAAAAATGTCGAAGCCTCGACGATATATGATTACTCAGTTTTGCGGCGCAGCGGCGTCTGTGGAAATATGAGAGCACCAGCGTACGTAGTAATAATTCATACCCGTCATTTTTGCTTTTGCCTCCTCCTCCCTCTCCTCATTCTCCTGTACTTTTCCTGCTTCTTCTGCGTAATATCACGCTACTGCTCGCAGCCAAGATTTTCTATTCTACGTGTTCATCCATCATCGTCCACAGGCTGTCTCGATACGGTCTCTGTTGTGGTTGCGACTCAGCAGTCATATGTACTCGCACGAGATGTTTAAAATAATCTCTCGACTATATAATGGCTCCGTCTATAAGTAGTTAAAAAGTCGCTTAAAATGATCTATCTACAAATCTGTCTTGCTGCTCAAGAGCCAACAAGAATGCTTTTATCGAGAATAAAGAAGTAAAGAAATGCTATTTTTGAACAGATTTTATGCTGTGTTGGCAAAAAATATATTCTACAAAATCCAATACTGCTTGCTTTTGTCCGCTAAATTATCCACTCAAAAAATATAAAAGAACATTTGTGTATTTAAAATTGCTCCCAATCTCCGTTCTAGTGAATTAACAGCAATTTTGTTTTATGGTCGAATAAAGACAGCAGGAAAAGAATAGACTTACCGCGATTGTCGACGAAGCGGATAAATCATCTCTATTCATCCATCGATCAAGAAAAGCAGATAATTAATATAAAAGAGCCGTAAACGTGTCGACAATTGTGATATAACCGATCGAGACCGGCGATCCGCGATATCGCGAGCGCGTGCACTTAACTTGATTTCGATCAAGTTGACTCGAATTAACGACGAAAGACTACGAGCCCGTGACGCATTCGATTTCCACGAAATCCACTCGGCAAATGCCCTCGCGCAACACTTCCGGTAAGCCGCGAATCACGCAAAATTCAACGAAAGCGGCGATGTTCTCGTCGATCACATTTACACGACTTCAGTCGAATCCCGGGAATGGAGGCGCAAACGTCAGAGTAGTCGTGACGTCATTGGTCGAAACCGAGCGATCCGCGATGCGGACGCGCGTACTAGCAAATCAATCTTAACTTGATTTCGATGAAATCGACTCGAATTAACGACGAGAGATTACGATCCCGAGACGCACTCGATTTCGACGAAATCCGTTCGGCAAATATTCTCGCGCAACACTCTCGGTAAGCCGCGAATCGCACACAAAATTCAACAAATGCGCTAAAAGCGACGAACGATATTTCTGCCGACCACATAGGCGACTTCAGTCGAACCGCGGGGAATCGAGACACTAAGCGCCAAACGTCAGAGTAATCGTGACGTCACCGGTCGACATCGAACGCGGAACCGCGATGTCGCGAGCGGGCGCGCTAACAAATTAACCACAACTTAATTTCCATCATATCGAATCGAGTAAACAACGAAAAATTACTAAAAGATTACTAAACTAAATTACGCACTCAATATCCCCACGAAATCTGTTCGATAGACACTTTCGTGCAAGCCGTGAATCGTGCAATATTCACTTCGCGAACAAGCGAAAGGGCGTCACTGCTGCCAACTATTATACATTACACATCTGTGTTAGGAACGTGGAATCGAAGCGCGGACCGTGGACTATGAGATGAGCCACTGATTTCGGTTCAGTTCCACTGCAAATTCAAAGCGCTGAAGGAAGACGGCGTCGATAACGAGATACGATGCGCATCAATCTATAATTTGATCTATGATTCTATCGTTCCGGATCAAAACTAAATCTCTATTTGCACCAAGCTAAAGTGCAGAAACCCGGATTCTCGAGACAGGTATTCGCACGATTTTATTTCCGAGCGGAGAGTATTGACGACTCGGATAGAAACGGATCTGTTTACAGAATGCGTAAACAAATTCTAGTAGTTCTCATTTTATTTTCTGTCCTTATTAAGGATGTAATCTGATATCAAGCAATAAAAGAGTGTAGCAGGAAGGAGAAACGCGTTTTAACAGTCTCCGATGATACATTTAACTTGGACAAGATGAAATAATCCGTATTTCTTCGGCTCTCTGAAAAACTTTATATGGATTTCCAGTTTTACTTGGCGACAGCGCAATTATACTAACCTCAAATTAATATGTATGAATAATATTCTTAACCGTATGTTATTTTCTGTATATGATCGTTTTTCTCTATATATTATATCGAGGCACGCTATATATATCAAAAATCTAATACATATTATTTTTCTTGCAGGATTATAATATATTTGGATATACAGAAATATATCTTCTCAAGTAGCACGACAAACGTTTTTATTTCAAGCAGCCGATTCTATTTTCGCATTTATGCAATGTAGATCAAAATTTATCGCAACTTGGACAATCGAGCGTATATAGCGTTTAGAAAATGGCACAATAGCAGTCGCGATGGCTTCTGCGACTCTACTCGTTATCCCTGTTCGCATGGTAGGGTGCATACGAAATTAATTTCTTGCGCTTGTATATGTACATACACCAACCGGTATCGATCGATAACTTGAAGCCAGAAACAGCGGCAAAGTGCACCGAAACGATGCGTACGCTCTCGATAAATTATCAAAGATCTGCCGCAAAATGATGTCGAACGACCACTGTATTTCGTGGAATACGGTAATGGACCGTGGAAAATATGAGTTTGTTTGTTGAACGGGACAATGAACACATTTCGCACCAAGGAGATTCTTTAACAGGCTAAAACAGCCGACGCCGATGTCGCTTTGATAACGCGGACAACATAACACAAAACGATTTATGACTTCTAACACGGTTAATTGGCTGAATTAATTTGATTGCGGCTATTGAGTTGAAAAAGCTTGCGATGGAAGAGAAATAATAAATCAGAAAATCTATCATTATTAGAAATTGCCGCATTTATTTATATTTCCAACAGTCAATTATGTTATGCGTCGTAATAAAAAAAAGATGATCTATAAATAAAAATGCAAAAGGTATGTATTGGAGTTATGTTAATATAATCTGAATTATTTAGAGAATGAATCGCGATTGAGAATAATCGCATTGTTATCGTATTTTTTAGACAGAAAGGTGAACATGCCTCCGAGGGATGAACACGAAATTACAGCGTCGCGTCCCTGGAGCAAAAAAGGGAATGATTATGAATATTTCAATAAGCGACATAAGCGTCCCTCCCCGACAAGGATTATGACGCAACATGACAGTTTTATATCATCTATCGCAGATTCCTGATGGTATGTATCTTAAGCCGTGCAGATGGATGGCAGCTTGAAATATCACGTTGCAGCGACGTTGAGCTTCAAATAATTCAGCGAATCAGTTTTGACAGGTATGTATTAAGTACTTTAACTTGCTGCCGTGTCGTGAATTTTTTTCCAATTTTCGGATTGAATAGGGCGCGCACGTGAAAGTATCGTGAAACAAACGTATGTGAGAAATCATGAGTATTATTGTTTCAATATTATTACGTTAATTTATAATTTTGTTGTAAATTTTTATTATAAACAATATTCTACAGAGAAACAATACTATACAATATCAAGCTCTTGATTGTCGCGATAAGTATGATTACAAAAATATTCTATTTCACGGAAATATATGTAGCTTACAATATACTTTTATGTACGCATTGTATAAAAAATTCACCTGTGCATGTGAAAAAAAAGCGTGCCCTCCATAATTCGCATGGTTAAATCGACTTTATCTATCGGATAACGATAAAATGTTCTGTTTACTTTGTTTATATCAAAGTATATTTAATTTTTCTATGCGTCAAAAAAGAGTGGAAAAATGTAAGCCGTTTTTTATTTGTGTGTCGCGCATGATAGCATTTTTATTGCGATTTAATCAACACTGTGTGCCAATATTACACAGTTTCGCGTTGTTGTCTCGACGATTATGATACATCGAGGAGGATTTTCAATCAATTGACGTTTTGTTCGTTTAAGATGTTCAGACACAAAACGTTGCATTTTCGTGGAAGCAACAGCGCTAAAGTAGAACGCCAAGAGTATTTTACTTGAGGTAAATGAAATCTTATGTATTACGGAATAGAGTACGAAACGGTACATTTCGTAAGTAGTAGAATAATACTATTGTCGACAAGCTGTGAGACTTATTATATGATGGCATGCTTATTGTTATAATTCTGCGAGATAGGAAAATCTGTCAGAATTTCAAACTGTCTGCTATGATACGCTCCGAAGATTTTAATGTAATGACAAAAGAATCAGAAGAGAAAAGATGAGTGGCATAATTGGAAGAACTTCCAAATTTTACTAACTTATATATTACACGAAATATCATATTACTTGAAAGACTGACGCTTTGTAATAAGACTAATTGACACTTTCCTTTCTTTGTAAAAATTTAAAATTAGGAAGGAAACGAGAGGAAAATAATATCATTGAATTTTCTGAGGCATATTTTTTAAGATGAAAACCACATATCATCGTATATTACAGTTTCATCTTAGGCAGAAATCATTTTGGACAGTACTCAATGATTTTCATTACATTTCTTTGTCGGTAGGAAAGGGATAAAAAAAAGTAAAATAAAATGCCTTCCGCTTAATACCCGATTTCGAGTCGATTTAGGATACGATCATTTCAATTTGTCTTTTTCACAATTCCGGTTATTTAGAATAGCGGCGTGCAGAATTGCATGGCCGGCATCGTCGTTCGCGCCAACGATGACGAGGGCCGCAAATTTCGTTACAGAGAACCGAGGATGGCGCGTGATCATGGCTGAGTTTCCAATTTGCGAAATTACCTGTGAGATCGTGCATTTATGAACCAAGATAAACGACCAAGTATATATAAATACCCGATACGTTGGCACTGACCGTCTACTTTCATCAATTCGGATGTCATCTTTTTCTTGTGTGTGTTCTCTCTATCTCATGTCTATGAACCGGCTCTTTCTAAAGTGGTTGTTTGTCCTATCGCAAAGATGACTATTATAAGACGATCTGTACTAACATATCATATCCAATGGCCATCGATTTATTTTCACCCATGTAGTAGATAAAAGTCTTTAATAACGTCACATCCACCTGTCTGGGCTCTAATTCGCATTTTACGCGAAAGCGCTTATCACAATCCGTTAGGCACGTCGCATTATACGATATATTCGTATATTGAAAGACTCGCCGGACAAATTGCGTCCGAGAAAGTTTCAATGTACTTGAGACGAAACCTGGATTGCCAAAACACGTAAATGCATTCGGCGATTGCGGAAGAAAAGATTGCTAAATCTCGAATGGTTTTCAGAAACATTATATTCGTAATATTATTGATTGTCTCTCTCGTTTATACGCGATACATTTATACGTACGCGCATATTACTTCTGCTCTTGGAGAATATCCAGTTTAGTTTGTTGAATTGTTTAAATCATGAAATAATACGCGGACGGTTAGGAAATAAATGGCTCCCGAGGGAGCTAATTGAATTCCAATAAATTAACGATATCCAGGCATCGAGCGAGAAGAACGCACGAATTTTACAACCAAACCGATATATCTTGCTACAAAATTTCGTTATACAGAATCGCGTAAAATAATATCGTAAAAACTGTTTGACGAGAAAAACAACAGCTGTCGACGTGATCGATTTGTTGAGCGTTTAAAAAATAGGCTAATTAATCAAGCTGAAAATGATACGCTAACGATACACTCGTAAAAATCTCCTGTTGTTTCAGAGGGGCGGAATCATGAAAAATGTATAGTGCGTTAACAGAGACGAAAGCGCCCGATAAACAATTTGGCAAATTGGCTCGCGCCGGATTTATCGAACCGGCACTGACGCTAATAGCGCGGTCAGTTTGTAATTTGGTAATGGAACGGCCTGATAACGAGTTCGTGAGCAGATTTTAAAAACTAGCAAGTACAGTTCCTATATCGGCCGTAAACGTAAAACCGCGGATGAAGCATGTTGTTCTATAGTGACATGTGTATTTTTAATACTGTGAGTCGGAGTAGTGCTTTATAAACGTACATTTCATTAAAGCTGTGTATGCTACGTATGGAAATAATATAAACTATGTGAAAACCGTTTATCGCATCGTATTTATAAAATGTTGCATGAAATTCAAAATGTATTATACATTTTGATTTTTTCTTCGATTCTTTATTTTCTCATGTAAATTCATTTGTTACACATTTTAACGAGATATGCAGTTTGCCAGCAAGCTAAATAAGATAAGCTAAAATAAATAA
This sequence comes from Polyergus mexicanus, assembly GCF_030449975.1. Classification (NCBI taxonomy): domain Eukaryota; kingdom Metazoa; phylum Arthropoda; class Insecta; order Hymenoptera; family Formicidae; genus Polyergus; species Polyergus mexicanus. Next base: position 9,980,832 of record NW_027223325.1, read on the forward strand.
GATATTTATATATTAAACAAATACGCATATATTCACAAAACTAAAAATTGATCGAGCGCGCTTCATCAACATGCGAGACACCGAATTCAGTCACCACTTTTGCTTAAACATCGTTTTCAGCAATACAAAAGTTCTAATTGAGTCTTCAGCCCAGGCTCTCTAACTTCTATTCTCAAGTTTACGCTCCCCATCTCTTGAAGAGATCGGGAATTTAACGGTGACGGGAAAAAACCTGCAATGTGGCAAGCGCCGACGGCTCTTTGTTGTCTGCATGTCCATTCGAGAGAAAGGACGAAACGAATTTGAACCCCGAACTTTCTTGGCTTCCATTAGTCACCCCTGTCGGGGTATCCTCGCTTTCCCTTTTATACGTTCGCTCCATCAGTTCTTTACGTCTTGTCATCGGACAAATCTAACGCGATTGCTAAACTGCGAAAATATATTTTGCATACGTTTATTATATACATTTATATAAAATGCTTTGTTTCTGCCTTAAATCATTTTTTAATATCAATATAATAAGTTATATAGTGTAATCAAATTTTACGTTTTGTTTAAATCTTTAATTTTATCAGATTCAGATTTGTACTTTATAAAGCAGAGTAAGAAAGTGAGCTTGCGATGTTGTGACTAAATTAAAAGAAGAACGTCCATGATCTTTGAGAAATATTGCAATAAAAAAAAGTTTATCACCTCACGTTGAGGAAGAATCAGAAAAATAACACTAACTTTTCCTTTATGCGACTTGTTGTTTCACTCATCGCGTGACGATAATTAGCCCGCCAATTAAAACTTTTCGCCGCTCTGAAAAGTGGAGACAGACTGTATTGACTCTCTTTCAGTTTCTATAAAAATATTCCCAATAGCTTATGTTTTGCAACATTCGTGAATATTTCAAAGTTAGCTATTTCAATCTAGTACAACTTATAATGATAACCGTCGCAGTTATCTCCGTAGAATAACTATTTTCTCACATAATTACATTTTTTACTATCTTATATATTTATTTTAACATTTCGGCTATTTGCGTAAAATTTCATTAATATAATATCCTATCGTTATGGCATCTGTTTGTTTCTTGACATACATACTGTTTATTATAATAGTTATTATAATATATATTGCGCAATTTATATTAATCGTACATATCAAAACTTAGATAATCTATTTTTTACGACAAAATTCAAGACTAAAATATATTTATAATTTTATGTGTACCGTATATATATTTATTAAATATAAGAGTTCGTACAAATTAATAAAACATATTTTGTAAATGTGTTTTCTTTTTTAAAAATATATTCCATAAATATTACAGGATACAATAAAGTTATACACAAAATTTTGTCCGCGTGAATTTTGTCGTAAATTGTAGACTTTAAAGATGGATGCTTTAATATTCTCTTTACTCTAACTCGATCATTCGATTTTATCTCTTCAGGAAGTATACACGCTCGCATATAATTTATTCTCATCTTTTTCACGATACGTAGACGTAGATACGTAGTATTTTTTCACATCCGCAAACAACGAATGAACCTTTATGGTTTTACACGGACGAACACACTACGAAGCACGGGCATCCATCATTCATGCTGTGAGCTGTAAGAAAGCCTTTTGTATGTACCTGCGAGCCCATTCTCATCATGATCAACGTATCACCCTTCGATCGTCATTAATGTCGGACTTGTCAGGCACGTCAAAGTCTTCCTTTCGTCATTCGTCAGTCACTGCGTTTTGTGTTTGCCGAACGTATCTATTTTACGTCAGAGAATTCAACGAAGCGTTTCTTTTGACGTATCGAATTCATTTCATATTTACGACCTGTCGATCACAATCGATTAAGAGCAGAATTCAACTTTTATAGTATGTAATAATATGTCGAAGTTGTACAATAGCAGTGACAGCCGCGGAAAGAGACTTCAAAATTTATAAAACATATTTCTCGCGTGCGAGATCGATCAGAAGCATTAATATACACATTTGAATGAACATAAAAATGTAATACATTGAAAAACGTTTTAACATGCAGAATATATATTTTGCGAGTATATTTATTTAATTTATTTACTTTTTTAGCAGCAATATTAGGATAAAATATTCAAACTGGAAAGCATGGAAAAAAATGTTTCTTGAAAAACATATTAATTAATTTTCTGACAAGTGAACATTGTTTGAAAGATGAAAATTTATTATATAATCGTAAAATCTTTGTACCGGCATTAATCGTTATTGCGTCCACATAAAAATATTAAAGTTAATATTAAGTCGCCGTAAAGTCGTATAATATTAGAAGGAAGAGAGAGATCTCCTAATACGCGTTCTACTTTGAGTAAAAGAGTAAAAGTCATAAACATATAAAAAAGAAAGATTAATACACTTTTATAAAATATAGCAAAGTATATGAGATTAAATAAGGGTTATATACAGTGGCGCGTTATAAAGAAACGCTAATATTGCGAATTATAAACGTTCGCACATTACAAGCATTACTGATTTTATGCCATTGTTTAATATTTACAGTACAATTTTTTACTTACCAATATTCTATATATTGGTATACGCTGGAAATATTATATTAGCGGCCGTATTGATTATATTTTATTTTAATAATATTTGCAATATAGTTATTCACACAATATTTATTTAAACTTTGCGGTGGCAATTAAGATTACTAAAAAAAATGGAATGTTATTGTATTTATCAGCAATGAATTATTCGATTAATTGACATAAAGATAAAGCTTTTCTAAATTTAATGAAAATACATGACCGCTGTTAAAAACAATATATTAATTATTAATAATTATTATTTTAATTAATTATTCATAGATATCCTTAAAACGCATTTATCGAATACTATTCGTGTATCACGGACTTGATTCGGATGCAACACGGTAACCGCATCTGCGTCTCAAATTAGGCGCTCTTAAAACCCTGGGGCAAATTAGCAGACGGCGTCTTGCAGAAACCCCGACGGGCTTATTAAATCTAATCAGTCTAATTTTGTACGCGTCTTATCCCCTTGGCGAGACATAGTCGGCGTTCGTTCTGTCTCCACTGATCTGTTCGTTGTAGTAGTGCGTCGCGGTTACACTTATGGCGCATTAATTAATTGCGTTGCGTGAAAATCCCTTCGATTTTCTTTCGTTCGAGATTGAGAGTGGCACTTGAGTTTTCTCTACTGATTGACAGAATTAACGAAGATTGAAGTATTGATTAAACACATCGGAAAGAGGATAGTGTTTGATTAGCAAAATTAAATCCGTTTAAGGAACGCTTAAAAAATTTGATGTTAATCATAGATATTAATATCATGATTTCATTTATTTGAGATTTATTTTTTTGTTTTAATAGAAATGTGAAATGAGATGTTGTCGTCTAATGGGACAAGCTATTCTCGAAATTACTACAAATCTATACGAAAACGTGTTTGATCATTGAACGTTCAATTCAATAGTAACCATAGAAATTCGCGCGCGACGATCAAACTCGCGAATGCAAATCTGAGCGGTGTGAGTGATTAAAAGTCCTACATAGCGCCGTAAAACATCCGTATCCGCCGATAAAAGTCGGTGGATGCAGTAGTACTCTCGCGACAGATAGAATGAAGCGATCTGACAGATTTACAGGCATTAAATATCTTGAGCCCTAGAAAGCGACGGAAAAACTTTTACGTTATCTCGCGCGTAAAGTTTTACGTACTCTACGAGCATAAATTCCAATCTATTAGGGATCGCGTGTTGCACAATATCGGCCGTCTTGAACAAAAAAAGGGGAAAAAAAGACCGGAAGTGATCGCACGTTGTTTAGAGTATTGTGTACGGATAAAAAGCTTCTCTCCCTCTCTTTCTCTCTTTCTCTCTCTTTCGGAAAGTATCTTATTCCCGCGCTACAATAGCCTTGCTCTCGCGAAAACTCGAATCGATCGCTCGTTGAAGCGAGCGCTCACGAACCATACGATTTGCAAGTCGCGCGACTCGCATTATTTCGGCTGTGTATGTATGTACGTGCGACATGTTTCATTTACATGATGCGTCACGCCGGCGACACGTTGGCTGGCTGTTGCGGAATTACGCGTGCCCCCACACACAACGACCGCGGCGCATATCATAAATCTTTTATGACTTCCAAATGCCATTCGCGGAATTCATTACCTGCCACGTGCACGACTTGCGCAACCCCCTCGTCGCAATCGCGCCATTTAAGAAAATGCATCGCCAATCAATTGACAATTCATCCCGCGATTCGTATTATTGGTTTCATTTGCCCCCGTATTATCGCGACGATCGATCAACCGGAAATGCAACGGGTGACAGGTGAAATCCAATGATGGCGCGTGGTTAAAGTCTTCGCGATATTACTTTTGCTATTCATCGATAAACGTCCGAATCTAATTTGCGGAAATTCGAAACTTCCAGACATCCGCGTCAGTCACATGAATTATCGAACTTTGGAGAGCGAGCGTTCAATGATTTATTCTGACACACGAGTACCTCGATAGATTCTACCTAAACGTTTCTTCGACGAAGATCTAAATTTCGCTCAAGCAGACAATGATTTACATCGGCGAGATCGCTTGAACGCATCTCGAAACGAATGAAATGGTCGCGCGTCCATCGAGAATGTATCCGAAACGTAAACGTTTGTACGGAGAGAATCCTCGCGCCGTCGACTGTATATTATGTAGATATCTGGACAGGAATTATTGCCTGATACCGCGCGGGCAAGACTGGCACGTTGTATATTATTCCATGCGTGGTCTGTTTGATGGTAAATGATGGCCCTGCGAGCCGCTGTCACGCGTTTCCGAGCGTTGCACGGTACAGCGCTGTGTCGATGCGAGATACGCTGGACCTTCGCTTATCTAATCGTCACCGTCGATAAATTAAAATTTTAGAACAGTAAACTCTTCAATTTGAAAGGATTTGTTGTACTTTATCTCTCGCAAGATGTACATTTAATTTGCGAATTTATGATTGCGTGACATCGGTTGTTTCAATTTCAACGTACTGAACTTATTTCGCAAATTGATTTTCGAAGACGAGCTTTTCTCGTCCGTCGTCATCCTCGTATGCGTTAGCGGACTCTTTCTATGCATAAATTTTTCATGAGCGCGTGCATTCAGGATCAGGCGTGTGGAGGAAAATCTTCGAGATGCATCTTCGTCGATTTCAACGAGGAAATACGTTTATCCTTTTGGTTTATACAAAAACTCACAAATCCCCGAATTTGTTGGATATCGATTCGCTTTCGCAGTTGTACGTGGCAACTTTTCGAGCGCATCCATTGACTTTTCTTGCATTTAATAATACGACTGTCAGCGATAAAATTTCTATGAGTTACAGTTCAATCGTGCGTACGCATAAAAATAATTCGCGAAAAGACAGCATCAAGTGATTGCGCGCTTAACGAACGGTAAGTCATTGCGTGAAAATGGACGAGATTCGTTCGCCGGGTTAATTAACGCCATTCCGCGTAGAGCGGAAAAAAGTTCATCGTGGATCTTCTTTTTCTCTCTTTTTTTTCTACATCCAAACGCAACGAGGATTCCCTATGTAATCATCATTTATGTCGACAGATATAGAAAAAGCTAGACGGAAAGGGGGGCGTGAAATAATTCAGCTGGCGCCGTTCACCCACTCCGATTCTCCCCTTGACACAACCGGTTTTCGAGATTCATTGCGTTGCGGAACAACAATGGCATTTTGCAGCATTTAAGAGACTTACATACGTGTATACTTACATAGTATAAAAATAATAATTATAATATATAAAAATTGTAATTATAACATCTATCGAGACTTATTAATCTTCTCTGTTTTTCGCATACATCAGGATATGATACTTATTACTTATGATGTTTAGAATTTTTCAATCATATATATATTACTCTATATATCGCTAAATTTAAATTTAAAATTATTTCTGTAAATAATAATTTATGAAGAGAATAACTGAGTGTTTTTTTTTTGTTTTTTTGTTTTTTTTTTAACAAAGAGAGACAAACTCATTGTGAGTGCGGCTTTAACGATACTTTACTATATCACAAATTGTATGTATACATAGTTTGGGCAAATCCTGCGGTGACCAAATTAGATTAATCCGTTGCACAGCGAATTCTTCTATTTGCTTTCCAATTGGTATACCTTCTACGCGCAATTCATATTGTCAGGTTCTCAATTGTGTCTTTTTGTAATGAAAATTGACATTTTCAACACAATACATTTACGATTTCTGCAAGGTTTATAATAAATTCTACGATCATAAAAAATAATCATAAAGATATTATAATATTTTTTAATCCTCACGATTTAAAGAAAATAAATTCTTCTTCTTAATTTCTCTTGGAATTACTCGTTATCTTAATGAAACATATCTCTTAAAGTTTAATGCTGCCTTCGTTGCATTTTAAAAAATTCAGTTTATTAACATAAAAAAGCTTCATTCTTTGTTACTAATGCCTTTTAATACCGCGGTGAATAAATTGACGTTGTTCCCTCAACTATAATACCATTAATATTCGCGAAAGCATCATAGATAACAGAAATTTGACTAACTTCAAACTCTCTGCGCTGCAGGTGCTATAATGTGTTTCTAATCACAAATCACAAGCAGATATTCGGCGATAGCGTAATTAATCGTACAAACTCCCAAAGTTTATCGAAACATTTAATTGGTCCACATCAAATTATGCAAGCTATCAGGAAGCGTTGCGGATTGAATTTCATAATTTCATGAATAAAATCAATCTAACCACGTATAAACGCTAAGAACAACTTTTAAACACGTCCATCAGGATGTTGCTATGTTTTAATTAATTTTGGGTATATTCGCGAAAACAGTTTTGTAAGACTAATATGTACATAGGACATTACATAACATTACGTAATAGAGCCATATATTAAAACGACGTTAACATATAACAGCCTGTACTTTTTACTAATACACGATAAAATATTTAGATGTGTACATGACGTAATAGTATTATATATTATTTATTCATTTTTAATATTTTTTTTTTTTTTTTTTACAAATATAATCAGAAAAATTCTCGCAATTTTTAATATAGTATACATGAAAACACAACGTGCAAGAGTTTCCTCCTGTATTATGCATTTTCACAAAAAGTTCTATTTTTCAACGATAATGTAACGCAGAAATTCTTGGCGTTGTTGATTCTGCTACGATTTCTTTCCATTTGACGCAACGTGACATAACGATTGAAATATAGCTGTCGCGGCGAAACCTTACGCCGGCTGCATGCACTATACATTTCAAACACAATATTCCGTGCATTCGCGGAATTTCGCGGGTCGTATATTTTTTCAAGTGCCGGGGCTTTTATCCCGACCGCTTTCGGACGTATCGCGCTATCGACTGCTCGTGCAACATCGCTAAACTTTAATTGACGTGAACGCGACGAGTATTAAACCGCATGGATGTCAATCACAAAGGACGCGCTGCCTCGTTGCAGCGTCATCGACACGAACTGGCGGGCAATAAGCGGTTATGTAGTTGGCTGTAGCATTGCAACAAGAGTGGCGCCGACCCCGTGTCACTTCGTGTTGCATTGGTATTCACAAAGTATTATACAAGGCCGGTACAAGCCTTAATGTGTTTACGGCGTTCAAGTTTGACGTCTTGTGCTCTACATTGCAATAATTCACAGTCAAATCTTGAAGACGTTGTGGTACAATTTCATCTCTATGCTGAATAATTAATGCATATTATGTTATTAAATATGTATTTTTAGATGTTTCTTAAATGCCGATCGTGAGATACGATCTTATAAATAAAGTCGTTGAATTTCAAACATTGATTAGAATAAGTGATATTGTTGAATGGCGTAAAGCCAAATAACTTTGGAAACGGTTTATCGCCCGTCAAATTTGATATCGCGCGCTTGCTCACGAAATATCATTTATCGCGAGAGATTTTCGCGCGCGCGACATTTATCGAGAGAGATCAACTAAGATATCAATTCGATGTCGGTTATCTGTCCACGGATTTTATGCACGACAGTTCATTCTCTATAAATTATATTCGTAAATCGCGTTGTTGTCTTTCGATACGTATATTGTAGGAGTTTTAACAACTAGTATATTTTTTGTAAATATGATAGGCTATCTTTTTGGAATAAACAATGCAATTTCAAGAAATTTCTATTTAATGATACTTGTAAATCAATAATCGCATATTTATTAAATCATCAGGTCATTATGGAAAGATGTAATATCCAATTTCTTGTCGAGATCCAATGTTATTTTTCATTCGCGCATTTTAAAATTGGAATTGTTTAAAAATTTGCCGAACAAAACACGATTCCTCCGTTTATATTCGGAAACGATTGATATTCGGATTAATGTATGGCAAAGTTAATGAGACGAATGCTAATAATCCATCATTTATGCCGTTATATTAGCTTGCTGCTACATATGTGACACGCGCAATTGATTATTTAGCAATATGTAGATATAAATGATATTCGGGAATAGCAATGGTCGAATTTGTGCCGAATGATATATGTATTTACTGCATTACTTCGTAATGTATCAATTCGTCAATAAGTTTCAGCTATTAGCTTGTTCTTTGCACCTTACATTAAAGCCTACTTTAGATGATTTATAATTTTATGCATCGTAAATTATTTAACAAATTAAAATACACAAATATATACAAAATACATATCAAAGAATATACAAATTATAATATGCGATAGATAAAATTATAAATAAATTTTTTTCTCAAATTCTGTTGTAAATTTTGAATTATATAAAATAGGTTTGATCCTAAAGTAAAGTGGAATCAAATTTAACGTGCAAATAAATGTGCGTTATAAACGACTTGTTTGTTTTTTATTATTTTTGATTTTACTCGGAATTTTGTATAACATATTTTTTATTATTATTTACTATCTAAAAGAAATAAAATTGAAGATATTTTTCAAGTCCAATACAACAAAGCGAATCAAATAAATTTTGGTTTATAGCGGTATCTTAATTCAAACTTAAGCATGCTCATAGATGATCCAAGATGTCGATTGATTAAAGCATATAGGGGTATCAATCTCTTTTGCTATTAACCCATAGAGCTTCATTACAGCTTCGGTGATCTAAATTCCTAGATAGTGCGATCGCAATGGAACACACGCACTACCGAGTGATTGACTAACAGTGTCGATATCGTTACATCGCCAACATAGTCAGCCTGACAGATATTTGCTATTTATTTCCGGCCAGACTTTGATGGCGTTTAATTGTGTGATGGATCCGCCGTCATCCGTGGGATACGCGTCAAGGAATGAGATATCAAAGTTAGGCTTCAAGATAGACTGGCAAGAGACCTTTGACATTCCGGCGCGGAGTTAGTTCATTACAATCCCTGTATCGAGGAGCAACCTACCGTGTCACAGGTCCCATTACCGGAACAGTTTCGGTCACGCAATCGCGCTGACATTCGCAAAGCCGTCTTCTAATCCATTGACAAGCTTTGCGAGATCGGCTTTATGATTGATATTGACAAGTACGTGATTTCATGTAATTTAACGCGCGCGAGAAACGTTATCGGAAAATCATAATATAGAATATAATGTAATAAGAAATAATAGCATAATTGCGTCATACGTAAAATAACGTTATGTTTATTGCAAAATTGCACCGACAAACGATCATATAATTTTATAAAAAATAATTTATAGAAATAATCTCCATAAGAAAATCAAAATTCTGATTTTTGTGAAACTGAACGATTTAATTGCGGATTTGCTTAAATCCCGTGAATCTTTTCCATGAATTATTAGGTACATTTCTTGTGAATAACCAAATTTATTTTTCATGAAGGCAAGGATAATGAAACGAACGATGTAGATTCTTTTTTTTTTTTTTTTTTTATCAAATGCTTCTGCAATTTTATGTTCCTCAAAGTTGTGTCATGCGTATTGAAAGAGTACTCTCGTGACTAAGGCACACATTGACTCTGCGCAGCAATGTGCATTAAAAAATAAACGTGCGACGAACATTTATCATGATTCATAGATGAATGCTGCGATCTTCCCTAGGATTTCTTCACTGGGAAGTTCGTTAATTGCAAGCTCACGCGAATCGTTCGAGTTTCGGCACTTGACGCTGACGAGTTTGCGTGACGCTTAATATAAATGGAAAACCGAAGAAGTTTACTCTCTCTTGGTGCGCCATCGCGATGCATAATTCATAATGATGCTGAACGGCCGCTGTAGACATTTCTTCTTGAATAAACTTAATCGGAAGATTTAGTGAAGAATGCAATTTTCCGTAAGCTAATGTTATATTTTAGATAACACACAAGATTTAAATCAATATTTGTTGTATAACACATTGTCATACTTTTAAATTAAAATCGTATATGCGTTAATATTGTGCTCAATTTGCAAATGTCTATTTTTTAATAGAATTTCATTTTGGGATATTCTTTCAGAAGACAATTTGGCATTTCTTCGCTCGTTCTTTAAAAATTCGCTAGAAAAGCATTGTCATTTTGAATGTCATGCGCACGCAAGCATATTTAAACCATTGTTTTGACCGACTATTGATTAGTAATAGTTCCCATGCGGGAAGGAGGCAGTTAACTCGTCTCTAGAGCTCTCATTTGTTTGCACGAAAAACCAATTTTGCGAATTGATTTAACCTTTTGTCCAAACATATAGAATCGTTTATCGGATTGTTTGTCACAACGCAATACTATATTCGGCTGCTTTATACAATTTTGTAAATAATTTCTTGTTATTCTCGCGTCCCACGTGGATGTTGTCACTTTTATACAGGAGACAAAAAGAATGTTTGGCATATATTTAGCATAGTATTTCATACAATTATTTAATATATTTCTCGTAGATAATGCGCCAAATTTATTTTTCATGAAGGCAAAAATAATGGAACGAGCAATATAGATTCTCTTCTTGTCAGACGCTTCCGCGATTTTATGTTCCTAAAAATTTCGACGATGACGGTATCGCTTATTGAGCAAGGCGGAATGGAATGCTGACGCGGTGCTTGCAAGCTGCTTTTTCTGATGCTAGTGCATTTCGCTGTATTTCATTTCGACGCTAACGATTTCCCAACGAAAACAAGATAATACTAGAGTTGCTATAGTTCTTAATTTTCTTGACTAGATAAGCTATTTCCGGCAGGTCGCATGTTTTATGTTTTAGAAAATGAAATCAATTATGCTGTCGAAATCTTTTTGTGATGTGTGGGAGAATAAACAAACCGTTAAAAAATTGATATGCCATTATACAATTAAAAGTAAAAGTAGAAGAAGAGTGTGTAGCGCATTGAATTATCAATCTAAATTTATTTGAGATATAAGTATATAAAAGTATAGAGAAATATTAATTGTTTTCTCTCATCTTCTCATACGTTTTTCATAATATTTTTAAATAATTTCTCAGCATTATGTAAAAACAATACTAGAGGAGAATATCGAGAATAATCATAAATACATATTCATAAATATTCTACAGAAAATGATATTTAATATTTAATTCCTTATGTCAATATATATACCCAATGTTTCCATAGTATTTCTATTATATAATCAAGAAATTGTATATTTGAACTTTATTCTAAACACATTAATCAATATAAAATTATTTGAATGATGAGGAAATTTTTGTCAAAAACGTTTTCTTAAAAACTCTAAAACTTAAAGAGCTAAATGGATATCTAGATGTCTGGATATTGACATAAAGGTTAATTTAAAAAAATATACGTATACCTGATAATGTTATAAAGGCACATTTTCCGTTGTATGTTAGTTGCAGATTAGTTCTCTGATGTGAAAACAAAATGTGATCATATTTAAATCCGATATAATTTCATAATGAATAATTGGGCTTAACATCAATTGAATTAACAGATGAAATATATAACGAGAAATTATCAATTTAATCCGATCAATGAGGCAAATTATTAATGAGCTCAAATCAGGATTGTTTTTTATGTCGCGCAACATATTATCTTTCAATGCCCAAGCATAATCAGCTATTTTATCGTAACGAATTAATCATACAATATATAATAAATAACAAATCAACAATGTAAATGGCTGATGGCGTTAAAATTAATTATATTAATTCTCGATTATTTGCGGTCTCGCAAATAACTTATTTATTATTATTATGATTATTTCATCGTAAATTGTGGGACACATAAAACAGAATCGTTTATAGCGCTTACATTTTCACCGAATCACCTTAGAAGGGGCATTCAAATGTTCTGTTCGCGATGTTACACGTAATTTACCATCATTACGGTTCCGGTTTAACGACGTAAAATATGAGTGCGAATTACCGCGGAGAATTAAGACGAGAAAGGAAAATTAAGGCAACGCCTCCGTAACCAACTGCTACTTTTGTTAATTGGTAAATATGTTACCAGGAATATACAAGTCTAAATTTATGACTATTGTATTCAATTTACGAAAAAGCAGATATCTCATTGAGAGAAACAAAGAATTAAAGAAACTAGTGTCCCCGATCAGAAATTAAGCTCGATAAAAGTAACAATAACTTTACGCAAATAAATAAATAAAAATTTCAGTATTATTTAACATTTAACCCAAAATAGCTTGATAACTATAGTTTTGATATATTATATAACATACAAAAATAAAAATATTTTACAAATATATATGAATGTGTATGCATGTGTATGTGTGCACTTACCGTTAAATTTTGTCCAATCGATGGCGAGAAGTTCTCATGGTTTAATTAATCACGTATTCGTTATATATACGTTTACAGTGAATCCCGCTAATATTTTATCAATTAGTATCTGTCCAGCCATCCATATTAATAATCCTTTTGCTTCTCTTTGAGTTGTTCATCATGAGCTCGCATAGTACATTCAATCGCGAATAACACGTTTTCACTTGTCAGTTTTTTTAGTTTTGCATAATTATGACGGAATTAACTGCATCACGAATTGCATTCGATTTTAAAATATTGATTTTAATTCTCTCATTAACTCCGGGATTCTTTATTGTTATTTAATATTTTATGTTCCCTTGCAATATTTAATTTATGAAATCAATTTACATTTTGTACGAATATTCTCCAACGCAATATTTTTCTGGCTCATGTATCTTATAAAAGTTATTTTAAGATGAACGTTTTTTTAAATTAGATTATATCTTTTTTATAGGCGTATCTTTAAATATCGATTTGCGGACACAAACATGTGTTGAACTAAGACGGAGCAGATATATTTAATCATCTCTCTTCGTTAGCTTAAATGTTACAAAGATCGGTGTGCCAATAAGGGAATGCAAACGAGCGACGAACTTTCATTCATGCTAAGTTTCCGCGTTTATAATTGCCGCGTAAGAGCTTTGGATCATTATTATTATTATCCACATGGAACTGAGTTCTGAATGCAATTTAGCCGGTAACTCCCATTGAGACTATAAGACAGCGCGGAATACGCGAAGAAAGAAAAACCATTGAAATTTGGTTGAATATAAAAAGAGCAATAGATGTATTATTTTATAAATGAAACATTTTATCTCTATTAATATGACACATTCCTATAATTATTAATGATATATGAATTTAGATTAGAAATATCTCGTTGTGCTTCGTTTTCAATTAATTTTCTGAAATTTTCGGCGTGAAATTGTGAGATGTCGGGAGTGAGAGAGGTGCATTATGAAAAGAATAGTTGGAAGGAGTTGAAAATGCCGCATTGAAAATTTAATCGATAATTGTTGCTAAAACTTTTCAATCATTATTATCGCACGTCGCAGATCGAGTTTCTAACGTAATTTAAGGAGAAAGTTGGTGAGCGGGAAACGAAGAAGGTGGAAAGGGTTTGACATAGGGCTCGCAGGTACAACAGAGAAGAGGGTAGAACCAAAAAGAGAGATGCGTCGTATCTTAAAATTTACTTCGAGCATCTCGCCGCTATTTTCCGATAATGGTAAACGCACGATCGGACGCCGGCGTTGCTTCGGCGCGAATCGCGATCGCGGAGCAACGGGAAATTACGTTTGCATAATTTTCTCACAGTAGAGCTTACGCGGCGTATCAATAGACAAGAATTCGCACGGCCGCACGGTCGGAGTCTCGGACCGGTTCGCACGATCGTCGCGAATAATTAATTGAAACGATAACCAATTGCTCCTTCATCGGTTGATAACGAGAGTCGCGACGATGTGACAGAGCTCATTTCCGAGCAACGCGCAATTAATCCTATCAAATTGTCACTCACGTCTAACACATTTCCGTAGCGGAAACTAGAACCGATCGCGCGCGACTGCTTGTTACGTATGTACTTGCTCGTTATCGCGACTACTTTTGTACGAGTAGATTTCGATTTCTATGCAACCTGTCGCGCACAGAAGATTAGCAATCCCCGTCGCTCTCAACGACGACACAACGGAAGAAATCGGCAAGCCCACGATCCCATCATCCCTTAAGCGCAGACCGGGGGAGCGAAGGGCATCGCGTCGCGAATCGCACTGACACTCGCAGATTCTCCGTTTCCCGCAGAAGCTTCCAACCACGATCCCAGTCCCCACCCCAACGAGAGTTCTCTCGTACCCTCTTCCCCTCTTTCAACCCTCCGCAAGCCGTAGCTTTTAGCGCAAGCGCTTGTCCTTTTCCGCGGACTGCGTCCTATCCTAATTCACATCGGCATAAGTACGGTCCTATTCCGTTCACGCGGGATGTCGAAAATTTCTCCTTTCTTCGCATCATCTTGCGGCTTCACTGAATTATGAGCGGCGTAAATTCTTTATTTTTTTATATTGTATATAGCAGGGTTTCCTTCCCAAGCAATTGTATCGGATTTATTTTGTCGTGGACGTTACTAAAGAAAGTTCGACATCTGACAACTGTAACATGCTTGCGTGTGTGTATCTCAAATATTTCTGAAATAATAATTATTAATTGTTAATTTTTATAAAACATACGAAGAGTTCTAATCTGTACAGTTTACGTAAAGTAAATGCTAAATTAATAATAATTTAAATAATTTTAAATATCTTGATAAACAGTAATTTAGTTACAGAATTAAACAAAAATATTTTTCATCTAAGAAAGAAAAATACAGATGTTCGCTTTATGTTTCGTTTCATCACATGTTTAATATGCGAAAATATAAAACTTCAAAGGTCTTATTCAATGTTTGCTGGCGTATGTGCTGAATATGATGACTAAACGGTGTACGTAATCATTGATTAAATCGGCGTACGTCGAACTGTAATTGATAATATCGCTAAAGTAAATTAACGAACAAATGTGGTCGTTCATTTATGCGATACAATTTTGCAGCAATTGAATGAAAATATCGACCGTTGAAATATTTACAAGAATTTACAGCTCGCTAATACGCGATGAAAATAATGGAACAATAGCCCTCTCATGATCTTTAATTCTGTTCGTTTTCAATTTATTTTGTCAAATATTACAAATATGTAATATATGTACACACATACATATATACATACATTTATGTATATATATATGTATACATATATATTGCATTTGCTTTAAATAATTTTAATTACGAACATAAATATTTGACACGATGAATAATTGACATGATACATATTTTATTGTACGCGTCTTTTATATCCATTTTTCAATTTTTTTTTCATGCATGAAAATATCATTTAAAACTAAAAGCACCGCAGTCAAATAATAACATTAATAGGTATTTAAAAATATAAATAGATTCTAGAACACTCAGAAATGATAAATATCCAAAAACATCTATCAGATATTTATGACGCGCAGTTTCGTCTGATATCCGTCGAAAAGAGCGCACGAAATGAAATGGAAAAATATCACTAATCGGCAATGTAGGAGCATCGAGACATTAGAAATCGAGTTCATTAAAGCCGACAAATTGAACATGACCGCGGCTGCAAGATTGACAAAGTATTCTAATAAAAACGCCCCGAGGGGTAATTCGTGCGTTGGGGCGCTGAATTTTTCATTCATCGGACGCTGATCAAAACTGGGAACGTTGTCGCGGCCCAGAAAAGGCAACAGTTTGAAAATTAAGATTACCCTGGAGAGAAAACCGCGGCGCGGGTGCTTCGTATTTCGACGAGGGTGGTTTTACTCGCTTCGGAGAGCGCGCCCGGAGAAAGAGGTTGACGACGAGGGGGCATCTCCAGCGGCTCTACCGTATCTCTCATTAATCTCGCCCCTCTGGCGGCTTTCTTTCTCTTTTCGTGCCGGCAGTTAATAAAGCCACTGCGAACTGTCCACGCTCGCGCGTCGTTGAATTGGCCAAGTTTTAATTTCCTCGGGAACCTACGTGCTCCCGAGCAATCGTCGAACTTATCGCGGATGAATGTGTGTTGCGAGTTACTCGTCGAAGGACGAATTGCGTAGACGAAGAGGGTCTCCGCTGGTTCAGATAATAGTCAAAATGTTCGAAGTGGTGCCGTAGATCGGCACTGTGGACGTGTAACGCGTTAGATTTCTATAAATATGTGTAGCGCGATGCGCAGCAAATTTCCGCTGGGATCGCGCTCAGAATCTCGCGCTCTGCGTCCGACAAGCTTTAATTTCTCGCTTTGTCAACTGTGTATTGGGATAATCGTGACAAACTTATCGTTGCGAATGAACGCAGCGCCAGTTAGTCAACAGAAGTACGAATTCCCCGAGATGATTGTGGAACCTGTCCCGCGACGATCGCGTAATGTTTGACTTTTATAGAATAATATAATGCGGTACGCAAACGAAAAGCAAACACCCATATAAAATAACAGAATTGATTTTAGCCATGTCAATAAGTATGTGCATTACAAAGGGCTAATCAAAGCGCTTTGCATTATGCGTAAATATTATAGAATGAGAGATAATTCATATTCTGTTTAAATTGAAATAATTGATATTATAAAATATTAAAATATTAAATAATAGCTTATCCGTTCATGACATTCGTTTCTTAAAGAACAGCTTGTTATCATCATGAATATATAAGGAATGAATATTGCGGTAAAATAAAATTGTCTATTTGCTTATATGATTTTATCTCATATTATCTCAATGCCAGATCGTGCATTTCTGGCATACATCTCTTGATACGATGCGATGTGTTGCACAGTCGACATTACTGCCTGATCAACAGAAAGGTCAACGACCAACGTGTTCGTAGTTTCACGAATTCCATCAGCCGCGTGGAGACGCGAATGCCAACGAGGCAATCACAGCCACGTCATGGCATATTCGCACTCTCTTGTTACGTATTTTCCTCTCGGTGATAACTAGGGAGTATCTCGCGATACGTTCACCCGCCATAATTTCGACGATTGCACCGAAACGAGCGTGCTTACGGAACCAAAAAACCTGAGAGATACGACCAACACTGGATTGACACTAGTTTGTCGGACAGATTTTTTCCCCTAAAAGCTCGGACTAACGAGAGAACCTTAATTGACGACAGATTTCGTTAATTATATTCTTTACTCGTAATAAATTGTTTCTTTCCATAATCGATAGTTTCATATAAATTAATGCTTCTCTGTAAATTGATATTCTTGTTGGGAAAACAGATTGACATAGAAAATAATAGAACTTTTAAGTCCAATCTCAACTTTCACAATGAGTAGTTAGCTAATTGTCTTAGAACAGAATGCATCAAACGAATTTAGAATTAGAATTAAAATCAAAAATTATCGAATTAAAGTAACTTCTTGCTCATTTTGCTAAATAGTTTGCATTATGATTGATCCTTGTGTCAAAAATTATAACCGATTCTGGTTGAAAAAATCATTAAGCATCTTGATAAAATTAACGAAACTTTATGGTAAAGATTTCGTCAAAAATACCAAAATGCATTCTATAATAAATGAAATAATTTGCAGTAATGGAACTATATCTATAATTTACGTATGGTTTAGTACAGATTTTTGTAAATGCTTATTAATGTAAGGAATTCTCTGAACTAAGGGTCATCATCATCGAGTCGTGTGTCGTGTCTATTCTCGCAACGGTAGACGATCGATTCTAATTCAAAAATATATATACGAAACAAAGAGAGAAAGAGAGAGAGAGAGAGAGAGAGAGAGAGAGAGAGAGAGAGAGAGGAAAGCGCACATGAAAGATTACTGTTTGAACAATGAATTCTGAAACAAAGTTTCACATAACGTTTACGAGGAATTCGTATCGAAATTTTATTCAGCTGCTTTGTGATTTTCCTATGTAAGACGTTTTCGACTTGCGAATTGATCGCGCCATTGTCTCAGTCTTACGATTAAGTTGCTAAAGAGCGAAGTTTTGAAAGTAGGACGATGACGCGGAACGCGGTTACACTCGGCTGAATAATTCGGGCCACGAAGCAAAGCTTGAGTGTGTGCGTTTTACTTACACAACGGTTATCGGAGCCACAATTAATGCTCGGCGTTAGTAAATTGATTATTTTTCCGTACACTCAGATTAGTTGAGCGCGCAAAGTGCGACGACATCGTAGCTACGAATCTGAAACTTTGCCAGCTGGATAAATTCACAACGAAATGAATTCGTGATCGATCTTGTCTTACGCGCGGAATTTCATCGTTGAAGCTCCAAGTTTATCGTACTGCTTCGTGGATTTGTGAAGGCTGCGTCGAACCAACGTAAATCTTGAAGCAAGTGTTACAATGTATACATCGTCGAATTAACATAGATACATTCTTAATATTCTTGTCGATTTAAACTGCATCCTGCTTTCGTTTCAGCAAACCAAATAGTGTCGCGAGAAAAATGCTTGGGATATTGCAACTTTTTAAACGATTTCGAAACTCTATCGGATCGAATATAATTATGCGTCTCTTTGTGGTAAACCATAGGAATTTCGTTTCTGTCGATTCAGCTCGACTTGTAACATAGCTATTGATTCTCGGCGTTCATTTCTTTTATGTTGAAGAAAGGGAAGTACGCGGATCGGCTCGTTCAATCTCGCCTTTTGAAGACCATTCGCTCTTTGACCAATGGCTGATAAACTGTTCTCTGTCTAGTTGCAGTGTATTTTTTTTTCACTTTTTCACTTTGTATTGAACCGTAAATAATTTCTCAATAGATGAACGCACTTAAATAAAATAGCAACGAAAAATTTTATTTTTAATATCCGGTGATGATCAATCAAATTTCTTTCTTTCTTCAATGAAAATGTATAAACATTTTCCGAAAATACCTCTGGATTTTTTATCTCCGAATATCAAAACATTCAATATTATAGTACTGTACAATTTCAACAAATTATTTCATATAGCACCTCTTTCTCGTTGAGCAATCAAGCGGTATGTGCGCACAAATTAATCTTTCCACTATTATGATATTGTATATCCACATGCAATTATCATATACAAATTTGCAAAAATCAACCGATATTGTAGTAATGTAATGTCTCATTTTATCTATCTCATTTTACCTATCTTATTTTATCTATCTTTCTCTATCCTTATTCTTATTTTATTTATTATTAATATTATTTATCACAGTAAAATAACGAATGACGTCACAGTCGGGATACAATTAAAAATAAACTAATATATGTATATTGTTGATTGCAGTTACATCAAATACAGCTTAGCTTTAATTTCTTCACGACAGTAGATATGACGTTTCCTTAATATCGATCGATTAAATGATTATTTCTTTTATGTTCGAAATTCGTCTCGTTTATGTCTTGTAAATGTCAGTGTGCTATCGACCTTTCATCTTTTTTTTTTTTTTATTTTGTTTCTCTTGCCTTGGCAAAATGTGCACAAGTAAGTGACAACGAGACGGAGTACAATATGTACTAAAACGATGTGATGCGGTCTGGTAAAAAGTGTTGCGAACTAGTTAAACTCGTGTCGACCTCATGCAAGTTAATTTATGCCCTCCGCGTACCCGATTCATCCCCGAAGTTAGTAACGCGGCGTCGGTTAATTCCGGTGGACAAGAGGCAAGTTTAGGGTAGAACTGCGTGAGAGAACGATTGCGTAGAAAGGTCTAGGTTGAAAAGAATATGTATACCATTTATTTGAAAACATTGCCGATGTCTGCGTTGTGACTTTGACAATAAAGAAGATTCATGACCGGCTAAGACAGTCGCGTAAACTCGTCGGTTGCACGTGCTATCTAGTATCTTAGTCAATTACACCCTCCGTTATTTCGACTAAAACTTTGTTCGAGAATGAATGCGCTGTACGAGAAGAGGACGGGGCTGACTCTTAAAGATCTTTAGGCAAGACGCAGGGACGTAATTTGTAGTAACGTAAACTAAGATATTGTAAGATACCATGAGTGTCTTATGAAGATAATGAAATTTAGCTTAGTCCTTCTTATAAATACAAAAATTCCAAAAATTAACATCAAAATTTATTTAAAGATTTCATTACACTTTTTTACCCACTTCCTTAATATTCAATATTTTATTTTTGTTACGATATAAACGAGTGAATCATTTAAAAAAATATATCCTTACACACCCGTACGACATTACTAAAGTTTCATTCGCGGAATTTCTACGACGCTCGCGGATATGAGGAAGAATTCGCAATCCGTTCCTGGGGAAAGTCTTTAATCAGCTCGGTGCATTTTTCTCCCGGTAAGTGGCGATTCTCTTATCTGAACTTCCTAGCAAACCTTCTCCCCTTACTTTACTCGCATCCCTAAAGCTTCGTACCGGATAACTGTGAAAGCAACTCGCCCTGGTTGTCCTGCGAGGATTTAGGCAAGGTAAAAAAATGTTGGAGACGGGGAAAAAAGGATACGAGCGAAGGGAATACGGGTAATGACTTTACTCGTTCGCGAATATAAACTCGTCCCTCCCACGTAAAAAAAATGTTACACACACATTCAGTGCATAAAAGCGCGTCGTTGTGAGAGCGACGCGATGAGAAAATAGGCAGCGTCGTTGCGGGCACGGGAATAAGGCAATTGCAGGAAATTTTGCATTTTAATGAAGGTGCCAGATATATATATATATATATATTCGCCTGATATTAAGTGGCGTTCTTATTCATTGCGGAGTAAATCCCCTTCCAAAACACTTAACGTTAAGCTGAAGCGCGCGGCAAAGGATCTCGCTGGAACCGACTAGCCCTTTTAGCATTTGTTAAAGACTTTGTTAACAAAAATTGCAAAGTTTGGTTGCACAATTTCAAATAAGTCGATAATCTTTATGTTCGAGACTGTTAGTAACAATAGATAAATTGGTCGGCCGTCTATAATAGAATAGAAAAATAAAGTATATTTCTATTTATATCTTGGAGCGTTAATAGCGGGAAGCTAATAGTTTTGTTCTCAGTCATTGCCGAGATGCATTTTTTCATAAGTGTAAAAACTAATTAAAACTTTTTAAAATTCGTTCTTCTTACCTTATTTCATTAACCACGTGTAACTTTGCACTTAAGCCCTCACTATTTTTTATACATTGCATTACAGTTTATGCGTGATTGTGTGTCTTTCCGTTCTTGTGTGAATTATATTTTTAAACCCAAATGAAAGATGACACTTGGAACAATTCTTCAGTAATAGTAGAGAAAAACTAACGGAGTTTATAATACGTAGATATTCACTTCTCCGAGTATTTAAAATATCTGAAAAACTATTCGCTTCAAGAAAAACGCTGAATTTGCCGAGAGTTTGAAAGATTCTCGGACGGGAATTCTAGCTACAGTGCACTCGATATTGACGTCAAGCGCGCACGCCTGATACAACCCGGAGTAAGACAAGTGGAAACATCGGCGACGAGAGCTTTTTCAAACTATTCTATCTTCGTGCTCGGGGCGCGAGCAATGCCGGTTATTGTTTCGGAACTTGCGTGCAGGTCGTGTAAGGATGATGCAGATTGCGATACACTAGATTCGCTTGCGAATGACAAAGCTTTCTTCTTCGACGAAGTTCGAAGATTCGCAGATAGCGACCAAGTTTTCATACCAAGTTACCATGTCTCTTTACACCTGCAAAAAAGTTTCGCGAAATAGCTGTATCTGCTTTGTCAATCGAGCGCGAGTTCGAGAATTTTATCTAGGTCCACTCTACATACAATGTAACTTTCGCGACTTATTTAGCGACTTACTCGTTGCAGACGAAAGTAAACTACGTTCGCGAAAAAAAAAATCCTCGTAAAAAGGAAATACTTTTAAAGTCGAGAGAAATTCAAATAGCTACACGTATAGAACACACAGAAAAAGAAAGATTCGATCTTATTAATGCCGTTACAGAAAAGTTTGTGACTACGAATCAAATAGATATGACGTGCGCGTGCAAGACATTGTTTTCAGAGAGTATATAAATTGATATAAAATTATTCTATTGTGATGCAATCCTTCTTACAGGCCAGTTAAGAAATTATTCACGAAACGTTCTACGGGGATAGGAGGAGGGGAGAGAAAATGTCGAACCATTTTTGGGAACAGTTTCAGGAACGGATTTTCACGCTCGCCGCTTGATCGTTCCGAAACGTACGTTATCTCGTCTTTCGAAGCATTGCTGAATTACGAGTTGAAAATCGATAATTGGCTGATGTTGGAACGGTTACTCTGTGTATGTCTTTATATGTCACTCGTAGTATCCCAATTTTATCCCTCGAGACCTTTTGACCTACATTATGGAATTGCAACTGATCCCAGATTCGATTTAGTTCGCGAGAATAAATTTGGCATGGATTAATTATCTATGCACATTGTTTTATTCGAGCTGAGAGCACGTGCTCTTATTTAGGTCGAGTAAATGAATTCTTCACGTGTCCGAAGACCGATAGTGGCTGCTGCGCTTTCGGATATTAATACATTCGTCTAACAGCGATGCAAAATACATGATGGCAAAGACTATTTGTTTTTCATCTTAAGGTTTGATTAACGTCCGTACATGAAAATATATTACGTTGGATTTGCATATATTTTAACAACGACATGAAATCTCATACAGTCGAGATTAATACCGTAGAAAATACTTCACCCCTTTCATCAAATTTATTTAAATATTATACTTATAAATTGTAATAATATAATAAGTAATGAAATTATTAACTAAGTAATTATATAAATAACAATAATTATAGACAAAAAGACCCTTCGTTGAATAAATAAATATATTAATAATATCTGCCATAATTTATTAATGGATTAGTAAAATATTCTAATAAATTTTTTTAGCAAGATTATATGCTCTGTGTATGTACGCACGCACAATAGTACATTGTTTTGCAATAATATTAATATCACTGTGTATTTATACTATTGCGTGTATATGTTTAATTACGCTTGGCATCTTCAAATATGCTGTAGCAAGTCAACGTGACAAGCGAATGTTTATATTTAATAAACAATGGTAAATGCTAAAACTAACGCGTTTCTACCATAATGCATAAATGTTAATAAATTTTCATCTTGATATTCTTTTAAATTTCGTAAAGCTACGTTGAATGATATGTCATTGGTGCAAGATGGGATATATGATAGGTTATAAGATAGAAAACAGAATAGGCTCCATGTGTAACGTAGCAGAATGTTGCGTGCTTCGACTTCGTGAGCTCAGTTTCGTTCGGCGTTGGAAGATTGGAAAACTCGGTTATATATATAGCAGGCTCAGTATGTTTTACCATTTCTTTTTTTACTCCTTTTGTCTTCATGCCTATTTCTCTCGCCATATTTCTGCAAACTCATCACCGGTTGCCATCTGTCAATTCTATTTATGATTTTGATTGCATCTATGGGTTTTCCTTGAACGATATTTATTCTCTCCAAACTGTAAATTGCAAATCTATTAATTTATTCTATAATTCCACGCGTGCGCGTAGCGAATATATCGAAACGTTGGAGCCTCTTTTCCGCGATGTTGATTGGCTGTCTCGCTTGTGCGCTGTGACTTCCTTTATTTGCAACTGTCAAATCATGCAAATTTTGACAATTTGACAATTTGTGAAAGAAAAAGTTAAAGTTAGGGAAGAAAAGTTACAAAAATTGGAAAATGTCCATAAAATAAAAGCGCGCGTTCAGCGCGCGCCTGTGTTACTCTAGTACCAGTATAAAAACAAAGTACCTAAATGTTAATTTTTACCTTAGTTTAATATTTTGTAATGATTTAATATGATGTAAAATATACAAAATACATAGAATGCAATTATAATAAAATAATACGGAACTTTTGCGTAGAATTTTTGCAAAAGATCAGTTTGCTGTATGGTTTGTTTTTTCTGGAAATTCTACATTTTTGGGTTTAGGAGTTTTCATAATGTAGGACGACGATGCAATGTCCTACATTCGCTGCGCTTGGGCATAGCATAAAGCAAGCGCATAAGAAAGTCGTTAGCGTCACGGGCGATTAAAGTTGGGGAATTAACTATGAAACGCGGTAGAGACAACTATACGAACTCGGCTTGACCGCGCAGCCAGGATTAAAGTAGGTTTACACATTAATTACGCGAGATAGTTCGCTCTTTATCACACCCTACACGCGCGTACATTACACACGGGACTACTGTATTTTACTAAAAGTTTCCACTAAAAATCTCGTGCATCAGGGCGAGACTTTTCACGCGACAGACAGAATGAAAAGTAATTTAGCCCACGAACGTTGTTTAACCTGCAGAAAGTTACGATAGGAAAAAATTTTAAAGTTCTAACTAAACACGCCATGTTGCTCTTTACATCATACTACGAGGGCGGCTAAGAAGCACGTGATGTAAATTTCGGACAAAGAACAGGTTCTGTCTCCGATCATTTTGCCATTTCACGTCATTTGATCTGTATCATTCTATCGTGTTGGCAAACTTAAACATGCATTAATATTATTTTTCTATAGAGAAACGGCTAGAGAGAAATGTCAATCGTTTAATGTCTTATATTATATATGATGATGAATTATAAATTTTATTATTGACACTTAGTCCCATCGATGTTGCTATAATAGATAAATTCTATTATTTGCATTTAACCATCGATACTATTATTTTAAATGTTAAACTGTATACATATTTGTTATTACATTTTGTTATTAATATTTATATAAAAGAAAGATTGAAAAAGATTGAGAAACATAACGTAATCCATAAAAGAGAATTTTTTTGCAAAAACAAACAAGAAAATATGAAATTTAAATGGTTCGTATTTTGTCTTTTTATATCTTTTTCTACCTTGCATTAAACTGCTTTGCGTTATAATTATAATTATTAATTAAATATCTTTTACAACTTTTGACGTTTTTTATAATGTCGAGATTATTAAAAGACGTTTTATTTCAAATTATATGTAAAACATTTATGTCTCTCAATTCTTGACATGGAAATATCTTACGTAAAGGAAACTTTACCAGCTCATTTAGCAGTTCTGGTCAAATAATAAAAGCAACCCGAATACAACGAGCGAAAGCAATTATCGCGTTTATTTGCGGCAATCGAAAATTTTCTCTTAATTCAAAAGGAGTACGAACTCCTTAACTGAAATTGGTACATATTTGGCAAGTAATCGATAAAACGCTCGACTTTCGTTACGCTAGTTGTGTTCACAAATGGGATTAATATTGTCGAAGACATAATTCCGTTGGTGGAAAACTCGCGAAAATAGTTTTTCGCCATTTCAAGCGCTCACCTATTTCCAAGTTGCGCGCCGTGAATCATCTGAGAAGGAAATAAGAATGGATGAAGCCAGTCATATCATTCTAGTCCTGTATTGCATCGCATTCTATCTAGTTCGCTTCAACTTAGCACGGATATGCCTTATTATCTACACGATTACTTAGGAAAAGAAGCGAGAAGGTACTTCCTCACAACTCTTGCGCAACAATATTTGCATAGAAATACATCAACTACGGGAGAAAGCGTCTGCATCCTATTGCATACTCGATACATATTTTTCTTATCTATCTATAGGAAGTAACGATTGAAATGATACATAAAACTGAACTTTCTAGATGATCACTAGCCACTATGCATAATCATCGTTTGTGCAATTCCTCGTTATCTATTTCACGTGTCGTGATATAGTACGTGTAACATCTATAATGTATAAATAAACAATTTTGTTACCTTGTGTAGCGCACATTTCGGACTTTCTCCGCAACCCCACATGCCGATCTGACAATTTATCGATCGTGGAACAGTAGCATTGATAGCGTTTACAAATGCTATCAATGTGCGGTCGACTTGAGAGAATCTTCTCGGCGAAAGAAATCGAGCGAGGTTGCTTGCGCGAGAAAAAAGAGGAACATGCAGGTGGAACACTTGCACGATCCAACAACTGGAACGTTTGACACCTTGCCGGGAAACTACGGATAATCGAAAAGAAACGTTGGCATTGAAAACGGAGTATAATCGTGAAACGGACGGGCGTGATAGGAAGGAGAAAAAGGATGAAACAGAGAGCGAGAGTCGAAAATAGAGTCTGAGAGAGAAGAAACTCGGTCGTAATCAGAGGAGTACGTCGATTTCTACCCTCGACGAATCCCACTGGAGGACCGCGACATTGTTCAAGGAGTGGAATAAATAAATAGCCCCCGAGACAATCTCAAGCATCCGGTAATTATCTGGGGATTTAAGAGCCGAACAAATAAACCTCTTTTCGCGTTAATTAACGCAAAATTGTCGCACGTTAAATAATTTTCAATTCTATATTTCGTTTAACCTTCATCATATTTATATGATTTATACGAATACGCATATTACTCGCAATTAATTGTCGCGATACATTAATGCACGAGAATTATCAAGATTATTACGTTTCAAAATGGCAATTTGTGAAAATCCATCGAGAACACGATACACTTTTTAAAATAAAACATTGAAAAACAATTTTTCGCAGTTATGGATAGTTTTTCAAAATCATCGAAAAATTTACTGGACTACATCACGTACGTTGCACGCGCGTTTGCACTTGCAGTTCTGGTATCACAGGGAAAACCGATATGTTTTCGACTCACGTGCACGTACGTATCATAAGAGAGTTCTTTTCGCGTCCCAGCCACAATGGGGTGTATCGAAGAATCTCGATTTTTCTGTTGAACCGTAGCATTCGCTTTTTATTTGCAAGCACTTCTGAATGTGCAAAATACCACGGTATTATATCATCGATATTCCATATAAAATCTATTCAAAAGATTTGCTGTATGCATTGGAAATCATAGTTATCTGAAAAATTTCCTATTGTGTATTTTTTGTATTTTATTATTATTGGCAAATATCAAAACATATCGCATGAAATATATATCGTGTTTATAATTTATATACGTTATTAGAATGATCCGCTCTCGAATGGAGTTGAATTTCGAATTAATTAGCTACTGAATTATAATATAGATTAACACAATTTGCTTTGCAACACCATATATACTATGGAAGTACGTGTATTGGGTGACCGCATTGATTGCTTCATTCCAATAATTCTATAACGTAACATCAAGCCGCAGCTGCTTCCACCATGTGTCGATCTATCGACAATCGCGTGACACTAAATTTCCTGAACGCTATTAGAGCGTCCAAAATTAGATATTTGCGCGCGAGGTTGCGGGATCTTCTTAGAAAAAGGAAAAGGTTTAATTCTATTTGAAGTGGAGAATTCTACAGTAAACAAAAGCGAAAACGATCGAATTTCAGCGGTTAGAGCGTTCATCCCAATAAGAAAACGACGAAGCGCCGTAATCTGATTTATACGGGTATAAATCTACTGTGTCGAATCTGTCTTTTCTTTCTACGATCTTCATTCCTCTTCCGTGTTTAATCGGTATGTTTCAAGTCCCGTTGGTCCCCATAGAATCAGATAGGAGCAGGTGGTGCGTTATTTTGATACTTCAATGCCCCCTCCCCCCCGAAGCTACTCGCTCGTAAACTGCGAATTTGCTGTCGATCGTATTTGGAGTGTCTTTCTTCGCTCTCTCTCTCTCTCTCAATTAATTAATTAATTAATTAATTGATTTATTTATTTATTTAATTAATTTATAATTTCAAGGATAATGTTAATCTATATATTATAAATTTTGGTATATTGTAGACTCTATAAGTATCAAAAAGAAAATTAATTTTTTTTCTTTCAATTTAGTCAATTTATTTATATAATTTGTATTTTCGTTGACAACATCAGCTTATTATTGTTATGTGTTTTATATGTTTTATATAATATGAAATTGCTTTATATATTTTTAGTTCTTCGCTATCTGATAATTTCGATCTAAATTTTATGTTATAAACAAGCATTTCAGCAAATTAGCTTGACTAAAATATCGTGTTTGACAATATTAATTATTATTTTTGCTGTTATTTATTGAATTACATCATTCATTGCTTTTTAAAAATAATACTGATTTATCGCATAAAACTCTAACACAATTATTTTCTAATCTATCTTCAATTGAATATTTAAGCCAATTGCTACTTAAAATCAGTATAATTGTTGTTTAACTGCTTTTATATATCAATTTTGCTGTAATAATACTTTTAAGAAACTTAACAGAAGAAACACACACATACAATATAATAGCTAGAAAGCAGGGTACAGAATATCTCAGTACGGTTGCACGAAGGTGCAGTATTCGCGACAATAAGTATCGCGTTCACGCCCCAACTTTGGACATTGAATTCCCTCATATGTTCCCGAAGACTTTCTCAAAACGAGATAAGCAAGTGCTAGAATACAAAACAGACGGAGAGTCTCTCCGATGTTATCCTCTGTTGGTTTAAAAGCGGGAACGTCAGTTAAAGAGAAGGTCCTTGCGGCTGATAACGTTCCTTATCACATAAATGAATAGTTCCTCGAACATCCAAGAACCACTTTAAGAAACTTACTCCGCAAGTGCCATATATATAAAACTACAAGACAGAATTAATAAATGGCGGCGTACTCGGGAAAGAAGCGCTGTTTTTCTTTAAAACGTGCATCTCTCCGTTGGAACAACCGGGGGAATAATCCTCCTTGCGTCTCGAAAATTTAATTAAAGCGAGCACACGAAGCAGAGCTAGAAATCGTTAGAAAACAGAAACTTGTTGGAAACCGGTCGAGGGAGGTGGAAGGGATCGTGGACGGACAGCGAAACCTTGCCAAATCTCCGATGCAACAGCAAACCGGCATCAGTTCGTCCGTAGCTCCGCCACGACTATACTTTGGCATAATGCAATGTTCGAAGTTTTCGACGATCCGACCGGAACGGTAGTAGAACGGCGTATCCACTGCCGCTTCATATATTTGGGAAGGGAAGAAGGAAGAAAAAAAATAATGCACCCTTGTTCGCGTATCTTCAATATTGCGCCGCAAATTTCGTCTCGCTTCGATTTCATTTTGCTATTAACAGATGATAAAGCCGATCAGACGCGTGACGCGGGCAGAAGAGAGGAAAAGAAGAGAAAGGAAGAATTGCGAGGGACTGCACGAGAGATATCATCCCTCGAGGGTGGAGGAAAAGAGCCGATGACCGTGCGAGAATGGCGGCAGTTTGGAAGAATTGCAGCAGTTTCACAACTGTTTTCCGTTCTTCTGTTCCCTCTACTGTTTTCCACGCTCCGCTGTGCCTTCCGAAGCGATAGCCTCCTCTGTCGAATCGCTCTTCTCGTTGCCCCCTGGACGTCGACACCCCACCGACGACGAGCGCGAGCGAGTATAGCCTCGACTATACGGCAAACTTTTCGTTATTATCGCTTTTCCGCCGGCGAACGAAAGCGGCCGAGTAGGAGAGTAGCCGGAAAAAGCATCCTCCTCTTCCTCGGGTCTGTGCCGAGTAGCGTCAGTAGTTACGGGCGAGTAACCGCGCTCGCTGTCCGATTTCGATCGACTTTTTTTCGGATCTTTGACTGCTGTATTATTTATGCCGGCGCCGTTATTACCGCGCCTGATCGTCGGCGTTTGCCGAAACGCTCGCACGATCCTGTGCGAGACGACGCCGTTCTCGATCGCAGTCTCTCGCACAGCATTTACTTAACTTCGCTGGCTGGTACAACTTTCTGGTACAACGTTACGTTCAATAGGAAAGAATACAATAGCGGAAGCACTTTGGTCCTATCTGCTTTTTTTTCTTTTGACAATGTTAAATGTTTATTTTTGTAACCGATGATATTTTTGTACGATAAGGGGATTTTCCAATTTTTGTCATAGTATAAAATTATATACTTCAATTATTTGCATTTTTTTAGCGTAACAATTTAGTTATGTAAATATATTGAAATCATATACTTTTCGGAGAAAATAATCATATTATCGAAAATTGATTTTCAATAATCTTGATTCAAATGTATGTACAGTTGCGAAGAGAAAAGTCTTGAAAAATCTTCTCCCTTGTAATTCTGTGAAATATTTCTCGTGTTATTTCTTGTCTGACTTTTGTTTCGATGAAATCGGGTTGATTGAATAGCTCAACAATGAGGAAGTAAAAAAAAAAAAAGAAAAGTAAATAACGGAAGCGCAAGAGAAAGTCTGCGAGTAACATCAGCGAGGGTTGAGACGTCGGTCGTCTATGAAATTCGTCGAATCGGATTGTTTATGCGGAATATTCATCGGCGAGGGGGTGCGAGCACTCTCGACGGGGTGTTCACCCTTTCTTGCCGCTGATCGATAACGGAGGAACGACGGATGCTTCTCAGACGAGGTCGCTTCTCATCCACCCACACCCCACCGTTGATTCGCATTTATCCTCCTGAGGAAACCCTTAATTGCATTGTTCTCTCCTAATGAAGCTGTTTTTGTTGCAGAATAGAGTTAATTGGGAAGACAGGAACGCAAAGCGTTCGATTTCCCGTTTCGAGATTTGCCTCGCCTTTTTCACGATTTGCTTATAACTTACGTTATTGCTAAATGCTTTAATCATATTCTCTTGGTCCACGCAAATTTTCAACAAAAATTATACAGTTTTTATACAGTTTGAGGTACTTGACGTTTCATATGAAATTTCTATTCATTCAGAACAATGCACGTGCACGGAAAGATATATTAATTCTCATATTGCAAATAGTAAATCTCTTTATGAAATTAACGAAACATTTTTAAGTTTTTCAACTATCTTAATAGCCATTTTTTTAATTGCATAAAATACATGTTATCATTCATAAATTATATAATATACAATTTCAATCACAAATGATCATAAGTGATAATATAATGTAAGAAAATAAATATATCTATACGTGTATGAGAAAAAGCTCTTATATGTTAAGATTTCAATCGTCGTCATCGGTGTCATCGCATTTCCCATTTATCATTTTTATCATCTCTCTCGTGTTACGGTTATAAGGCGACCATAAGATCATTCGACAACCATAGGTCATCACCATCACCATCGTAGGAAATCATGAGTAACAGATTTTAAAATTCTGATTTCTATGACAAGAATGTCGACGGGACAGAATTTCGTAGACCTTGACGAAGAAGTAATATGAAGCGAGGTCTGAAGAAGCAGCAGAAAAATGACGCGAATAAGAACACCAAATAAGGATCTCTTCACTCTCTTTCGTATTTTACGAACGCAAAAAAAGAAAGCTTTTTCTTCCCTTTTTCGTTTTTCCTTTTCTCCCGCTATCAACCCTTAGAGTTTCAATAAACCTTTACGAGCATGGATCAGAAATCCATCGAAATTTCCGTCGTCGATGTAACCTTTAACCAAGCCGGAGGAATCAATACACCAGATCAGCGCCATCGCTATCGAAGCTTTCTTCGAGAAAGGAAATTATGTTGTCGTTGTGGCGCCAGACGGAGGAAACGGAACGAAACGCGCGTGGAAAACTTCATAACAAAACATCAAATATCGCGCGGGGAGGGAAAAATTTTCGTGTCCCGTTTATTGAAAACTGAATCTAACGATAAATTTGATTAAAAGACTGACTGATTGTGAGTCCAATAAATTGTTCGTTTTTTGACGTTCCAATATTAATGCAACAGACCGGATAAATTCAATGCGATATTCAAGGGAGAACTTTAGGATCCATAAAGAATTCGATGCTAGAAGGGCGACGTATTCGCGGGGGGCGCAGCGAATGTATCGCGCGCAGAAAACTTAGACATATCCGCTTTAAAATGTTGCGTCGAGGCAGACTGGTCGCGTGATAATTTGGCGCTAGCGGCTATCGAGCCAATTTGCCTGCCACCTCTCAATTACTGTTCCCAAAAAAAAAAATGCCGTTTCAAAATTGTCGCAAACTTTTGCGATAACTTTATTCTTACGCACACAGAGGCGCATACATACACGCACACCTACACATGTATAGAGATTCAATCGATCGATATATTAATGACTCTGCGAATACATCCCATATCTCGTCAACCAATCAGACACTGTATCCAAAATTTAGATGGAACATTCCTCTATTGTGTGACTGAAATACTTTATGTCGACGAATTGTTCACCGAGATAAAACGTTGGAAAGAAAAAAAGGATGGACTGAGCGATATGGTCGGGCTATGGACCACATTCAAGGAGGCCAATAATAATACAATAACCATCTATGGCAGAATAAAATGGCAGATGGTTGGTCAGGGGTAAGGGGTTATCGTTAACGATGTCGTAAGAACGCGAGATGTTCGATAAACATCAGCTAGACCGGAGGATATTACATTGGAAACATCTCACCGAGGCTAACTTCGAAGAATATGTTAAAATCGATAGGACATCTCGATTCGCTTTCATGCAATTTGTCCATGAAATGTCATATTGAATACTGATTCAATATGAGAATATATCTTTGGAAATCTTCTTTTATAGCCCTAATATGACGCGATATATATCGCGTCACGTAATTTGCGATACATCGCGTATTTAAATTTTATCCATCGACTTGCCGATGTAAACTTAAAGTTGACAGCTTGAAGTTTTAATAAATACAGCGGCTTAAATATCGCTTATACTCGCAATCGCTAGAGTCAGCAAGTCGACGCTCAAGAATTTACCGTCCGGATGATAGTGGAGTGACTGGTGTCTGCATCAGATTCTCGACAGAGCTCTAAGAGAGAGAGAGTCTCTTTCTATTCGATTCGCGAACTAGAAGCTGTCGCTCGCGAACGGGGCATTCATAGGAAATTCCGGAGAAACTTTCCGACAGCGTCAAAGTTCACGTTGCTTCAGCGCCTCGCGCTTTCTCGACCGGGGACGTCAACTGGAACACCAAACAGAAATTACGGCCGTGCGTCAACTGTGAGCGTTCAACGAATCCGCTTGTCAGCTGAATTCTTTTTTGACGAGCGGCCTCTTCCTCGGTCTCTTTCACGTGAATTTTCAAAGGCCGCATCTTTTCCGGTTCCATAAGCAAACGTATCAGCATAGATAATACGATTTCATAAGCAACAATGCAGATGCGTTTCGCTTTTTTAACTAGAATGAGATTTAAACTCGACGATAAAGCGAGAAAACGAATTCTAAAGTATATTAATCCATTTCCTTTTTTATGAAAAATTTTCTCATTAGTAAATTTTTCCGTTGTAATTTTATTTCTCTAAATAACAAAAAGCATTGGTTGCCGTTTCCATTAATGCGATGCAATTCATAAAAATGTAGATTAAAGATTGTTCAACGTTGCGAGCAATATCCGGGGAAACAATTCTCCGCAAGTGGCGAGAAACTTTGTTATGAAACAGCCGGCGACTATGGGTGAAACGTGACGTATCAAAAAACGACATCTCGACGCTCTCGCCATCGAGAAATAACGGATTGTCTCTACGGGATCGAGCCGATCGTTGAGTCGCGGACCTCGTCCTCGTCGTCGTCCTCGCCGATCTCGCCATCGTCCTCGTTGCCGACAACGACGACACTCT
Source organism: Polyergus mexicanus (assembly GCF_030449975.1). NCBI lineage: Eukaryota > Metazoa > Arthropoda > Insecta > Hymenoptera > Formicidae > Polyergus > Polyergus mexicanus. The sequence goes on from NW_027223325.1 coordinate 10,014,512, forward strand.
TCTAGAGTAATAATTCTAGGTCACACCGATGCACCTCGCGCGCCGGAACGATAAATCCTTCCGCGACTACCTTTTCGCGTCGGGCGTTTCTTCCGCTTTTCGTATAGACGGACGTAAAGTAAGTTCGAAGTAGAGGATCCGTCGCTTCGTCGTTACTCGTTTTCCCCCATGGTAGTTTTATCTCTCTCCGCCGTTACTCCTTTCCATCTCATCCTGCCGTCACGTAATTTTAATTGCCTATATCCATATTTCCGGGAGCGGAGATATCCTCGGGGGACGAAAAGTCATTTCTCGCGACCCTCGACCATCTCGTTCGCTGCCGCCGTACTCCTTCATCCTTTCCATTTACATTTCACAAGACTCTCTCGTCCGACAATCTTACACCTTTGCGTCTCACTGAGAGATCGGAGAAGCATAACCGACGGGAACTAATGTCCGACTATCTGGGAGAGATGCTAAAACGAGCGTCACGGACTAGACGTTTTCAAGAAATTTCACCTTGAATTTCTTTTCCTGTTGAGAAATCTGATGAGCGGACAGCATATCATCTATAACTTTATGATTGTTGGCGAAATAACACGATGCGACATCTCTCAAATGAGCTTTTAAATAAACTAAGAATAGGGGACGTAGATCAAGGAGAAACTCATAATTTTCGTGATCATAGTATAATTCGATTATCTTTCTAATTCTCAAATATTCACGAGGTATTTCTCATTAGCGATTTCAAAATTTTAATTTGATGTCTGAAAAGTTTGTTCAATTTATAAGATACATAAAATAATAAATTGTCTTAGTCGTAAAATTTCTGGCAATGTGTATGTAGATTCGATAAAACATACGATTGCAAGAAAAGCTTCTTCTAAAATTGTAAAATATATAAACTTAGTATTATAGATATGTGTTGGAATGGCATTTCGATCATCAGAGGGTATTGATTATTTATTCGCCAAATTCGCCAGCTGTCAAATACCTTCATATAGCGTCACAGAAACCAAGTCGCTTTTGTAAGCATTTTCCGGGGGCGACCAGGACTATGCGCATTATTATAATGTGCTATAATATTAACATCCTGCACCGTTTATAATCACAAAAAGATTGCAGCGGTATTACGGGTAATTAACGTGTCACGGGCACAAGGGACCGTAACAAGAGCCGTTTGACTATGTAACGTTGTAACAGAAATTAGCATTGACATAAAACAAAATTATGATCTCGTTCATTTTGCCGTGCCGGGCCCCTTCGTTAAAATAAAATAATTAATTTGATATTGCGTGCAAAAAAACAAACTTATTCTTATTATCTTTATGTGCAAATTAATTTACAAGAAAAGTAGAAAAATTATTGAAAAGATAATATTTTTCTACTCTTTGAAAACATATTTAAATATCATATATTAGAAAGAGAGAAAGGGAGGAAATATGTATATATTTTATTATTACTAATGAGAAAAACTTTGAAAAATTTCCCCTTAGATTGACCTTTTTTCACTTATAGATGCAAATCGACGAATTCTATAAATTTTAATTTTATTTGTGATAAAATATAACATCCCGATTTAGTACTCGAAGAGCATTATCCTCGATAAACATCCAAATGCTTATAGTAAAATGATATCGCGTATTGAGTACATTATTGCTCTACATCGCTTTCAAATCGGCGTGTCTCGCAGATGTCGATATTTGTAAACGAAACGTGTGCGGGCATATGTGTGAGAACGTAGGGAAATAGCCGAAAGTTGCGGTAACTTGTAAACCGCACGTGAACGTGACTATTACATGATATCATTTTAAACCGCGGATCGCGAAAACAGGATCGTGGCGCGAATCATTTCGAGGCTCTTGGTCGTAATTCCTAGGAAATAATTTCCACGACGTTGACGCTCGCATTATTGGCGTTAATTGACGCCCGGCCGTTTCTCTTCTATTACCGTCGCATTCGGCGCGAACGTGATTGCCCGTTGCTAGGAGGCACGACAACGAGAACGCCGAACGAGTTTTGGAGTTTGAAATAAAATTGGCGGACGGCGCGATTGCTGCCAATCGAAATTAATTGTCGAGGTGTCGCGCTACGATGTCGATGACGCTCGATGTGATGCTGCACTAACTAATACAACGAATGCGTGTATCGAATGAAAGCGATGATATCGTTGTCAATGCATTATGGCTATTAGTAAATATTTGAATCACCTTTAATATTTTATTCTGTAAATTTATACAGAATAATGCCGATAACTAATAATATATATAATTTCGATATCAACTCTGTAATTCTGTAAAGCTATGTACAAAAAGCATAAAGTGGTTATTCTATATACGAAATAAGAAAATTTTAGTTTTAAGAGAACTTTTTAAAGAAAATTTAAACAAAATTATTAAAAAGCAAATTGAACATATTTTACAGATCCTATTAAGAAAATATATATAAATTAATGCAGATGGCATACGTGCTTTTCTTTATGAGCTCTGACTTTTAATTGGAAGCCTATAAGTAACAGGTGCGCCAAGTCGCGCTACACGCGCGACTGCTTATTATCTCTCTCCCAACTTTGCTTCGGATATACTCTACACATTCATTAAAATACGATAAAATTTCGCATTCTAATTTTCATCTCGCTCTATTTCATTAAAGCAGAATATGTATCTAGTTTTTAAATGTAATTATCTTTACGCAACTGTCCTTTGCAGTCATCCATTTTATAAACTCGTATCGCACAGTTTATTTACACTCATTTAGTAACGAGAATATATCCTGAATAAAAGACATAGTATTTATTAAACAATTTATTCAGTCTTTATCTTTATTAAGCTTGGAGGCAGGAAAATGAATATCAAGCATCGGATTTTTAAAAGTAATTGCTCACAGCAGACTATAAGTGAATTTACATGAAAGTATATCTATTTACGAGTCATATCTATTGTAATTATTATGAATTCTAACTGAAAACAAACCTCGTTTATGCATAGAGACAACTATTTCTGCCGAAGAGCGGATTCTTTTGAAATGTCACCATCGATTTTTGGAATGGAAAAACTCATGCGATCAATCGTTTAATCCGGCACTTTTGCAATAAACATAAACTGATTATTCTATATACGCGAGAGTCATTGTTACATTAACATATCAACACGGTTTATTTGCGTGGCGTACAGGCGTAAGCGGCCAATTTACATAATGCTATGTATTATGCAACAATAAACATGCACGGCGTAGAGTCGAAACGACGACGAGCGAACGTATCGAATCCGCCATCGCATCAGTGCGCCGTCCGATCGAAATTTCGAAATTTCTTCCCTCTCGGACACAGGAATCTGTGTACGCATCTGCATTCCCGATTAGCTCGGCAGGCTGAAATTTATGAGCTGACGTTACAGGCATAAATAAAGTTACGTTGAGCACCACTGTCGCCGCATGATCGCGCAACGACGACGACGGCGAAACTCCCGTTCGTCCTGACGAATGCGTTAAACGCATTAGTATTCCGCGAGCGCGATTATTTGATCGCAAAATTTCAAAACTGTCCCGTGCGCGACGCTGCGCAGATAATCCCGTTAAACTTAAACGATAGAACGAATGAAAGGACGTATGTAATTCCACACTCTTCGTTCGCACGATCTAAACCGCCACGAATAAAATTCACTGATAGAAATTACTAATCTATAAATTATTCACTACATCAATAATTATTTAAAGATGACGCTTCAAGTGATTCAAAGATATTGTTTAGAATTTCTCTGATTTAATACAAATTTGTGAGAACAAGAACATTAATTCGCACACACAAATATTAACGGCAAATGCATTGTGTGCAAGTGCCAATTAGTACATTAACAATATCAGCGATGAATGACTCAGTTGGTATTAGATTAAACAGTTTTTTACGTGGGCACGCATTAGCCTCGTTTAACGCTCCATTATAAAGTCAGTATCTGTCGGTGAAAACTTGAATTCATTCTACTGTCGAACAAGGGATAACCGCGCGTGTGGTCAGACTCACAGATACGTATCTTAATAAGGTGTATTTGTAAGCTGACGAAATTATCACTCATTTAATCTTATATTTATAATATTCGAGAGAGTAGAACTGAGTTTTTTTACGCTAAGTTTTCTATGTAAATATGAGTACCGTACAGAATTAATTACTTTCTTTCTAACAGACCTGCTCTATTTGCATAAATATATAATAATAGGGAGAGGCATGTGTGTGTGTATTTAAATATCGTATTTTTATTTTAGCATTTAAAAAAATGTGCGTATTGTAGATTGCGTTAATAAATAATTTTTGCGGAATGCAAATGTGTATGAAAAGGACGGGGAATAAAGAAATTCTAAACAAGACTTTATAAAGAGAATGGCAAATAATGCAATTTTGAATATTATTCGTATTTGTTAATAACGAGATCTCGATAATGTCAGCATGTATTTTAAAAAATATATAGAAAGGGTATATAAAAGATATCGCGGGAATATTTTTTTTCCCGTTACGTTTCTCGCTGAAACGATTGTGTGAAAAATCCAGCGGACTTTTGCGGCTCATCCCAGTGAATTAATTTTCACCTAAATTAGTCATCGAACAATATGATAATGTCTCCGCTAAGTGACACAAATCGATTTACCAGATTGGAAGCCGCTGCGGCGTAACGATCCGAGAATAATATCATTAAGAAATAAAAGAGGCGACCATTTTTTTTTTCACTGGCGACACATCTTCCGCACGCCCAATTTACAAGAAACGTGACCGCATATATCGCATATGTTTCGGAGAAGAGTCTCACTGATATTTCAAGGGTTATTCAGGGGCGTGCGTCTCGCCATCCACCACACGCGAGATGCATCCCCCTTACGAGTGCATACCACGTACATAGGCCGCACTTACGTGCCTCTTGCATTTCTGAGACGACTACTCTTTCGAATAAGACGAGAGCACGACGGAAAGGTTTTCATGCGACGCTTCGATCTACTCAGCGAATGAAAAATTTCCAAAATTTTACGGTGATGCTTTTAACTCTTGAAAACGGGCATCGCTTCTATATTTTTTATAAATGTGTATTTAAATATTATTGTAAAAAAAGAATTTTCTCTTTAAATTATTCAAAATTTAAAAATCATGTAATATATTAATTAATAATAAGAAAATGATAAGAAAATATTAATAAAATTCATATAAAGGGAAAATTAAATCCAGATAAAAAATCCATTATGTTTCATAAAAAATAAATTAATATTATAGAGATTTTATTCTGTGGCGAGCAATTACTTTTGTGTACACAAATAACAAATATAATAAACTAAATCCAAGTTACAAATTTTACTCGCTGCATGGTTCCTCCGCCGTTGCTCCACGTCTCCCCGGATTTCTTCCTTCTCTCTTCTTCATCCTGAACTGCTCCTTTATGGCACTCACGCGCGAAAGTACTCACTCGCGAAAACATAATTAATTACGATTGTCCGCGCACATAATCTACACGAAATAACATGAAGGTCATGCGGCATTCTGCGCGACATTTTACATTCTCAACGTTTATCACACACGAGACACACTTTATTATATTACGCAAATATTAAATGACATGATTAGATACTCATTAAATAGGCCCGGAGTGAAACTGTACATATTTATAAATTTATAAATTTTCTCTCTCTAATTTATAATTTTTCTTTCTCTTTCTCAGTGTGAATGAAGTAATTAGATATAAATATAGTTCTAACACTCTCGTTATTGATTTTTAATTTATCATAGAAAGAATCTGAGAACTTCCTTTTGAAAATCTTAATCTTTTAAATGAAAAGATTTGCAATTTTTCTTTAATTAAAAGATTTTCTTTAACTAAAAGATGCGACAACAAGATTAAGGTTCTCAGGTTTATTTGAAAAATGGTCATCTTTATACACGCTGCGTGAACTAATATGATTTCTACGTGCCATATCATTCCGCTGGAATTTTTTATCGCGCCAGTTCTCAGTATTTACTCGCTATTGCAACGACGTAGCACAAATTTTTCAAAAAACCGGGCCGCGCAATAACGACTGACACTAACGTCCGGTTACGCTGTCCGCGGTGAAAAAAAAAAAATACGGAAAAAATAGTCCACACTGAGGTGTGTCTTCTTTTTCGCCTTCTCGACATAGCCGTCCATCGTTGTACAATTATGCGACTCACGTTCGCTTCCATGTCGCGGGAATACGAGGACGGAACATGCGTTTCTGAACACGACGTAAAATTAGCTCCGCGTAACGCCTGTCAATTAAAGAATTCCGTAGAATGCGATGATGTGCAATTTCATCTTCACTTGCAGTTACGGTGATACTTCAAGTACGTAGAACAATTTAGCGCTGATGAAACATATGATGCTACTTTACGAGCGACTCGTAAAAGCCTCGACTTGCGCTCGGGCGCTTTCATCATCAATTTACCATTTACTTTATTGATTATCGCATTAAAAGTAATGGAAGACAAAATAGTAAACCAACAGCAAAATAATACGATATGTATAAATTTATTCTAAAAATATTGAATATTTTAAAGAAAAGAGTATTAAATTTTAATCGTTTTTTTTTTTCGTGTATAACATAATATCCATGTACACGTAACTTGTTTTTTAAGAAAATATATGAAAAAAAAAAAATGTTTCAATGGTTTTATAAATCTATTGTAATCGTGCTTTGATTAACAAAATATCATTGAGAGTACAATTTGCAATTATCGGAACAAAGAATGTTTGTGGCCGTTGAAGCACATTTAATAAAAGTCACAAAATGGTTTTCGATAAATTGCAAATTCATAAAAGATCTCATATCATAAGCATAATCTATCTTGATATAATAAAGCGATCTAGACACATTTGCCGACTAGTAGGATAATACTGTTGAAATATCCATCATGTATCTAACTTATTTCTAGAAACAAACTATCAAGATCATTGGAATTTCTACGTTATTCGCGGCACATGGATATCCGATTACGAGACTGTCGGCAATCACGTTTCTTCATTATTCTCGTTTTTCGGGCGCGCGAGCGGAGAACATCCATCCCGAAATAAACGCTCACGTCGCACGGCTTGATAGAAACGCGAGACAAGATCGATACGCACACATTCTGCTGTGCCACGCTATGAAAAGAACTCGAAACTGGCACCGACATTGCCGCGTAAATAATTGAAACCACGAAATGGATACGTCAGTCGGCGTGATTTACATGAATGTTTGATACGTCGTCGCCTGCTCAAAATTTCGGATGCGATCACTAAACGTTTTCTTCATAGCGTGTCTTTACCGGATTCTTTCACCGGATGAGATATTTGTTTAGGATTATTTTTTATTGACGAACATAAAAACACGTTAGAAAAATTAAGAGAGAAAAAGATTTTTTTTTTTTTTTTTTAAATCTCACCAAGTTTCATTAAATGTGTTCGCCAAATATAAAATATTCTTCAATATATCAATCTCTATTTTTTATTATTCAATATATCATTCTCTCATCATTTTTTTATTTAATATTTGTGTTTTGTGTTTTATTTATGTGTATATTATGCATAGATATTAAATATTCTTTTCTCTCGCGCACAAAATATTCCTTCTACAATATAATAAAATTTTATAAATTATTTATGTGAAATTTTCTTCATTATTCTCGTTTTTAATATATTTAATTTTTAAATTTAATTAGTTTTTAAATTTAATTATTTATGTGAAAATAGAAATGAATAATCGTAAAAAGAATGATTGCTTCTGCAATTTTCTGCGCCATTGTCGCCTTTGACAAAAACCACATTGGATGAATAATTGAGACCACGAAACAGATGCATGATTTTCGTAGTGTAAAAGTTTAACTGCACATCATTCTGTCGATCTATGTCAATCAAGATCCATTTCGAAATTTACGATCGTGTTCTCTCCCGATCGGAAGTGCATTTTTTACTGTCGGTACAAAAAAACATTCTAAAAAATACAAATGCATTATGCGAAGAACAGATCGTGTCGGCGGCAACTGCGAACAAGAGGGCGAAAAAGAACGGTTGAACTGAAGCGAATTTTATATACATATATATGGAAAAAGGGAGGATATAGAACGGATTTGCATATCATTTTGTATATATTCCGAACGCTGCCTCTTCTGCGTTTCGTATCGCACCCTGCTTTTGCAAAATTTGTTAAGGCAACCGCTTGCCTGCGAAAACCGTAGACGCGCTAAAAAGTATAAATTTCCGAGCCGATTTCATATTTCTTCTTGCCATACTAGATTTCTCGTATTATCGTTGCGCGATTCGGTATGTAACTCGTTAGTTTTAATGAAAATGCGTAGAAAATAATGTAATAATAAAAATATATTCCTTTACCATTATAGCATTGCATTACTCTGTGTTGAATTTATAATTTAGCTGGCAAATATAGAAGATACGGAGATTTATCTAACCTGCGCTTTTCTTCTCATTTCTACAGTTACACGATGTAATGATTAATAAGAAATAAACATAACGATGTTTATCAGTAACAAACTTATAAAAGTCATTAGGAAAACAAAAATGTTGAATTACGCGATGCGGTGATGGGCGCGATCGATGGGACGAGTGTTATCTTTGATATCACGTATCGCGCTTTTACACTTTCCCTTTTTTCGTTGACGTCAGATAGAAAGTTGTAATAATTCAATACCAAGACCATTTGCTCATCCACGTCGGTTAACCGAAAAAGAGAATTTGGAATGAAGAGATTTGACGCCTCCCATGGGACGCACTTCCTTTTTGCCAGATTTCGTTGTATGGAATTAGGCTAAGGGACTCGGGTCGGATCGTGTCGATGAAATACAACTCACGAAGGAAATGACACTGGCGCGTCGTAAAAAGATTTCTATTAAAATACGTTTCATACATGGTCCATCCACAGCATAAGCCGGCAGCGTGGGGAGAACCCAGTCATCCAAATTTCTCTCCACTCGTTGCAGAAGTCACGTGGTTTTCTGAGATAGTGCTAGACGGATGCGTCGAGTACTTAAGAAAATGAGAACTTTAATCATCGGCCATAGTATCTAGTTTCTTTTCGGTGAACGATGCTCCATTTCTTTCTCACAGAACACACGAATTCTCAAACCGAAACCTCAACAAAAACTACATACTATAACCATAAATTCTTAGGCGGATTCAATTTTTTTCATTAATATCAAATGATATTAAATGTATTTATACATTATAATGAAAAATAATACATTTACATCATTCTCGAATGATTAATTGATATATTTCAAAACATTTTTCAAGTTTTTTTATTATTAAAAAATATTTATTTAAAAAAAAAAAATATATATATATATAGTATTATATAAACAAATATTTGTTTTTTTCTGCTTAACCGTCAAATCTAAATATCCTAACGTGATCTGATTTTCACGATTCATGTAAAAATTGTTTGAAGAGAGAAACTAGCAATTCTTTCTCGAATCTTGCATTCGCAACTTCAGCGAACCATTAGTACCTGTCAGGAAACATACAGAGAAACGAGCAGGGACAAGCAGGAAACAAGGCGAAGACGTGGAAGGAAAAGAGAACGGGTAAAAGAGAGAGGGAAAGAACAGAAACATCTCGTGCTCGTAATATCCAGCCGTCTCTAGGATACAATGAAAGTTTGGACGAGACGCTCGTCCGGCCCGTCGGCTACCCCTATCCCTGTTCTTTTTTTAGCCGCGCTATTTGTCTCCGGACTTCTTCTTCGTTCTCTTCTTGAGCCAAAAAAAAGCGGCAGGCAGTGGAAACACGATGACCAAGGACACGGTCTGCCTCGAATAGTGTACGAAAAGCGCTTGTTCATATCCTTTCGTGGCGGCATATAGCGCCGTCAGGCAAGAGAATTACGGGTGGACAAAAGAATGAAGCAAATCTAAAAAAGCGAAAAAGGATGCACGGTCTGTTTAGTTCTGTAAATCGAAAAAACGAAAAAGAATGATAGTTTTTTTTATCACGTCACTGAGAAACGCACGCGACAGTTTATCACGATCAATTACGTGAGTCGCGGTTTTCTCATATATCAGAAAAAGTCCTGTCAATAAAGTTCGTCACTTGCTCGCGAAATTTTCATAGAAAGAAGAAATTTTTTATTAAGAAATCTCGATGATACATTTGTAAAGATAATCATTCAGATTATAACTCTCTGAGAAAGATTTCTCTCTCTCTCTCTCTCTCTCTCTCTCTCTTTTCGTTCTAATTTTTTAAATGTAGTTGTATAGGCATTATATATAACATACAATTATAATTAATAATATATGACTCTGTCATATATATATTGCCATATACATTGTCGTACGTCAATGTTCATTTATATATCTTGACATACAAATTGATAGGTGTAACATTAATGCACGTACCTCATGAAAAGATTCTTCTTGCTTGCATCTCATTGTTAGAAGAAATAGCATTTCTGCTCACGCGTGCATTATTCGTGCCGATAATTTACCGCGTCTGGCACATGCCGTCTTTCGTTAGCAAAAAAAGTGTGAAAAATCTCGACGCGCGGTCGTCATTACCTCGAGATTCGTCGCTCCTTCTCATTTCTTTCTGGCATGCCGCGATTCGCATGCTCGCTTTGGTCTTGGCACGCAGAAAGTGAATAGCAGACGGTGAATAAGCGAACAAAACGCGAGTCAGAAATAAAAAAACCGTTTGTAAAAGAAAACAAAGATGAATGACAGTGCGTGAAAAGCAGACGGCGAATGATGCGCGATACGAAATTTGAGATTGTAAGATGAGATTAGAATGAATATTTTGGTAGAGTAAAACTTAGAAAATACACTTTTGAAATAGATTTTCAAGGTTTATTTTTAATTAAAGAAAAACAATCTTATGTAAATTATTTTTACTTATACTCATTACTATGGAAAATTAGAACTTTAATATTTATAGGAAACATCCAGAATTAATCCATTAGATTAACTAAACTTCTCGATTATTTCAAGTAACTTATAGTAGTAAAATACTTTTAATTAAATATGAAATTATTTAATTGTGGAAGTTAAAATATTTTGCTAACAATTTGTTTATATAAACGTATTGTTGAAAAAGGATTACGCTAGTACAATATATATGTACATGCAACTTTTTTCTATTTTAATCCTCTTTCTCTACTACATACTACATACTCATTTGAAGTTTTAATGGATTTGTCTCAGTGAATTGTTTTGAGCAGTAGTGCTTCGTAAGCCGACAAAATTGAACTCGGCGATTGTATCTCATGATACGAATACTTTTAAATAATACAGCCGCACGCTCTTTGTTTATAAAAATAATGCTTTCAAATATGCGTTTCCTAATTATCTTCTACTTACAAAATGCAAAATAAAAATCGAAAAAAAATTCCTCTTTTAATATTTCATATAAAATTTATTCCATCTCCGCTTTTGATATAATTTCGTTCAATGCCTTACCTTAATCGATCTGAAATTCTATTATTAGTCGCGCTTTACAAGAATATCGCTTTTTCGCTCTTGTCGAAACGATGCCACCGATTCTCAATGTGACCTGACCAGGGCAAAACGGGACCTTCTGACCTGGTTTTCTCGACAGATGCCGTATTCGTTTCCGCTTGTGGCACATCCTTCGATGACAGAAGTGTCGATTTGCGTTGGTGCATCTCGCAACACTTTTCAACAGATTTTAAAAACAAGCCACGAAAGATTTTGCCTCTGCCATCGAGGAATTTGCAACATCGCGAACGCATTTGCATCGACGCCTCTCGATACGTTCTATTTCAAAGAGATGAATCACGACGCAAAGTTGACAGTTATATTATTTGCGGTTACGTCGAATTCACGTGTTCCACAATGCCTAATCTAATGCTTTCAACATAATCAATAACACTCGCGCGATAGCTATGATTATATTACTTCACATCATTAACAGCATAATGCAGGTCGCACGCGAACTACGTAACAATTTGTACAAGCATTGAACGCCAATTTCTATCCGTTGCTCGATTCACAACGCTATTATTCGTGATCAGAGACATGCGCATTTAATCGAATGTGTTATTAATTCGTATTATCAAAAACACGGTTTTATATCATAACTCAGTTACAGCATGATACAGTCAGGGGATGTAAAATAAATCTACTAGAGCAAACAAAGTTTAATTGACCTTTCTGTTAGTATGAAGATTTCAAAAATACTATTACAGGGAGGGAGAGACAGAGAGAAAAATAAATGTATAAAAAATATTACTAATTTTTTAAAAATTGTATCTACATGATTCTTGTGTGATCAAATATAAAATAAAATAAACTACAAACGTTTTATAAATATCCGTAAGGTATGAACATCAATATCAATATATATATTGATACAAAATGTAAAAAAAATTGTGGAAAATTTGATGTCCGAGCTTGAACGGATATTTCTACCGAACCTTATAATTGCCTCTCTAATTGTAGTAGAAGCAGTACGTGCGTGTGTACGACGACCAGTTCGGCGAGCTGGCACGAAAATTTTGATGCTCCGTAACTATCCGAATTATCATGTAAATGGCATTCTCCGGACAACACCGCGTTGTGTTTTCGTCCGGTCCGCAGCTCCTTGCGACAGCGATTTATGCACGAGGGGTACAGCCGGCAGATACGGTGCGTGCGCGGTACGTTAGTATTCAAGGATCGCACCGAATTGTACACGTATGTATGTATATAACACGCGCGTATGAATCCTTTGTACAGGTCCACGGCTCGTACGCGCATTATCGTTGGACGCGCGCGACGAATAATTGTTTCATTTACGAGTAAATTCAGTCGCTTTTAAACCGGCCACGACGCATCGCGAATGTGTATACAACTTATGCTGGTCATAAAATAATCTACCCTCGTTGACCGCATTGCCAAGCGCTCGCAACATCTGACACTTACATGTCTAAGAGATTACGAACAGATTAAATTAGCCGGACATATACAAAGGAGTGGATAAGGGTGAAATACGCGTTGCAATTAAGCAGACGAACTCGATTACGCGCGGTCGCTTATTGCAGCGAAGAATACGCGTTGCAGCCGATGCACTGTTACATTTACAAGCGCGATTATGATTTTTTTTTTTTTCTTCTCACGATCGACTACATTGGCGAGAATTGATATATAGGGAGGCAATTGAAATTCGAAACGAGGATGGTTCGGCAGAAAGACGCTCATCACGAACAAGTCGTAGAGCGAGATTTATAAAGTATAAAATATGTAATATTACTTTTTTTTTCACAATACATATATTTTACATTTTTGTTCGATTTTTTTTTAATATTTGCAAGGAAGGAAAGATAAATACAAAAATTATTATATAAATAGCTACTAGTTAGAGAGAATCCATTGCATTGTAATTTGGTTGTTTACCGCTTGACGTACGGTGTAATAAACCACGGACGTAATACGGTTCGCCTGGAACCGCCGAATCGGAAGATAATCAATTAGCAATAAAGCAATTATAAAAAAAATGATTACGTTATCAGAGGGGAATCTGTCGCGTTGTCGACAAAGTGAACTACTCAGAATTGCAAATGAGGAACTACTAAACTAAATGAAACCCGATCGTAGTTTTCAAATAATTTGTGTGTTTCAACAAAAATATTGAGCGTTTGACATTGTTAATTGTATAAGACAATTAAAAGATACATTAAAAATTCTGAAGAAATTTCTGTTAAAAATGTGTAAATAAAAAATAAAAAATTATTTTTATATAAATAAAAAAATTAATACAAAATAATATTATAAACAAAATAATTATTTAATGATAATTAAATAAAAAATGAATGTACTAAAAATTAAAAAGCAATTAAAATTTTCAATGATTTAATTAATTGCTCCGTTGATTAATATATATTAATAGGTATCATTGGCTTTATATATTATCAATGGAACAACGTATCGTTGCATTTGTTAGAGAAAGGCTATAACAAGGCCGCAAATTTATAATGATATTAATATTAATTAATGTACATCCCTATAGATACAATCCGATAAATTTTGAACACAACACCAATTTTATATCATAATCACACAGTTCTCGACCTTTTCTCATACTCATTGTCAGTACACTATTCTTTATTATAATCAAATATTATTGAATAGGTTAAGAGTGTAATGGTTGAGTTGTTATATATTTAAATTTTTATTTAAAAAAAACATTTTTCACAGATATTAAATTACTTGCTTTAAAAATTTATTGCTTCTATATATTCTCTACATATATGTTTTATATATACTTCACAGCGCAGTGCCCAGTTAACCAATTAGCATTGCGAAAAAGAGGCAATAATATTTGCGAATATCGATTTAACACGCCTTTTTTAAGAGTTTGCAAAAGAGAATTTGCAAAATAAGGATAATGTATCAATTATATTTTTTGACGACAATATATGTAATTATTGTATTTTTAATTACGTAAACCAATCAGAAACATTTATGCACAACTTTATTATCATTAAATAGCATGAATCATGCAAATTATTTGAAATATTTGTAATCTTTAAAAATGCCATCGTAACGCTGTTATTAGTAAAAAATTCCGTGAATATTGGTTCATCGGATTCTTTAACGCGTGTCAAAGATATTGTTTTATTTCTTATTTAATTCGTGAAAAATTATTTTTTTTGAAATATCATAAACGCTATTAAAAATTTCCAGAATAGTGCGAATAATACACTTTGTAAAAAGTCTTGCAATTATATAATATTGCTTTATCGAAAGTACGAACAAGGATATACTTGGTTATTTAAAATTTTCTTTGTGCGAAGTCTTCGGTGTAATTTATCCGAGGAAGGATATCGAAAAGTTTCGAGAGTTGTATACAGAAATACTACAATCGTTGCGTATAAACTATCGATCTTATTTCCGAAGCACTTTTGGAATAAAATTTAATTTTAGTTATAGATTGAATGCTATTTTTCTATCGAGTTGCAATAAATAAATCATCTATATATAGAACACTTATTTCATTTACATCGAAGATAGAAACTTTATTAATTCAGCAATTTAAATTCTCTTTCTTCATATCGCAAATATATTCGAATTTCTTACCAATAGTACACATTCAATGTAGCATTAAAGGATAAATTTCATAAAGAACATTGTCTCTTGAAATTTCACTATTAAATTTTTATTTGAATGGAATAAGAAAAGTTAGAGAGAAGGGTGGAATAGATCGTGGCTATGCACGCGATAATGCGATTAATGTACGATAGCTGATTTACTATCAGATGAGGTGCACAATCGTGAGGCATGAGTAGCCGATCAGAAGAGTTGCAACAAATTGAGACAAGTCGCATAAAAGCTGAAATTGCAGTGCGATAGTGTGAGCCGCTTTACATTATTATATAATATACGCAATATTTTCTAGATGTTAGTTTGAAAAAATTTATAATATAATATAAATCAAATAATTATATAATATTTTTAATAATTATAATACACACATATATATATATATATATATATATATATATATATATGAATCTTTATTGTCGGCTATACATTGAATATCAAATCTTAATTATATTTCCTTTAATGTATCCATTTTTTTATGCATCCGCGATGCTACTATTTATTACGAAAAAACACATCTATTTCACTGGAATGTATGGTATGGTTAAATTTTATATGTTTGAACATGTGTCAAATATCACTATTGCGTATTTATTCGATTTTCGTACGATTAAAACGCTTGTCATATACTACATCAAAAATATTTCGCGCGCGTAAAATTCATTCGCATATAAGGTTTCAAACGGTTTATTTGTGGATAAAGGACATATATCTTGACGCATACAAATCTGAATTCAACAAAAGCAATTTATATGCAGCCATCTCATTCTATTTTATTCTTGTACTATGAAAAGTGAACATTTACTTTGATATATATTTAAATTCTTATAATTAATCATATTTGATGAAGAAATCATTTAATTAAATATATATTTCGTTAATAGCAAGTTAATAGTAGTAATTTTTAATATTAAAAATTATTTAAGAGAAAAAAAGAAAAAAATATGTATATTATTATATTGAACGTAAAAATATTTAGAGTTTCTTTTATATTCCATAGGGTACTACACAGGATTCTAATAAAAAGTCGGAAATGTGGAAAAATCTATCCCTCTCAATACTTGATATATTTTTGTACGACACATGAAAAATTGTGAGTTCGAAAACGCGTAGGTTTATTCTATTATAATTATTCTTCGAACACTATAATTTATTTTGTGTGTATCATTATTTACACATATTAACTCTAGTTCCCCGTTTTTTCAAAATAAATTAAATAAAAATTTGAAATTAATTTATCTTTTACCTTAAATAATATGTGACTATATTGCAACGATAAATCTTAAAGCGCGTATTTCGGGTGATGTATACACATATAATCAAGAATCAAAGTGACAAGACTCAAAATTGTAAATTATTCTTTTGTCGCGATCTTTTTCTCTCCTTTTATAAGCAATAATTATTTCTTTAAAAATACTTAGAGTTTAATTATATTTCGTCCGATGTTTTATCGTTTGACTTTTTGACGATTTACATACGATTCGGATTGAGAACGCACAATAAAATAGTCGAATCGCATGTCCGAGTAATTAACGATAAATTCTGTAATATTATTAATTGTTTATTAAGTTAATAATTCAAAATATTCGTATTAATATTTAATATTTAATATTTCGCTATATACATTGTACGCAAAATATTTTCGGCTGCAAATTATTAACATGATATTCGGTTTTGGCGGCGTAAACATTAGCACGCTATTGTTTACGTGTTAGGACTTATGATTTTATCATTATAGCTAAATCATTCGCATGGCGACACTCGAACATTAATATAAATAGTACGAGACGCTCCGTCAAATTCCTTTTCTAAATGCGATCGCAACAAGTATCGGGAAATAATTTGATATAATTAATAATTAATTCTTTCTCTTTTTTTTTACTCTTTAGACAATAATTATTTAAAAATACTTAAAATTGAATACACAGATCCGAATAATTAACATAACGATAAGCTCCGTGATATATTAATCGTTTTAAATTCGTTTTATTAAATAATCGATCTATAATTTAAAATATTTGTATAACTTAATATTCCGTTTGTATACACGTCATAGTACGGAAAATATTTCGGCAGCGAATTAAGACAATACCTAATATAGTATTTAGCCTTGGCGACGTAAACATTGACGCGCGTAAACATTATTTACGTATCATATAATTTTGTGATTATTCGTACGGAGATACTTGAATAGAACTGTAGTGGGGCGAGAAGAGACGCTCAAATTCCTTTCTTACGTGTTTGTTATCATTCGCGCGGCGATACCCGAGCAGTAATGTAGCAGTGCGAGACTCCATAAAATTCCTTTCCTAAACGCGATTGCGAGAAGATTAATAATTAATTAATCGTCGGTACCGTCATCGTGCCGCGGACGGTTTTCGCGTCTTTCGCGTCGCGTGTCAGTACAGCATTGCCACGAGTCGCACAATGGCTCATATGTGGCACGCGCATTTGTGCGTTGAACGCACATTAGTGCGTCGTCGTTGCCGTCATCGTGCCGTACGAGCAACGATGCGTCGCGTTGTCGCGATACCGCGTTTTCGCGTCGTCGCGTCTTCGCGTTGAACTTTTTTATCTCGTTTTCACGATTGTCATCGAGATTCATACTTGGTTGCCGACTAAATGGGATGTCTCTCAGCGTTGCAATCGTTAATATATTAATACCTATTAATATAATTAATTTTATATTAATATCAATTAATATTAATACTATATTAATATTATTTATTATATAAATATTTATGTATTAATAAATTTAATATATTAATGCAGGAGCAACGTTAAAACGCCTCAGTATCGCGGCTGAGGTGAATGCCGGCCGCGTAGCAACGTATGTTCGTGCATAGTATAGATGCACGTTCGCGCGGTTAATCTTGAATTTCGGTTCAAGAATCGGTTGTGAGGGCACGTTCTGCTCCGACAAACGGTTAGGCCCGAATCGGTTAGAGTTCGGTCGATTGTTTTGGAATCGTCGTTCATGGGTCCCTTCTCTTGTACCGTCTAACAGCACATTGTAGCAATACTAACATGTTTGGCATTGGAGGAGTCGGCTGTATTAATTAGGTTCGATTTTTGCTCGCTAGAGAAGTTGATTTCCCGTTTTCTGAGTGATCTAGATTGTTAGCACTTAAGGAGGTGGGTATCTTCGTTCTCGACCCGTCTATCAGCCTTACGATAAACCCGGCTCAGTCTGTACGATAGAGACTTGGTGGTTCGTATGAAATCGTTCCTAACGAAATTCGAGTCGGCCCTCGATGGGAGCAGGCGCGGACCAAGAGTCGAGCGAATCCCATTCGCGTCGATTCCATCAATCGATTTCGTCTTCTTCCGCTTCCGCTTAATCTTTGCTCGAAGTAATCGGTGAATTCTCGACTTGTCGATTCGAAGTGTGATTCTCACGTGAAGCGGGGTTCGATCGTGCCGAAATTCGAAAGTGCGAGAGTGTCGTTCAAAGTATCGCGCGTATAAGTGCGGAAATAATATTTTAATAAAAGTGCGGGTGTGCCATTTAAAGTATCGCGCGTGTGAATCAATCTGAGAGGAGGAGGAGGCCTAGGAGAGGCATCGGGCACCGGTGGAACAACCCTGTAGTAAGTAATTTATTTGTATACTAATTATTTATTAATTGCGTACGTACAATTTAATCTAAACAATTAATCACATAATTTGACTTTTTATTTATATGATTTAGACAAGAGGGAATTAGAGAAAAAAATTTCTATATGTAAGCTATAATCTTGTAAAAATTTCTACTTTTAGATTATAGCTTGTATATGGAATTATTCGTAAAAGTGTTTTTTTTTTTTTCAAAAATTATAAAATTATTTTATTAATTTGCATATTATTGTATACATCGAATATAAAATTCAATGCATATAATAAATTTTTTAAAATATTTATTATTTTGAGCGTTGCTACAATTTGGATTTTCTATTTGGATGTTACAGAGCAACGTAGCGACTCTGATATTCTGAGAGGAGGTGGAGGCTTAGGAGAGGCATCCTGCACTAGCGGAGCAACCCAAGGGTAAGTATTTATTATGTGTATTCTGTTTGATAAAAATCGCATATGTGCATTAATTCGGTCTTTTTATTTCAACGAATTAAACAAGAGAAAATTTTAAAAAAAGCTTTTTACATATATTCTATAAAAGTTTCCATGTAAAAAAAAAGTTTTTTTATAATTTACAAAATTATTTCATATTTATATAGAGCTTTTTAGTATTGTACGCATCAGATATAAAATATTCCACACGAAATATTAATTATATTTTGGATATCGCTATAATTTGGATTTTACATTTGTATGTTACAGACAACGTAGCCTCAAGACCAACAACTCTGCTGTTGCGCATCAGTGCCGGTGAGTGATGAACTTTTACATATTTTGAGGTAACGGATTCGTAGATATTGTAGATGCAAATGCAGATTGTAGATAGATCCGTGGCCTCAAAATGAATGGGCTAGAATAGAAATTAAATAAAATAACTTTTAATAGATCTTTTCATTAAATACATTAAAATATATTACAAATACAATTGAAGATATAAATCAAAATAAAAATTTGAAAAGAATATAAAATATTTTGTTCAATTTGATAAATTTTATCTAATTTGTTTAATGAAAAAGGCGTTACTAATTTTATTAATCGTATAAAATAGTGAAAACTTGTTTTCATGTTGTGTCGATTTTAGCCTAATTTTTCATAGCCCATTCATCTATGTTATCATATCAATTAAAGTTTTGCTTTAATTGATACAAAGCCAAATTATTTATGTATTAAAGTATCTAAAATATAAATGTTTTATTAATTTTATTTTCATATAAATTATATATTATTATAAATAATATTATATTATTATATAAGAATTCAATCAATTAATTTTGATATTTTTATAAGAATTCAATCAATTAATTTAGATTAATAATTTGACATTGTATTAATTAAAATAAAATTATATTAAAACGATGCATGACAAACGATCGTAATATCTCACGACCATAAACGAGCGTAAAATTACGCTCATGCACCGGCGATAATAATTAGCCGGCAACGGAAGGAATTTCTCTCCTTCATTGCCCTCTGATAGAGATCGAAACTACATCTCTGGCTAGATGTAGTCAGAATGAATATGGCCAGGAAAGGTAGGTCCAACTGGCCCAACAGAAGCAATATACGGTGCATTCTATTAGGGCACGCGAGTAGGGCGCGCGAGTAGGACACGCTACTCGAAATTTCGGTGATCCCATATTCCCCTTGGCTTAGCTTAGAAAAAGTAGAGTTGTTAGAACTATTAGAACTATTTTAAATTAAGATAGGCATTCCTTAAGCATTTAATTTCTTAAGATTCTTCTCAAAATCTATTTTTTGGTCAAACATATATTCATGGTAAATTGGGTTTAAGTCTCAAAGCGATCAAACTTGCTTCATTCGAAGACACTAATATTTACCGTAATTATTATATATCGTAATTATTATATATTTATTATATTAACATTTTTAAATAAAATGGAAGCAAAAAAGACTAATCGAGAGAATATAGAAAAAATTGATTTCTAAGAAACTGAAGTCTATCCTACTATAATTTTCCTATAATTTTGTCCGTAATCTTTTATTTTTTAAAGAGTTTTAAGCATTAGCAGCACTAATTAATTCTTTCATGTTCATATGATTACCCGATGATAGATATATTGTCAGGTTTTCGCAAAATGTCATACAAAAGAATCGAGACATTTCTTGCAATATTAGTTAAAAAAAATTAAAAATATCTTTTATATCTTGTGAGATGCTTCCTCAAAAAAATCTACTTCTTCCAATACCAGAATATCTTTATACAATATACGAAAGATTGTAATTTCTGAAACGCCATAATCTATTTTATTATGATTATTATATTTTCCTATAGTTTTAATCTTGTTCTTTCGAATTCTTTCACATTTATATGATCGCCCAATGATAAAAATACCGTCAGATTTTCGCAAAATATCATACGAAAAACGGCGATATCTCTTGTAATATTTTGGTTGGAGCATAAAAATTAAGATCGAAATTCGAGTTGATTACGCTTCACGGGATTTCATCGCTTATGAATTTTAAAATATAGAACATGTTTCAGTAATTATCGCAACGGATAAACGAATGTAAAATATGTAATGAACAAACTTCGAGATATAATGATCGATCAATTAATTAACAATTACATTTCCTCGAGAAGTGGTACGAGCCTAAAAAAGCCGTGTCACGCGGATCAAGAGTTAGGTGCCGAGAGGTTCGTACATGAAATCCAATATCCAATCTGCGTTTTTCCTAACGACGAGCTATAGGACGAGCTGCGCGAGGATGGCGCGTAAAACAGCGCACGACTGGCCGAGCGCCAACTTGGAAATAAAAATCGCCAATTCCGTTCGTTAACGCTATCGACATTTTTATATCCCGGTGCGTCTCGCGTTGACCCGGCTCGACAGAGACGAAAAATCGGAATAGGACTTTTCGACGGATGCATTCGTCGGTCGCAAATGACAAAAAAATTGTCGAACTAACCGACGCGCCATTCGAGCTTTCATACAGGTTTATTTGTTTCGTATGTGCAAAGTTCGCGGCCAAATCCGGCGATTACGCGAGAAAAGAATTTTGTTATCCTGTAAAATTTTGATACCCCGCATACATATGTCAATAGTGTCGAGAGCGGGAAGAAGATTACACGATCCATAAATGTCTATGGTATATGTATAAAAAGTACTTTTACAATCGTAAAAAGTCACTCTGTAATGTATAAAATATAACGGATTGCATTTATGCTCGGATTACAATACGCGAATCAAAATTATAGCATCGTTATATTACGAATATTACATATTTTTATCTATTAATTTTATACCTGGAGATAGCAAGTTAATTAAATTCGAACAGTTTTACGCGAATGTAAATTACACGCATATTTTAAACAGTGAAAGCTCTGATATTCTGATACTAAACTATTCAAGTTTACCGTACTATTGCATAACAATATAACGTATATCGTTCGCGTACAGTTCATATTACCAGCAAAACACACGTTCGATGCTATCGTCGAGAGTATTGAAATCATTACGTATTGAATCCATCAACGGAGCGACCGCACTTGCACTACGACTATTCATGCATTTTATTTACGAGTGTTTCATCAATACCGTATCATCCATCAAAACTCATTATATTTCCTCGTTGCATAGCATCATCCCAATATAAACGTTGTAAATAACGTTGGCCTCATTGGCGTTTTACGTACAAGTGAAATTTATTTTCTCTTTCCCTCCCGACTTCGAATTATATCACGCGCGCGCGCTTTCTCGTTTAGAGAAAAAACGGTCGAAGATCCATAACCGAGAAACGTAATCACCGTAGTTCCGGGCATCGGGACGGCTAAAAAAAAAAAAAAAAATATCGAACGGAAGCGAAAGAGAGCACTGGATCCACGTATACGCCTCGCAAATACTGGCGAAATAATATGCGGTCGCGGATCGGAAGCGCACTGAGGTTGCGCTCTCGGCTTATTGGCGACGTGAGTATACGTTCGCGGAAGAGATCGCCGATATACGCATATAAATTCGCTCTTCTATCGGTGCTAATAAATCCGCCAAACTTTTGCCATTACTTTGAATAACTTGTTTTGCGGTGTACCAAGCTCCGAAAGATTGCTCCGGACCGGAAAGATTGTGAAACCGTTGAGTACATTAAAACGTAAAACGCACAAGATTCATCAAATTTATTCAACTTCCGGGGTCGGACCGATCTCTCACGTATCTGGATATAACAGTATCTCTACATCGGACGGTGTATCTTAATAGCTGTGGATACTATTGTAACCGCCGCGCAAGGTCGATTTGACCAAATTTAAACTGTACGCGTAATGAGTTCAAGAGGTCTTCGTCGATTGCTCGGAATAATGCATGCCGCAGAATTGCAGTGACTGTCCGAAACACTGTTTCCGTTGGTATTCATGCACGTCTGGATTGATTGCTGATTCCTAATTGTTCCTAAAGTTACTCCCCACGCGCTTCAACAACCTGCCCAAGAAGTTATGGTCCACCCGGCTGTGTTTACGGAGCCTTGACGTGACGCGGGATACACTGTACTCACTGTCTGACATTAACTAACTAACCGTTGTATCATCAGCCGGCTACAATTCTCCAAAGATATCTGTTCTTGCCAATTAGTTGAGTTAGAATAGTGGCCTCAATCAAAGTTGAATTGAACAGCGAGTTCCATCTCGATGAATGCTTATATCACGTATTCTCGAATGACAGATATTAGAGTGGGCCACGCGCGAACAATATAACGCGATCACTAATAAATACTTAATCTGGAGTCTTTTTTGATAAGAACATCAGTATAGAAAAATATTTATTTTCAAGAAAAATGAAACAAAAAATATCTTTTGTGTGAGAAATTTCAACTTTTTAAAAATAAATATCGCTTATAAAATATTCTTTATAAAACATTGACAGACACATTTTTTTCTCTATAGTAAAAATTATATATATTTATTCTTAATGTAAAAACAAATGTTACGTTTTAACTTTCTACGCGCACATATAGAGAACATGAAATGAACGACAAGAATTATAAAGCAGACAACCAGTTTGTTGTGTACAACAAAGTTATAAGAGAAAGGGACAGAAGTTGTTTTGAGTTATACTTTGAGATTCAGGATCGTCGAGGTAGCTCGCGTGTACAGTAACACCGACAACGCTTGCTTGTAATTTACCGTGAATTTGCACTGCAAAATATTCAAACTTCGTTATCTTGACACAACGTTCGCTTCCTTTACGCACTTCCTTCGGAGCAAAACAGATTATCTTGTACATACAACAATTTATTATGTAAATTCAAACATTTAAGGCAACACAAACATCGTTCTTGATATTTGTGAACTCGGATTATAAAAGTAAATTCATTGTTTGCCTTGTATTTTTATTTTGAAAAATATGATTTAACCGTAGTTACAATTTCATTGGCAAGATGATATTACCGCAATATATTTCAGTTTTAAAACTGCAGCAGAGAATTGGTATGTTAAAATTAATCTTCCGCGGACGTATCCTATTTAAATTTTATATTAATGATAAAGTATGTAAAGAGTGAAGGGATGCGTTTTTTAAATTAAAATTTTTATTTATATCTGCGTTGCAACAAATAATGAGAAAGCACAGCATAAATATATATGTTACCACTTGGAAATGTGTCGTTTTTATTCCCAAGCGCTTTTAAAAGATTGCAAAATCTCATACACGCGAAACTGTTCAATGTTTTTTTATGCAGGATAGTTAAATTTAATGCTGATCAAAAATTTCTCAAAGTAATCGAAGGATATCCAAAAGATGGTCTTAAACAAATGCTCCTCTAGAGAATATCGTTCCGTCTTACTTAGAAGAAAGAAGTATTCGAAGTAATTTTTCCAAGAGACGAAAAGAAAGGAATTTCTTAATGCGACTCCCGAGAAAGGATCAGAATGCGACCGAGTCACTTTCCAAAGTCGCTGTACACGGCGGAATTAAATCCAATAGTCGATTCCGCACTCGGCTGTTTACGAGTCGAGCGGTAGCTATGGCGCGATTGAATTTCCCTAGAAAAACTTGGCATGAAAAACACGATTTCTCGATCGGATACTGGCAGCTGGCGAAACAGATTTGGAAACAAACGCGATGTAGAACGACGTTGAGATGATTTGACCAGCTATACGAGAAATAAAAGAAAAGAACAAACAACGAAGAACGCATCTGTACAGACGTGAGCAGCAACGACAATTAGCGATTCTCATTACTCGGGATATCTTGCGTGCTCCAAACTAACTTAGGATTAAGAAAGCTGAACAAAACAGCTGTTTTTTTCCGAGAACGTCTCGTGATCCCAATGAGGATACACGACGAGGGTAAGAAAGCGTGCCCGCGTGGATGGACGTCGGTAGAAGTCGTGTAAAAGAGACGCGCAAGCAATGCGGGTGAAGTAAAAGCAGAAGAAGAGGGAAAGAAAGAGGAATAAGAAGAGCGCCTGGAACCGCTATGGGATCTCCGTAGCGATTTGTTCACAGAGGTTTGATTTATAAGTCTGTGAGAGCCGCCGTGGAACGAGGGAAAAGGAGAAAGGAGCTGTAGTACGCCTACACTCCCTCCGGCGTTTCTTCGTTTGCCTCGAGAAAGAGGTATAGGAGGGAGAGGGTCGACGAGAGGGATGAAAAAGGAGAGACGGAAGAAGCGCGGGTAACAGAAGAGTTTCGAAACGATCGCCGGCCCGTGGTTTCACTTACGGATGATGCATTGCCCCGTAGTCGACTTCAGGCACAGAAGGATGGAACCGCGGTAATGGATTCGAAATGGCTGGAAATAGTCGGCCGCTGTCACCGAGCCACCTTTCTCCTCTCTCTCTTTTCTTCTATTTCCATCTCCTTTGATTATCTTCATCTCTTCTTTCAACCCCCGTACGAAACTCGCGGCACGCGATGTATTCCCTCGAAAACAGATCGTGAAACTTCGCAAGATTTTCGTCTATTTTTTGTGCTTCTGAACTTTCGCTATCGCGTGAGCGGGATATGTTCAAGAAATAAACCGCTTATCATACTGAGTATTCCGGGAAAAATATCTATCGATATAATTTCAGGGTTAAAGTTGAGATTTTTATATATATTCCCTTTCTAAAAAAAAGCGTGAAATCTCGAACTCGAATATATCGAAGCGTTGAAGCCTCTTTTCCGCGATGCTGATTAGCTGTCTCGCTTGTGCGCTGCGACTTGCTTCATTTGTATTATTTGCAACTGTCACATCGTGCGAATTTTGACAGTTTGACAATTTGTGAATGAAAAAGTTAAAGTTAGGAAAGAAAAGTTAAAAAAAATTAGAAAATGTCCTTAAATAAAAGCGCGCACCTTTGTTGTTCTAGCTTTCAAAATAATTGATTTTTATTAATTCTAAAGCGTGCTTTTTTATTTTTGGACTGCATTCAAAAACGAGATACAACAAAAATAATGATTATATATAAATTTATCAAAAGCGCAATAATTTATCAAAGATGCATTAATTACGAGGTACAAGGAGCTTAAATTGAATTTTTATATCCATTTCTATACTTAATACACTTTACGATCGCAAAGTACCACGGATCTTAGTACGTGCGATGCAGTTGTGCGGACGCTCTTTTATGACGCCTGTGGTATCCATTGTCGAACCGCGGAGAAATCGTGATTCTAGGAGGCAGTACTCTCCGTGCACCGAATAATCGTCTAACCGACAGCATATAAGAGAGAGTTTGTTATAAAAAAAATAGTGTTCTTAATCGAAATAGTTTCTCGAGAAATAATACCTCTTAAAGAATCCGTAATTCTAGAGCCAGATATCATACTAATCAAATTTAAAAAAAAAAAAAAAAACGAATTTATTTTCTTATAAAAAATATCAATCTCTTTTTTAAAATCTTTGTTTTGATAGAATAATTTTTTTATGCGCTCTCTTATTGGGTGTAGATGCCGATTATGTCTCAATTATATTTCTAATAAAAATTGCTACGCAAATAAGTTTAGCTAATACAAAATTAATTGAATAATTATT
This sequence comes from Polyergus mexicanus, assembly GCF_030449975.1. Lineage (NCBI taxonomy): Eukaryota > Metazoa > Arthropoda > Insecta > Hymenoptera > Formicidae > Polyergus > Polyergus mexicanus. The sequence continues at coordinate 10,041,143 of NW_027223325.1, forward strand.
GATGAATTGACTATATATATATATATATATATATATATATATACATGATTAATAACGCGATAAAACAATCGTTGCATCAAATTATATATGAATGACAAAATTTTAAATATAATACATTGTTTAAAAACAGAAAATATTTAATATATAATCTCTTGGAATAATTTTAGATGTTATTATTTATTTAGAGACAGAATTTGACTTAGCTTCGAACGTGTGTGTTATATTGTCTCTCTTTCTTTCCCTCTTTCTCTCTCTCTCTCTCTCTCTCTCTCTCTCTCTCTCTCTCTCTGCGTCACGTAATATATTATACAACTTTATCCGAAAATGTACGACAAAGATTCCCGCTGATCTTTCAAATCGATAGTGACTTGGATGTTCGACGTGTCGCCTGATTCTATGGACACTGGAACGCTCGTGTCACGTGACTTGAATTCCGAATGACACATGAAAGCCGATACATCGATGTCTTTCACCCCTCTCTACCCTTTCTTTCTCTTCTCCACTTTCGTTCGCTTCCCTATCGTAGATACGAGCGTGAAGCGAATCAATTTAGTCCGGTCAGCATAGATTCCACATCAAGATGAGTTACGTCCGTCTACGAGCAAGTTACGGTCCACGCGGACGCAAAACTATTTCAGAAACTCTCAACTGTGTGTACATAGTATATACACATATGCAGTATCGAATTTCTGAAATTTTCATTCCCGCTCTCGTGTAATGTAATATTTTATTAAATATGATCACATCCCGTAACAGAACGGTCAAGTCCATTATTTTTAACTGTACATTGTGAAAATGGATAGCACATGCTCTGATATAGAACACTTTGTGGAATCCAGTTGAAATATATATATATATATATACTATTATATTATATTGCAAATATAATTTATGTGGAAAATTCTCTTGTAAAAAATAAATTATATATTAAATAATGTACTAGATTAATTAAATGATATAAAGATAATATTTGCGATATAATTATATGTATATAGAAACTAAGAATTATAGATTACACTTTTTTTGTTTTACTAATCGTCGTTTTGCGCTTCAAGACTTTGAAATATTTAAAGGCCGTATCGATCTCGGAGTCTTTGCGCATATAAACTATCGTTTAAACTATCTTTTACATAGCTGTAATTTGTAGTTATATCGTTAGAAACAGTTTAAACTCTTCGACCAGTTAGTCACGAATTAGAGATTCCGAATTTAATCGTGGATTACCGCAGAGAGTCAGTTTCATGAAATGCACGATGTATCTGCCAAAAGCGGCAAGTTCTCCCAGCGAACTACATTTTCAGATCCTTTGCCTTTGACGAAAAGCAACCAAATTGATGTGTTAAATTTCGCATAATGGGGCTTGTAATATTGATTCTTCGAAGCGCATTATTCTAAATATTTAACAACAATATATTCTCTCTTTTCGTTGTATTCATGTATGTGGTAGACACTTTGTAAATTTAGTCTTTTTGCAAGAAGCTTAGGTTTTCTACAAAACAAGGATTTAACACTTTGTAAAAAAAATATTAATTTTATTTGCAAAAAAATTATGTAACTTTACAAAAAACATGCGATAAACCTACATATATAAGTACAAGGTTTTGTGAAATACATTTTAAAATATATTGATTAAAGTTATTTTTAATTCTAGACATAAATAGACGTATTGGTACAATTAATTCAATACGAAATTATTGATTATCACTATTGTATATCGTGTTGCAAAATTTTGTTATTTTTTGCTAAGAAGTTTCGCGAAAGTTACAGTTTCCACAAAATTCGTCGAAAAAAAGATATTAACTTCTTGGCAACATTTAGCGATCATTGCACGTTCAACATAGCTATTCACGCTGCGTCTGCGAGAGCAAATAATCGTTAACACGATCGAGCGTAAATAATTGTTCCGCAAGTTTACTGTATATCCTAGGTAAAACATCCGCGCGATCGATTGCCAAAAATACGAAACGGAAGTGCATCCTGTTTGCTCTAGGAGAAAAGTTTCTCGCAAAACCGCCAATCCGATCGTGCCAAGTGACCAATATCGTAAGCTTTTAACGCGATAATTTAAAAAGGCACTCCGCCAATGAGGGGAATCAATTCTCATTGTGCAGCGGGAGTAGAACGAAAAGGTCTCTATTGCGCATTCCGCACCTGGCTTCGCGTGGCCCTTTTGCTGAGAAAAGCGAATGGATACCGAACGGTAAAGAAGAAGGAAAGAAAGAAGAGAAAGACCGTGAAAGAGTAACTCACCCCACAAATGTTCGCAAAGTGGTACCTCGTTACCTTTGTAATTGCTCGCCGCGGACGCATTATCGAAAGATTCCTTTAATTATGTGACTATTCTTTAGCAGCCGATGCGATTACGACGTTATACGAGTCCCGTTCTCGTCTTCCGTTTCTACGGTGAAAAATATATGCGATCGTGGAATTTCGCTTACGCAAATACTCACGCTAGTACCTATGTAAATAGTTACATTTAATCCGCTAAAATGTCATGGAATGGAGTTGCCACCAGGATTCTTCGCTAGGTTTATGTATATTTGAGAATTTTTTCCCGCTTTACATTTCAACGCTGCAAATGGCTAAAAGTGAATTGCGATTACCTTACAAGAGACGTGTCCTCTACAAAATTTACAATTTTTTTCACGTTCACTTTATAATCGTATAACCCGATATTAGAATAATGTTTCGGATATTTGTATGAAATGCATCGAATATTTACATAATATAGAATATTTACTTAAACCAGTATGATAGTGAAATAGGCTTACACCAACGTTGTAATTTGCCAGTCGAACTTATTACGGCGGCGGTATTAACAATCAATTTTTCATCATTCGATTGCGGAATTGTTTGCTTTCGAGCGGTACCCTCGAGAGGTCATTAGTTTTCAAACGCTTCGTATTTCCGTTTATTTGTCCCCATTTCTGCGCCATGGTGATTGCACAATTATGTTCTAACAGGATTTTAATTTACCCGCTGACCAAATCTACGCTGTGCGATATAAATCCGCCATACGCGCGACTATTGCACACACAGTATTACACGCCACGTGCAACTACCACGGCGATGCACGAAATATTTCTAACACATCGCACTGTGCTGCAGTTATACGTTGTTACATGGGTTCTGCATTTTTTTCATTGCAGGATACGAGACGCGTGTATTTTTCTTTTTTTTTTCTTTTTTTTTTTGGCCAAGTAATTACAGCGAACGCATCAAAAAGTCGCTATCCAGAGAAATAGAAAAATGTAAACATTTTTAAATTGCATTTTTTGTAAAAGTATATTTTACGTTATTAAGCATTAAATTTCTTATTTCTATAATATTCCGTCTTTTTTTTTTATTTTAATAATTAATATCAGGATAGTTCAGCACGATTAAATTTATGTTCAATCGTAAAATACAGTGAATAAGGAATTTAGAAAACTATTATTATATATTGCTATTTTAAATAGTTAAAAAAATTAATGAAATAAAACTATAAATTAAAAACGTGTGCAATTGAAAATGAGTAGAATATGTAAGGTATTACGCGCCGTGGTAATTAATTCAAATCCTACTAAATCTTGGAAACTATCTTCGTGGGTAGTAGAGCTCACTGCTGCTGCGCCTCCGCGGTGCAGTTCGAGCAATCTGTCTGCCGTTTCTTCCGATTTAACAAAGTATGACCGGCAAAGTTTATCCGAGATTAGGCTTCTTGCGAGGAACGATCGTTACACTTCGCGTGTCGGTTGCGTTGCTCTCCTAGTCGAAACCTGTGTTTGTACTTAGTACGGAGATTGGATGCTATATTATCAGGAAAGTTGTTTAACTCACGCACTTGCAAAACGCGCGGTTATCAGTGTGTGCTTGTATCCGTACTGCGTACACACATGCAAGTGTAATTATAGCGGTTTACAGAAAAATACAGCGTGCTTAGCTCTGGAGCACCAGAAACGATGTGGCCATTAGATATAGAAGCTGTAATCAACGCAAGATATATATTCCGCGTCAAACATATTATGCTTTTATCGTTAGATAAGCTCGTATTTGATATTGTTTGTACGAGGCACACACGGGGGATAAAATATTTAATAATAACCTTATGCATATATAAAAATGTATTATTAATCATTTGCGTTTTATGAAAACGGTACACACTGTCCTTACGCGTTTATTCTCTTTTTGCGCGAAAATAATATCACCGCATCTCAGAAACGCGCAATTAATCCTTAACATGGAAACTATTCACGAAGGAACTTCATGAATCAAAAACTCACGCGATTCCGCAGTTTCACGGCGACGTGTAAAAGAGCCTTTCGAAAGGCCGGTACGACGGCAACTAGGTATGCAATTATTATCCTAATTCGAATCTAGCGTGCACCGGATACCAATGTCGGTGAAATCAAAGGATTGCAAACGACATGGCGTGTCACGAACGCAACTTCCGCCCGGACGAGTGTTCCGCTTTTCTTAACGGTTCTCATCGTTAATCTTCGAGAGCGGAGCTTCGTGGCGCACGTTAATCAGGAACCTCGCGATCGGAAAAATAATCCACTATAAATCACGCGAAATACAGATATTAACACAGATATAAAATTTATAGATTAAATCTTTTTTAATTATATATTATAGTTAAAATAAATTATGCTGAATTAATTACAATGCTAATTATAGTAATATAGTAATATTTATCTCTAAAATATATGATGCAGCTAAAATTATTACATCACGATTTATTCGATAATACAATTTCTCAAACAAAATTAAATTTATTAATAATCCAGTTTTTACTTTTATCACTTTGTAACGCAAATTTTCTGCATTTTTATAATACTTTATACTTGAATAAAATCTATATAATGTATTATAAAAAATTCAAAAAATAAAAGGTATTGCAATAAAACTTTTTTTGTCATAAAGAATAAGGATACTAATAAAAAACTGAAAGCCCTACATTCTCGATACGACAAAGGTATCTGATTTTCCGCAGCCAAAATGAAAATATTACGATAGTCTGATAGATCGTTGCCCCCGAATCTATGAACCGGTTATGAAACCGCAAGTAGCTGTTCGCTGAACCGTTTCCTCCTTCCCACTTTGGTGGGTTTGCACTTTAGGAGAGTAGCGAGGGAAACGTATGGCACGCTAGGGAAACATCTACTTTGATAGTAGATTTCATCTCATCCCTTAGTTTCTCAATCGACCGTTTTCTTTACTTTCCTCTTTCCTCTCTCTCTCTCTCTCTATATATATTATCTGATCTCTTTACAATAAGTACTAATCACGTTTGAAGTCCATCGTTTTTCTGCAACAATCTGAATTCTATTATATAGCGATCATTTAGAAACTAATATTTTTATAATCGGTGTTACTTTGCATACTTACATATAAATGATATATACACAGTGCATCTAAAAAGTCCGGGGACTGATTTTTTTCTGGACACACTAACTGCGGTATCTCTTGGCCTATACTGGATCTATGATGCCTCTTAAGTTTTGCCATATTTTTTTTTGCCGCCATTCAATCGATAGTTTAAAGTTTGCGTGCGTTTGAAATTTAAAAAAATTTTCAACCTTGTCACGATTTTCAAAATGGAATTTTGATTGTTTTATTTTAAATGTGAAAAAACTGCAACAGAAACATATTAAATAATACAAGTTGCATTTGAAAAAGATTGTCTAGCAAAAAGTAAGATGCATCTTGCATCATTTAATATGTTCCTGTTGCAGTTTTTTCACATTTAAAATAAAACAATCAAAATTCCATTTTGAAAATCGTGACAAGGTTGAAAATTTTTTTTAATTTCAAACGCACGCAAACTTTAAACTATTGATTCAACGGCGACAAAAAAAATATGGCAAAACTCAAGAAAAATCATAGTAACTAAACCCAGTGTAGGCTAAAAGATAACGCAGTCAGTACGTCCAGAAAAAAATTAGTCCCTGAACTTTTTGAACGCACTGTGTGTATTTACGTAATATTAATGTAAATGTTACATCCAATACGTACAAATGTATTTTGAATATATATTTTCCCATTATTAATTCTCGCTGAATGTATTCAGGATCACGTCCGCTGAGTATGATTAAATAAAGATATCACGTGCGAGGTGCTCGTTAAAAGCCATTAAGAGAACCATAACTTTATTACGCCGTTGGGGTAGCAATAAAATAAGCTTGTCGCATCTCTTATTCCATATATGTGCTGACAAAAGTTGACTTTTTAAATTTTTATCAATGAATCCATAGCGAGAGTTGATATGTTTGAAACATATCGTGTACAAAATATTAAATATTGCAATGTGTAATAGCCGACTGAGTTTCAATTATTTTAACAATAAAAGAGGATATAAATATACTACCCCGTGTAATCTGAACTTTAAAACATTCAGTACTTTTAGACGATACAGAAACATCACAGATATGGAAATTAAATAATAACGGTAAAACATTTTATATGATCGGTATTCTATTCGCTACGGTCATTGACAAATATATTTCTTTCTTAGCACCCAATATCGCGTTTGTTTTATTGGCACGGTCATGGCGCACGGACGAGCTTTATCCCAATCACGATAGGTTTAATTGAAATATCGTGTTTCGCGAAATATACGCCGCTAGCCTTTGTTGCAATGCCACGCTGATAGCTCGATCAGTGTGGAAAATAAAAAAAAAATACGAGAAATAAAATACGAAAGGGAAGTTTGGCTCGATTAAGCCGGATAGTTTTTAGAAACGCGCCGGTCACAAGTCTTTTTTTCACCAAGCAATTCTTCAATATTTTGGAGATGAACCAGTGACGTAATAAAATGCGGCACGGAAGGAAGCGCATCTATATGGATATATAAAGGAGCAAACTCCTCCTTAAACTTTCCTGCAAATACCTAGTGGTCTCGAGTTCCGAGATCACGCGATCCTCAAAGGTGTCGTAATGGAGAAAAAGATCGGCATGCGTTACAGCTTATAGCACATGACTTTCGTAAATGTTTAATGAATCGTGCGTATACATCACCCTGTGATACGCAGATATATGCTTTCGCGTGTTGCTTTCGTGCGGGAGAGAAAGTTTACGGACAAAGAAAATTGTGCTATCTTGCAGCAAAGATGCGATCAGTGTCGGAAGATGTCGAGATGTCGAATTAATAACCAGTCCATATACGCAAGATCCGTTTATCTTGCATTTCAATCGCGATCTCGCGTAATTTTATACGCGATAATTAATACCTTGCGCTATAAATCGATATATCGTGTCGGTTTAAAATACAAGCGATGCGTAGAACGCGCTGATTCGCGATATATTAAATTGAAAATATCCACGATACGCACGTGTATATTTAATTAACAGTCTAATTAATCAGGTATTAAAATATACTCGTGCGATACGTGCCATAAAATATCGAAATATTCTCCGGTGCAAAAGCGGCGACCCACAGCTGAGCGTAACGAGAAGATTTGCATGTGACGTTCATAATTAATACGGCTAACGAGCGTCTTTCTTTTTTATATATATATATTTTTTTTTAATTTTCATTAATTGCAAGAAACGTGCTGAATAGCGCCATTGGAGGCAGAGCGCGTTCCCTCTTCGAATGCAGATATTATCGCCGTAACGTCGTCGCAACTCTCGATAATCGTGCAGCGTTAAACACTTCCTTCCTGCCGGGAAATGTTTATGCCGTCGTATTTAACGGGATGTTCCGGCAAGCTTTTTACCGGCATGCCCACGATACGCTCGGCCGCGAATAAATTCGAACCTTTCCACGGCTGCTCGAGCCACACGACGGCCGGCTTCGAATTTGGTTTGCTAATTTTGCCGACCACGCGGACAAAAAGGATGCACCGCGCGATGCACCGTGAGGAATATCTTTTCGTGTATACATCCCCTTGTTGGCTGTCGGAGAAACGGTGCGATCTCGTGCCTGTCGCGGCTTGGCAGATCCGCCAACTTCCACTCGCGAACCGCCTAGCTCCCGCTATTGTCAAGAGAATCCATAAATCTGTCGTTGCATTTGCCTAGCGTCGCGAACGAGGAGCACGAAGGGAGAAAAGGAAGGTGACGAAATATCCCAGAAATATCGCTAGAAATCCAGCGGGACCGAGCAATCGGAAGCGATCAGATAACTTCGAACGGAGATGTGGAAATCGTCAGGAATAAATCAGTGCAGTTTGCGTGAAACTGCTATATACGTATAAAATAAGAGAAAAACAGTAATTCATATCTTTCACATCTTTTCTTTAATACTTTGATTGATCTCACGTTCCGACATCCATAATGACAAAAAAGTGAGACGTAAAGTTTTTAAAAGAAGATATATCGTAACATCATCTTTGTATATATTTCATTTTTGATCATAAATATTCTTGCGTAAACGTGTCGCGACAATAAATTTATATTAATAGCATGATAATTGCACGATTGTCTTCCAACAATTATAAATACAGGAAATAGCGATATGTCATAATATTGCGTAACACATAATGGTAGTTTCGTTACCTATTTGAATATCTTCGAAACATTTATGATTCTGCTCGATGAATATTGGACGTGCATCGAATCTGTCGCCCATATGAGTTTACAATTCGCTTCATGTCCTAATGACGCAATGTCTTTGACGCAAATCATGATAATTTGAGCTTATCATTTGTATGTATTTCTTTCTGATAGAATGCTTCAATATAAGTATGTTATAAAGACATCAATGATAATCATCAATTCTGCAGAAGAATTTTAAACAATGCGCCATTAAACTTGCGATGTATATGGAAAAATAATCCTTTTTCGGATGAATCATATGACAGATAATTTCGCAGGAATTTCGATTTGATTAAATTTATTGATCTAGCAAATTTTTTAATATACGCTCTGATTTCGCATATATATCATTTAGATATGAATAAACAATGTTTAGGAACAAATTAAGATCTTTGATCTATATTTTTGATAATTTTGGGAAATTCTAATATTGCTCTAAAGAATTATTCTTCCGAAGCTATTAATAATAACAAATAACATTCGCCACATAGTTTTTAAAAATTGCGACGCGCTAAATTGCAATTATTTTCTCCTATTTACAGACGGAATGTCCATTATTCTAGATATTTGCGAAAAATGAATATATTTACGATGCGAAATGAAATCGAGGGAAGCGTCGACAATGATACAAGAGAAAGGGGGCGATGGTATAAGCGATACATGGCGAGAGCGAGTAGAAAAACAGGAAGCTGAACGCCGAGGGTACAGAATTGTCTGTGCAACGGTGTTTATGCATCTCGTACGTATTTCTGCCGCGATTTTCACACCCGTGTATATCCGCATATATTCGAAATATCAATATTCCATTTTCGTGTCGCTCGATATTCGTGCCGGACGGACGCAACGACGGAAAGAGTCGGAATTTGCAATACGTGTTTCCGGGTGAGGCGTGTTTCGCACGGATTTCGCTTCACCCTCACTTATATTATACTGGTTTGCCATCGTTTCCAACGTCACTATCATTGAGTTGTTTTCTCATCAAGTCATTCCGCGTTACAGCCTGTACATGTTTTATTTTGTACAAAATGTAAATAGTATAAAATATATTTTGTCCAAATTATACAATTTTATGCGCATAATCTCTCAGGTACGTCATGGTTGCGCACAGATTTTACTATTTAATAAAGTTTGAGAATAAAATCGATTTTTACGTAATTATATTCTTCTCGATTTCGAGAGAAAACATGATAATCGTTATTACTCGTGTTAAAATTAAATTTGAGAGAGAGAGAGAGAGAGAGAATTTTACGGAAATAAAGAAAGCTATCGCGGGAAAGATCGCGCGGGTTAATGAGCTCGTCAAAATTTTAATTCTGAAAATGACATGATATCTTCCGCGGACAGATAATTAATGACCGCCTGGCAGAAACAGCAATTGTCGTATGTTGGCTGTTCATAAGATAATGGTCTAATTTAAACGGGACCGTCTACTTTCCGGGGAAAGTCTCTCGCAAAAGGGAGCGAGACGCGACTCGGCTCCATGAAAGGAATCGCCCTCGAGATACGGGCTTATCGCGAGAACAATTCATTCCTCTGCTTTCAGAAGAAGTTGACTGCATTGCGTATGCATTACGCATCGTCCGTTTATTTACCTTCACCTTGCAGCAAATTTGCCTGTTCTCGTGAAGTTACGGACGATAATTAAAGATCGCACAAAATGACGATACAAGTCCAGAATCTTTTTACGAAAAATTTTTTTAAGTCAGTACTCAAAAGATTCGCAAATTTACTTTTTTCTTAGGAAATGATGAAAAGATATCGTACCCGTGTGATTCTAATGATAAAAATTTATTCCAATATTCGTAGCAATTTGTCCGCAATTATGTTAATCTCAATTCGATTGCTCGCCACATCTAGTTGGCAGGTTGCGTCTGGACCATGACAGTATAATTACATCATGCAGGTTTCCCAGAGATCTAATCGTACAGCTGTAGAAGCACAAAACTGGATAATACTGATCAAATACTGATATCACGTATCATATCATAGTACACGTATTGCAGCCATCATGCCAGTAATCTCTTTGTTTGTTATAAACAATGGCAATTATAGGTAATTCCGTTTCGAAGCCCGATCTGCAGAAACATTTAATCGTACTGTAAATTTGCAGTTTGTAAATTGTAGTATTGCAGTAAATATATGACAGCATTATATTTTACAATATAAAATATTATTTTCACACATCTCTTTCGATCAGCTGGAATCATTACCAATTAATTCGTAAAATGACATTTATTTTACGCGCGAGATTTAGCTCGTAATATCGCCATATCGGGATATCTGTTCATCGCGCGATAGGTGTGAAGCAATTATAACAGAAGCAGAGAAATTGTACGCTACGCGTACTGACGACAATGACATAATACCCCGATCTAATTTTCATCCCTACTCCCTACCATCATACCTCATCAAAATCTCTCCGCGAAATTTAGTCTGGACTATGCATTATTTAGATTAACGCAAAATTGCTTTTCGTATTCCTTCCTTTTAATCATAAAATTTTAATTAATTAAATTATTTTGTAAAATTAATCTTCCAAAAATACTTTACAAAAATTGAATAAAATATTTAAATCGTGTGTTAGAGAAATCTCAAACAGTCGCTCTACCAAGATAAGAGTAAGCTCTACAAGGGATACGAATGACACGATTCGTGATTCAGATTTATTCACGGCATGACAGAAAAAAATCTCCGCAGAAATGAAGGAGCGCCGTAGCGATGATTCGGATAAGTGATATCTAAGCGAGCGTTAAGTGCGCTCAACAGTGGAAGAAATATGCGTTAAGGAACGAAGATGTCATTCTCGAATGCAGTGGGAAAGGGGGTTGTAGAGGAGAAACGTGGGGAAGAGAGCGTGAAAAGGGGATGGCGGGGACGCGCCGTCGGCCAGAGGGAAATATAAATCAGAAATTATAAAGCAATTTCGCGGAAACCGCAACAAAACTCGCAGGAGTAAGTTCCAGTCGTTTTCCCTGAATCGTTTGTGTATGTATGTATGTGTGTGTGTATGTATGTGTGTGTGTATACGGGTATGTATGAGTGAATGGGTAGATTGGCGGGTGGGTGGGTGGGTAAAGTTGTGTAGATGAAAGGGTTGACGGGTGGGGTGTGTGTTTGCTTTAGGTAAATTGTTACAAAACGGCGGTGCGCCTGCTTAATCGCGCATTTACTCTTTTCTTGTCGGCGTATATATGCATTTCTTGCGCGTTGCACTCCCCGTGCTTTCTTCCCTTCTCCCCGCTCGGCAGTTTCGATTGTTCTTTGATGAACGCGATTTCTTTTCAATCCGGGTCCCCGTTTGTTGCTTCATCGTTATCGTAGTTTCATTGTCGGTCCTCCGCGCTGTATAAATTAAATAGAATTAAGGATCAATTAAGGATCAGTTAGGCGGCCATTAAGAACTCGTTTAGAGACAGTTAGCTATTTCATGAAAACCATAACAAAACTCCGCGATTAATAAGCTCCCTAGCCGAATACGCTGGAAAATGAAATGTATGAAATTATATCTGCATTATATATCGCTATATATTTCAGTAAATTAATAATGGCAGCGATTATAGCACCGACGGTTAAATAACTTTATCACGCAGGATTAATTAGCTATAAGTAATTCTAGACGTTGATAAATCGATGCAACTAAAACCATGTTGTGCATAATTCACGTACGCGTTATTGCGCGCAAAATACGCAAGGAAAAACAACGAAGGTTTAATAAAATGAATTGATACAAATATTGATTGAAATTGTTAAAGTTACTAAAATTAAAGAACGGAGAAAAAATAAAACAGCACAAATCTATACTTCATAATAAATGGTAATTATTATTTAAACTAATGAAGAGAGCAACGATTATACTTTATATTAATTTGAATCAATTTATCAATGTCTAAAGTATATAACTTATAAATCCAATTATTTGTGCATGACAAAGTTATTTTAATTGCCGATACAAAATTCGCTAAAATATTAACTAACATATATTTAACAAATTAATCAAAGTTAATGTTGTTTTCTTTTAAACTTAGCTTTATGATGCGTAAAATGATTTTAACATATGATGTCATAATAAATTATTATCGCTGGCGTCTCGTTCACATCTTAACCGCGCATTAATGCAGCCATGCACACAAGTGGCACGGCAAGAACGTGCAGTATGTACGAGGGCTGGCATCGATTCCGGCTATGATGAAGCGTGGATCGCGAAGTACTCGAGAAGAGCGTCCTTACTTTACATATTAATATCTTTTGGCCATGGCCTGCGTTCCCTTAGCGTCGATTTCTATCGGCTCGGGTCCAACGAGTTCTGCAGCTACCATTACGAAGAACCTTTGAGACATGAAACTGTTGGCTTGTGAATTGTTACTTCCGGAAAGATTTATGTTCGCGTAATCCGGTATTGTAATGGAATTGCGGTATCCGCATTTCAATTCACCTTGCATTGATTTATAATCCTTGTAACGTGCGTATATTAAAAACTTTCCTTCATTTCGGCTTCGTATTTTGCGTCGAATTCGTGCTAGGTGTAATCAGCGGAAAAAAATTACACCCAAGGGGACGAGAATCGTATATAAGTTGCAAGAATTAACTGCTCTGCGTAGAATTTATAGAACGTTCAGAATTCGCCAAACAACGCTAGGTGCCAGATCATGAAATAGAAACTGATCAATGGATGCTTAAAAATTATTTTGTATTGTTTTATTTACAAATATTTTATATAATTATATTAATAATGTAAGTAATGTTAGTAATGTAATGTAATTATATTTATATGTTGCAATGCTTAACAAAAGAGAGAATTATAAAATTTATATCTTTTTAGTTTGTTTTTTTTTCTCTAAAAAAAATCTTTGCTTTTTTCTCTAAATAATTAATATTTGACACAGAAATGAATAAATAGATAAAATAGAAATAGAAATAAAATAGAAATAAATGTTTATCACCCATATGTATAGTAACGTGAAATGACTCATGCACACCCGGTTTTACAATCTCTGAGAAACATTATGCTTCTATAACGCTTGTAACATTAATTAACAGCATGCTGTGTTAATTAGCAAAGTTGTACGGCACGATTCCTCGTTTTCATCACCGGATATGTGAACTTACAGACACCGACTATATAATTTTGTCATCACTTTATAACCGCGTCTAAATTTAGATTTCGCACTATACTCATTTCGTGGATACACACGAAGGATTCAAATACACACTAAAGATGTCGGACCTAATTCTCTCTCCTTTAAATTTTAATGATTTGCAAAGGCGTATTTAGATTGATAAAATTCCATCGTTTTCTAAAAATTACAATATATAAGAATGCGAGTAAAAAGAAAAGAGAAGAAAGAAAAGCAAGCGTACTTACGGAAATAATATAGAATATAAATCTTGTTAGACACGAAAATGCGGTTTATGATATACGAAAGTGAAAGTATTACTATGAGCGATGTTCATCAAGCGAAACGATATTCAGTACATTTTACCTGTTTCTGTAAATTGAAGACTTGAAATTGAAAGGAACATATTACTGATATATCCTATTGCATGCATTGAACATAAAACGATAATCCTAGAGTTAAATAAATATAAATACTTTTGCTATATACGTTCTTTGAAAATAATCTTTAAAAAAATAATGTAAAATGCGATAGATTTCTTTAGTACAAGATATAATGATGTAATTCGAACAGAAATCGGAATATATGAAATTGCTAAATTAACTATAACGTAAAACCCCATCTAACATCATTATATATATATATATATATATATATATATATATATTCTCTCCGAATATTTTTTATTTAATATTGTATATACTTTCACGATTAAATAGAGATATAAAATATGGTGGTCCACGAGAACGACAGCCAAATGCGAGTATTTGCGAGCATCGGGCAGCGCCGAGCCGAGATGTCTAAATGTCGGATCGCAAAAGATGGATGAACCATCAGGTGGAGTATCGAGTGGCGTGCTGTAAATGCGCGAAGCGGAAAGGGCGGGTATCGCGCGCGCGCGCGCGGATGTGGTCTGGGAATGGCAGCCGCTGGAAAATCGTCGGATATTTTCGGATGCAAGCCGCCGGTTCACACGATCCTCGAGAGAGAAGAAACGCCGCCTCATACTCATCGTTTAAGCCATGTATCTTCGATCGTGGCAGCGCCAAATACGAGAGAAGCGCGATTCATATTGTATGAATCTTATGAGCGGCTTGTTTTATCGAAAAATTGGAATTAGAAATGAAAGTAATTTTCTCTGAGATGATAGCTGGATATAAGGTTTATTTTTTTCTTTATAATTTTTATATATTTATATTATTTTTTTTATATCATGATACAAGTAGATTGATAATAAATTTCAAAGCATTTATAAATATTGCGCAAACATCAGTTCTAGTTAATATTGATGATATAATAAATACGATGGTAAATTTAAAGTCTTACAATAGTGTTGAAAAATATAATAATAAAATTATATATTTTGCAAAAAAAAAGAGAATAGTATTTTATGTAAAATTATTGAGTTTCACATTCTCTTCGAGACTCTTTTACACGCTAAGAATACACGTTTCCCTATTTGCCACTCAACCACGAAAATAAGCGTGCGATAGTTATTCTTTTGCACGTTACGTTGAAAAGTTTCTAGATTATCGAAGAAAATTTACGGCAATAGAAAAGTAGCGTAGAAAACCGTGCCAAATCCATTTGGCCAGGAAACAATCATTACTCCAGTTACCCTGCAATTGTTCCGCTTGGGATATCGCAAGGTCGTATTTGTGAAGTTTTAAAAAGCAGAAATAAGTTGATCCTTGTATCGCTAAAAGCCATAGTTTCATTTGACACTTTGCTTTGATATATCGCAACAATCGATCAAACTATCGTTAGTTATATATCGCATGACAGCTTATACCATCACGTTGTGTTCAAATCGCGTAAGATTCCCCGATATTCCCCCATATCCCCGGATATTCACGCGAGCCGTGTAATGAAATGCAACGTAAATGCACCGTCCGTGCAACCGACAGCTCGCGAACCGAGTGCACTCGATACGTCACGTGGAGTGCGTGCTCGTTCGCAGTTCGTGGGTTTGGAAACAAATCGTAATGAACGAGAGAAGTAAAGTTTATCGATAGGGCACGGCGAGCGGAAAAGGAACGTATAGGAGTGCAATCCCCGCGCGGGCGTCATTGTGGAAGCAAAAGTAGCTTGAAAGCGTGGGCGAATATGTAGGTGTGTGTGTGTGTGTGTGTGTATGTAAGATATCCGCGATAAAATACGTTTGCCTGCAGCAGCCTGATGCAACTCTGTTTACCTCCGACAAATCCCACTAGACACGATATTATCCCTCTTATATACCCTCACCCGACATCATCCTACGGGAATCCGCGCCACGCGGCGCCCGCTGCAGCTTTCTCGGGATGCCCAGGAAACGATAACATACCGTATCGCGGTTTGCGCCCTTGTCACGGGCTACCTGGCATTTAAATCGTTCAAGCACGCCGGGAAAACGGAGGAAACACCGGTGGCTTTGGTACAGATTGGAATAGTCACGATACTTCTTTATATCTCCCAATTTTGAATTTGTTGTCACGGTCAACGAAGCGCCTTTACCGAGTTTTAATTATGCATGCCATTAATGAACAAATATATCGTGTCAAATGTAAGATTGTAATTGATGAAAAAGATTAAAAAATATCAAAAATATGTTAAATCAAATAAGAAATGATAGAGAGAGAGAGAGAGAGAGAGAGAGGAGGTAAGATTATATATAATAGATAATCTAGTCAAACATGTAGTCGTTAATTGCCATCAAGTTTGCACATAAAGGAACGATACATTAAAAAAAAAAAAAAAAATTTGAAAATAAAACATTTCTCTTGAGTGTCATCGAAATCATGAAAATTCCTGCAATCTCTGAAGCATTTCGAATAAATAAATCGTCGAAAAAAAAAACTAGAAAGAGCAATATAATGACGACAATATAATACGTGTGCGCGTGTGAAGTGAATCAATCACGATGTTCTCGGAACGAGGAAAAAGTGAACGTTATAGGCGACGAGAGAAAGGGTGTTTTATACATATACAACAGCACGTGCATACGCAGTGTACCGGCAAATGACGAAAGATCAACGAGCGCAGCGAGTCTCGTTTACGCGCGGCGCGCAACAACCCCTTTTTCGCGAAAGCGCGGAGCGAGTTAAGTTAATGAGATACCACAAGGCGACGAGCAAGTAGTTTACATCGCCAGTTTAGAATGTCAGTGTGTTAGCACCGGATTTATCGATACCGGAAAAAACAGTCTCTGGCACAGTGCCTTGCAGCTCGGTTTTTCCGTGTATATATATATATATATATATATATATATACATATCCTATAAGAATATCGGCGCGATAAAACAATAGGCAACTTGGCATTAAACGTGAGGATCACGTATGTAGCTCCAACGACGAATAATATCGCGATTATATTTAGAGGAGACTACAGTCTCGAGAAAATTAACATTGATACAGAGTTAGTCATAATTATTATTTTGCTATAATAATCATTAGCCTCTGACACGATAAGAGTTTCAATATTTTGCTATTTGCATATATTGTATGATAAATATCTACGCACACGAATCTCTGTGCAGTCCTCGAAATCTGCGCTACGCATCGCAGCACTTACCAGTACTCGTAGTAGTTTCGCTCTGCACTTTAGACTGTCAAAGACCAACCGCGGAGAGTGCGCAAACCATAACGAGCCCTAATAGCGAAATGACCCTAATTAACTGATTGATTAATGACAGAGCATTGACTCTGTATATTCCTCTCTGATTCGCAGATTCAAAGCTATCGGCCTGTGCTCTCCTGTACGGTTCGGCGATTCTCATAGCGAGTTATCTTGTCTAATTGTCAGATTAGTTGGCTGTCCTTATGTTAATTATAGTATATATCAAATAATGAGAAAATAGTAATCGATGTAAATCATAATTCTTTCCAAAATATACTTTCTTCTTAAGACATCCTAGCAATTTTCCCAGTGTCCTTCCGCGTAGTTTATCACTCATAATATTAGTGGAATTCTCTCTAGATTATCGCGTTAAAATTTTTTTTTTTTTGTGATATTTTATATACAATGTATTCCAGAGTTGAAATGCCATCTGTTAATGATGGATTTTTGAGAGCATTTGGAAATGATTGATTTTTCCTTAGCGAAAATATCGAGGGAGATGTGATCATTTTTTGCAAGTTTCTAATTCTTTTTATTATATATTTTTTAAACTAAACCTTAAATTAAAATTCCCTCTCTTTTTCTCTTTAATAAAAATTCAATTTTACATAAACTATATACTATTGCAATGCAGTTTCCTCATACATCTGTTTTTTTTTTTTTTTTAATTTCGATAATTTGAAAAAAGATAGCGAATAGAAAAGTTCTAAAAAGCTATTTTGTTCGTATTTTTCAAAAGTACATTGCCAATCTTTTAGAATAGAATTTCTCGCGTTTGTGGCGGACAGACGTGCTCAAGTTATGTACTAATGAACCTTCCTGGTTGAAAGTTTAAAAGATCGATTCGCGAACTGGTCCCCAAGGAAATCTGTCCTCCGGTTGAATACCGGTGTGGCTGGGGTTGCATGAGCTAATTGTTAGGATGACACGTTATTCTATAATCTGGCAACTTTTCAGAGTTATATAGAAACTATTTCAATGAAGAAGGATTAAATTCCGGGCTGAATAAAAGTTTGCTTCCTGTCGTTATGAATAAAAAAAAAAAAACGTTCCAGCAATTTGATATTCATCTTATTCTTCTAACTTATCATTTTATTCTTTTATAAATAGTTTTTTTCTTTAGAAAAGATAATTATTACATTATTTTATTAATCGTGACTTACACATAGAACTGAAACTCATGTATAAAATTTTCCTTAACATCTGGCATATAACCAATTATACTACTACTTTCACAAAACTTGTATAATATAAATGCTTTGTTACAAACACAAACGCATTAAAATATACTTTAATTGCGTGTACTTTAATTAATATGTGCTTCAATTAGCTGTCTTATAAACACGCAAAATTAAGTTTATCTTTGCAAACGAACTTGCTTCGCGAATAGTGATAACTGAATAGTGCTGCGCTCGCGTAGCGATAACTTAATTTTGAACAGGGGTGTCCATTTTGATACTCGCTGACGTTGAACTTGCTCGATTTCTGCATCCATTCAATAAGGTCTGTGCTCCAGGGCTTTCCTAAGGCAACGACATTACGTTATTATTCACCTTACTTCCTCTCACGATTAAACGTACTAAACAGTTAATATCTATTTTACAATCAATTGCGATTAAAGCTATTATCAAACGTGAACTAGAAACGCCTAGATTATCGAAGAATCTTGTCGTTTCACGGTAACACTTTTGAAATATTATCTTAGCATCGATAAATGCTACGAAATTTACAAATGTTAAATAAATACTTTTTTAATAGAGATGTAATGATGTCAGGGTCTTTTCCATGACTAATTTGATCGTTATAAATGTCTCATATTCATTGATAATATATCTTTATCTGTTTCGTAAAGACGCTACAATTTATTTTTTATTGATGGCAAAAATGACAATATTGGTGCAATATGGAAAAATTATTGTTAAGTTAAAATAAAGAAAAATTTTTATTTGTATGCATTTGAATACATGTATGAAAAAAACTTATTTCTCAACAACATTTCGTAACAGTTTTTTTCCAGTAATAAAAAGTAATAAAAATTACAAACTCGTATATTGAATAAAGCATAATGCAGCAAAAGACGAAAATATTTCAAATCGAAATATTCGCACGTCGCCTGTTCACAGGCGCTTTGACAAAAATTCCACATGCATAACGGTATCTGTAAAATTTAGTCACGATAGAATGCAGTGAGCTTTCGATACAAAAGAATTTTAAAGAAAGAAGAAATATATTGAAATATCTTAAAAGAAAATGACGTTAAAAACTTACTGATCGGATTGTGAAATGTAAAACGTGATATAAATTAGGAATCCATAACAAAGGATATACATAAATTATCATAAATTAATTGTAATGAAATATGATTTTGAATAATAAATCTAATTGAGGATACATAATCAAAATATTCGTAATCGTGAAAATAATATCTCATAAAATCTTTAAACGCTACATTTCATTTACAAGCTACAAGCTACAAGTAGGAATACAGAACATTAGTTCAATTCTAAATGTGTATCTCGAAAAGGATTATGCAATTCTACATAGTTAGTTTCCGCAGCTCTATTTGTGGTAAAGTCTCATCGTTTCTTCACCGTTGAGCGTCGTCACGATGTCATTGCCTTTTATCCATCAGGATTAAGAGCTTCACCTCCCCATTTTAAATTAGCCCGAGGATTATAAGCTTAAATTAGTCTTCTTAATTCAATTCAAATCCCCTGGGGTGTCAACTGTCTAGCCGTAGTATCTACGTTTTATTTCCCGAAGACTCTCGTGCAGCGATTCTTAGATAACTGAAAAATTCTAGAAGATACTGCAAAGAGCTCCGATGATCTTTAAGATATATCACATTATCGATTTTCATTCTTAAATGTGTCAGATTTCATCAACATTATTTATACATAAAATCCATTTTTCATAGTATAATATAATACATGCCTATCTTTACACATTTATCTTTATGCAAAATTTAAAATACATAATATTAATATTGTAAAATATTTTAAGCTGGACATAACTATATATTAATATTAACCGAATAATTCCACATTGATTAAAATATTCAATATTGAAACATCAATCGCAATATGCTATTGTATCAATAACATTGTACACATAATCGTTGTTGGCATTCAAATTTTCCCGCAACGCGTTCATATCACTATGCAAGAGATGCAACAAACGTATTATTCACCTCTATCTAATTCTATCATTATCGGTAACATAGAAGCATTAAAGAAGACATAGTTCATCGGATGACAGATAAAACCACAAAGTGCATATATTATATTTGTATGCAGCACAAAATATTACGGTCTTATTAAGCGATTCTCTTGTAGAAACCGATTATATTCGATAAGCCATGACGACATTATTCCCGTCTCAGCCTCGATACTTTCTTTGTGTGCCGGCACTACAATCCCCAATTATCCCTTAAGCATAGAAATTTCCAATAGCTGCTTCAATAATCTAACAAAATTATATCGTTAAGCTCTAGAAGGTGTTCCCATTATCTGCAGTAATTCTACCAAAGAGTAACGTTATTATCGTCTACCTTTATTTGAGTATATAACGAGAAACTTGTTGTATTGTCGGCTGCATATATTTTTTGTGAATTTGCGATTTATACAATTGACATCATCACAGTCTACATCATTATAGTTGATATCATCACAGTCACATTTCTTCGAATAAATCAAATAATCGCAAAAAAAAAAAACTATTTCTTTTATACAATGGGGAAACTTAAACTATCTGTCTAGTAAGAACTCGATCAGCCGCTTTTAAAATTCAACATCTAAGATATTTTGAACCGAGCGACTCGCATATATGGTAGATGCACGATCGGGTCTGGGTTTTACTTTTATATACGATCAGATATGATATTATAAATGATGCCAGACCTGTCTTTCGATCGATTAATCGCGAGTGAGCTTAATAACTCAGACGATTAGATTTAGTAGATTTACACCGTGCAGTAGTATTTTCCGAGCAAGCATTCTTTGTGACATTTGTGAAGAATGCTAAGCCTGGAGAATTTCTATTCCGGCAGAATGTCTTGCGGTCTGTGGCACGATCCAATAACATTGCGTTGCCAATAGGATTTCGTGCTCACTAGGATCATGTACGCGTGTATAGGATAGAATCTCATAGAATGAAATTTTAGCGGCTCGAAAATACGTTACGGTATTATCAAATTAGGCAAAACCATCCTGTATCGACCGTTACGCGCAATGATTTCGATGGATAAAAGGAGCGCATAAGATTTCGAAGAAATCTGTGAGCTCTACGCAATACGTTATGTTAATTGCCATTTATTGAAATCGTTTCTCTCAAAATACGATTGCATGAAATAGGTTTTTTTGCAATAAATAAGTTTAATTTTATATCTCGCGATAATTATACGTGCAAAAAGAAAAGAAAATTAATAAAGATAAATTAGTGAAGAAAAAAATTTATGAAGATAAATATAATTAATATGAAATGCAGCACAGATTGGAGAGATCCTCGCGCGAGGTAACGATTTAATTATTATGAACCAGCGAGAGAAACGGATAATTATTTCACTAAAATTTATTTTAAAGCCGATAATATCAATTAGAACTCTTTCGCAGTGTTTTTACGCGATTATTTGAAGGAAATGTCTGAATAATTTTCATCAAACGCTATCATTGTAATCGTATATACGCCGCAGAAATAGATCAGTCAAACTTGTTGTCTGCATATGCGCCACTGCACGAGATACCTAATTAATCTTCGAATCCTATTGACGTTCACTCGACAGTAACGGTACTTCGTTATCTCGAAAATCCAATTGAGTAATTATCAATCGCGATGGTCTTCGGTCATACGTGCGCGGTCATCTTTTCGCTTCGCGATTTGGTCGCTGTGCCTCGAAAATCTATAGATATTTTCGCGATAAACGGTCGCGTTTTCGGGCCTAACGAAAATTTGATTTTGTTAATTGAAACGACTCAATTGCTCCTAGGGTCTCGACTACTCGATCGATACAGTTGTGGTTTACTCACCAGCGGCAGAATCTAAAACAATTTCAACTGCCGCCGGTCAGATGCGGAATACGCGAAAAGGGGGGAGGAATAGTCAAAGTTGCAGAGTACCTAACCCTAGATGGTACGTTACCTAGCTACCTACCTGAACGTCATATTAATCCACGAATATGCTGATCGAGACTATTTGCGGTATTGACCGGGCGCATATTGCTTTTCCCGATGCTTCGGGAAACCTACCCGGACCCGTTTCAGGTTCTCCTCGCTCCGATAGGGCAGTCTGCGGTCGATATAGCGAAACGCATATCGTCCAAGCGCGATCAAACGTTTCGCTGCACAGTATTTCATTATATGTACACGGGCGTTGCGTACACAGTGCCCATGAGAATTTCACGGAGCTGCCAGCGTGTATCTTTATTTGTCCAGAGCTGGGATAATTAAGAAAAGTATCATTTGATATCGAGAATGCGCGGTAAGAGCGACCTGACGCTTTGCGCGCACGTGTGTTTTATTTTCGTCATGTTTGTACCCAAAACTTCTTTTCAGGACAATTTAATGAAAAGTGTCAAGCTTATATAAATTCAATAATTAAAATCTAGAATAAATTTTTTTACATATATTTTTATAATATATAGATATTCTTTATACACATATAATGTCATAAAAATCACGTGGCACTTCTAATCGAGTAAGTATTTTTAATAATATAGAAAATAATAATCTTAAGATGAGATCGCTGAGCGAGACAACTCTTGCATTAATTACAAGATAATATTATATAATGTATATTTCAAGTTTCATAAAATTTCTATATTTTATTGAATAGTTTTTTTACCTTTGTTTTTGAAAAGTTAAATTAATAATTAATCAAACATTGTAATTTGTTCGTATAATGCTTCAGCTCGCAGCTTTTACTATCTTCAGCGATCGGAGTGGTTGGTATAGATGCTGGCTCAGCCTTTATACATGTATTATTCCAAACCACCTCTGAAAGCTTTTCGTTGTACAGAAGTGTATAAAAATTTCCCAAGCTTCCCTGATAATTGTGAGTCATTGTTCGATTTGTGACCAATCGATTGGCTTATCAAACGCGAGAAGCGTTGACAATTCATTAAATATTAAAGACGACGCTCGAATTTTGTCATAATATATAGATTTATTAATTAATACTAGGAATAACATTGCCTACTTTATATTATGATATCTTTCGCATAATATATGTTAATTCTATATATAACTTTGAATTTGTCGAGCATTTAATTTTATAAGTCAGAAAAATAAATTCGTTAATATATATTATAAAATATCTCATAATATTTTATAAAACTTTTTATATGAACGATATAATTCCTTTTTAAAAAATACTTTTGTTCACAATCAAATACTAATATATAACTAATTTTAACAATTGCGATTCCAGGGTAATCCAATTAAGTCACATAATAAATAGAGTCTACAGAGAAGTGTTTGATCAACCAGATAAATTACGGATTAGAAGTCTATTTGATTATACATTCATATAATATAATAAACTTCATTCGCGGAAGTAATTAGTAGAAAGTCTTTCCAATTCATCGGACACATTGAAAAAGTGATATGTATGCATGGCCAATAACATTTTCCGTTATCATTGATCACCGCTATGATTATAGAATAAGAGAAAGGAATTTCTGCATCGAACAGTATTCTCGAGTACACTTTAATAGAAGTCTATCTTGATTTGACGTATTTGTTTTATGACAATCGCAAAACTAACAAACAATACTCTTGTTACTCTCTTTTTATCTCTTTTAATTATTTTAGACAATGGAAGATTTAATCATCGATCACATATGGTAATAAAATTCTACGAACATACAATTCTTCTTATCGTTAGCGTAATTAAAAACTGTATCTGCATATAATTAATCTGCAGTAATTAATTAATGACAACAAAAGATTGTTATTGATGCTAGTCATTATCAACATTCAATTATCAAAACATATGTTTAAATAGATGAAGTGTATCTGCAGTTTTGTTCTCGATTTTCATTCCGTGCCTCTTACATTTACACGTTTGCAATGCGTATGATGTGCATTTATTGCACATAATACGTGAATTATATTTGGCGAACTATCTGCCAACCCATCGCGGCTCTTAGCGGCCGCATTGTTCGCATTATCCAGTAAATCTTTTAATTATCGTATATATGAAGTGTATATATGCATTATTAACACACTCCGGGCGCATCATTAATTTTATTCGTAGATATTATCGCCAACTACGCATCGCGATGCAAACAGCATACACATATTCAAGAATAATTTACGTGAAATCCATTTAGTCTCTTAAAATAGCGATCACATTAATACACTAATTTTAATGGAACCTATGTAGGATATTGTTTCACTCAGAGTCATCTCTCTCCTTTCCTCTATGCGAATTTGGAATTCGGATAGTGTTTAATATCGTTCATGTTTACAAATCCGTTTGAGACTAACACTCAATCGTTATTCTGCGAACTTTGCAAAATTTTTCTTATTTTAACAAAGAGCAAGAGTAGTTCCATACAGATTATAACGTTATATCCCGATATTGTGTGTAACAATAGCTTTCAAACTTTGCGATTAAGACGTAATAAATACGAATTGTTTGAAGTTATTGAAGCATCAATTTCAGATTCCATAGACAAAAGACGCAACTTGAGATATAGTCCTTTATAAGGGGGTCTGATACTACAATGTTCACATAGAGATTGTATATATTTGCAATGTAGGATGTAGAGGGATTACTATGTCTCCGAATCAACCTATCGGATGTTCCAAATTCCGGTTTGGATCTATCGATTCGACAGAACATTGTCTCGAGATATCAGCCGTTACTGTAGCAGCTGTGGCGAGCCCCGTGAAATCGAGCGATCGCACATTACGCGTCCATTAACACGAAGCTGCCGGTATGAACCAGGCTTAATGTATGATTTATGTCTGTGTAAAGCCTGGAAGCCGCAGATCGTAGCTACAAAGGCAGAAGCCGTTGTCGCGTATGTATTGTACATAAATAACAATAACATTGTTACTTAACATGCTCGTGAAAAAATTATTCCTGTAAACCACCCTGTTTCCGTTATTTCTATCACATTTCGCGAAAGAGTTATACTTGATGAAGAGGAAAAAAAAAGATCGATTTATACATATTGTATCGAATGCGGAGAAACAGATTTAACATTTTTCCTACATATTATCTGCATACATATATTGTAATTTAAATAAAAAGATATAAAGCCATCAGTGTAAGCTCACTTGAATAATCGTTTCACTTCATAACCGACACTCGATTCTCCAACAGAATGCAAATGAAGTGAGAATAGAAAGAAAGAGATACAGTGAGAAAGAGACAGAGAAAAAAGAACGTGATAGGAAGAAAAAACACGAGAGAAAAGGACAAAACCGAAAAGTTCGGGAGGCTAAAAGAAAGAGATAGCATGGAGTCGTAATAATTGCACTATTATAGTTATGTAAACAGGCTCGTTTATGGTATAGCGGAACGGCCTTAAGGCAGATTTCCCAATCTCATTAGTCGCGACAGAAAGGAGGAAGGAAGAAAGAGGAAGAGTATAAAAAGAAGACGGAGAGCGCGACCTCGGTGTACAAGTGCTGATTTTAAATCGATCGGATTTTAATACTCGTTTTACTATTTCACAAATCTTTTTTCTTTATCGTATCTTTCTCTCTACAGCTAGCGATAACAGGCGAAGCATATCTAAAACGCGAGAATGTACTTTCTATTGTGAAATACAAATCAGCGAAAAATAATTATAACAAAGAAACAAAAAAAGAAAATAAGATTATTCATTAATTGTATATTCTCTCTCTCTCTCTCTCTCTCTCTCATTGAATATGAAAAATGTTTAATTTCGAGATAAGCAGTACATAATAAATAAATAAATTCTCCGTTATTTAAACTCTAATAAAATTGATTTAGGAGGTTATTTTTATCGCTATATAATGAAAACATCCTACGGGTAAGCGGAAGGAAATGGACATCTCAAGAGATAATGGAATATCTTCTCCGAAACGCGAAATAAAGATATAACAAGACGAGAAAGAGAAAAAGAGAAAGAGTTAGGATTGCATTCCCTGATTTACGATGCTGCATAAAGACAAGCTTGAAATAAAACGTAGACATTATTATAAGACTATCATCAAAGTAAAGGTAACATTGAAACCAAATAGAACGCTGAGAATATTTACTAATGTGACAACATATACGAAGAATATTATACTATGCATTTAATCACATGTGTTTTATATAATATCGCATTATATGTTTTTCTAAAACATCATAATTTGATTATAGATACTGTAAGAGTGGAGATCACATTTATGTTTTCTGATTTAAAGCAGCCGCTTCGAAAAAATATATTATAATTTTTTCTATCATATCTTCTTTCCATATAATTTTTGTTTGTATAAAAAAATTATAAAGCAGCAATATTTTTATCTTTTCAATTGTCATTAATTTACCAAGTGATAAATTATTACGTAATTTATCACTTTGCTTCCTATTATTATTTGGGTTCTCTATTAGATTGCATTTATATAGAGCGCACTTACTTCAATGCATGTTTAACGAAATGTACATTAACGATCGCTAGTTCCTTACGCGGTTTCACCGAAGCGAGATTACTGCATACACGATATGATGTAGTTCTATCTTCGTAAAGCAGAAAATTACTCACTAAATGCTCAAGACTGTAATGTAATAAAATTTGAAAGAAATTTGCAAATAAAAAGAAATATTTTCTTTGACATGTTTAAAAAGATTACTTTTATTGGAACTATTTTTTGATTTGTCAACTGTAATTCACATTAAAATAAATTTCTATTTCAAAAACTATTTTTAAAAAATATAACGGGCAACAAATCAATATTAGATATATTTTCTTAATATATATTTCGCTTTACCATAAAATAAATAAATCTTTACTGGATTGCGCTGACGAATATACAATAGGAAATGTAACAATTTGAAAATAAATGAACTTATATAATTATATAAGATCATATATAATTAAATTTAAAATTTTTGGTGTGATATACGCGATATTATATTATATAATCAAATTCGATTAGATCTGATTATACATGAAAATTGCCGAATTTGATTATACATATATAAAAATAAGATCATATCGCGCCAAATATTTCAGATTTTAATATATATGATTGTATATAATCACATGAATTTTTTTCGGGAATAATATTTCTCTTTAGCAGAAGGAAATACAATGAATAGGAAATGCAATAATATATTCTTGTTATATTTTTGATTTATATATTGTACGATATTATACGTTAATGCGTGTATATTCAAATCACAGAATGAAATCTCAAATTTTCCTCACATTGACATGTATATGCGTGAATCTTATCAATTCATTACACGAGTATAACAAAATTAAAGTTTCTCTAGTCAATTACGATGTCTTACAACAATAACGATATCAAACAACACGTAACGACGGAAAACTCCGCGTTCTATACGGACGAACACAATTTCGATGCGGGGGACACGTAACTAACGAACCGTGAGAGTAAATGATGATGTTTAAAACACCGGACATTTGTGGCGATGTCGTTAGATTGACGAGACGTCGTGACGCCTCCCGTCGCACTTGCGTTCTTCTCGCATTGAAAAGACATCTTTCTTCTGTCTTTTCTTTCGACAAGCCATACGTTTATCTCAAGACATCTGTTCCATTAATTTAATTCAACGACGAATCTGCGATATAAAGTGAATTATATATTTCTGTTGCAAGTAAGAGAATTTTTGTTATCTACCGTTTTTTCATACGAAATATATTTCCTAGAAGAAAAGCGATTTTGAAAATATTCAAGAAAATTCTAATTTGCTCTGACTTTATTTACAATATTTCGTCGTATCTTATATTACGGCAATTTAATAAAACTAATCCGGCTCTGCCAGCTCTGTTAAGCTTATTATCTATGTTCCTGGTGCACTCAAATCTTTTAGAAATTTATCATACAGACTAAAGAAAATTCCAGACGTTCCTCATTACAAGTCTATGATATTTGAATGAAAAGATATGCGGCCAGAGATAAAATTCATAAATTGAATTTGTAATCCATTCCACTAAGGATTGCATAGCGTATTGCGTATGAAAAATTATAGACATTGAATCTTCTCTTTCCTTCGTTAACGACAACATGCAATAATGATTACGCATAAAGGGTTCAAGAACGGGAGTTTCTAACATGGACAAATTACAGTACCGATTCATCTCCATGCACCGTTATAACGATTGCCTCGGGTCAACGTAAGTTATTCGTAGCTTGGCGAGATTCAGATATCTAACAAGATATCACAATTACATCCGTTATATCGCGTTAAGAAATATTTAGAGCGTAGAATCTCGCAAATGATCTGATATAACATTTATTGCGAGATTATTACTGAAGTCAGGAAAAAAGACAAAAAAAAAACCGATCATGGATCAGAACATCGCATGTAACACGTATCTATGTCAGCGATGGCGCAAATTGTAAATGAAAGTGATATCTAGAGTGCTGGCTGAATGAAACGCCGTTATAAATTGTCACAAAATTCGATATCGTTATTATGAATTTCGTTAATGCGATGAGAACGCTCTCCTACTTTCTTTTCATAATAGTTACGTAAGATCGATCGATCTATTTACGTAACGCCGATAGTCTCCGCCGTTGGCCGTTGAGAAATGTTATCGTCAAGGAAGTAGGATTACGGAAATCGCGTTCTCTTTCCGTTCGTGTAGGTCGTTTTCTCTCGCCGAGAGAAATCTTCGCCGTCTCTATACGCTCCCGTATACGCTTAAATATGAGTCGCCTAGGGCAAGTACTCGATATTATTTCTTCTAGCAACCTTGACTGTGGAACAATCTACCTTGCACGTCAGCTAAGCAAAACTTGACCGGTATGCGAGACGTTCACCTGACTTTAGTATATAGCGCTTATATGTAATTTGTATAAATGTATGTTTAACGTGAAATAATTGATATAATTTTAATGAGAGATTAAAATATTTTAAGACTAGAGGAAATGACACACAAGAAAGAAATAAACTTATCTCTCTCACTTCTAAGCGATATATTAGGCAATATTCTATCATATAGACTTTAACTAGAGAAATAATAAGCTCTCCATCCGCTCCTGATATAACGTAACTTGAAACCGTAACTGTCATATGATGACTGGTTTAGATACTTTCACATGTCACCCGGTAACCACATTGTAATATGTTCCGCCTAGTTTCACAGGAAGCAGTTAAGATTCCACTTATATCGCGTAGTACTTATGATAACTCGCAAGTAATATTACGTAGATAGATAATTCAACAAGCCAGTTTTATAGATGTTTGAATTTACGATTTATTTCTTGTCGTATGCTATGATTGCGCAACGTAGGTAAATCGGCAGAAATAAGCGAACAGTATACTTTCAAGAATAATACGTCCAGAGAAATTATTTTTGCTCGCTACGAAATAAAGCTCTACTTCAAGTTAATATTTTGACGCAGGTAAAATAGATATGGAAAGATAGGGAAAGTTTCTTAGAGATAGTGAAAAAAAAAACGCCGTATTAATAATTTAATATTTATTCTGCTAAGACAGCACGTGTGTATAAAAAAAGAAATGCAATTATTATATACAAGAGTATCATCGTTAATGTCGCTTGACGTCAGACTATCGTCAATGGTGTAGACCAAAGCTGATCTCGTGTCCGCCACCAAATCCGCCTCCGAAGCTACCGCCGCCGAAACCACCACCGTGACCGCCTTCGTGCACCAGAACCGGATATGATTCCTTGACGACGACCGGAACTTTGACCGGATAGGGCACCTCCTTATGCACGGGGTAGGGTACTTTATAGGGTACGCTATAGGGAACGGGTACCTTAACGGGCACTTTATAGGGTACTTTGTAAGGTACCGGAACCGGTTTTTCGACAGGGACGTGCACGGTTTTCTCCACCGGAACTGGGTAAGGTTTTGGAACGTGAACTGGTATTGGATTGTCTACCGGAACCTTCACCGGCACGTGTACGGGCACCGGTACGTTCTTCTCGACGGTGTAGGGCACCGGGACCGGCACCGAGACTTCACGATGGATCGTGATGCCGGAGATTCGTCCACCATCGCCGCCGCCGCCGCCGCCGCCGCCTCCGCCAAATCCTCCACCAAGTCCTCCACCAAGTCCTCCACCGAAGTCACCGCCGCCAAAATCGTGTCCGCCAAAACCACCACCGCCGCCGAAACCACCGTCATGACCCAGACTCAGTTCCAGGCCGCGCTTGCTCTTGGCATCCTTTGAGTCGACAGCCTTCTCTTTGCTGTCGCTCTTCTTCGTCTCGGTGGCCAGAGCTACCGTCGCCACAAGGGCGAGGAGCACGAGGATCTGCGAATAAACGTACGTTAATTACGGTCCTTTACGATCAGCCTTAGAATTGACGATCAATTTGGAAGAGCTTTGAAAATCTCTTTAAAGTTGATAACAAAAATGCCCTGCGATAGAAGAGATATAAACAACACAAAAGATAATCTAAAAGAAATGTGATATATATAAAATAAAAAAATTAAATGATAATCTGCTATTACGAATAATGAAGCACTTTGCAAAACACGAGTATAATTAATGCGAGATATCTAATTACATCTTTCACTGTTTCTTTTTTCGTTAGTAAGAATTTTATTTTCCTAGAAAAATCACGTAAGAAGAATTTTTATTAATTCTAACACTGTGCACGAGAAACGCAGCACAATGATTATCTTTAAACGATTTCACGCCGTCAAATCCCTTAACACGGCCCTCTTATACATCGTTCATTCTCGTCAATCCTCGTGCATAGTCCTTCGTTCCGAGGCGAGAGTCCTAAAGGGACCCTCGTCGGAGCCTTAGATACGCGCCGCTCTGCCAGCGACGCGAGCTCACCTGCGAAGTGCTCATGGTAGCCTTCAGGAGTGCACACTGAGATTGAATCGTACCAATCAGCGGCATATATACCGACACTTTCGCCCACTGCTCGTTGGCCCACTCCACGGAAAATCGCGCTCGTCCGCGTCGGTCTTTTTTTTTTAAGGTGAACAGACCGACACCGCGCAGTAAGCCGTTTTCCCACGGGCTATCCGCCCCAGCGTGGCTGATTACTGCCGGATACCCGGATACGGGCGGCGTAACATCGCCGCCCCGTCGTTCCAGGCTGTTCCAATCACTATTCCCCTCGCCAAGGAAGAATCGCAATTTCAGAGTTTGCGATCGATTCGACTTTTCTTTCGCGAGCCTCTCCATTTAATCCGCGACTTTCTTTCCTTCTTTCTTTCTTTCTTTCACTTTGACGGGGGAAAAACATTACGGACATTTGCTCTTTTTTTGCCCATGCCTGCCTCGTGAATTTTACCGGATATAACGGCGGTCGTAGCTCCCAATGCGTTACACAACGCAAAACTAGTTGCCTTAAGCAGGGATAATTAGGAAACTCAATGACGTATATAACCGAACAGATAAGAAATATATTATCTAATATACCTTTGCTAACTGTGACTCTCATAAGATGCAAGAAAATATTTTTTTAAAAATATGTCTCTAAAAATTATTCAATTATTATTCGTAATATTATAATTATAATAAAAACTTCATCGAGAGGCCATAAAATACATAGACGTAACAACCTGTCCTTAGATGATTTGTAATGCTTATGCTTTCGCCTGAGAAATAAATGGATGGTAATGTGACGGAGGACATTCGACTTAAATCTGACGTTATCGCATAATCGCTCACGATAGAGATCTTAAATTTAATTCTACGATTTCATCGACGCGTTTTCTTCGAGAAATAGTTTAGTGGCACTCACAGAACTCCTCTCAAGCGCCTTAGGAGACATAACTCCTATCGATACACTCGATTCACTCGAGCAATTAACCGCTACGATTCGGAAAAGACTCTTTGATAACGCGTAACTCTCGCAAAAATTAAATCACATTAAAATATCGAAATCTTCCTTAATTAATACATGACTGGTGGGTTTCACGAGTCACCTCGTGGCTCGTAAAATCTAATTAAATGACAAAATTTATGCAGTGTGAAATGATAATGCGCATGCCAGACAATGTGATGATTAGACTTTCTCGCGTACACGCGCGCGCATTTTGTATCCCGGCATCATGCTTGATGCCTGTTTAATTAAAAAGTAAATTCGCAATGCGCGAAGGAAGTTGTTAAAGTTAAAGTATTACAACGCTTGGCAATAATGCGGTCGATGGTGCACACGTTGATGATCGTGAAAATTTTCATTTCAACACACTCACTCATGAGGTAATCAACGCGCTATTGTTGTCTTTTAAATTATCGTTTCGTAAAGTTTTACATTTTGTAATATTTCGTATAAATACATTTATGTAAAAGAATCGAAAGTTTTTCGATTGTCAATCAATCAACCGTGTCGTTAATAACGTAATCACATGTGAATCATCTAATGTCGAAATAAAATCGATATCTTTCATCATTTTTTTGACACTCGATTCTAATATACCGTTATTGGGTTTTAAAAAAACATATGCTTAAAGTCATTCACGCGTAGCAATTTTTTATTAAAACCACTTTCATAATCGATTCACATGAATACTTTAGCATTAAATATAACTTACTTGTATCATTCCCACGTGGCATTTTATTCGCCGCTAAAATAAACCAACGGAATTTTAGATAAACACATTAAATAACGTCTTTGCAAAAGGGTGCTCTCACTTATATAATATTTCGTATTAAATAATTATAACGCAGTTACATGTGTGTATGTGTGTATGTGTGTATGTTTCGTTTAATAAACCTGTGTAATGATCATATAATTATAAGCCATATGAAGCGCAATACGCATATTAAATAAATATTCATATCTCGCTCAAACCATTACAAAGTTTCAATACAAGCATTTGCATTATTCAGTAAACAATTGTTTCATGTATCGGTCAGCACGGATTTCGTTTAATGAGAATATGCTCATTACAAATTCATTTAATCGAGTTGAACTTTTATTTAATATATTGAACTCTCAACCAAAATGCATGTGATTAAATAAATATAATATATATTGCATATAATGTGGTAATCTTTACCTCTCTTTCTTTCTTTTTCTCTATTATTAGTTATTGCGAAATTATTGTCCATTTTAAATATGTACCACTTTGCTTGTTCATATAATCGATTTAATCTTCTTGCTAAGCTGCATAATTTATTAATAATGTAAATATAAAATAAACAACATAATATAATATAAATTATAACACCTGTGTAATATACAATATATGTCTCTCTATATTTTAATTAACTAAAAAAAGATAAGAGTAAAAGAGAGAGAGTCGCGGATATAAATTTCCCAATAAATTATTTTTTGTGCGGTACAATCTTTCTCAATCCAAATCAAATTTACTTATAACGTTATTTTAAAACGTCTATAATTTATACAAACAATTTTTACTTGTAACTTTTTAAATAGTAATTAACTTTTTAAATTTGTTTATTTTTATTTTAATGATTAAATTATTTCTAAGAGCGTGGAATAAACAAATACTTCTATTAATGTATGTATGATTTGAGACTTAAAATAAAAGCAAAAATTAAAGATATCCCAAAGGCTATAATTATGTGTAAAGTTACTATATATTTTTTTAAATTATATTACCGTCACACGCGAAGTGAGAAAAATCAATTCAAACGTAAGCAAACATGAAAATTTATATAATCAATCTTTAAACACGCAAGACAAAAACACTTTCGAAGGAACTAAAATCACGATTCTATTTCGAGAAAGAGAGAGAAAAAAAGAAAGAGCTAGAAGTCTCTTTCATCTCTGTAGAGCGCAAATTATGTTTATGTTTGAAGGGCCGAAGATATTTCAGAAGCGGAAAGGACGTAAGTAGAAAACGGCTTGATAAACACCTTGAGCGAGAACATCTATCCATATATTCATGAGAGCCGCGGTCTGGCCGACACCAAAGCCTTTCCCATTATTGCATAAGGTTACACTTTGCGGTCGGTGAAGCAGAAATACAGACTACGCGAAAATCCTGTCGACGACGACCGTCATCGTCGTAGACAGTGCGCGAAAATCCGTCGATGCACTTAGGGAGTATTTATGCCATCTCGTTGTCACACTCCCTCAATGATATAAAAAGTTTAAGCAACTTGAATGCCAAAAAAATACTTCGAGAAAGATAAGCATCGCAAATTGAAAGTTTACTTTGCGGCCTCGGGACGTTGTGGTTTTCTGCAACCACGATCAATTTACGTTTTATTACGCGAACGAGACCACTTGGCGGAAAAAATACCGTGCTGATTAAATTAATAACGCGTTGACCCGTACATTTTTCTCTTGCGGGGAGAAAAGGGAGGATACGCAGATATTTAAGTTGACATTAGGCGCAGATGCTCGCGCGCAAAGGAATAATTTGCATACGGTGTACACAAGAGCTCGGCTTATTCCGTCATACGAGATCAAAAGCGGTTTTCGTGGTTTCGCGAAAAAGCACTTCTAAGAGACATTAGCGATAGGAAGCGCGATGTGTCAAAATTTACATAATTTTAATCTACATAAATATGAAGAAATTGGTAGAAAGTATATGATTGCCGATATTGCCACCTTCAATACAACCGTGCATCGTATGCATTGTGTCCGGCAATAAAGATAATCGGCCAGTTCACTTCGCAAAGTTCCGTATACGTAATGTTACGAAGTCACTGCAATCGGTCGAACAGAAAAGAAAGAAAAAAATAATAATAAAGTCTGAAGTTTTCACCGCCGCTATAGATTTTATCTGGTATTCTTATAGCGGCCTGTGAAAACAGCTTCCTGATATTATTCCTACTGCAGAGAAACTTTCGAGCGAATAACTTCGCAATTAAAATCATGCGGCTCGCATACACGTAATTTCAGAAGTTGCTTACACATAATAATACTTCGCGCAAAGCACTTATGACACAATAAGAATACGCAGAAAAGTTTAATTTGGGAAAGACAACTAACGCCTTATAAGAGCATCCATACAATACATTGCTATTCCTGGACGAACAAGAACATCAAAAACGAACCTCGTTCAAATTGTATCTTTCGTATTAGAATCATTTCAATATTGAACTATTGCGTTTAACATTAATATATACAATACGCATCAGAGTATATAATACAACGTTACATCAATGATACTTACATTATTAACGTAAAATAAATGTATTATATTATTAATATAAAATTAGTATGATCGTGTGATATATTAATGTATTAGTTATATAATGTATTATTTGAATATCATGAATAATAATTATATAAATTTATTACATGTATTTGTATAGATATATCGCAATATGTTAACAATACATTGCCAAAAGTTACATAAACTTTAACGTGCTTAATTAAAACTTTACATCACTTACACCAAGTTTTTTAATCAATAATTATCAATCAACTTACACGGATATATTGTTATTGCTCGATGAAAATGCACGGCAGATAGTTAGTTTAAAGTAGAAACGACCGCAGAAAATAAGTCATCCCGGGACCCTAGCGCGTGTAAATAGTTTTAAATTCAATGAACGTAAGACTCTCGCGGCTTTAGCAATTAATAGATTGTCGCCACACGCTCGCACAACGGCTGATTAGATATAGAAGTGAAGTTCCAGTTCATTACTGTTCGCTGCTACGTATTTTTTCGATATCGATTTTTACGTTCGATGCTGTACATACATCTCTGTATGATCTTTCAAGAATATTTTCCAAAGTCAATATATTGAAAGAGAAGCAATCTTTTCCAACAAATTGTTATCGAAGGACAATTCCCTATAATAAAACTCTTGATTTGCAAGAAGGTTGACGTCTCTGATACATTCGAAACTGTCAATTGTCAGTTTCCGGAATATTGTGTCGGCAAGCAACAGCGCGACTAGATTGCGGTCTCCAGTGAATCACTATAAATTCATCGAAAACAATTTAATCCCCGAGTATAGGTCAAGTGGAAGCCATCGCGTACATCGTTCCCCCGATTTTCGTTGCGGGTCGATCGACAACCAATCAAAAGGTATATAGGGATCGTTTGGCCTTTCGAAACATGCTTCTATCTAAAGCTAGGAGTCAAATCAATATTTTCGGATTCAAATATGGAAATATAAATTCAGATGTATGGAAATTTATTCGTGCCGATAACTCTGATAAACCATGGATACGCGAATATTCCAACACCCTTCGAACCAACCGAGGATCGAGGTACAAAGTCATTCCGAGATTAACTGTACCCGCGGGAACTACGTGCGATAAACCAAAAATCATGCCGTTGTTATATATCAAACGGCACCGAGTTTCTGCATTCGCGGTAAAAATCATTTCTGGCATGCGTGAATTTTGTCCGATTGCGTTAACAAGTTCTAACAACTTCCTAAAGTGGCAGCGATGATGGTAGTAGCGATCAATGTCTTCAAATCATTCTTTTTAATTTCATAGCCTGTGACGAAATTATCTTCCTCTCAGCAACAAATATCGCGGCCTACGAAATTGTAGGAAAGAGATGACACATCCTGGTTGAACAAACTATGAGCATGAAAATGAACCAAATATATTAAATGTGAAAGAGAGAGAGAGAGAGAAAAAGTTGATACCAAATGTAAATGCGTCCGTATATTCGGACGGTGCGTAATAAAAAAAAGCGAATAAAGAAAAGCACTTTCGTGTCATCAAAAAATTCCAATTCTCTGCCTCTTAAATTGATTAAGCTCTTAATATTGATGAAGTTTTCGGCCAACATAGAAACACAGGAAAGCAGTGTCAATCAAATCAAATTAATAGAAAATAAATTTTAAAATTGCATTATTTATCGCTGTAAATCATTTCAATGCATTAATTTGTTCTATAATTAAGAGATTTTTGATTATGCATAAATGTAAAATATATTAATAAACTTTATGAAATCATAAATTAATTAGAATTTTAAGAGTCATGTAAAAAATTGTTTGCAAACCTGCGAGAAATAATTAAATATGCTTTGTATTTTAAGTTCATATTTTATTCATAAAATGTTAGAGAGGACAATAGCACATATATGATAAAAATAGTACATACATTTATGTTAATTAATCTTAAAATATACTATTTTTTTATATAAATAATGTGTGCTTCCTCAAGTTTTAAAATATATAAAGCAAAGATATATCTAATTGAAAATAAGAATATATTTAATATTGAAAACTTGAAACTGAAAGATTTTTGATCAATGATAAATTATTTATATATGTATATCTTAATCCACTTACACTACTATCGCTGAGTAAAAATTTAATATCATACAATTGTAGCGAATAATTCGAATTTTTTCCGCTTTGCATCGCAGAAATGCGTTTCTATCCAGAGTCAAACGAACTCGAAAACGCGACAAAACAGTCCAGAAAAAAACAAAGGGAAAACTGACGCGAAGACAAAGGCAGACGGAGAAAAGCGTCGCCCACGACGGCGTTGTCTTCCTCTTCTCCTGTTGACTTCCTACCCGCCGACAATTTCATCGGTACGCTCGAGTTG
This sequence comes from Polyergus mexicanus, assembly GCF_030449975.1. Classification (NCBI taxonomy): domain Eukaryota; kingdom Metazoa; phylum Arthropoda; class Insecta; order Hymenoptera; family Formicidae; genus Polyergus; species Polyergus mexicanus. The sequence continues at coordinate 10,078,959 of NW_027223325.1, forward strand.
CCCAGCGGGCAGAGCGTTGCGTCCCCTATAAAAGCGAGGGTAGACGATAGCGGTACCAGTGTGTGCTCACTGCCGACCAACATGAACAGCACCGACAAGCTGAAAGTGAGTAGCTCCAGTAAGATAGCCATTCGAATCATCGTTTGTAGAAGCACGAGCCGTACAGGCCGAATCGTGCAACGGGCTGCAGTCTCTTACATATTTCTAAGCGCAATGACCCGTTTCCTATTAGAAGTAATGATTAGTCTTTGAGGCAAATTTTTACTTGGGGATTTCTATGTAATACGACAGTCGAAATTATTAAATGTTCTCTACATGCTCATTGCTTTCGAAAATATTGTCGGAATTTATTGGATAATCTTGCATCTCCAAAACTTTCAGCAAGATTATACAGCACAATTACATCCGCTCCTAATTTATATAATAATATAGTTACGTTTTACTTAAAATTTTGAATCACTTTGAAAGTATACTTTCTTTAATCTGCCAATTTAAAAAAATATATTTAATGCTCTTGTCATAAAAAATTTTCTGCTAAACTAATATTATGATTAGACAAAGTTATTAAATTAATTGGTACATATTTATATTTTCATTCTACAAAGCAAATTCGGATAAATCGTCGATGAAAGATATACAATGACGCCTCTCTAAAATCTGGCATTAGCAAAACAAGTTGCAATGAAGCCTATGCATCTCGCACTTTGAATAATATAAATTCTAAGATCATGTTCATCGTACGATCTACAAATTCAAGGACAATTGTGTTTCTTTGCTTCCGGCAGGTAATACTCTTATGCGGCCTAGTATTATCGGTCGTAGCTGAAAAGGCAAAGACCGAGGAGGCAAAGAAGACCGAGTCTAGCGCTCAGCCAAAGGATGAAAAGACAAAGCGCGGATTGGAACTGAGCCTGGGTGATCACGGTGGTTTCGGGGGCGGTGATTTCGGCGGGGGTGGTTTCGGCGGGGGTGGTTTCGGCGGCGGTCACGGCGAGATAATCTCCACCGATCATATCAAAGCGGTGACCGTCACGAAGCATGTACCGGTGCCGCATCCGTATCCGGTGGAGGTCACGAAGCATGTGCCCTACCCGGTGAAGGTGCCGGTCAAAGTACCCGTTGACCGTCCGTATCCAGTCCACGTACCGCAACCTTACCCGGTGGAAGTCACGAAGCACGTGCCCTATCCGGTAGAGAAACCGGTGCCCTACCCTGTCAAAGTGCCCATAAAGGTGCCCGTCAAGGTGCCCTATCCAGTCAAGGTGCCCGTCAAGGTTCCGGTCGAAATATCGAAACCAGTTCCCTATCCCGTCAAGGTACCCGTGGTCGTCAAAGAACCCTATCCCGTGGTCGTTAAAGGTCATGACGAAGGCGGTTACGGCGGCGGATTTGGTGGCGGATTCGGTGGCGGACACGACTTCGGCGGCGGTTTGGAACTCGGCAGTGATTTCGGCGGATACGAGCATCATTGAGACAAAGTTGCACGGAAGGAAACAAGGACTCGCGTCGTTGGTCGTTCCCTTTTGTCTGACGGTAAACGGCTCATGCGGCGCGAGACGAGGAAGCTTTATTCGAGGAATCGATCGTCGAGAGAGATCAAGGAGCGACCGACAAAGAACGATTATGTTCCAATAAAAAAACTGACGCGACAGATCAATATTCTATTTCATTGTGATCCTATCTTCGGATTGTACTATACACCCTGTAAATGTTAACACGAATAAAGTATTCTTTTGTACGTAACGATTGCTTACGAAACTGCTATATGATGTCGGGACAGTATGAGGGAAGGCTTAAAGACGACGGGGAGATGTATTAATCTGACACGTTATGCGATTATGAAGAATTGCAATGGAACTTTCACTTCGTTGATATTACACGAGTTGCGCTAAGAGAATACACCTGCTTTACCATAAACGGTGTATGTACCATTAGAAAAACACAAGTGTAGGAATCGTTAAAGTAAACGGCACATTCAACGCGAGAAGGATAAGCGTAAGAAGTAAATGTCAGAGCGTGCAAAAATTGCGCAGCGGAGCGGTAAATATTCCCCCTTGCGAATGTCCTCTCGCCTCTCTCTTTAAATTAATCTTAGCTTTCGACACACGCATCACGCGCCACCATGCATGACGTATGCGTATCTTGCGCCACAAGGATTCGGCCAACGATCGTTAAGCCGCCAACTGCGTCGTTTGATTTTTTAGGGCTGCACCGATAGTTTGTGAAACGTAATGAGAAACGTGTGTTTAAAAATCGCGAAAGGGGTTGCCAAACACCATACGATTTCGACATCCCGTCGCTTACGCACTGCCTTACGACACTTATTTAATACTATCAGAAATATTCGTATAACTAGTGTCTTGGATAGTTGTTTTGCACAAGTTGTTTTAATCTAATTATGTGTGTATAACGTATTCCGAAATATATGATTTTTAAATATCTACTACGCGAATTCCTACAGTGCAAACTGATATCGAAATGATTAAATGGACGCTTTCAATTTAAGCCTCAAGGACGATCTGTCAGACGCCAAATGCCAAACCTCTCATTTTATTCGAGCATACCTAATATTATAAAATTTTTTGTGCTCCTGAAGTATTTGAACATAAATTATATACAAACGACGGTAATAAATCAATTATATCCTTACAGAGTTGCATTTCCCAATTTAATAGATCGCTAATCTAACTGGGGCTAATTCTATGTTCGACGTAACTGAATTCAAACGTCATATCGACATCGAGATCAATAGACTTTCTCATTTTTTTTCCCCTCGCTTCTGTAAAAGTTTCGCACGCACTCGAATAATGTCGCCAATGCATTCGCTTTCGCGATACCAAGTTTGTACTAGATCAAACTTTCCTTTCGTATTATGCGATACAATACACAGCGCATACAGCGTCCATCTTATAGCTAGATAACTATGGTAATAGAACGCAAACCTAATTGCCTCCCACGATAATAGACCTGTACCTTGGCTATACAAGTTCCTCCGACTACATACATCTTAGACGCTATTATGCACGATCCATTCTGCGATGGCATGACTCGTCCCGATGATAGGATGTCTCGTTAATGCATGGTTATCGCGTAAACCGAGCCGGCCCGAGAGATACGAGACACACGAGAGACATTTACCCCCATCGTCGTCTTCGTTGTCGACTCGTTCTCTCGCGGATCTCTTCCTTTTCTCTGGCGTCTTACTTTCGTTGCGGTTCCGATAGCATACGATCGGATAGCGGTATCGTTTCGCCATACATACACACCCTAGACTCATTTCCGCGTGCTGAGTTCGCTTCCGTCGCGCGTGCTAAACTAGAAATTGAAAGCGGCGAGTCGTAAACGATTCGCGATCTTAACATCCATGAAAGTCGGCACCCGGGTCGAGAGAGATCGTCACGCTTGCTCGTTACATATAAACGATGTAATTCGGCAAAATTACAGGGAACGACGATGGTATGCCTTTGTTGGGTGTTGCAAGTGAGTGACTTTCGTTATGGGTGAACTATACTTTATTAGCACCGTAACGATCGCGAAAATCGATTGGTCACGAAACTACGTTCAAACGCATTCAATATCACATGTGATCGATTAAAAGAAACGTGAATATTGACGAACATTGTTCTACGATCTACGAGATAGAGCAGGCATCGCGAAAGAAGAAAGAGAAAGAAAAAGAAATAAAGTACTAAATAAATAAAATACTAAATTTATCTCCTCGCGAAAATTTATTACGCATTCGATCGAGACACGCGGTTGCTCGATCAGCAAATCCCGCGTTATTCAACGCGCTGCGTGTGTCGAGTAATGATAGTTAATGATCTGGGAAGTTCGCGCGGAGAAAGAGGGAAAGAGATTTCTTCCATCAGCCGTGAAACACACGTGCGTACGAAAATAAATCGAGATGCGCATATTACATTTATAAACATACAGGATAGCCGAGAGATGCGAGTTATATAATACATGTGCGCAGTGACTTTGCTGTTTTGTTCAATCGTGACGCAATATATATCCTCTTCAATAAGCAGCAGATCATTCAAGAAAATCGCGCGCGATTGCTTCTTTCTCAGAGAAATAGAGAGAGGAGAAAGAAAGAAGAGAAAAGGATAGAAAGAGAAAGAAAGGAAGATAATAAATGCCACAGTATTGTATCAAAATAATCATCAAAGTACACGTTTCTGCTCATATTTACATATAAACTAATCGTAACATAAACTAAATATATCGAATTGTTGTATATTATATTTATTTTTAACTCTCAAAATATAAAAATCGCTTAAAAAGAACTATATTAATTCGCCTGATCAGCTTCTTGTCATATTTCTTTTGAATGCGATACTATCATGCGGAATAAAATTGTACGCGTATATATTTTAACGTCTCGATTATGCAAGTTATCCATCTTGCGCGTGTTACGATTTGAGACTCATGACTCGACACTAGCATCAATCTCGGTTACGAACATCTGTTCGGCAATTTGGAAAAAAATAATGAGGATTTTGATGTCGACGACGCATTAATTATCAAATGATAGCGTTACGTCAAAACACTTCCCATAATGGTAGATGTAATTCGAAGCACGATATACGCTTGTAATCGGTTGCGAAATCGCGATTTTATATGGTAATTTTATGCAAGCGCGAAATTCGATCGATTTTTGTTAATAAGATTTCACGCATTCGTTGCGCCGTTAATAAGTTTTTACGTGGCGATTTTATCGCGCTCAATTAGAGAAATCTCGAGAGTCGAGAAACGGCACGGCTGGCTGAGACAGAAAATAATGGTTATTGCATTGTGTGCACTTTTGTGGTTATCGTACTACCCTCCGTTTCTCTGCGAAAAATGCATCGTGAAAACTTGTCGATATAGTGTATTATGATTGCGATTTGGCTATAATAGTTAATATGTGTGTGTGTTAATGCACAGTGCACGTTAATAAAAGTTATTAAGTTTGAAAATAAATTTCTAAAAAATCAGAAAATATATAATATCTTTATAATGTTATCTTAACTTTTCATAAACTACGAAATGCATAACATTATTCGACATATTTTCTCCGCCGCAAAAGAAGTACCGAAATCCTTTCTATAGCGTCATGTATGCCAATATCACCGCTTGTTTGCACGAGAAAATGATCGCCGACATAATATTGATATTGTCAATAGCGTAATCTGAAGTTCATCTTTCCAAGTCTATGCTTCCATAGCAAAATTTGATCTCGAAAAAAGAAATTTCGAGAAAATCGAAAAAAGGCAAAAATGTCAGGCAGAATGTGGCTGATCTTTCGTGATAATCAAATAATAAAAATGTTTCAATATTTAATGAGTACAGACAAATCGTCAGAAGTCAATTGTTTCAGTTTGTATTACTGTTAGACAGATTACTCTCTAATCACAGTGTTTATTGTATAATTTTATTATCTTTTATTAATCGCGCATATCACGAAATAAGAACGCAATGAAAATAATGATTTCCTGAAGACGTGAAGATTCTCTTCGTTAATATCGTTTTATACTCATATTAACTGGATTACCTTTTCCATGAATTTTCGATTAATTAAATAAATATACAGTTATAACATTTTAAGAACATTAACATAGAAGTTTAATTATACGTACACGTATTTATCTTTTTCTTGTTATATTCATTTATATTATATTTTTGAAAATTTTTATCTTGCAAATAATTATATTATTTCATATAATACAATTGTTTTAAATAAATACTAAAGGTACAATAATAGTATATAAAAGCGACCAATATATCTGAGTCTATTATTACGTGCAATTAGAAATAATTGATCATAACTAAATTGCACATTAATTCTTGTACGTGCGAAATATAGTAATAAATCTGAGGTTAGCCGAGCAGCCAAGAGTAAATTGCCATGATATCGATCCGAAATACAGAGGTAAACCATGAAGAGTGAAAAAAAAGAGTAGATTATAATAAATTAGTATAATGAACGGTTCTAATTGGCTTGCATTTCAAATGTAATTCACGATATTTTTGCATAGTCATATTAAAGTTATGGCTAAATCTACCAAACTTGGAACTTCAATGAATCTTGCAATTACGCAAGACGTATGACATGCAAATAGATTTCAAATAATATCATTAACAATTCGAAAACCGATGTATAATGTATCATATATTTAATGTATCTGTGAATCGCAAATAATTCGGATTATTCTGAAAAATGTCAAAATTGTTTTTGCCTACTTTAAGCATACTTTGTATAGCTGATGGATTATTTTTGATACATTTATAATTCAACAATTGTCAACGTGTACGTATGTGCATTTCTCGATCAATTTAATACACACACACATATTGCCTTTTTCTACCTACTTAGTCAGACCAGTCAAATGCACTAACCGGATCCTACATTAATCAGAAATCACGATTTTATATTCAATTTGATCGTTCTTAAAGTGCAGAAAATGGTCGCAATATTTAGAAGTCTCCCCCAACCCGCCGTTCCGTCTGCGTCACTTTTCCTAATTAGACTAGTAACAATAATATATCGATTCGCGGGAAAGTCGCAGCTGATAGATAAGTAATATCCTCGCACAAATAGTCTAATATAATTCAATGAGGTTGTTACCTTATAATACCACTTTCGTAATATCGAAGATAAATTCGTAAAATTCTTATAAAGTGTGCCGCAAAAAACGTGGTTAAACTTATCGTTAAAGTAATAATCTCTATTGTCCGGCGAGACTATAAATTTAACTTTCATCGCAAGTGGAATATCTCCAGTAAACCGTATATCACGTGATAAAAACAAAAGATCAAATTCATTTTATCGTCATTCAAGAGTTGATTGAGAGCGAGACACCCCCAACCGACCTTTTTCTTCTTTATAATCGCAAATAATTTCGCAATAATACAAATGTAAATAAAATAATCTTCTATTTTAATTACTGCGTAGAAGCAAATAGGAAAAAAAAAAAATATATATATATATAATGTTAAGAGGACATATTCTTTTATTAATTGTCACATAATCAGTAATTCAATCGGCATAAGAAAAAAAAATTTGAAGAACGATCAGTCAAGTCTAAAACCACAAGTATGTTTTATGAGAGCATGCATTGATCTTTCCTTCTTTCCTCGTGTCGATTACTCGTGCGTTGTTTCATTTAAGCTTTGAAAGCTTTCCTACCGAAGATCGGAAAGATCGTGATCGTATGTCGTAATATCATCGCCGTACGGCACGTCCAACAGTGCTGTTTGCAATGCAATAACCGCGATTACGCATTACCTGACTACGAGCACTTCCTTGATACAGGATCGCGTTTATGCATCGCTACCGGCGCAACGTGTGTGTGTATGTGTGTGTATGTAAAAGTGCATCGACTTTCGCGCGCGGTCTACCTACTTACCTAGCTACTTTTGCCGGTCGCCTCACGTGAGCGCGATTTTCCTCTGCGAGGCTTTTTGTTCTCCTCGTCTGGGATATAAACGCGAGGGAAATTTCGCCGTCACGATTCAGTTTCCCGTAACGTTAACTACTTTGCCGTATAATGTTGCACTTGGCGAAAATATAACCCGGTCGAATATTATACTACGATGCGTGCGCACAATGATATGCAGATTAATATGTTTCTGCAAGTTGCGAAGCAATGGGCAAGATTGCCTTAAATTCATTTCAAAGATTTAACTAAAAGGTATCACTCTTTTTAATACTTGAATTATAAAAGCTGTGCTGCATGTGAGAATTAAAAAGAGAGATATATGTTCTCATAATGAATAACACGCAAAGTATCGATTCATAAATACCTAGGAAGGGAAAGCAAAAGCTACGTAATCACATTATTGAATGTTAGTATATGTGTGAAACGGCGCACTATCTTGCTAATCAAATAATATAAAATTCAATGTATATACGTATAGTATGATAAATCGTTTATACGTTACATTATTATAACTATAACTTTATTACTGTAACTATAACTTAATTTCTCTCTTTCTCTCTCTATCTTGTTTTTTATATAATTATATAAAATCTCACATAGCGCACGTGCACATATTATCATTATGCAATATATTCTTTCATTTCTGTGATATAAAAAAGTGGAGCAACGTAAAAATTATAGATCAATCGCGATAAGATATAGAAAGCAGATTGCTTATTAAATAACGAAATATGAAAAGAAAGAGCTTGAGATTTTTTATGATAATTGTATATAAGAATTCTGTTTCTCATAAATTAAAGAAAACAACTTTTGTATCCTGTCGAAAGTTAAGCTTTGTTATAAGGCATATCTCCTGAGTCCGGATTTGCGACATAATGATAATTTTAGACGCAATAACGTAAAAAAGTTTCCGCGGGAGATGTCTCTTAACTAACGTCTCCAGCTGGAAAGTGACGATTGTTTTTATCATCACATATATTGAGATAGTAGTTAAAATCCTATACGAAAGATAACATTAATGCATTTGATATTTTTATGTGGTCATTTATCTCTGTCCTGCATGATGTTTAGTACAAACGGTTTTACACGAATAACCGTAAAAATTGTTTTTATTAAGAATGTTTATATTTTAGTATGTAATCAGCTAAGAGATAAGATAATTTCTCGGTCAAAATAACCGTAAACAAGCATATTATCTACGAAATTTTTATTTATCGAATTATTCATTAGATACAACCCATATATCGGAGTTTTATTTATTATTATGTATATATATAAAACAAAGAGAGGATTTAAAGAGAAAAACACCTATATAATAAAAAAATAAATATTTTCTTAGCCTAAATATTTATAGAATTTTGTAGTGTGTTCTTTATTATTCTACATATCATTATATATTATTTACGCACATATATATACAGTATATATAATATAGATTTATATAAAAATTCTTGAGAGATATATTTCCAAGAATGCTTTTATTAATATTAAAATTAAAATTTAATTACATTTAAACTAACCAGGTTGAGTATCAGGATTTATATCAGATTTTGTATCAGATTTTGTATCAGCAACAGCTTCTGCCAATTCGGTAGATTCAGTAATTTCAGAAGTAATAACTTTCTGTGCATCATTATCTGTATATTCTTGATGAGAAGAAATACTTTCATCTTGCACTGACATTTCTTTTACATTAATATCGTTATTAGAATTAATAGTTTCAGAAGTTTCAGAATTATTTTGTGTTGTATTATTAGTTGTGTTAATATTTGCATTCATTGCACGCTTCAAAGCCAAATATTCCTCTACTGATCCTGTTGGAGTTTTTTCAGATGTAGCAGTTGTATCAGTTGAAGAGGATTGTGAAGACGAATTTAAATTTGGCGATTTATTCAATTTAGATAATCTTTGACGTTCTCTCAATCGCTTTCGAATCTCAGATTGTATCTTAGATTCTTTTATTACATTCTGAACATCATCAGTTTGATAATAGCGTGATGCCCAAGTTTCCATTGAATCTGATTTTGGCAAAGTTGCTCCAGATGCAGATTGCTTATGTTCTTCTTGAGAAGGAACAATAACTTCATCTTGACTCTCGTCACAATTTTCTATATCCATAACATCACAATAATCATCTAAATCAATTACCTCATCCAAATCTGCCGATTTCTCTTCTTCAATTATACTCTCTTTCGGTATTTCTTTTGTCTTACTCTTTTCTTCCGTGATAATTATATTATCGTCAGAAAGGCTTAATTGTTCTGTAGTATTTACATCCTGTACATCATCTGATCGTTCTATAATCTCGGTATTAATTTGTTTTGATTTTGAAGTGTTTTCATTGGTAGAAGAAGTAAGCTGCAATTTCGTATATGACTTTTTCTTCGATTTTTTGCGTCTTTCCGCAACATTATCTGCAGAAATTGATATTGATAACGTATTGTTTTTTATATCTACATTTCTATCAGGCATTATTGTTCTTGTTTCGCTACTTAAATTTGTTTTGGTTACAATATTTATATTATCGTATGCCCCTGTTATTTGAGTTTCTAGAGTTTTGCTAGAATTCTTCGCATTTTCAAGGGAATTATTCGCAAATTTTCCAGTTTCCATTGCACGTCCATTTTTCAACTTTTGACTTACTCGTTTTTCGTCATGAACTTCCCCATCACTATCACTAGATAATAATTCGACAACTGGGGTAGGTTGAATTACTAAAACAACATCTTCATCTTCGCCTTTATTTTGTTGAGCACTGATAATTTGTTCCAACTGCTTGCGACAATTTTCTTTAGCCTTATCATCGTCGTGTCGTATTCTAATGTTATTCTCTATTGTTTGACTGTCATTTATTTCTGATGGATTAGTGGATGGAATTATGTCCTCTTCTTTTCGTATCAAAGCTCTTATAGCACGAGCTCGCATTTCTAATTCTAATAAATCTAACAAACTGTCTCCTTCTTTTCCTTTATCTTCCTTATCATCTTCTTTTTTAATTTTAACATCATTAGTTTTATCACGATTTTCATTTTTAATATTACATTTTGCTTTAGAATTAGATTTATCTGGATCATTTTTCTTTATATGTGGCTTTCTTTTAATATTTGTTTTATCTCGTTTTATTAACTTTCCCTGTTTACCATTTTCCTTTTTAGATGTATCGTCATCTGTCAACCATTCTTCTGTATCAGAAATTATTTCTAGAGAAGGTCCTATTGAAAGAAAGATACAATAACTAGATTAGCATTATTTTTAAAGCTTAATGCCTTCTATATATACAATATTCAATATGCACATACCTGAATCATCTGATTCGCTTGTGTCTGAAGATTCCAACATAGATTTGCCATTTAATTTCGATAATATTCGAGCTTTAGACATACCATTTAACTCATTCACACAGTATTCTTCTAGTTCACTTAAATCTACATGCTGTATATAAACAAAAAATAAAATACTATATTTTTAAATATATTTTTATATTAAAACTATATCAATTTATAAATATGCTACAACTTACTTTCAAAACTTGAGGCAGCATCATACGAATCTTTTCTGGCTTAACAGATTTGAAAAGTTGTCGAGCTAATTCTTTACGATTAGATAAATAATTCTTAATTGGTTTTAAATCTCTTGTATCAATTTCATCTTCATCTGATGATAATGATGAAGATGTACAAGAAGATAAGCTGCTGTGTTCCTTAAAAAAAAGAATTGTCTTTTAAGCATTGTAGTAAAAATTTCTTTTATTGGAAAAAATTTTCATATAATTTAGAAAATGAGATATTCAAAATATAATTATTAATGATTACCTCACTGCTGCGTATATTGTTTCTAGTCTTGGACATATTTATTTAATGTAACAATCCTTTCCATTTAAGTAATAACACACCGAATAATATCCAAACAAACCAAAGAAATGTCAAAACAACTTTCTTTTTATATTTTCATCTAAAAAAAATATAGATTATAAGAAGTCTTTTTATGCATATTTTATTACATATTAATAGTACATTTTTATATTTTGTTTGTTGTCTAAAATAAAAATATATTGATGTAAAAAAAAACAAGGAGAAACGAAAATCATATACAGTACTGTATAAAAAATGCAATTTAGTAAAGGAAATAATTAATTAAATAATTTATAATTTATATTTTAGGTTAGAAGTACTATGCTGTATTGAAGTATACGGAGCTAAAAACTTTACACCACAAACTTATATCTATTTCCTCTTTATCTGTATGGTAAAGGCTGCGGTCGACAAGAAGCTAGAAATGCTTCGAAGCGTTTGATTGACCAATCAGGACAAAAAGAGTAAAGATTTATTTATTCTGATTGGTTAATGCAATGCTTCGAAGCATTTCTAGTGTCTTCCCGACCGCAGCCAAAGTCATTTAACAGCAGCTGATAGACTACTACTACATACTACTGTACTGCACATATACATTCATTCGACACACGACATATCACGTATTATTAATTGAATTTCTATTTACAATACAATAGCAATATAAGACAAATAAAGATTTTCTGATTCTGGAAACGTCGTGCAGGTGTCGTTAGATGCCAATGCTCGTATTACATTACAACCTGTATTGTTGACAACTGTTTGTCAACAAGATGACATTAATCGAATATAATTACTAAACGTTTAATTGCAGTAAGTACTATTAATTTAATAAAAAGTTTTATGATAAGGATAGATATCATGTTAGATATCAGATATTTAATCTAAGAATTTATCTTTGACACAGGTATTCTGACAGATAATTATATTGATCTGTCTAATCTAAGAGATCAATCAGTTGTGAGATTTATACATATCGTTACGTGCAAAATATTTATGAAATTTTTGTACTATGCTGAATAAATGTAATATATGATTACACTATCTGTCAAATTTAGTGTCAATTGAAACTTTATATAGTTCTGCATAACAAAAGAAAAATGTTGAATCGCTTTAAATCAGTGTTAATGAGTGCTGTGGGCGCAAGCGAGCTAGGCCTACAGTATCCTAATGATTTGGATAATGATATGATGACAGATTATATTAACTCTAATTATGTCATGGAAGTAGAAAACAAGCCTTATAGTCGTCCAAGTTTTCTAGGCTTGACAGCTGAAGAGACACAGGTAATTCTAGTTTCTTTTCATACTGTATCATGTGTGAATGCCTTTTTAAACATAGATAAAAAGATATTAATAAATTACAATATTGATATTTGTCTAAATTATATACTATATAATATTTATTTTATATAGGTGAGTGCAGATCACAGAGTAAGGCCTATAATAGTTCCAAGGGATCTTAGTCGTTTGCCATGGTGCGCTGGCTATGCAGAATGTATAAATGCTGGAAAGAGTACTTGGAATGAGGACCAAGCTTCTGCGACACGCGGAGATCTGAAATTGTCAGATGTTAATGTCACACTGCCTTATGTTATGTTTTCAATGTTTGATGGCCATGCAGGGTATCAAGTTGCTCTTACAGCAAGATTACAGCTACATAGAATAATTCTTGTATGTGTTTTCTTCCAGAAAATTCTATTGTCAAATAATATTATAAAAAATGAATTAATAAACTATTTGAAAATAGGAAAGGTTGCTGGCTATACCAGCTAATATGCTACTGAATGAAAATGGAAACGAGCTGATAAAGGGCAGAGATCTAATTACAGGTGCTATAGAATTAGCATATAGACAAATGGATCAAATGGTAGAGATACAAGCTCAAAATGGTGGCGGTGGCTGTACAGCTATTACTATTCTATTTCTTAATGGAAGGCTATATGCAGCAGGAGCTGGTGATTCAAGGTTGTATTATAATCTATAAATAATGCATTGATATAATATATAAAATTAAATGTTTATGTAACTCTTTCTATATTATTAGGGCTGTGTTAGTTTTGGGGGAAGAACAACGTGCTCTCACCAGAGATCATACTCCAGATTCTGAATCAAATCGTGTCAGAGCTTTAGGGTTTCTAAGAAGCAATGAGTTGCTCAAAGGCCATTTTACTCCATTGGAATTTAGGAAAAGACCATTACAAAAGGAATTAGGATCTATGGTTTTGTATCGAGAACCTTTTATGACAGGTTGGGCGTATAAAACTTTAACACATCCAGATTTAAAATTACCGCTCATTTCAGGACATGGAAAACGGGTATGTTATCATTAATATTAAATTACAAATCTTCAAATTAAAATAATTTTGTTCATGGTACTATGAGAAATCGTTTGTAATATGTAGAGTAGAGTAATGGGAACAATAGGTGTAACTAGAGGTTTTGGAGACCACGGTTTAAAAGCAGCAAACACTGGTGTTAATATTAAACCATTTCTATCGTCACAACCTGAAATACAGTCTCTGGACTTGGACAGTTGCAATCTTACCGAAAGAGATTGCATTATTGTTGCCACGGATGGGCTCTGGGATGTAGTATCGGATAAAATAGCGGCAGCAATACTTAGAAAGACACTTGCACCTGATACTCCATCATTAGAATATAGGTATCGTTTATCTTGTGGATTAAACTTTAACTAAATTGTAACGATAAAGTATGATACAAGTCCTTTTCGATTTATAGACTGACAATGGGTGCTCAAGAATTAGTGCAAGCGGCGAGAGGTCGCTTAATCGGTAGAGTGTGGATGGGAAAACCTGAGAATCCTAACGAAACAGACGAAAAATCCTCACCTATAGCATCGGTAGATGATATTAGTGTATTAGTAGTACCTTTATATCCTTATTTATGTGAACATAAACAGTGGCTAAAAACGACGCAACAAGAACGAAAATATGCTGCGGATTCTCTAACAACAATATGCTTTGATTATCCTATATCTAACAGATCAACTGATAATCCTGCATAATGAATCATACAATTATCCAATCAGATCTGATTTCATCTAATTTGCAATGTGAAATAAGAAAACAATGTTATTATCTAATGTGCAGCTTATGAATTTTATTCACATTACTACAATAACTCGTCATAAATTCGTAATTGCTTATTTAGTCTTAGAATAATTAGCAATATTTAAGTGCACAAGTGCCGCATATATATTTCATAATTCTCTTTTTGAAATATTAAATTGTTGCATACTGCCACTGCATATATTTTAACTACAAAAGGCTATGTTTTTATTATTTAAACGAACATTCCGTTATGCTATTTTACATTTACAATATCTTAAAATATTTGGAACGAAAGTTTAAACATCTCATATATATAAATACCAATTTCTGGACTGTCACTTTAGTAATTAATAATGTAGACTGTAGGCAATAATGTAGACTGTAATATTAACAAAATATCGAAATATTTTTTATATTGCTTTTGAGGCAAATATGTGTTACCATTCGACATTTTGAACGCTTTACGATGTCTTATCATATTCATTTTTTTGTTAAAAATATTAACCCTATGGTTGCTCAAAGACTTGTATATATATATATATATATATATATATATATACATACATATGTGTGCTGACAATGAGATTGAGAACTTTGTAAGAAAAACAAGTAAAATTTTAAATAAACAATAAATTGAAACTTTTCCCGTTAATTTATCGTTATCCATATTGATTAATTGTAATACATTCTGATTTTATTTATTGGTAATTTCGCAAAGTAATTGTAGCATAATGCAGCCAAAGGGTTAACAAATAATTGTAAGTATGACATAAATGGTCAATATATATGTGTGTGTAAGAAATTGTACATAAATAGAGAAAGAATGAGAAATTATTACATTTCATTTGCAATATATATATATAATTGATAATAAGCAGATTTTATGAAATCATGTATTATACATAGCCTATATATAGTTAGATTAACTCTTGTAGTTATATTAAATAAATATTACAAACACATTATTCTTTTGTATAGAAATATTTATATATAAAGTTTCTGTTAAATATTAATATTGAAAGGAATTTTTATTAATCATGAATTTTTAGCCAGTGTTTCGAGAAATGTGTGTCTTTCACACATTTTAGTTTTAATTTACTTTCAGTATTTATTGCAAGTTTGTAAAAAAATTTGTTCAACAGAAATTGAGATATATACTTTATATCTTAAGTGTGGGATGGCGCTGCAGGTATTAAATTAGCATTTGTCAGCAGTGACAATTGCACAACTAACAAATCAAGTTTTAATATCAAATAATTCGATCTATTTTATTTTGCCAAGAAAAAGGGAGTGATTCAAAATTCTTCACGATATATCGTCGCGTAAAAAATTTACACTAAAAAAATTATTAATCATGTAAATTTATTAAATATTGCATTCGATTTATAAGCCTTTCAAAAAATAATGCATTTGCTACGCAAAGAGAAATTCAGAAATATTTAAAAAAATGTTTCGAAAAGAGAGAAATATATAAAATGCTTTTATCATATTCAAAATAGATTCACATACAAAGTCTCAGCGTTGTCAAACTTCGCTTAAATGAGTTGCCCTTCTGTGCGATGTTAAATGGCGAACTTTTGCGATGTGCGTGCAGGCACGCACGTGGACATGTTTTATACGTTTTCAGGGCAAGTGCATTTCCTCGTCGCATGGCTGGCACATAGAGTCTGAAAAGCACAGTTAACTCTCATAAATTTAATTACAAAGCGCAACCAAATAGGAGAGACCGGCCTCTCTTTTCGCCAGTAAAATCGTAATTAGTCTCGACGCTGTGATTACCTCGAAATCATTTATCGATGAATTCCACGAATTATAAATTATCAACACGCTGCAGAACATATATGTAAGAGATGAACTTTCATCAGATATAAATCAAATGATAACACCAAACAATCGAGTGATAATATTAATATGTACATACATAGTTATCCCGCGTCGCGAGATATTTCTCGAAATATTTTAGTACGAGAACAAATACTTTATTATATATAATCTCCTGTCACATTGCAACAAAATTATTTATTAACAATAAACAAATCTCTGTAGAAATTATAAAGACTACATTTTTATGAAATTTATATATAAAAGATTAATTTTTTTGTTTGATATATATTTTAATTGCTTAATGTCAATTATGTTATCATAATAATTAGGAAAATGTTATTGGTACATTGCGCTTCATTAACGTGAAAGAGCAACTGAAATATAAGCGGAATACTTGGTAGCGCGATGTTTTATTCCATTACGGATTAAACGGTCGGAAAACTGAAAGACGTTACGCAGCGAATTCCTCTCAACCGACGACGATGAAGTCGGAGATGAATTGTAATGCATCATGCATTTCCGTCAACTAAGAACGACAGCGTAAAAGGGTGCTGGGATAGAGTGTCGCAAATCACTGTACGAAAAAGTGCTCGTCTACAAAAGTATAGACAAGCATTGTGAAAAAACTAAACCTAGTTTGACAGCTCTCCGTTGACTCGCCATCGATCGATTCCCAATTTTGTGAAAATTGCTGTGCACTGAGCTGATGGCTATCGAATCTCGTCTTTCCTACGCAATGCATCATCATTTTTAAAGCTTCCGATCAATAATAAGAATATACTACCTATGAATATGTCTCTGCTAATTTTCAAGTAATATAATCAGATTTTAATTTTACTTGTATATAATACTTAATTAAATATGCATATATACAAAAGTTTCACAAAAAAATTAATATTTTATATGATAAAAGATATTACTCTCTCTCTTTTCTCTTTGTCACAATAAGAGAATTTTTAGTTATCTATTTTAATACATAATATCAATCGAAAAGAGATATCAATTTTATTTATATCTTGATAAATGGATTAATCATACTCGATAGTTTTATCATAAAATTTCTATATGTTATCTCAGAAATGTATAATGTACACCGGGCATTTGGTCGAAAAATGGGATGCACTACTTTTGAACGGTCGTCTGATCGGCGATATGTTTTTCATGGCGCCGGATTATGACGGGCGATCTGTCACGGTCATCGTAACGGTAACTTCAAGGGGCTGGAAAGGGCTTAATGCCTCTCCTGCTAGGGATAGCGCAAGAAAGAATGTGCGTGTGGAGAAGGATGAGGAAGGAGAGTACGTTATACCATATCAAAATGGCCACAACTTAGGGGTCCTGTGTTACCCCGATTTATCATCGTTAGAGAACTTTGGACGGCTTTCTGGTTCGAGCATTGATGGCTTCCTCCGATACGAAATGATGTATCTGTTCCTTATTGCAGCGTGGAAATGAGAATCGGATGCAATTTGAAAGTAAAAGTATCGTCTAAAACGATAACAAAAAGTTTCACGACTGCTTACCTATCCGTCTTCTGACTCACATTTCGGCATAAGAATTTTATTTAAATTAAAAAGGGGTGAATTATATGCGATGCTAACTTGTTATCTCTCTATATAGAAATCTGTTTGAGAATAATTTACATCAGAGATATGTAATAAGAGCTATTAACAAACAATTTTTCACACTAGCATTGCGATTAGAATAAAATTAGAATAATACATTTTTGATAAGAATTAAAAAATAATAAATCGCGATTAGAAAATAATTCATAACAGCAATATATGATGTCTAGATAGCTTAATATGTTCATTATATGTTGTTTTGATTTTATTGAGCTTGTGTTTTGCATATCTATGTGAACATTATGACATTAAGATTAACAACATTATGTCTGTATGTCTTTCTTGGAATACGCATCGTAAATTGTACAATTGTATAATACTGCAGACATGTCGTTATTGATTATCGGCTATCGCATGCTTCTTATCAACTCTCTTAGCTTGCATGAACCTAATGTCGATCTGCTGCAAGCTAATGTTTGACTGCCGAACGGATAATGCAGCGAGTTTGCTACCGGGGGATTACGTCACCAGCTCTCACAGTTTCAGCTTCCAAACATAGATATTATACATATTATCTATATATCTCGGCGAAGTGACGCGTTATATTTCTCATCGTCAGGTATTCAGACAACGATGCTAAATTTTCACTCGCTTACGCGCAACTAAGAAATTTCAATTTGCTATTCAAAGCAATTTGCTGATTAAATTCGCTTGCATATACACAGCTTCATAAACGTATCTTGATGAAACGATATACAGAATATTGCAAGAGAGTGTGGTAAACCAAGAAAACATTCCATACTAGTTTTGCATATTAAATGACAATTGAACAGTGCTGTAAGATATTAAGGTATATTACTTAGCAGATGTTACTAATGGCAACATTTCTGCAAAACAAATTTTTAGAAAAAAAGAAATGATTATTAAAAGAAAGAAATAAATCGAGCAATCCCGAATTTTGCATTCGCTATTGGAAAAATAATTTAGGCAAATATATTTAATTTGATTTAATAATATTCGAAGAATCAATAAACGATAAATTAAACTTGATTAAAAGTTAGAGATTGCGGTAGATAATAAAGATCATGACGGAAGTTAAGAACGAAAGCATTTCTCCTGCCTTTTTGTCTCGTCCGACTCGTGAGAGCTTTTTGTCGTCATTAGCTATTTTTTTTTCTCGGAATGGTGCTCAGCCTGCAAAGTATAAAAACGAGTCGTCCGACTATCTGACGGGTATTTCCTCAGAAATTTATATTAACTGCGCGAACGGACAAATAGAATGATTACGTGGACATCGGCACGCATACGTTCGTACATATATTCGCGTGTTGAAAACGACTACATCGAGTTTAATTAAGTTTTTCTCTATAAGTCCCTTATGCAATGTCATGCAGATAATGGCAAGCTCTCTTTGAGAACGATTTTCGCATGTACGGCGCTGACGTTGAACATGAAATGAAGATTTCGGATAAAGAAAATAAATCAATTATAGATAATAAAAATATCTATTATATAATACCTATAAATCAAGTATCGATACGTATTTCTAATAGGTTCTCCGAATATAATCAGAATTACGAAACTTGGCAACTGAAAGTAATAATGGAGAATGGCCGTCACTTCGTCCGAATAATTATCATCGTATTTTCAGTCGTTTTCACGACGCGTGCGATATCAACTTTTTCCTAAATACATTATCTAGATTTCGCATCGGCGTTAATCTGTCTAGCAGTAAGTAATTAAATTTCTGCGAATGCCATTTCCGCGGAGAGTTTATCTAGAACGGCTAAAAATTCTGACTTTTAGTTGCCAGCTTTTATCGGAAAATGCGACAACGCGACGAGTCGGCAGATAAATCCGGCAGAGCGTTTCCCATCCGCGCGCGTCCTTTTCGCAAGTTAATGCGCTTTCCGCAGGACGCACGCTGGACGTGCAACGAGGCCCGACGTGTGCGTGTGCCTTCGAAGGCCCACGTCGGTTTGCGCCGACGACAGGAACGGTTATCCGATATCAAATTACGTACGTCGAGCCAAGTTCCTCCACGACCCAAGACCTCGGATCTGTACGCCAATAACTTCATTCCTGCACCGGCGCAACTCGCGATGGTATAATCTGTCCTAGTCGCCACACTACGATTGGTCACCTTGCTGTTCGTGATCTTTATAGATTGAGAAAAATCACGCGGAGATTGAACGCCAAGATAATTTGGCGCGCAACAATATACATTCCATTCTTGTTGATGAAAAAATTATCACGACATTCAGTTGATTAAGCATAATTTTGGGCGACGTATCGGAGATGGTGAGCAGACAGAAAAACGCATACACGTGATAATAATTTTAAAATAAAAATTATATGAATCTTTTAATTAGTTATGCGATACAATTATATACATAATCTAGATAATAAGTTCTATTTAATAAAAATTGATTTTTACGATAACGCTCGTGAGATAAGATTTAAATTAGTCATACGCGATAAATTGTGTGATGTAACGATAAGAAGCGAGATGTCATCTTTATCAGTGAATCGAACTGTCACTCGACGTGTTATCGGTTTTTCTTCTTATTACTCCGCGTTTCTGCCGTCTCTCTATCGTGCATCATAAACCATCCGTGAATTCTCCGCATGACCGATCAGCCTCGTCGCTTGGTCGCCTAGTGACAAATAGTTAGGCGTTACTCTCTCTCTCTCTCTCTCGCTCTCTCAAGCTGGTTACAGATCCTTTGACAAACATAGGCGGACAAACGTTTCCTAATTGTACTGGGAATTGTTTACGCTATCTCTCATAGTACCTTGTCACCTTCCTCCCGTTCATGGCTATTCCGTGTTTGCCATCCCTTTCTTGCACGTTTCTGTCATCTCTTCCGGAAGAATAGACGACGAAGATTTTGTAGGGATATAGACGTCCGTGATGCGCTTAATTGAATATCGCCGGCGACGAGCTTTCATTAGGAGATCCGGCTTTTTTCGTAGCTCATCTCTCGATATTATGCCCATCATCGCCGGGATTACCTCGGCCAATACGGAAAACAATAAATCCGCGCAGCGCAATGAGTCATGTATGTAATTCACGACATATCGGATTAATTTTTAACCGTACTCTGTAGCGACGTATTTTTCGACATTTTTCGCGATAAAAAACGTACAGTTATTCACGCATGCATTTCCATGTTCCATTAGGCGTATAACTGACGTACTACAGCATCCGCTTCCGGCAACAAAGTTTTGCCGCCATTGTAATGAAGAATTATGAATTTTTTAAAAATCTATAAATTTAATAAAGATTATTTTAGTTAAAATATTCATATAATTTTATTTTTATTTTTTATCTTTGATTTATAGCCATCTTTTTATTTTTTGTAAAAAAAAATTTAGCCTTCGTATATTGAAAAAAAATGTTGATTCTCTCTTAAAATAGATATTTATGTAACAGATGTTTATATAATGTATCATATAAACATTAATGCAGACGAAAAAGAAACAAATGTTAAATTTTTATTTATGTCTCACTTTCTTTCGAAAAATGCTGGGTACGTGCCTGAATTTTGATAACGTTATATTTAGGCGATCGGCGAATTGTACAAATAAAAAGAGTCCTCGGGCGGGATCATTTTGTCAAAGAGCCAAATGCGACCGCGGAGTGTCATACCGACAATGCAACGTGTCTGAGCAAATATGTGAGCGCTGTTAAATATTTGAACATTCGCTATGCGAATGTAAGCGAGAAACCTTGTGTTATGATATCTATCGTTAACTCCCTACGTGATACCAACGCGAATCTGGTCGCGTAAACTAGAAGATTGTATAAAGAGCTGTCTCTACGTCGCACAAATATTTCACAATCAAGATTTCACATGTACGATGTCAGAAGCTGAGTAAGGTTCTCAAAGTTTTTCGTTCTCAATAATATATGGTACGTTCAACACTGGAACGTGGACTAGAAACTAAGATCGTTGTTTTATAGTCTCAATCTATGTTCGAGTTGAAAGTATCTAATACTTATACACTGGAAAATATGCTTTATGAGGAAATGAGTGCGTGTATCACGACGTATCTGTTTCTCTAACTCATTCTCTAATATATCTGCGTGTTACAACGATATATCAATTTACTGCATTTTTGACCTCGTCACGACTCTTCATTTTAATGGTATATAAAAGCAGCAACGTATAAAGAAAATATCTAGCATTGGTTTTCAAGATAGTACTCTGCTGTCAAATCGATCAGTCTACATACATTATCGTTCAGGAAAATCGATTATGATAAACAGAATGAAAAAGCAATAAAATTGAGATAAAAATTCCTGAGAATGTCGAATTAAAGAGTAATTAAATAAAGTCAATAATATATTATCAAGAATGTCAATATCAATGACGACTTTTCTCATATCGCACATACGGAAGCTGTATAATCATATTGTATTATAATACGACGTTAATAATTTGTGACGATCTTCGTATCATTTCGAACACACACGCGGGTTCATTGCATCTGCAGGATTAAGCGGGGAATGGAAAGGAAGCCGCTAAAAACTGGCACGGACCTCTCGTTAGATAGATCGTAGGACAGGTGCGGCAGCGACCCCCCGACGCCGCTATTTCCGGAGAAAAAATATCGCTCGTTTAACACCCCCGGGTTCAGCCCCACGAGGCCGATACGAGACGAATTATTGTGCCGCGCCAATCTATGAGGATTACTCGCGCCCACGAAGGGCCATCGGGACGTCGTTCAACGACTTTACGGCGGCGCACGTGCAGTCGCATCTCACTGAAAATGCATCGATATCGTTGCATTTCGAGCTTCCTCGCGGATTAGTCGGCCAATCGCATTAAGAATTTCGACTTTAAAAGCTTTCCGCATCGCAACTGCCGTTTTTAAACGCGAAAATGTCGAGTTTACTCATCGAATAATAAATAGAACAATTTTTATGTCAAAGACGGAGAAACTATCGATGCGCAGGCAGAATTAGCTTTACAATAAATTAGAATATGCCAAATTGAATTATTAATCGCGAAACTAATCGGAAAAAATTATTAATACATGTAATGTTTTAGGAACTAATGGACTTGATATTCATATTCATTGTAATTGTTGATTGATTTATTTCTACTAGTAATTTTGAAATTCTGAATTTTAAGTACTCTTTCTCTCTTTTGTGCTGGAAATTAAGAATTTACTATAGGTAAGACGAGGTAGAAATAATATTCATTAAATCTACATTGACATATTGTAAAATCGATTTTCCACTGAATATTTAATGTAAATTCTGTCCGAATATTATTATATAATAAAGATTCTTTTGAAAATATCAAAATTTTTAATTAAAGTTTTTGAAAACTTGTTAGCGTCTTACACATTGGCGGAAAGAAAAATTGCATCTTTCCTACTTGAGTGGCACGAGATTTGAATACTTGGAGCCGGAATTTTGACAAAATTAAATTTAATATGCCACTCGAAGACAACTCGAAAGCCATTCAATTCTTACCTACAGAATTATCTGATTTGCGTAGAAAAAAAAACAGAAAGATGAAGGAAGATTTCATTGAAGGTATAGTCCGACAAATGAATAAAGGTAAAAAGAAAAGACTTATACTCGAGTAAATAACAATGGAGAATTACAGATGTAAATGTAAATTTAATAATGATTAATCGACAGGAATTTGATAACAAAATGACAAAAATTTCGTCTTGCAATCAGCTCCAACGATTGTTTAATCTTATCGCGCGAATGGAAATTCCACATAGGACAGGGTATACGTTGCGTAACTGTTACTCGCGGGAGTGATCAGGATTCCATAAACCAAAACTATATCGCGAACCTCTATGCCCAATCTCTCTTTATAACATACCCTCGACGAATAATGGATATGGTGTACGCGTTAAAAAAAGCTAGCGCCAGATTATGCGCGTATGCGCAATTCGTGATTCGTAATTCGCGATTCGTAAACGGTATATAGAAATCTGGTTGGTTGAATTTGACGAATCTTCCATCCACACTATTCACGAATTATAAACGAATCGCGAATACGCGCATAGTCTAGCGCTAGCTTTAGACTCGAAATACGCGCATTACAGATTAACGTCACTGCCATGAAATCGTGTATCTAATGCACAGAGCTCATTTGACAATATTGATATTGTATATATAATGGATTATTATAAATCTGTTAAAATATGATTTTATATTCGGGTATGTTTAAAAGATCAGTTGCTATCATATTTTTCTTATTTGTGTTTGTACGTGATTAAGATATAGAAAGATAGAAAAAAAGTTAGTTGGACTTATCGATAGATTTAAGAACCTCATATAAATAACTTGAGAACTGTAATATAATTTGGCGTAGTTTATCGCGTATCAATTATAGATGGCAAATCAATATTCATCTAAGTAATTAACGTTCAATAAAGAGATAATGATTCGTTATTTGTTCTCTTTTACCAAGAACTCATTTTGATTCCTTATCAATGAATAGATTAGCTTTTGAAAAATGCAAATTCATGTCTCTTTATGCAAACTGATCGACAGTATAAGCTTTATTAAGAAAAGCATTTTATTTGAAGATATATATTGACGTGAATATAAATGAGACGATAACAATGATTTTATCGCTGCGAATTTTTTTGACGGCAATATAAAATTTCGTCTCCGAGAGAGACGCGTTATATGTATGTTAATTTTCGAGAAGTAACGTTGAGTAATGGAAAAAACTAGTAACTGTCACTTTGACTCTTATAGCAATGGACAGTAAGGTACAGGCTTTCAATGGAACTTTTCTGTTCGTCTAATTGTCCTAACGGCTGACCTCTACGGCTGTCCACGCTCCCTTACCACCCTTTCGTTTCGTATCTTTGGGGCAGCTCGCTCCTCGTTCGTTTTTACATAATAATTAATGCTAATACACACAGCATGTTATATGTATAATATTATAAATGATATATAGTAATATATATAACATTTTTCATTATCTTTTAGCGTCATAAATATTTAGATAACTGTATTTTAATAATATATTTTAATCACACTTATTTAATATTAAATATGTCTTCAATATCAATTTATAATTATGAATATTATCTTTGAGATAAATAAAATTCGGAATTACATACAGTGTTTAATATGTAATTATGTATATATCATAGTTACGTTTATGATATCGTATAATATTCTTATATTTATATTAAGTATATTTCCTAAAAAATATTTCTCTAAAATATTCTTACAATATTAAAATCGGTAAATAAAGTTCAGATGAAGATATAAAAATAACATATAATCAGGATATTTCATAAAATATAGTTCTATTTTTGAATATATTTTATAATTTTCAAAAAATTCCTTTTAACAACAATTATCTAAAAATTCTATGATACAAAATCTATTTAAATCCATGCT
This sequence comes from Polyergus mexicanus, assembly GCF_030449975.1. NCBI lineage: Eukaryota > Metazoa > Arthropoda > Insecta > Hymenoptera > Formicidae > Polyergus > Polyergus mexicanus. The sequence goes on from NW_027223325.1 coordinate 10,104,086, forward strand.
TTTCATGTTAATTACATAATCCAATAACCCATGCAAAGTTATCGTTGATTCCTGATCGGCACAGCTCACTGTGGCTCGTTAAGACGACTAAAGTCGGCTTTCGGTCTCGGATTTCCGAAGCATATACCCGGATAATTAATGGCAAGCGCATCCTACGCGAGATAGTGATAGGACTGTGCGAGTGCGTCTCGGTCAAGACAGGTGCCACACCGGGAATCGTTGAGTCAGTCCCGCGATCGGGGCCAGTCTGGTCGAATGAATAATGCAAGTGCACTTGCATCCCGGCGTCCGATCATGCCTATGTAGGAAGCAAGGTGAAGTCGTCGGGGCGCTCCACCTCGTCGTATTATCCGTTTATCTGTGCGAGTGCATACATAGACACGCGGAACGCATGGTCAAGGATCAGGGAAGAACGAATGCGTTCAGAAAGAGAGAAAAAAAAAGAGAGAGAGAGGAAGAGAAAACTCTTCATACACAGGCATAAACTTCCTAATATATCAAAACGAAAAACTCGCATTTGTTGGTCCTCGGATTTTTCAAATTCATTCCGAGAGAACAGCTGTATGTGATTTGCAGTACATTTACATTAGACATGGAGACGAGTAGTACTTGTACTATCGTTTGCGCGGGCAAACATGTGAGCAGATGTTTATTTAAAGCGTAGCAAGTAAAACTTTAAATAGAATATTAAATAAAGTACTTTTTGAAATAACCAGCTAATTGACAATTATGCCATAGACAATTATGACCGGAATACACATAATATATGTATGTATGTATGTATCCAGTTGTCACAATTAACCGGTTATTTCAAGAAGCGCTTTATATGTTTTGAAATGTCAAATTACATTTTATCAATGTATGATAAAAAATCTAATAAATATATATCTATAAATCTAAATACGTTTTTCATTTGGAATCTGTCAGACCCCAAGTGAAAAATGTATTTAAATTAATGTGTCTTATAAAACTAATTAAATACTTATTTTTAATCAAATTAATTGTTCCCATTATTTTATTTTTATAAATATTTTTAATAACAATAATTAATGTTAAGAATATAATATGCAATAGAATGTTCTTCTGACGTAGATAATTTACGTATATTACTTGAAAGATATATGATATTTTTGACAAATGTTGTCAGGTGTGTGTATGTGTGTGTGTGTGTGTGTGTGTGTGTGTGTGTGTGTGTGTGTGTGTGTGTGTGTGTGTGTGTGTGTGTGTGTGTGTGTGTGAGTTATTTCGAAATGCATAATCGACACTGTAGTCTCTCTGCGAGAATTTCACGGCTGTTATAGTCGATATTCTGTCACCGTGTATCCACCAATTGACTTAATGATCCGAGTGAATCTATTCTCGATGCAGGACCTAAGTGCATACACGAGGTAACATATTGGATGCTCACACGGTTAACAAGCATCTGAGCAAACAGTCTCCACAACAGCCTTGACAAAGCAGCTGTGACCCTTGCAATTGGAAAGCTTTACCATTTCGGAAATGCAAATGTGAAAAATCAGAATACGCGTTAAGTTCTTTAAGTAATAATCTCCTTCATATGATTTAATAAAACATGAAATGCAAATCAGTGAATGTAATATTATTTATATCAATAAATATTACAATTCACAATACACGTATTATTCATAACGCAACTTGAAAAGACGAAAATTGATATGCGTAAAATATATATTTTAACGCAACGATAAGTTTAAATATTTGGCAGTAATTTATAAATGTATGATTATTATCGGCCGTTGTCTTCATGAAAAATATATTTTGAGGTATGTGTGAGTGTGCATATATATGCGATAAGTACAATATGTCTATTACATGATTATTACATTAGAGTATAAATGATCGTTTATTATAGGGTTTCTCATGATTCTATTATAAAATCTGTATCAAATATCTTGTATAATGATTCGCTATTAAAATTAATAATAATTATCGGTATCTGAAAAGATATCAATTTTATAATAAAAGTCTTATACCGTAAATTCTACTAATGATAAAAATAAAATAAGATAATTGAGATATGATGCTGGGTGGGGGTTTCGTAATATTTGAGCGATAAAAATATTGATTTAGTATATTGGAAACACTTGTGCGTAATCTACTCTATGAATCAGACACCAGAATAGAAATGTGCGCATGTGCACGTGAATAATGTATGTAATATCTCGGGCGCTTTTAATTATAGATCTAATTACAATAATTACCAATTATACAAAGAAAATATCGATCTATGTGCTTATGTCAATATTTGCTAAATACTCTGTCTCTTTAAAAGGTAGCAAAATTAATTCAATTCCTTTTATTTTTATATTTGATTATTAATATGTAATTATTAACAGTCTTAAAAATTGTAATCCTTACGCGCGTACGGATAAAATAATATAAAATTATTCGCTATATACAGATTTTATTAAAAATTATATTGTTAAAAGTTTTTTAAATTGAGCTTAATTGTCTCACGTACACATATGTTATGACGTCATCATATTGATCAAAAAATAACTTTTTCGTAGAATATATCTTTCCAGAACAAGGTGATGATATCAACGATGTAATCATGATAAGCTACGCGATAAGCGATTATTGCGCATATTTAAGCGCCGATGGTTCGTTGCGTCGACAGAACTCGAGTAGCCGAGTAATCTACAGTGCTCACGAGGTTTTCGAGTGCGGAATAAGGCAAAATGTCGACACAAAAGTACATGGTCGGTCTGACCTTCCTAATCGCTGTTTTGCTGGCTATCAACACCGTACCCGCTAGTGGTGCCGTCGATCAGCACGCTACCAACAAATCGAACCATCTGATTGTCGGCAGCAGAGTGCCCGGTGACAGACTCGTATTCCGGCAGGGTGTTTTCAAGAACTCTTCCTGGATGAAGGTCGTAATTGTCGAACAGACCTTCAATGTCTCGACATGGCAACGCATCACTTTGCTCCAATCGCTGGACCAGAAGATAAACGGCAATGGTGCTTCTGCCAGTATTCTGAAAGGTGGACCCGGCTTTAACAACGTTACCCTTAGATTCAAGAGCCAGAGAGGTCACAGCATTAACCACGTCGTTGAGCTTTACGCATATTAATCTTGATGGAAGCAGCTATTATTACGATTGGTACGATGACTCTTGGACACTATCACGCATACACATACGCACATACACATATACACAGGATAGAAAAGTAAAACAATTAATTATGAAGACAACTATGTCAACCTCATATATCCCGTAAACTATTTATTCTTACAACACTGTTATCATTGCCGCTAAAAATGTCTCTGCACATATTCTTGTTATTCAGTCTCTTTTTTAGTCTCTCTTCAATCGTTTGATATTTTATATTCATTAAATATATATCAGCGTAATTAATGCAAATGTATACTTTCTTTCAAATATCTAATAGACTTATAATCTCTCAAAAAAACCATATAGAATTATATAAAATATGTATATGTTATTTTTGTAGAAAATTATAACATATATAATATAAAAACATAATACAACAATAAAATAACATTTATCTTTTACAAAGTAATCTTTAAACTTGATATTATGAAAATGTTTTTTTTTTTCTGTTTGTAAAGAAAACACATTGGAAAATTCACCTTTATTACACCCTCCTCCCCCCCCCCGCTATTTTCTCCACTTATATTTTCGCTAACATCGGCAGTGCTCTCAAGATGAATAGGCGTGACGATGCGAGCGATGAGAAAAGAATCTGGAGGAAGTGTCGATAATAATGCAATTAGCGCTGCGAAGCGAAATGCGACAACGATCCGGAATAAAAACGGACGGCGAAGAATCTACTTGCGGAATGTCTTTCTTGTATGCGCTAATCAAGCATCCCCTCTCCGTCTGTTTCTCCTCGAGACTCGATAATTTCCCCCTTTTTTTTTCCTTTCCACCTCGAAGTGGAATTTCCGTTGCCGGAGTTTGGGCGAATCGTCTCCGAAGAACTGTGCGACTTGTGCTTGGGCGGGGGAAAGGAAAGGGAATACGGGGATGCGGAGAGGAACATCTTCTATTTCCGAGGCTTACGTACAAAGTACGTTTTGCGCATGCATGCATGGCGGCACGAGGTAGGAACAACCGACTGGAAAATTGTTGTCGCTTCGTGGCGCATTCTAACACGGGGGTATCCCGGGAACGAAGGAACTTCGAATCGAGTTGAGGACCACTGGAAATTGGTGGTGGTATCTCAAGCTTGCGAACGACCATTTCGTTAACCTACTTATTCTATCCTCCCCGTGTTCCCCAGTCCTCGCGATGCTCGCGAAGCCACCTCGGGATATCTAGTTTGTCCGCAGTTTCCGTTTCTGAAAACTAAGCGCGGAAGGGAGAAGGCGCAATTCGTGGTTCTACATTGATGGCGGGCTCTTCATTGATTACGTTTTAATAGATTTTAATGGCCTGGGGAGAATGGTTATATACGCCGATCGGTGGTGCGATGTGAACCACTCTCGACGATCCTCTGTTTCCGATGTATAAGCGAAGTTATCAGCTACTTCGAATACTCGAAACGTATAGAGCACGCCACCATGCCGAGTACCGTCACGCTGTCCTAGTTCTGTCACAAACGAAGACAGAATGCGAAGGGATTATATTTGTGGACTAGACAGAAGCATGTGCAATTTTTATATGTGAAAATTGAGGTCGGGACGAGTTTATAAACGTAACATCCGAGCAATTTTGTTTATTAAAAAACATGTTGCTCTCTTACAGAGAAATACGTTTTATAAATTATTGATTTGCGTATTTTATATAAATTTGCTTGAATTTTTTGAAAAATTACACGTTTAATAATGAATTGAAATGCTTTATACGAGCAGATAAAGACAGTGAATGTCATATGTGTATATCATACAAACAGTAGCCAGATGTTTAGCGATTGCGATGTTATAAAACATTGATAAGCATGTTATACTTTGTACGTGTTACGATACACGTATACGATATACGATATACATGTATGTGTACGTTACGACACGTCAGAGAATAGTTATAATTTTCTCTAAACAATGCTTGATATTTTTAACCATATCAATAATAAAGGCCAAGTTTTTTTATCGTGAATTAAAGAAAAATAAAGTTTCATGGCATCGTGTCTATAATCGCGAATAATGCATCTTATCTCATTCGTGTCAAGATTGACGCGTCTATTTATAAAATACGAAGAGTCTAGCGAATCTATAACTAGTTTAGAAAAGAGTTAATACGACGCTTTGAACTTTTTCTAGCGCGAATCGGTATTTAGAATTCTAAACATGGCACGCAGGTCTGTATTAACGTTATGTCGTGGCTATTCTGATGAGAAAAACGAGGTCTAAGATGCTATATCCGGATGCTCGAGAGTATAAAATCGGATTGTCCTGGGAAACGCGACATATGGAATGGGGTGCATCAGGCAAGTAGCATTATTTCCGTTGTAATAACATAAAAATAGAAACGACTTATAAACGAATGCTATATTTATTCTTTGACGTATATGCAAAGTACGCGCACATTTGCCGATCGATGACTCTAGAGTCTAGAGCGCCGTTTCAAGTACTGCCACATCCTCTTTCGTCGCAATGTCGATCGACACTGCGAGTCATCGTCGTGTTACTTTGATACACATAAATAGAGAGCACGCGTACATCTCATTCTTATTCTCTTTATAAATTAAAACTCTCTTAAAATGTATTTTTTTTTCTATTTAAGAAAAATTTTACCGTGTACGTGTAGCTACGTTATAAATTTCAACTTGGGTAAACGTTAAAATCATTTAAAGCTCCGCTTTGCATAACGTTTCTATTAAAGCATGTTGAAGATCCTCTCTTATGTATTTTCGAATAAAATTCTACATAGAAGAATTAAAAAAAAAACACACTTTACAATACTCGACTCAATCCGAACCAGGATTGTCGTATAATCGATAAACGTCGCAACTCTCCAAGTTGCTCGCGTGTGTGTTTATGAAATTACATTTAATTTTTCTATTCGGACGTTATGTTTATGAGTGATAAAGAGAGTTCGTCCCTCATAAAACGCGCGTACATAAAAAAAAAAAAACATAGTTGACCGCATCTGGCAACCGGCCGTGAGGAGGACCGCGACGCGCAACCCGTAAAACTGTCGCGCACGCGTTCGGTTATTGCTTATAAAGTTGCGCGGCTGTGACGAACGTGTGTACGAAAACCAGGATTGGATGAATAACCCGATGACAGGGACCGTGCGGGAACGAATGAAAGCGTGTTTGCATGAGGATGCCTACAAAAGAGCCGCCCGTCAATCCGAAACCGCAGCGGCCATTATCGGGCAATTTTAAACGAAACGCCGTAGTGTTACGACTCACGCGCTTTAGATTCTGCACTCGTCAAACAAAGCAACAGCATCCCGATGCGGTTCAGCTCTTGGAATCCGTGCAAACTGAGTGTTGGTATATACGCGACGACAAAAGAATGCGGCGAAATGCATTTTCGAAAAGTGCGCGAGCCCACGATGAAAAAATAAAAGCAGATTGTAAAAGGATGCTAATGCAATAACAGCTTATGTCACGTGCGTGTAAATTCATGGCTGTACGCTTTTTGTATTGTAATTCGCGTGCTAATAAAATTATCATATTATAGTGATAGCTTTTATTCTTGATATGTATGGTACTCTAAGTACATACGTACACTTATATTTTTTCTAGCTCGTAATACGTAACTGAATACGGCAAGACAGTAAGCGATGGATTTCAGTAAAGGGGAAAGAAGGAATGTCATAAGTCGGCGGCGTATGCTTCTTGAGCCAATGCATGTGTAATGCAAGTCAGTCGAATCGCAAGCATTACGCAGCAACTCTCGAACGAAATGGTTCTAATGGATTGACCGACTGACTTGCGTTTTTCGTTTGAAGCCTTCTGCGAGTCATTTGAAATCCCATGTAAAAGCTGATGAGTTTAAAGCGCTGTGCGTGTCAGAGTTAAATGCATTCCGCTGACAAGCCATACGCTCCTTCCTTCGTAAAACGCATTGTTATGTAGCATACAACTCGAATTATTATGAATTTCTGTTACGAGTATCGTAATTATTATTTCCATCGTGAAGTTTTATAAATGTCGACGCAATTTTCAATTAATTATTACATTACATTAATGTGACGTCGCGAACACGCTTCTGATATATTTCGTTAATATGATGATCAATCTCGCGACAATTGTGTACTAATATTATCCGACGTCCAAAGATACATAGATACGAAAAACGAAAAATTACGGTTTATATCTTAGAGATAATTATATTGGAATTTCACGTCTCGTAAACGTTTAGTTTGCCATTCTCCCGGTTCCTAAGTCCTTTGATATCAAAGCTGCTGATTGGCCACAAATGCAAGATCAGAGTCCAAACGTCGGTAGGATCGGCACGTGGATCAACCGTGAGTGTCCTATGCGGTCAGCTCGTTAACCGGTATAAACTGTACATCGATTGAGTGATCCTCCATCTGCTTATATAGGAAACGCGATTGACTAATATCCTTTGATAGAGAATTCCTTAATGTAACATCTAATCGTATTTAATCATATTTCGGTGCAAATTGTTAATTTCGCAATCCTATACATCAAGGAATCGATTTTACTCTTTTCTTCGCAATGGTGACGCATCAATCAACCGTAGACATAAAATCGATACTGAATAAATTTTTTTCCAGCACGTTTAAAGCGTAGCAGACAAAATTAGTTATTTGTTACAAAATATTTAGTTTATACATCATGCATGTATATAGGTATATTAGATTAGATTAGATTAAGTTATTGTGTATGTGTGCTAACGTGTTCAGATTTAATTCATAACAAAATAAATAATTCGTTGAAACTATATTTTAAGTAATCGCTCGAAATGTTACTAAGTACAGCGATTTTTCTTACATTCGTACTCGCGACTAGAGATACGTCCGTAGCAGATAAGCGGAAGAAGAATTAAAAGAAGATCAGCGTTCCGAGAGTACGCGAATTTTTCAACATCAAACATTCAGAAGGAGCGGGATGAGGAAGTAGGGTAACCAGTTTAAAAGCCCAGGGTACTTTAACACCCGGGAGCACTATTCGGTTTCTCTCTCTCTCTCTCTTTCTCTGTATTTTTCTCTCGTCTCTGAAAAATCTTTTTATTCTAACCGTACATTTGTATGTACTCATACATATGTACGAGCGTGGCGCAGCAACACAGTCGCATTTTATTGAGCGAATTTCATTCTCGTTTATAGTTATGGCCATCGCGCAAGGTACAAAAGAGAAGTATGTCATAGTCATATCTATCTATCTAGTCATAGAAATCTATAGATTGCGTAATAATTTATGCCATCTTCGTGGAAGCTAAAGTAGAGCGATAGAGATCAATTACAATACTCACGTACTTATCCTCCTCTTATCACATTTTTTTCTTTAATTTCGAGGGATACATAACGCAAGAATGATAATGCAAGGATAAAAAATTGATCCGCCATTGAGATAAAATTTTTCTTAATAACGCGACTGTTTTACACCGAGTTATATCGAACTACTTTTAAACGTTACACAAGCCGTTTAATTTTTGTAAGACAAAATTTGAAAACAACCAATATGTCAAAATGAGATTAAAGATGTGCCTACAAAGAGATGCGATGTAATTTAATAAAAATATCAAATTCCGGCATTTAAGGCATTTCTAGAATAAAGGGCTCGTATCTTGTATCTTCAACAATGCTGTGGCAGTAATTTTGTCTTTTATTATTGCCATTATGCTTAAACGATCGTTCCTCTATGTAATTTCAAGTTTTTCTTATAGTTCATCTTTTGTGCATGGTATCAACCTACGCCGTGCGACATGGAGCCATGAAAATTTTTACTTCCTTCGTGGTAACATGACATTACCGTCAGTGCTGAATTGCAACGTACGTTGCGTTCGAGAAAATGGCGTGACATATCGTACGCGACTTAGGAAAGGTAAAAGGACGCAAAGTGGTAGGCGTTTGAGACACGTAGGTAGATGAACTATAGAAGATAATTGTCGTCGCGGGATATGAGAGTTTCATGTCAATGAATACTTCCGCGACATTTAAACGATTTGATGTATCGATTTAAGAAAAAACTGACTATAGAGAAACTAACATAATCAGAATAACAAATATATTTTTTTGTATTGTGTGTAGTGGACAAATATTTTAATCTTTACATCATGAAATTACCATACTAGTTTTATGAAAATATAAAGGAGGACCAAAATATATATTTGGTAACGTTAAATAAGAGAGACATATTAATCGAGTCAATATAATATTTAAATAAAATTTGTATATAAAAATTTAGCAAAAGATTTAGATGATAAATTTATCAAGTGAAAAATTTATATATAGTATTAAATAACGATTGCGTTACTTTTTTTACGTTACTTACACTTAAATTTACGAATACGAAAATTATTTTCAAACTTTCAATTTTTGCAAAATAAGTTATGTATTTTTGTTTGTTGTATTAAGCTATATTAGTTGTGCGCGAAAAAAGATTTGTGATCCCATCTTCAAAGAGGCAGGGAAACAGATTACGAATGACGTCTGACATGCGTGAGCGTATTTGCGTATGAGAAAGAGAGAGTCAGCTTGTAATTTCTCAGACTAGTTAGTGGAAGAGTCTCGCGTAGAGCAGCCAGATAGCCCGTATCGTGTAGATAGTAGATGTACGGAACAATATCGATCCACGTATTAAATATTCAATTCAATACACGAACGAGGATGGTTGTCTTTTGAAGACAGGTCGAACAAACGAAAGCGAAACGAAAGGAACGAGCGAGGTAGCACGCAATTCTACCCGTCTTCTTGGCGTTCATCGAGAAATGGGTGGACTTTCATTATTTAGAGCACTCGGTAAAAAATTGCGATCGTCGACATGTCTTTCCTATCGATCGCAGTTTGCCAACATGAATCATCTAAGATTGTCGTGTTGACTTTCGAGAATAGAAGCAAACAAATTTCTATAAATTATATATTTTTATTGAATAATATCTCTTGAGATATTTATTGACAAATATATATATATATAACTTAATATATATTGACTGAAATTAGAAAATTATTAGCAATTTTTATATAATGAAAGCAACTTACGCGTACAACAAAAAAATTGATACACGATATTTTCGATCATCTGTTTTCTACAATTAATTATTAAAATTCTTTTCGTAACTGTAAACACAGAAATAATTAAAATATATGAAATAAAATATGCAAAGGTGCTGTTTTTTTTTTAACGAGACTTGTGTGCTCAGCTTGAAAAACTTTACATCTTACAAATTACTTATTACACTCTTACACATATTGATAAAAATGTTACAAAATAACCCAGTAAATATTAATTATTTAGCGATATTACATGCAGCAATTTATTGCGCTAATATTCGCCACGATATTTTATTGCAAATGGCAAAGTTATATATCGCTTTTAAATAAATTGTCTAAATATAAGATAAAATTATACGCGCCCGCTATTAAATACATCCGAATGTTTAGTATCAAAATATCCGCATCTCGCGTGCATCGCGCGTGTACAATGCTCCGAAATTAAACTATGAAAATGCAACAATAAAATTACTGTAGCGGTTCGCGCCATCGTGTTAAAAGCGTAAGCGTAATTACATTAGCATGGAATGGCTTCATAAACAAATTTCGATAAATGTGCTAACAAATTCATTGCTCTCACAGGAGAAATGGGCGATATCGATCGATTATCGCGGAGATATGCTGCAAATTTGCCATAATGAGAGATCATTGCGTTATTAAGCGTTGAAAATAAGAGACACGAGATTTTTTTGTGCATCGATGATCCTATCGGATTATTTTTAGATTATTGGAAAATTGTGTCGGAAGCGCACTTAAGGAGTCAACAAAGTCAATAAATAGAAATAAGATAGATTTTTCTATGGATTTCAAAATTAGCCGTTTCTTGTGATGTACGGTGATTTTTTTTTTTTGCCGTTACACCTTTAAAAGAGTTTTTAGATAAGAGGACTTTAATAGCTGTGGCGACCTGAGGCGAGCAAGTTACCCGCGCCTTCAGTGATGTCCCTTGCACCTCCATGTAGATTTTACTACCCAAATCACGTACCCGGAAAGTTCTTTGCTGGGTTATCGCGTTTCTTCATTTTTCCTTATTCCGTACGTTGTTTGGCCCACTAATCAACGAGATAAAGCCCGCGAGGAATTAAGAGACTCACATTTGTGGTTTAAAGTGCTATTAACCCGCGATAACGAAAACCTTTGTTAAGTTATAATAATTGCGACGGATTTTTTATCTTTAAATAACAAATACTTAATTATACTATAAATTAATCCACATATTCTCATATCTTCAAACATATATATTAATATAAAATGTATATAAAATAGATATAATTTATCTATATAAAATAAATATAATCAATATATTGATAAATTGCACGTGTTTAGGAGCGCATGAATTTCACGAGCATCGTTTTTTTTATTAGTTCACAGAAAGTGTTAGATTTTGCGAAAAGGATCTGTTAGAAGTACTTTGGAAGAAAGAGGCCACCGATAAACCGCGATACATGTTGCCGGATCTTGATTTTTCTATTAACTTACGAGAATACATATATTATACAATACTTACGTATACATGTATAACTAATCATAGTCGTTTTAATATTCTCGTGAATTAATGTCGTGGTTCATCGTCCAGGACTACTCTTCTATAGGATTACCCTTCCGCGAAATCTTTAATTGTTGAAAAGACACGCTCTGATTATTGTGATTTTCGTGAATTGAATAGAATAATCCTGCACAATTAGCTTATTTTTTTGTGATTTGCGAGTCTCGCTCAAACGAATGAGCAAAAACGTTTATAAATGAATATCAGCGAAAAAGCGTAAAAAGTTAATTATTAATTTTTTATATTTAAAAAAAAAATGATTCTTTTTATATATATATAATTGTTTATACAGTAATTTATTATAAAATCAAATTAAATAACGCTTTCTCTCACTGATATTCGCTGATATTTGTTCGTGATCGTTTATATTCATTTGCTCTGGATTTTACAGGAATGCGTGCAAAATATGGAAGAGAATAAATATGTAAATATAATTCGCAAAACAAAAAAGTAAAAGAAGAATGTGTGTACGATAGAAAACGATATTTGCCGATCATACGATTATCCGATGCATTCCGTTCAGTCATGTCTTCGATTTACAGAGGAAGAATTTCAATAGATTTATCGAGTGTAAACATGCGGATACGAAAACAGCGAAAGTACGAAAAAAAAAAAACGAAGGAAAACCGTGAAAGGCAGAAAGATAGCCGATAAATTTTCGATATGAAAGTAGCCTGCGAGGCCGAAATTATCGATAAACTGTAAAAGCGAGATAGAATCATTAGCTAACTGAAAGAGCTTCAATAAACGGCGATGTGGGTATTGAAATGCAATCATTGCAGTCATGTTTGATCTAGCCACAAGAATTCGCGGTAAGCAGCCAACTGTCACCGTGCGCGCGCGGTCTTTGCTCCTTTTTTACATTAACCGCGCTCAATTTGATCCTCACTCGTGTGCCCTTCCGGCCTATATCCTGGGGATGAAAAGTACCGCGCAAAATCGCTATCCACGAATAAGCAGAGCAATCCGAGAAAAGCGAATATCAACACGATATCGACCGTCAATCTGACGGGAAATGAAACGCTCGCATTCTAGCATTGAAACATCAATAAAATAACAAGCCTTTTGTTAAACGTTCGGATTTATATTACATATATTTTGCACTTTGTATTTTAAAGACCGATAAATGAAATAGATTTTTTTGTCTATATATTATTTTACTATTATATATCAATATAAAAAAAACAATAACTCGAATCAAATTGATTCAAATTTTATGTGTCTATAGTATCTTACAGATACTAAAACTTTCTCTCCTAAAGATTCTACTATATATCATACAAGTAGATATTACTTGTTTCAAGTATTTCAAAGATTCATATATCCGCAAATGTATCATAAGTTTATTACAAGCATTAAATTTATTTAAAATGTATTCTGAATTCTAATAAATTTAATACTTCAATGAAGAATATTAAATTATATAATTGAAAGAAATACACTAAATTTTTCTGATCTAATAAATTTTCTTACATTAAATTAACCATACCCATGACTTTTCTTCCATAAAATTTTATAATATTCTTCAAGAGAAAATATTTACTTTCTTTGAGTACGTGACAATGAATTTTTCTAAAATTTCTGACAAGTCTGTTTTAAGACTATTATTAAGAAAATATTCTTTGTTAAAGTTAGTTGTTACTTAAAAGAAGTAAAGAAAACTGAGTAATCATTTTTCTTAGCAATAGAATAATATTTTTCTGTGTGTACAGATAATTCGAGAATGTGAAATAAAATAAAGATAGAAACTGCAATAATTCTTTCAAATTCATTGCGATTATATGCACTTCTCTTGCACGTTTTTAATAAGAGCATAACATTTAAAGCGATATAGTATAAAAATAGTATTTTCTCACATATTAATCAATAAAAATTTTTAAAAGTATAGTTACAACTCTCAACAATAACGATAGAATAATGTTTTTGCTTTTTGATTGTTCGTATATTATAAATGAAATTGTCTTTTTCGAGTTAATAAAAATAAAAAAACTTGATAAAAATTAAAAAAGTTGCAAAAAGCTAAATTTTAATAAAACTAAATGAGATTATTATAAATTCTTTGCATAATAGATTTGGATTTTTCATCATTAAAAAGTTATAAAGAAATATTTGTATTCGTAAAGTTTTTTAAAAGAAAAAAACGAACTGTTCGTCAACTGTTTTTTACTACATACTTGAAGGATCTGCATCCGTTTTTTCTGGACGAACGAGATACTTGTACGAGATAAACGTACTTCTCTCACGTAATTGATAAAACTATCGCAGATTTCTTTACACGCGCGTCGATTCTCGCGAATGGCGGATGAGTTGCCGAAAAAAGAAAAAAAAACGGTTGTTGTAAGTACGGTAACACCTCACGCTAGCACATCTCCTTCCGGCAGCTTCCCGCTTTTTGCATCGGCGTGCCTGTGCACTCTTAATGAGATGGCCGGGCCCGTGCCGCCGTTAAAAATATTTCTCTCGTATTCATCCGGTAGGAGATAGCACGCCGCGCCAGACAGAGGCCTTTCTTGCGCATACGTGTTTCATGTTAGGCAGCGCCGTGCATCCCCTAATGCTGCATGGGTGCAGCAGGGGGTGCACTGGCGGAGGTAGGCGCGGAGAGGAGATACGCTCGGTTCGTTCGCTTCTTCCTTCTCATCGCGGAAGTCTGCGCTCGCGGGGGGTGCTTTTACCGCCTCGCAGATAGCACCCCGGTAAGTATATACGTATTTCTTGGCGCTTGCGCGTGTTGTTTTTCTCTCTGTCTCTCTCTCTCGTTCTCGCGCAGTCCACCCGGTAAAGAGAGACGAGATGATGTGAGTGCGCCGTTGTGCAAAGCCGTGCGCGCGCGCGAAAGGGGAGAGAGAGAGAGAGAGAGAGAGAGAGAGAGAGAGAGAGTGTGGGAGAAGGAAATGGGACGAAGGGCGCAACGAAGAGCGAGAGCCGGTGCGATCGAGGGAGAGAACGCGCGTGGCACGAGGGAGAAGGAGTGAGAGAGCCGGAGTATTGCGTGGGGAGCGATCGCAGCTCGTCATTCGAAGCCCGCCAACGGACGAGCGAGCAGCCACGGAACGGGACCGCGATTGAACGAACCCACGCGATTTTCGTAAATAGAAAAAAAAAAGGGGAGAAAAATATAAAGAGAGTAAAACACGCGCGTCGCACGCGATCGAGATAGCGGAGGAAAGTAAGTTACGCGGGAGAAAAATTACGATCGCGTACTCACTCGCTCTTGGAGAGAAAATTCCACGGGGTTGTAAATTCGCTAGTCGCGAAACTCGCTCGTTCGGCCGAGTCGAACGGAGCGCTCGGTTCGCGTTCGGTTAGTTTCGGTCGCGATCGGATTGGCCGCAGTGTAAGCCTCGCGCGTTTTTCGTAGCAAGGGTAAGGACAAGAGAGAGAGAGAAAGAGACAACGTATTGACAGGAGGTGTGAGAAGGAGAGACAGTGGTGTGTGAGAGTAAAACAGAACTGTTGTAGTGCGATACAAAGTGGCTCGTGTTCCGCGCATCTCATCTTTCCATCCAAGATATATCGTCCACACACGTTCGACTCTTCGTACTCATATATTGTCAATATATATTCGGAGCACGCAAAGATTTAATAAATAATCGGAGGAGTTACGGCGAGGTAGAGAGAGAAAGAATCCTTGCGTTTGACGTACGCGTTTAGTGCGGTGATTTCGTGTATGTGCGCGCAAAGATTTTATCTCGCGGCAGCAGGATTTGACGAAAATCGAACGTTACGAAAGAAAGTAATCGTATTTTTGGCTGTTAAACGGTGTATCGAGTGTATCTTTCGAAGAAGTAACTCGGGAGCGTTTGTCTCCTCGACTTTATTGAATTGTGCAAAATTTTGATTCGACACGAAACTCGCCGAGAAAACCAAGCTCGCACAAAAAACTATCGCGATTCAGTTTTATTTCGACTCCGGTACGTATACATTGCACGTGTGCCGAGTCGCCTAATTCGAAGAAGTAACTCGGGTTCGCTTATCTCCTCGGTTTTACCGAATTCGTAGAAATATCGGCCGATTTCCAGGAATCCCGTCGAAAGAATCGAGCTCGCTCGAAAAACAGAAGACTATCGCGATTCGATTTTATTTCGACTCCGGTACATATACATTGCACGTGTGCCGAGTCGCCTAATTCGAAGAAGTAACTCGGGTTCGCTTATCTCCTCGGTTTTACCGAATTCGTAGAAATATCGGCCGATTTCCAGGAATCCCGTCGAAAGAATCGAGCTCGCTCGAAAAACAGAAGACTATCGCGATTCGATTTTATTTCGACTCCGGTACATATACATTGCACGTGTGCCGAGTCGCCTAATTCGAAGAAGTAACTCGGGTTCGCTTATCTCCTCGGTTTTACCGAATTCGTAGAAATATCGGCCGATTTCCAGGAATCCCGTCGAAAGAATCGAGCTCGCTCGAAAAACAGAAGACTATCGCGATTCGGTTTTATTTCGACTCCGGTACATATACATTGCACGTGTGCCGAGTCGCCTAATTCGAAGAAGTAACTCGGGTTCGCTTATCTCCTCGGTTTTATCGAATTCGTAGAAATATCGGCCGATTTCCAGGAATCCCGTCGAAAGAATCGAGCTCGCTCGAAAAACAGAAAACTATCGCGATTCGATTTTATTTCGACTCCGGTACATATACATTGCACGTGTGCCGAGTCGCCTAATTCGAAGAAGTAACTCGGGTTCGCTTATCTCCTCGAATTCGGAGAAATTGTGGCTCGGGCAAATTCTACGAAGCTAGCCGAGAGTCGAGCTCGCTCAAAAACTCTATATAACTAGCTCTATCTATCGCGACCTTCAGTTTTCTTCGCGACTCCGGTGTGTGCGCGTCGTCGATCGACGATCGTCAATAACGCTCGTTCGTCGTTAATCTCGCGATATCGCAATAATTTCGAGATCGAATGATATAATAGGGATGTGCTTGTACGTCGTGCTTCAAGAGGCAATGTAACAAACAAATAAATAAATAAAAAAAAAACGTGGAATTTGCGGCTAACGTTCGACTCGTCCGGGACTCGCGTTTACATCGAAGTTAGTCGTTCACCGACCGCGTTCGGAGAAAGTCGAACATTGTGCCCGCGACAAAGGTTAATCGTTGGAAAAAAATAATCGTGAAATCCGACGTGGATATTTCGCGACGCATAAAGTAGTGTTAGCGCGTGTTTTCTCGAACAATTAAGAGATACGGGAATTATCGACCATCGAATGCGAAAGTGAACAAGATTGTGAAGTAACGGTCGAGTTTACGAAGTGAAGTGAATCTCGTCGCGGATCATTCTCGAAGGTGCTTGGCTACCCCTGCGTGACATATTCTCGCGAGTGTTTGGTGTCCTTTCGCGGATTCGAAGTGACAGAAGAAGAGAAAGAGAGGTAGACGACAAATCTCTCCATCAAGAAAGAACAGCATCATCTGGCGTGTATCGTCCACGCAATTACGCTTTCCGTTACAGTGTGTGTGAGTAAAGAGGCTGCCGTGATATATATCGATATACATCGATTTCGATTTCCGTAACAACACCGTGACTTCGAAATCCATTCGTCTGTCTCGCTCTCGCGAACAACGATCGCTAATCGTCGTTATACGTCGTTTACGTCGTTATATACACCGTGTTACATTATTTCGACTGTCGACGAGTGCGTGCATCGATCCTGCGCGTTTTTTGTTTTTTTTTCTCGAGAATCGATATACACGGTGTATTTATTCCACTCTCGCGAGCGAGACGTGCTTCGCGCGTGAAAGTAGTGACGCGTTAATATCTCGAGGCACCGACGAGTTATCGACGCGTTGCGCCTCCTCTTCGAACTTGAGTAACGCGCGATCTCGTCCTCCTCTCGCCGATCCTTTCCGCGATTTATTCCGGATTACGCGGTCGCGTCGCGCCGGCAGCCTCCATACGTTCGTTCCGGGAAGGATAAGCCTCGGGCGGTACTCACGTGACGAAAGTGCGGACGCTGCCTCCTCGGTCACTTGGAACAAGTGAGTATATTTATGTATCGTGTAAAGCTATTGTATAAGGTGTCCCGCTGTGCCAAATATCCTTTCAGCCCGCAATATGAGAATAAATTTTTTAGCTCTCGGTTTTTTTTTTTTTTTCGAATTTTGACGTAAGATTTATTGTCGGAATTTTTTAATTAGATCGTTAAACGCGAATTCTTGTTAACGTTAAATCTGAATCGCGAACTGATGGACAAATAAGCTTTTGTTATATATCTTCGCTATATTATGTTTCGCAACCACTGGGCATTGTAACAACCCGTATTTTTATTACTTTAGCCTCTACTATCTGTGGTTGGAACGATATTTGGTAGGTTCGAGAGCAACTTGTACACACGAAATTCGACGAGCCGTCCACGTTAAGCCATGAAACAATCGTTTTGTTTTTAAAAGTTTTTTTTTTTTCATTTTCATACTGTCAAAATTTTTGACCGTATTTTTTTAACAGCTTATCGCGTGTTGACATTCATATATACGTTCGAATTTAACGGAGTATTCTCCGTAAAGAAAAAGTTATCAGAATTTTGAAATATCGCACCGAAATATAACGCAATTGTACGAGATTTTATCGAGAGTTTGTCTACTAATTGTTTATAGAGCGAGAATAAAATTTTCAGGCTCTTATTTTTTTTTTTCCCCGGATATATGTAATGTTATTCTCGGCAAACTCGTCGTACAAGTTCAATATCGGTTTAATGCTATTCACGTGACTATGATTCGTGCGTATAGAAATACATTAGGCGTAAACACGCACGTGCACGCTGCGTACGCGCGTATGTTTACACTCGCCTTCATTCATAACAAATCGTACGCGTTGCCATTCATTACGTTGTATTTTCGGGAACACGTCTCGGGATTGAAACTTTCGGACGAAACAAATTTCGTAGTTTGCGGGATAATCTGGTACCTATTATGGGAGCAATAAATTTGCACAGTTTGCAGTTATTGCACAACTTAGGGCACTTTATCTTATGCCGTGATAAAGCAGTTAAAACAGTTATTGGTTAGTATTAGAGAGAGAATTTTCTTCTTCATATCATTTACATTATATCAATAATTTAAATTTCCACGACGGTGATATATATATATATATATATATATATACACATATATATACAGTGGCATGCTTATAATTATTGTAGTATTTTTTGCATTACTTTATTTTTTCATATTATTTCGATTTAATTTTTAATTCTATACATTTATAATTTTTGAAAATTATAATTTTTAATATCGAAAGAAATTAAGGACTGTTTTTTATCTCGAAAACTATATTACTATGTACGATTTAATGAGGCTTTGGCTTTCGCATTTATTTACGGCTATCATCGAGTCGAAGAACTTGGAGATAGACTTTCCGGCCGAGCGCGTGCAATTACGAGTGCGACTTAATTAAAGCCTGAGACAGCTAATTGCGAGTACAAGTTCCCGACGAAAGTATATGTAATCTCGCGAGAATCCGGCAGGTTATCAGTGAATGAACAGAGTTCCGCGCGAATCGCAATTAATTCGATATACCAGATTGACTTTTATTCATGAATCTCTTCGTGTCGATACGCAAAGACGCAAGGAAGAGTGATCGCGCGTCACCGTTTTTCTTTCTTTCTTTTTTTTTTTTCTTACACAACACGCAGACGCTACGATTCATAATGAGGAACTCCGGAAACGTTTCGAACGATTTATCACGTTCGGCCACGTCCTGTCGTTCGCGCTTTAACGGATGACTTTCGGTTTCGATTAAAACACAAATTCGCGTCGCTGCGGGGAATCCACGGTTTTGCCAAGCAAATTGGTGTAGCAAATTGAAAGCGAAGTCGAAACTCGTCGAGGTCGCGCCGCTCCGCATAGCGAGTACGTGTGCGCCGTCGAAGGGAAAATAGGAAGGGCATGACGTAGAGAAGCAAAACGGTGAGAACGGAAAGGAGGTGACACGCGGGAAGAGAGTACGTCTGAGTTCGAGGCAGGAAGGTGGGTAGAGGGGAGGAGACGACGAGAAAGGATCAACCTGCTGCGCCGCTGACAGGACAGAGCGCGAGGGCTATCCAACGACTCGGTGGCCCTTTTAATGGCCCTCCTCTTCAACGGATATACACTGTTTTATGCTTTATTCCGGCTGCCACCTCTCGGACAAGCCGCGCGCCGCACATATCACTCTCGTTCTCTTCCGCCTCGTCTCGTATAAACGCGTGTGTCTCCCGCGTGGACGCGTTTCGCGTCGGTTCCGAGATCTCGCGGGTCGAGAGCTACGGCCCTGAAAGCAGGTGACTCTGTATGAAACAAGATTGGCTCCATGGGGGGCCGTTTGCTATGCAGCGAAGGACAAAGTACACTGCTCTCTCCCTCTCTCTCTCTCTCTCTCTCTCTCTCTCTCTCTCTTCTCTCCTTGGAAGAATTCATTCTTTAAGTCACTCTTGTGAATATAAAGGAAAGAACGGAGACGGTATTGCTATTTTGCATACTTTCTTAATGTGTTGTTGCACATTTCATTGGACGCTTTAATAAAATCTATTAATAGAGTACAATAAAGACACAAATTTGAATTAATTCGAGAGAGTTGTTGGTTTGATATATAATAAAATAATATGTAGAGACAAAATATATTTTCAGGATATTAAAAAATTCTCTCCTCCAAAATACGCAATCTCAAAATGAACATTATATGAAAATTAGCGCAATTAAAAAAAGAATGTTAATTTATTGATATTTTGATGCTAGAATGCGAGCGATCCATTTTACGTGAAATTGATGATTGATATTCGGTTTCCTCGAATTGCTCTGTTTACGGGTGGCGATCCCGCGCTTCATCGATATTTTTTATTCCGAGGATATTGGCCGGAAGGACAGGTAAACGGGGATTAAATTGAGCGCGGTTAATGTAAAAAAAAGAAGCAAAGACCGCGCGCGGTGACAGTTAACTGCTGTTTTATCGCAGATTGTCATGGTTAGATCAGACGTGTGATCAGTCTGCAATAACTGCATCCCAACAGCCAACGTTCATATGATCGTTTACTGTCGCTGCTGCGGCTAGTTAGTGATTTTATTTTGCTATTATATGGTATACGGTTTATCGATCATCTCGACGACTATCTCGTAGACTATTTCTATATCGAAATTTTATCCTTGTGTCTTTCCGTCTTCTACGACTTCCCTTTCCTTTTTTCTTCGTACTTTCGCTGTTTTCATCTCAGCATGTTTATAGTCGATAAATCTATTGAGATTCTTCTTTCATAAATCAAAAACTGCGCGGAATGCATTAGATAATTGTATGATCGATCAATATTCGTATCAACTATCGACGTATATCATATGCGCGCCTTACTTTTGTACCTTTCACATGGAATGATGTTTATATATGTATTCGTTATTTTTTTCGATATGTTCACATATTCCTATAAACTTGATAATAACGTGCGGATAAAGCGAACGAATACGAATAGTCAGTGAATGTAAATAAATAAGCGTGAAGAGTCAATTATTTTTTTATTTTTATATATTAAATTAAATGTTGTATTATTTCTAATATATATAATTGCTACATTATATTATAAATCTCTCAGCCTACATAAGATTATGCAAAATTATAAGATTGATTACACAATATACCGTACATGAAAGATGATCTCTCGTTCGTGTGCTTTCGATTTCTTTTTTTATGTACTATACTTATTTTTAATTTATTTTATAATCTAGTCAATTTTCAACATGCAAGAATATCGCCTTCTTGTTGTAGTTATATCTTTTGTACGTGCATGAAAGATTATAATGATATTTTTATCGTCTTCAACCATCGATGAGGATACGCTATTCCAAAAGCTGGAATATTATGCGATGATGTTACAGTTTTAAAATATCAGATCGCGTGCGATAGAAAATCTAAGAAAGCTAGAACCGATAAAATCTTGCTTTTGTCTAGTTATTCCGTGAAACGCATTATTAAAGGGAAGTTAACATTCTTCTAAAAGGAACGAGCGTGGAAATTAAAACCAGGATTCTTCGTTACGATTGTACAAATTTACCAGCTTTTACTTTTCTTTTATTATTGACGCCAGAATCTTCTATGCTCCTGCCGGATAGTCGAGAAAGAAAAGTCTTTTCTGAATCGTTAATTAGTTTGAATTCCCGGATTCTAGTTACACGTGTAATTTATTTCTTTATTTAAACAAAGCATTTATTTCTAAAGCAAAATCGAGAAAGGATGCTATTTTTTGGTCACAAAATAAATTATTTACTACCACAGGATTGTTTATTAAAAACGGAAATGTGACTATCGATCCTGTTGAAGCTAGCTTAAAGTAGATGTATCACGCTACGCGATAGTTAAATAAAAGATGGTATATATAAAACTCTGAACTATAGTTGACAATATTTATGTGTAACGCATGAATATGAATAA
Source organism: Polyergus mexicanus (assembly GCF_030449975.1). NCBI lineage: Eukaryota > Metazoa > Arthropoda > Insecta > Hymenoptera > Formicidae > Polyergus > Polyergus mexicanus. Next base: position 10,126,149 of record NW_027223325.1, read on the forward strand.
TAGTTTATTTTGATTTCACAAGCTACATCGAAAATGTCGGAAAATATCTTACAGTTCGTTAATCATAATCTGTCTTGTGATGTGATGCAGGTGACCGACAGAACACACATTTTTCTCCTGGAAGCGGTACGCAAACGGCCTCAAGATTCAGCTCGACATCATGCCTTGGTTCATCCTATTTCTCCTTCTGTTGGCCGTGATGGAGGCCTTCCCTCGGGAGGCCACCTGTTCCCGTCTGCCGGACATTTACTGGAACTCCACCAATCCAATGTAAGTCATGGTATTATATTTTTGTTTCTTTTTTTCCTTCGTTTCCTTCCCCCGTATCTTCTTTTTGCTGTATAATTATCTATTATCACAACGAACGTTTTCGCGAACCCATCTTGCGCGCCGTCCAACTCGGACGCTTTAGAAATGCCGCTGAGCATGCTACTTTACGAGCAAGTTCGGGCATATCCGGTCTTCGTAGGCGGATACCGGGCGCGGGCCCTTTCTTTCTTTCATCGTAAGAAATGGGGGAGGAAAGACGGAGAGTAAGACTCTTTTTAAATATGTACAAGCGAGAATTGCAAGGGCACGTTGCAGCATGGCGCGAGAGCGAAAAGTTATTCGGCAATCTCGGCATCGCCAGATAATACCGTAACGTTATACCGCTACGATGACCGTTACCACCCTGCGCGATTGTAGTTGGTATTAGTGACGTAAACAACGATGCGAAAGAGAACCTAATACATATCCCGGAAATCGATAGCCGTAATGTTTTTTCGAGCGTAGCGTTTATTGACCGCCGACCGAAGTCCGTCGTGCCGATATTCCCTATGTGTATTTTGGAAATGCGGAGATTTTCGCAGACCCAACAAATCTCTGCGGTTTTTCACGTTGAACGATTTTCCTCTTTCCTCGGCGCGATATTTTTCTCCTATACGAAAAATGTAATTCTTTTTTTCGCGCGTTAATCGAGAGCGCCACGGTTATCACGGACATTATAAATATGCATATAGGCGTTTCGTGAAAATGACGCTAAAACTCCGGACGTACGATAATTAGAGAATTTTCGTGTAAACGGGACTGGTACGTACGTATCGCGATTTCACGGTCCAAGTCCACGCGAAAATACCCATGCGCGCGCAGTTACGTTTATCACGACAGTCGCGTTTCGTTAGCGAGGGCGTATTTTCTTTCCGAAAACGTTATCCTCGAAGAATGCAAGCTCCGTTTAATCTCATTCGAGATATTACCGTGAACGTCCTTGTTCCGGCTGGAAGACGACCGCGTTACCACGTTGAAACATTCTACGGGTAGTAACACGCCTATCTTGTGCACGAAGATCAAGTTTTATGATTTACGGATGTATCGCACCATCGTTCTGACAGTTTGTTCTTTAGTGATTATTTCTCACTTCTATGATTCGGCACGTATTAAATTTACTTACGTTAGACATGCAAAAAATTGATAAATATATGGGAGATAAAGCATTTTTAATCTATGTCTAATATTAAAAAGATTAGTTTAAAAAATAAAAAGAATATTATGTCTTTTAACGATATCAAACCGTTCTTTCAATTTTATCGAAGTCAAGTTACTGTACAGGTCGACAACTTTAGCTGCATCTCTTTTTATATTCACGGCTATAGAAATCGCTATAAATATCCAATCAATGTAACCCGTTTACTGTTACTGTATCGCGTCTATTTTTATTCGTACGTAGCGTACATGCATACTATTTCTAACATTCTATTCCATTAGATGGACAAATAAATTAAGAGATATTAACTATAGTGTCATACATAAAGATTTTTTCAGTAGCGAGAATGGTTATTAGATAAAATAAAATATTCTATTTGAATATTGGACATTCTTTTGCATCGTTTCGCATTATATATAACCGTTCTCTCGCTCTTTATTTTTATTATTGTTTCAAGTTATGTCATATTGATTTTATTTTTTTGATGCTGAAACGCATTTTTTTTTTTTATATTTAAAAAAACTTTTACCGTGTTAGATAGTAAATTTTATTTTACTTTTTTATTATTTTATTTTATTTTACATATTTAATGTTCTCTTGTACTTGGAATAATTTTTATATTAGTTGGTATACTTTGTCTAGTGACAATATATTATTTTGCCGATGATATTACCTCAAAAAGGAGATAAACGCATGTATTTGATCTCACTCGAAACAAATTCAGTGTACGGTTCTCGAAAAGACTCGAGCGTAGAGTTAATTGTATCGAATAACGCGATTTTCTTACAAAGTCTCGTCTAAATGAAACTCCGAGGTTGATATTTCAACTGTTTCGTCTCTTGCTCTCCCTTTGACAATCATTCGTTTCATGAAATCAGAACTGTAAGCTATATTATTAAAATTCTCTTCAAGATATTCTAAATAAATTTTTAAATTTCCATATACTTTATAAGCTTCTGCCAATTATGAAAATTAATATGTAAAATTTATGTATAATAAATAATTACACTTTTAAATTACACAAGTTTTATTAAATCTGATAACTTTTGACAATCTTGATGGCGAGTATATAGCGCGTTCCTTATCCAGAATCAGGATGCTGCACGCCCGTTTACGTATACGCATATTTTCATTCTTTCCCGTCCGTTTGTTTTTCGTTTTTGAAAGGATGCGGGAGAAAGCGAGGCGAAATTGAAAGGCCAATGAGGAACGTCCAGCGTGCGTTCACGCCCCTACCGGCTTCGGGGTTATGCGTGCATCGCCGCGGGCAATTCTCCGAGGTCGAGCATTATAAATGTACACCGGGTGAGTCGAGTCGAAGTACCGAAATCCATTTATTCGGCCGCGTTTCGCGGCGAAGGTCAAGTGCGTCAAGTTTTGCGAGGCGCAATCGCGTACATATTGTACATACACACGTGCACATACGTCTATCAAATATAGGCGCATTAAGCGTGTCAGAAGTGCCGAACGTGCGACGGAATTTTACAAGCGTTAAACCCGTCTCGACGTCGACAAGCGAGGATCGATCTATTCTCGAGTTTCGCCGGGTGGTGGTTGACTAATACAGCGGAAGAGGATAGGCGCGGGTGATGAGGGGGAGAGAGAGAAAGAGAGAGAGAGCGAATTCGGTTAACGGGCAAAAACCAATTCATCCTCGACGCGAGATCGAATGTCGAACGTTGTCGTCCGGATTTTATCGCGTATATCTACATGTACACCCAGGTGTTTACCGATGCATGCGTCTCTTATGGTTTGCCCATACACCTACGCACTATTGTTATTAGATGCGACAGTAACGTTTCCCATTTTAGCGTTTCTTAATTCTCGTTGATTTTAGGAGAGAATATTGAGTCATTTAATATCGTTGATGTTATAAGAAAATTTTATATTTATTATTCACGATATTTTTTTAGCTTTCTTATTTTCTGCAAATTATGTAGCATATTTCAGAATGTCTTAAATATATATATATATATATATTTGTAAAATTACGTGTACACGTAAGACATTGCCTATGATAAAAACATAATTATGTTACGCACGGTCCCGTCTTTGATTTAGTTTTCCATAAACTTGAGTTCACTCGTACGCGACATAATTCTTATGCCTGCGTTTGCGTCGTATTTTCGCGAATGCCGGTGGCTCGATAAGAATGCGCAGAGGCATGGAGATCGATAGCGGAGGAATCGCGAAATCGAGAGCGAATCGTGCGAGGCTGGTATCCACGTTTCCGCACGACAAATTCAGAGTCGCGGTAATCGACCTCGAGAATGTATACCTTGGCAGTTGATAGCACTTAAGAACTCCACGGTATATAGAGAGCGAGGAAACATGTCAAGAGAGAGAGAGAGAGAGAGAAAGAGAGGGGAGAGGTTTGTCGTGACCGATTGCGAGCTCAGATTCAATGAAATTTTTCACGAAAACTCTGCTATTCGCCTACGGCAATCTTTTCGGACGCGTTCGCGAAGATAACGGGAGATCGTGATGGAAGATGTCGTTGGCAAAAAATCCGGGGACCTCTCCGATGTCTTCGTTCGAGGAAATTGACTCTCGACGATCGATTTTTACCATCCGCGCGCGTTATTCATGTGGACGAACTGTAAAGATACCATTGCGGATACGCGTGTCGATGATATCCCGTGTATGTACACGCGCGCGGAAAAGGTGGTACGTACCCTCATCGAAACACATCGAGTGCAGTTTTATTCATCGTAAATCGGGGAAAGATCGACTTCGTTCCTCCATCACCTCCTGCGACACACACGTCGCGTCGGGTCTATGGCTTTGCCATATTCGGCCAAGAGTTCGCCGACAAGTGCATGTACCACGTGTCGCTCGCACAACGGCGGTCGATGATCGAAAATTGCACCTTAGATGGTGTGATTCTCTGCGCTGTATTACGCGCCGTCTGTATTCAAAATTTATTCCAAGAGAGATATTGAATTTTTGAAATATAAAATTGTTTTCGCGAAATAGATTATTTTTTCTCCTTTCTTCCATTTATAATAGTTTATTTTTCTTTTGTAAACATATACAAACATACGGATTTTATATTGCTTCGTATCGCTGTTTTTCTATAATATTGTATAACATTCGTATATACATATTTTTTATTTAAAAAAAAAACACATGAAGTTTTTACTATTATTGTTAATATAAATATGTATCATTATCAAAGTACACTTATGACATTAATATGCGTTGCAGTCCTTGTTTAATTAAATTTATTAAAATCATCCTTAAACATCTTATGATTTATAAAAATGCATAACCGTACGATATCGTTATTCGTCGCTCGGTAACTCCGTAATAGACGTAATCTTTCACTTTCTCTCTATATCTCTTTTTGTCTTTTTCTCGTCTAACATAACGATTTTGAAACGTAAGAAATCACCCACCATCGAATATTCATGATGTATGTATCCGTTTGTGCTGATATATACTATCTATACGCTTCAATCGATTCGAACCACGTTTCTGCACTTTCGACGCGAATTGCGGTACCCTCCTCCCCCCTTCTCAAATAAAAGACGTATTGGACGAGTAAAACGAGACGTGTGACGCAGCGCATTCATGGTTGACATAGTCAAAAGAGAGAAGGAAAATTATATATTCGCTTAATCATCCTCATTGGCTCGTCTACCTTTCATCCACCTTTTGCCTATTCCTCGCATTTCTCGCTCTCGTCTCTTTACTTATCATGATTTAACGAAATGAGCATTCATGCCGGTTAATCTCGTGGCAGGAATTCGATCGTTTTTAACGCAATTTATTTAAATATATAATCGTGATATAAAACGTAATCGTCAAATTGAATTTATATTTACGGCGAAACGATTATGGCTAGTGTGTCTCTCAGTTTAGGTTCTAATTCAATTTTTAATTTATATACGCAACGCGTTGAATCGATCGTTTCCGCTCGCGTGACCGCGTTGGCGTTCGCTCGTGTCGCAACCCTCGATTGAAATAGTTTTCAATTTCGAACGTTAAGCTACAACTCTTCGATGCGTTCGGCCGCGATCTCGATGAGGACGTTTGAGACGGAAAAATGTGGTGACGAGTACTCGACCGCGCACGAGTACGGATGAGAGGCGCGCGATGGTTGAACCGTTTGCGATCCAACAGCGCGCGCTTTATGACTCTTTCGTCCGGGACCGTTCGATGGTATTTCGTTGATGGACGGTGCACTGAACGCGACGTGTTTGCTGCAATGATATTGTTTTGTTAAGTGTTCACCGAATTCAAATTATCATCGTGCTTATCGCTTTAGTATAAAGTGCGATCTTTACGAATTTATGATAATGAACGAGCAAAAGTGTATCAAAATGCATTCTAATGACAAACGGAATTATATCGTTGTATGATAAAATAGATGAAAATAATTTAAAATTGTTAGCATGAAGATGTAAAGCGAAATTTCGAATCGAGAATGTAGGCGTGTTAAATTATATATTAAATATCAATTGTATATCGCAATATTTCTTTTATGGATTCGTATCGTTATTAATTGTGTCGGATACATCGCGATACGGATAGATGCATTTAAATAAACGTAAATAAAATTTGTAAAGCTCTATTGTCTTTCATTTTCATAGTCTAATAAAATTTCGATGTCTAGCGCGGGGGAAAGAACGTCCAGAGATGAATGAATCTTTTTTAATTGCGCGATAAACACGTCTCTCAAAGGAGACGATGAATTGTCAGCGGAAGTACGTACTTTTTATAGAACTCGAATGTTCCCTCTCTCTTTATCGATTTCATGTTACCTAGCGATCATCATTCCTCGTATCGCATTATCTCTCGATTCGAGAATGAACACGCTAGCACCTGATCGCGGTACTGTTAAGGGCTCACCGTATCCCTTACTTATCTCCCGACGCTTTTCGTTATCTTGTTTTCCTCCTTCGAAGCTTCTCTCTGGCTGTCGTGGTTATTTACATACGCCGGTTTGTGTGGCGGCGTCTCGTCTATTACGATTTTGTTTTCTGGTGCGGATCGTTTTGCTTTTCATATTTCTCACTTCGTCTACCTTCTCTTACGCATAGCTCCTCTTACGCATAGTTGTAACATACAGCCTTCGGTGCAGTATTCTCATGCCGCGAGCATATTCCATACCCGGATACGGACGATTTTGAATTAAAAACAGATTAAGCGGATTTCGCGGACGGTCCGTCGAGGCTGTACGAAAGTGGTCGCGCGAGATTTACGTACTCGCCAGGTGTGCGCGCTCCTATTTTATTTTCATTTCTTTTTTTTCTCTTTTTTTCTTTTTCGTTGTATACAGATGTCGGGAACAAAAAGCCACTGCGCGTGTTTGCCGAATAATTTACAGTCGGGCCACGTTGTTGCATTATTTGAATATATTCTCGCATGTGGCGCGCATGGCGTGAATTTCTACCGGCTGTTCCGAAATTACTATCTTCATGACGTTGCGTCCTAGGTGCAAAGGACTGGTTTGAACGATTGTCACGCTTCGCTATATCGTCCAGCCAAATTTTCGTGTCGTTAGAAATTTCATGTCAACGAAAGGGGAGATAGCTGTTGCGTTCATTCGGTTAGTCAGATTGCCGTTAATCGAACAAAATTGAAAGTAGAAGAAATCTAACGACGAATAAAGTTTCTTCCAAAGTCGGCGTGATATCGGAAAAAAGAAGAAAAAGGCCATTGTGCAGACTTGTGCAGAGAATATTTGAGAAATACCCCGTGGAAGGATATATTTCCGTGCACTGCTCGCGAGAAATCAAGCTTCGAGCAGGCGTTTATTGATATTTATACGCTAACTTTTCCGAATAACCGAGTCCACACGGTGCAAAGTCGCCGCGGATACTTCCGAGACGATATTTCCACTCCTATCTCGTTGAAACTTTTGTCCGGAACCTCGCGCTGTCACATAGAAAAAAAATGAGCTTTATCGATAATACCGGCGAAAAGTTGGAACGTTCGATAAGCAGACCTCCATGAAAACTCGAGTGAAATTGGCGATCGTTTATCACGACTATCATCGGTAACAGCTCGCGCGTTATTTTCCCTCTTCGATTCTCGAATCCGTCTATTTACATGAGCATCACTTGCGTATAAAAGTGACGTTACGATTCACTCGATAACAAACGATATTGTATAATGAAACGGGGACATACGTATGTATATTGAGTATATCTCTGAATGAATAATACATTTTCATGGTAGAGTTAAGATTTAATAATTTTTTTAAATTTTTGTATTGACTTTCAATTCTCGCGCGGCGAGAAATGAAAATCTCTTTATCCTTCCGAGATTAAAGACTGAGCGAAATGCTATTGTCGGCGCAATTCTCATCCACGTCAATGCGAACTATATGTTTATATGTCAAAATATTATGTGTAACATTTGACAGAGCAGACACAGCGTTTGTTTAGTAAATTCTTAGTATGCACATTTATATATCCTGGGGTTACATAATAATTCCCATTGGATTCCGGAGAGATCGCTTCTCGTAGCCGGGATACCATGTCCTGTCTCCGGTCCACGGGGATGATACATTCCGCTGATAGTTATGTATACGTGCTCCGTTGCATATATCGGGGCCGTCTTTATAACCTTCCCGTTCGCACGTACAGTGGCCTACACTACGTTTCACACCGTGTATGCCTCGCGCGATTCTCGGATCCGGGGGTCCCGAGAGCTCGGTGAGAGAGAGAAAGAGAGAGAGAGAGAGAGAGAGAACGCACACGGGGCCACGACGAGATTAAGGTACAAGCTTCCTGCCGGCAATGAATTATGTCCTTGCACATCGAGATGTTTCTTCGGCGGTATCGCGCGCCGTGCCGTGCCGTGCCGTACGTACGTGGAGCCCTTACGTATGTTACCTCGCCGTAATGGTAGCCGCGCGCCGTTGGTACCATACCTCTCTGGACACTAATTCACGCTCTCCGCGCTCTTTCTCTCTCTTTCTGCGCGCACAAGAGAGCACTTCTCCTGGGAATAAAATTAACACCGCGCCGCCGCTGCCGTGAAGAATCGCGCGACGATTTTCAGGGGACTGCCCAGCCAGAAGACTAAATTATTGGGGGACGCGAGGACGAGGGGTTCGAAATAAATTGGAGGTTTTTTTCTGGGATACGAGGAATGATAGCTCATTTTATTGCTCACTCAGTGTCTTCTCTGCAGTTATGTTAATTATTGCGAGATTATGTGGTTACAACGAAGATTTTGAAAGAAAGAAAAGATTTTTTTTTCTTATTAAATCTCATAATATCGATTTTTATTGCGCAAAGATATGTATATGTACGTGTAATGAATTTTTCGTTTATTTATAATGTAGGATTTTAGATGTGTATTGAAAAAAAAAAAAGAAGTTTCGAAAGCAATTTAATACACGACGGTCGAAAATATTGACTCGCGAATTTGTCTCCGTAATGATTTTAGCATACCAATTGTCAAAAATTTAACTGTCCTGTACGACGAACAGTGTCGATTTCCGGTCTGTATCGAGATACAAAATGGTTTAATAACCGTAGCCATTTTTCCGTACATTTTAACAACAAGCTAATACGCCACGTCGACGAATGTAGAATTAATGGTCGTATAATTAAAGGATTTCGCGTACCGGCTGCGAATGTACATTTTTCATTCGCGCGACGCGCGTCAGTCGTCGCTATTGGAAAGCGATATAGACATTTCTGCAGTTTTTACAATTGAATACATTTTTCCATTTCCATTACATCATATTACGCAGCGTATGTCCGTATTTCTCGATTATAGTTTATCACTATAAAATTTTGTCTTGCAATGTCGTTCTAATTATAAAATAATGCAATTCTTATAGAACATGAGACAATCAGATGCTACTCTACCTAATTATTCTATTCTTAGAAAAATGAATACTTGCTTTGATAAGACGACGCGTCGATCGATATATTATCAATATATATATTTTTGGATTTCGTTCTTACATATCTCAATTATTTGACATCTTCCGCTTGCTTATTAAAATAACATTTATTTTTATTTATTTCTTATTCGGAATTCTATAGCCTTTCTGACTTACCCTTTGAAATCACGGCCGTCTCGTTACAATTGTAACATGCCGGAGCGACGCCGTACCAGTGGTGCTCGGCGTAATTCTACGAGCGCATTGTTACGCGATACAGACTGACGTAATTTAATTCGTTGTCGTATGTGTACGCCCGGCGTTTGAGGATATACAATCGTGCACACGTGCTCTAGTAATCGTAGCGCACCGTCGTGTCAGCGCGCCGCGAGCTGCCTCTCTAGAGCGCATATATTGCCGATCTACGAAATGGTCTTTCGCTGTAGACAGACACGTGCCATTCCCCGCGCTGTATCGAAATATTACGAGGCGCGATTACGGATATAGTGGTAAATAACGACATAGTTAATTCGAGATTGCGCCTTGTTACCGTAGAAATGTAGAATTGCATTTCACGTGTCTCTCGCTCAGGTACGCAATATCAATATTTATCTCGTGATTGCGACACATACACGCACAGGATATTTCATTCGCGAGAAATATCCGCGCAGCTAATTTGAATTTTTACCCTTTGTATTATTAAATTATACCGATGTTTGCGATGCGTTTGACTATATTTAAGTTTTCATTCTCTAATCTGATGTAATGAAAATTTTATGAAGCGCGAATGACGTAAGGAATTGGTTTTAATTTATCGATTATTTCGTCTGGTATGAAAACGCAGCCGAGACTTTTCAAACAAAGTAGATATCCATCTCGGAGCGATCTGATCGTGAACGAAGAGAAGATTTTCACCGTTCACGGTCGGTGTCTAACGAGTTCTCAACTTTCGGTAGAGATCCATTAGGAAGTTACTTAAATGTTCATAAAAACGCATGGTCTTCGTTTCATGTTAACAGCGTCCATTTGACGCCTTCTTGCTTTCATGATCGGTTTGCGTTTTCGTATTCATCTGCGTGCTTAAGATATCGACAGCTTGCTCACGTAGCTAATTTGATTTCCATCAATGTCTTAAAAAAAAAAAAAAAAAAAAAAAAAAAAAAAATATATATATATATATATATTTTTAAAAATCCTACAAAGATAGGGATCTAACTATTTTATGTTTTTATGTATTTTATTATGATATTTATTGCGGTAAAAAGAGAATAGAAACGATATACATCGTGTAATTTCGAATTTGAGTTTTCGAAAATATAGTTATAGGATCGATACACATATACTAAACTTGCAATATCGGCCGCAGTGCCTCTAGAGAATAACTGATCAATTTATGAGCAACCAGTTTTCTTGCCATAATGAATTCCCTCTATCGCTTTGCATTCATGGCCCAATCTCCGTGCGTGTTCCCCGTGCAATTCCCGACCGCCGTTGGATATGACATCGACATCTCGCTCGCGTACACACGTATGACTTCATCTTAACGTCGCGAGTTTCGTGGTTGCGTAATAATTACGTTGGCTTGCGCAAAAACGATTCCCTTGTTAAAGCAGGAACAAGGAGGAGTCAACGAGGAGGAATCACTGCGCGGAGCGGGAAAAAAGGAGCGAAGCTGATCGGAGGAAAAAGAAAAAGAAAGAGCGAGCCGGAGGATTGGTAAATGCACTGTGTATCGTGGTATAAACCGAGTACCGTGACGTCGACTTGATGCTGGGTTATAAAGTACAGCTGACGCCACACGTATAATATATTCTTCTCTTCCCTCGTACGCCCTGCTCTCTCTCTCTCTCTCTCTCTCTCTCTCTCTCTCTCTCTCTCTCTCTCTCTCGCTCGCGCCATCGTAACACGGTCTTTTCGACAACCTTTCTCTTGCACGCATCGCTCCCTTTACGCCCTGGATAAAGTAGACGCGGAGGCGACCCCATTCCCGGTCGTTTTCTCGTCTGGACCTAACTGTCCGTTTCACTCGTTCGATGCGATTGCAACGGATACGAAGGTGGTGCCGTCACGCTCGGCCGAAGACGAATGATATTGCGAAGTTCGATACCGCAATTAACGGAGCGATAGAGGGATGGCTGGCTTCGTTCATAGTGTGAATTGCGCGCAAACGTTAAATAAGACGATAAATCAAAGTGTTTCGTCGGTTCGCTGACAGTAGAGACAATGCCGCATTTTTTTTTTCTATAATTTTCTGCTTTTGTGTGTATATGTATAAATATATAATGACGTTTGTAATTTCCAGTCGGCAATATTTAAAGAGGGGTAAATGTTTCTCGCTAATATTTATCATCTATTAAGTGAGAAAGTAAGACATGTGTATTATAGTTGATAGCTCTCTATCGGTTTTCCCATGAGAGCAAATGCGGCGGGCGATACAGTAAATAATATATTTTCGAGCACGAAGAGAGTCATCTCTAAGCAGAAATATATAGATCCGGATAGTGGATGAAAGCTATTGGCTACTTTACGAGTACCAAGATTCGAGTGGGGACATATCTCGAAACACAGAGTATCGAGTAAGAAACCATAGGCCGGATGATTGGATAGACGAAACGAACCGACGCGACGTATCCTCTGTCGAAATATTTCTGTGCGATAAACTATCGTTCATTCCACCGTGGGATAATTCGTTTTCATCGATGTTTTTGGGTATCGAATCTGTCAAAGAGAATTCTAGGTCGAGCAGACTTGACCAGTCTCGGTGCCTATTGTCGACGGATTACACGGGGATTTACCCGCGGAAATTGATACTTTGCCTGTCGGCATGAGTGATCGTAGTACCTTTGAGCTTGCATAACTATTGTCCTACTGCACGCTTTCATAGATTTCGATTTTTTTATTTGAATTTTGCATTATTTTTTTTTTTGTGTTATCTGATTAATAATATATTACAATTTTAAACATGTGAAAAGTATGTAAACTCTTTTTTTATTTATTTTTAAATTGATAAAATGATTAAAACGTTGCGACAATTCTCATAGTAAAAACATGTGTACATAAATATTAATTGAAAAAAAAAAAAAAAAAAAAAAAAAAAAAAAAAAAAAAAAAAACTTTGATTACGTGTCCTTAGCCAATAACTGTTTAAGGAAGCGGAAATATTCGTGCATAAAGTGAAATAAATTACCAACAGGCTGATGAGGCAAGAATTTTAACTACAATCTGCATTCCACGTTTAATAGCTAATTAGTAAATTCTACAGATTAGTAGAGAGAGATATTCGCGTTTATAAAGCTTACGTATAGCTCTAACCGACAGTACACACCGTCATGTAACTCGTCGACATTGGGTGCATCGCACGCACGGTTCAGTTTATGTTTACCCATCCGTTGAGTAATGTATCTCAATAATTGTACATCTGTCGACTATATGCGGAAGCGCATAAATTATGAAACGAGCAATAATGCCATCATCACGCTTGATCCTATCGAGATTTTCATTTATGTAATTATGATTGTTTGCGGACGGTTGCGGAATCCCGGCAATATAATTTCTTGTTAATACATTACACACGTGAATTCGTCTCGTGCTGCGGTTATCGGAGAAAACAAAATTCGTTCGCGATCCAACGATATATATGTACGAAAAGAAGCTGCTACGCAAGACATTTTTTACCTTCATCATATTTGACAAAAAGCGTGTACTTGTTTCGAGCGCAATTGTCATGTCTGGGCGATATAAGCTCCTTTAGCTAAACGGCCGGCAGCGTTACTTTGTAAAATGAAATAAAGGAGACTTTTACGCATACAAATACACATATCAAACATATATACAATGCACACGCGTTCTCTCTTCGCTCTGAATCTCGGTGTTGAATAATAAGTTTAAAGTTTCTATCTCTTTCCTCGTTTCTTCTTGCTCTCTCGCTATCTGTCTTCTTCTTCACTCGTCGTCTTTTCTCCTACTATCCCTTCTCCACTTAGCCTTGTCCTTATTTTTTGCTCTCTTTACTTTTGCAGCATCAGATCTAGAGAAACTTTCCATATCTCAGTGTCGACGAGTGCGTTTAATAAAATTTTCCGATCAAGTCATATGTACAGAATATCAAAAAGGAAGTATGCGCGTATATGCGATATAAAAGATTTAATAAGGTCGGAGATTTAATCAGGAAGCTTTACTATATTTTTGCGATAGTATATATATATATATAAGATCGTAATCGCAGTTTTCGTAGAAATATTGCAATGGCGAGCATATATTGCGTTCGAGATTTCAATTTTCGGGAACGTTATCGTTACATATAGAGTGAGCAACGCTATGTACATTTCTCGTCGTGAATTATTTTTGTGCGACATTGAAGGCATACACGTTTTGTCAAAATGGACTTTACTGCGAAGTGTATTATCGACATTTGGCGCACCTATCCGATCGTCTCGGCAGTTTGGAAGTGGCCATTAGCCTTATTCGGAAGATTAACTATCGTTCTGGTTCTGGTCCGGACTACTTTGGACACTCGTTTCATTTTCAACTCTTACTTCTCAAGCACCGGGGAAGAAGAAGGGTCAATCGATTTTAGCTCGTAATTTTACCACAATTCTCGGAAAGATATCATCAATGAGATCTCGTGACAAAAATGCGATAATGTAATTTATAGCCGCGTATAATCACAAAATGCTTCGCAATGTTTTATACGAACAATTATATCTTCATATTTTAACGTAATGTACGTTGCATTCTGCATGAAAATCAATGGACGTCGAACGTGCTATAATCAAAGCTAAACAGATGAGTTAGATTTAACCGAGTCATCTTAGCCGTCCCAACGTGTCTTAACCCAATTCCAACTCCCCCGACGATCTCGTATACGTGAACATATAAGAGTCCATAAGATCGTGTACACAGACGTGAGCGCATTTGTCGAGCTATCGCTCTTCACAGGGTTATGCGTAAACGCTTGTATAAAAATCAGCCAAACATTTCATCGTGTTAATTAAGTTTTTTACATAAGTGTGTTAGCGAATATTTGTATATAGAAATACAATATATCTGATTGTCAATTACGAACGTTTTAGTTATCTAAAATTTGAAATTAGACTTTCATTGTGCTGACAAGCATGCGAAATATTTACATTATGTCACATTATACGTATAAATTGTGAATATGTATTAAAATAAATGTTAATTAGACGCGCAAAAGTTATTAAAATTGAGTTCTGGGGGATGCTTCGTCGGACACTCTTCTTGCTTTACGATGAAAGCTAAAACAGAAGAATGTATCCAATTAAATTAATATCGCTTTGTAACTAATTATACAGAGAGAGAGAGAGCGCTCGGCGTATACGGTATAAAAACTTTTTCGCGGCTGCACAGCGTAATTATTCATTTTTTGAGCGCGGCTCATATGAGCGTTGTATTTAATCATCCATTATTAAGGGTAACCCGCGGATGAGAGGGCGAGATTTTATGAAGGGGTGCAAACAATTTCAAATTTCTAACTCACCCCGACACGCGCCCGTCGCGATCCCTTTATGTTCGACATTCCTGGCATACCCTTCGCTTCAACGGCGTTTAATTATGAAATATGTGCTTAACACAATGAAAGATATCATCGCCGATAATTCATCGTGGCTTAAATATGTGACGTAATTACGCGCTACAGATACCACGCATCGTGGAATCATTTCTGTCCGTCTTCCGGATAGTTTCATTCGTTCGTTTCGATTCGATTCTTCACAAAGGCTGATGCGAATTCGCATATGTTGCATACACGCACGCACACTCGCGCGCGCGCGTATATGACGTCACAGTGCTCGCGAGCAAACCGTTCCGTAAAAAAGGGACCCGACTCGCTTCTCCTCTTTCTCGCCGCGAATTTTTCAAAATGTCCTACCAAAGTGTTTCGGATTTCATTTTCAGTTTTACTCTCGCAATACGCCGCTGTAATACAATCAGAAGCTTTAGTTGCTTCTGTCAGCCGGCACTCGCACAATACCGGCCGCTGTACGCTCTTTCATCCGAGAGAATCACGCATTTTGCGTATGTCTATCGCGCATCGCTGCTTCTTTTTTTTCTCTCTTTCTCCTTTTTTATTACATTCTAATATGCCATTTTTTCACAACGGATACCATGTAGAGACTGACTACGCGCGTGCATTCGACCTTAAAAAGTTCGAGTTTATTTATTTCACTCAGTTTTTAAAAGAAAAATAATAAAAGTGAAGCATTTTACATTGTATTTGTACATGTTTATATTATGTCATATACATGTATAAAGAGAGAAAATCAAATTCATTATTTTTTAAACGATCGCGTAACGCGAAAGAGAAAATATATTCAGAATTGTTTTTCTCATTATTTCTCTACATATCGATATAATATTATCAACGTATTGTACACGTACTGCATATTTGTCACGCTCTGATAAATACTCCGACATCCTAATAATATATTGCCCGAATGGTCAATTATCCATGACCGTAAAAGAAACTTAAAAATTTTCTTATAAGTAGAGGAGAGTCCTGCGAACAACGCTTGGTCGATTAATCAGTCTCTGTTACATATCTGAAAAATACTATAATTCGTATAGGAAGGGCTGCGTTACTCGACCGTTTAATTACAATTACAGGAACAATGGTTCGTACGTTACATCGTAAGTGCATTTCCGCAATTACGTTGTTGAAAAATTCAATGCATATTACCGCGCTTCCGGCGAAGCGCATTTAGCTATACTTAAAAATGCTCCCGCAAAACTTTTTAGGATATTATTTTCCGGCGAAAAACGACGCAAACTTACGTCTAAAGCGTTTCAGTCCGGGGAAAAGGTGGGCCAATCGCAAACTTAGTAAGCTTGTAAATCCACAAAGATTCAGGATCGTGAATAGGTGCTTTCCCGGGATAAGCTTCTAGGTAAGTTTTGACGGGAAATTTTCTCAGCTTTTCTTCTTTGAGCGCGCCGTTCCGTTCCTGTCGGTATCTATACGTCCGCGACGTATTCTCTTATTCGCGCAAAACGCGACGTAAACTTTGCGCCGTGTAATTACGCGCGATAGCGCATCACGCGCGTTTTGCAAGCGAATCGCGGAACAGGCAGGATCGAATTACCGTAATAAATAGAGATGTTCTTAGAATAGGGCGTTAACTCGAGTCAAGGAAGAGAGCTGTTTGATGAGGATCGCTCCGATTTTCCGCGTCCCGGCGGTCACGAGTCCTCGCGCAATCACGGCGTCGCGTCCTCTTCCTCAGCATCGATTTCAGCAATTTAAAGGAGGTGCCGAAGAGAAGATGGAGGCGCGCGCGACTCAAGTGGCTGTCGCGCCGCGACGACAATCGCGCGAACGCACCTTAATTACGCATTAATTCTAGTTTGAGCGCCGTTAAGATCGGGCGCGCCCTCCAACCGCGCCGTCTATAGAGTCCTCTTTCTCTCACCCTCCCTCTCCTCCCCCTTTCTCTCCTACCCAACAAATTATACCTTCGGGGATCTTAACTTTGACGTTGCTCCGTGTCCCTCTTCCTTTTCTTACCCGACTTCTCATCTTCGCGATTGCATTGTTAAGTGAGTTTCTCGCTCTAACTCTTCTCCTCGTGTATATGACCCTACAGATTACTCGGTACGCTCGTAAATGTAGTTGTATCTCAAGGTCGACGATCGTCCGATAGAAGAGAGTAAACCGATGTGTGGAATATCGAAGGAAAGATCAACGCTCATATATACGAGTGACATGAACTCCGAATCAAAGTTTAATTGCTAATATGATCCAGCATCGATATTTCTGTCTCCCACTGTTCTTTGCATTAGAAATAGCGTTTGATTAAATGTATATTTCAAATATCGTTATCTGCGATATGGAATCTAAAAATTATGCTTATACTCAGTAAATTGCTGATATCGTTGTTCTAGATACCATGAATTTATATTGATTTCGTTGCGTCCTTCAAAAAAGCTTTACGCGGTTTACCTATAATATTACGTCCTAAATGGCTCGTGTATACATGTGCACGTGCCCACGAATTTTTTTTATCTTTATTTATTTTTAAACAGAATCTCCATCTCCATCTATCGTATAAATCAATATTTCCAGAATTACTATGTGCAATATTGACGCCCGAAAGTTTAAAGCGACGCCTGCGGTTCGCCAGTTACGGCTGCCACGTTGTTGCGCGCCGATATACTTCGTCAATGTGCTTTCGAGAGTCGCGCGCATATTTCTATTACGCTTCATATCTGTAGGAAATTGGATCAACCTGCCCACATGCCGCCGGTGGTTGTTGGTCGAATGAATCTTTGCCTCGCCTAGTGCGATTGCTTCTGCAATGATCCGCCATTGATCGCTCTCGCATTACCCTGTATTCACTCGCTGAAGCCGAGGCTGGTGAATCGATTTAAGTCTTGTCCGACCGATGGACGAATCATGAATTGCGCTTCTTACGCATTTTAGTACTTAAAAATGTAACGTGTATGTAGCGAAAAAATTTAAGCAATTTTAATTCTGCATCCGCAACTTTAATTACAAAAAAATACTGTATCTAAAGTTTCTGCGATTCACGATTCATTTATCAATTGTTTTTATCTCGTATTTTATTCTCTTACAATATTTGTCATTTTACGATTTTATGTTATATAATATGTCTAAAATATTAAAAGGGAAAACATATTATCGTAAAATTATTTTTGAAACGGATATTGCTTATTCGCGAATATTACGTTTCGCGATGAGCAGTAAGAATTGCATGGGGATGGAAGAGACCGAACATATCTTTACGTCGCTTACGACCGTATCTTACGCACAACTTGCGAGACAAAAAAATTTCAAATTTCTTTATTTCTCTTGAAGAGAATAATCGCGCAACCGACAATAACGAAATTTATTAGAGATTTCTACGCGCTCGTTTAGTCAGCGTCAAAGTTTTACAACTCGTCGAGCAGAAAACAGGGTCGCGTCTCGCGAAACATCATCGTCCGCGAGTCCCCATTCTCGATCGAGCAAGGCCAAGGGTGTAGCCATCGCGGTAACCCGGGGTACACGCATTTAAATGTTGCGTTCGATCCGCCTCATGCATTATTTAGTTTAGGTCGGCGACGCGTCCGTTTTGTGCAACGATCAGACTGTCGCGTCGCGTCGACGCCGGAACTACAGGACGCCATTCGGAAATAAACGTACGCGTGTGTAGGCGCGCACGTGTGCCAACTAGGGTAGCCACACGAGAATGCATTATAGATACCGGGATCCTCCATAGATCAGCTCGAATTCGCACTTCTGCGGTGAACGTCCGACTGCATCCTGCTGTACCTAAAACGATAGCATTCATCGCAGGATCGGAGCTGTGCTTTTAATCGAATTTAATTATGACGGACGATAAGCGTAACATGGCGAGAAATTGACTCGGCATTTCATGATAATTCAATTCAATTCGCTTCTCCATTGGACGTGTTTGTTGTACTTGCGGCTCATTCTAGTTAAATTGAATTTGATAAAACATTATCCACAAGATCATGTTCCGTTTATTATTCTCTTCGAAATAATACATACTTCATTTTGCTTTTCCTAAAATAAAGAAAGAATTGCATCGTCTGCAAATTCAGTATCGGCAAAGGTTGCTCAAAAATCTCCAACTACTCGAATATATTTGCGTTTTATGAATAGCGGATTGATAATCGAACGGTTGCGATACGTACGTCATCGGCGATGTGACGGAAGAATCTGCGCAGCTCCGTGATTTACGAATTACAGAATCTGACGGGGTACATGACCGGATAAAGTCGAACGGCGGGGACCCGCTTGCTTTTCAGAGTCCTGTCGTTGAATTCAATCTAAAGTTGGGCGGAGCCGTAAGAATTCCGCCGCAACTCATTTCCCGTTCTTCGCATCACCTATATCCACGCGGACGGGGACAACGTCAAAATTGCCGCGTAAAACTGAATCCCGAGTCAGATTCCGTGCTCGGCGAGGTGTCGTACAAGAACAACCGACTATCCCGGAACACCCGCTCGCTTTGAACTTTCCAGCGAGTTTGGTTGTAGAATACCGATCGCGAGCAAAAAAAGGACGAGTTAAGCGCAGTCGGGGGAGAAGGAAGAAGGGGGGTGGCAGATTGAAGAAGGGAGCGGTAAAGAGAAGAAGGCGAGCGCAGATAAAAAAAGTTTTATTCTCTTCTCGAAAGTGGCATCGAGTTAATTGGTAGATTAAACACGATCGCGTCTGTCCCGGCGGAAAACTTTGTCGATTGAGTCGAGATATTGTCAACACGAGTTTAGTTTTTGTTGCGCGCGAGAATTAGGCCAATCTCTTATTAAGGTTTTCGTATGCTCCCATCTCCGCGTTGTAAGAATAACGCAGCTCTATTTAATCACGCAAAATATTTTTACACTCCATCTCTTTTTGCGTTGAATTATGAAACCAAGTTTCCCTCGCATGCCACAATATCGTGTTTCGCAACGCGCTATATTTCTCACGTGAAGTTTATCAAACTGATAATCTCTTCTTCGCGAAAAAAATGTATTATAAGACGGTGCATGCTCTTGCGCGATGTTTAACGTTGCGTAGTTATTTCAATTTTGTTCCCACTATTCACCTGACCTATAATATTAATAGCAATAAATCTGTTAATCTAGAGTACATAATCTTTTCTTCGATCAATGACAAAATATAGCTCGTTAATATAATGTTTCTTAGATAAATGGAAAAAAAAAAAAAAAAAACCTTGAAAATTGACCGAATGATTAAAATTATCACGCAAATACGCGATGTATACGCTCTTTTGATACGTGCAACGTAATCCGAGTTGGACCAAGCGAAGAGACTATTCATCGTACTAGTCACCGACGATTCGTTACGCCGAAGAGAGGACGGTGAAGGAGCCTCGCGAGAAACCTCTATTGTTGGGTGTCGTATATGGTGAGAAATAGCTCGAACGAGTTCACGCCGTGCTTTTTTTCCGCCGCTCTCTCGGGGGAGGGAGTTGAGGACCCTCTCCTCCTATTTCTCTCCATCGCCGACACGGTATATTCGAAACCCGGCCCTCTTTCTGGAGTGCTTATTAATTCGGCACACTCTCACCACCCGTCGAGCAATAAGCGTAAAACGTCAATTCATATTCCCAGCCTTATATGTCCCCACTCGTTGCATGGGACAAAAGTGCGCTCGGCCTGCAAAGGGGAACGTATAGGGCGTACCGTAACCCTTTGATCCTCGTACTGTTGTGAGAGCGTGTGTGTGCATAGTCGTTTAAGAGGCGTCGCAGTGCGGCGCGAAACCTACGTTATTTCCATCTTAGCCGATCGTTCCTCGATACCGCCGATTCATTCGGCGCGACTTAATAAGGCTATAAGGACGCAAGAGCCGGAGAATAAGAGAACAAAAATTCCCTGCGCGTCAAAGGTGATATTTTTTATTTTTCGCTCGGATTCCATCGCGTATCCGAGGAGGAGGAGGAGGCGGCCACCGCCGTCTCTAACCGAAGGCGAAGAAGGGACGCTCCTTCGGAGCTTCGGGTTTCTTCCCGGAGATAACTCTCATCGAACACCCATTATCGGGAAGCTTCTAGTCCACGAGCTCTCGAAGACCAATCCGATATCGCGGTCGGTCGCGATAAGGAGATCGTCTTATCGCGCGGCAGAGAGCGAGTCACGATAGAGAACGGTAAAGAAAGAAATGGAGAAAGAAAGAGAAAGAGAGAGAGAGAGAGAGAGAGAGAGAGAGAGAGAGAGAGAGAGAGAAATACAGGATGATCGCACGGGGGTGGCCTGATCGAATCTCGTTAATTTCGCGTCCTTTCTAATTGGTGCATCGATTATACCAATTATCGTTTCCTGCTCGAGAGATTAGCTAATTGCGAGTGTCTCCCTTACGATCTCACTCTTTGGCTCCTGTTGGCCCGGCTAGCATCGTCGATGCATACCTCGTGCATGCGTGTGCAATTGCACCGGCCATTGAACGTGACGCGCAGCAGCGTGTGCAATGTCGGTGCCCCGGGAGAGCGCTTTTTTTGTGGCCCGAAAAGCCGGAGCAGCGAGTGAACGCATTGTGGGTACGAGGTATTCATTCATTGGTATCAGGTAACTCGGTTGAGGCCCTCTAGACCGCGTTGCGGAAAGTCGGCGGGGAGACTCGCGACTGGTGAAAATATTTCTCTTCTCGACGATATCGAAATAAAAACAGAGTGCGTTGAAAAAAGGAAAAGGGAATTCGAAGAATCGACTTTATCTCTGTTCACGAACAGAGAGAATAGCCTTGCATCGAACTAAAATCTTTTATATACTGTGTACGCTGTTTTTTTCACATTATTTCTTTTGCGCGTACTTTTTTCCTTATATTAATAAATATCATCTAAAGAAATCGTTATCATAATAGCGACAGACATTAGAATTGAGATATTCAAAAAAACTATTTTGAAGATAATTATTCTTTTTTAATTATACGATCTTTTTAAATATCTTTGAATATATATATTCGATTTTAATATAATAAATTTATTACTCTGCTTTTCAATATAATATATTTATTATCTCCTTTGCTTGATGTAATTAGGATGTTGTATATAAAATGTAACGTGTGATTAAATGAAATCTTATTAATGCAATATCGATGCTTATTATTTTATTATTTTAGTAATAAAGCAATTCTTTGTGCAATTTCTATATTCAAACCGGAACACTTGTACATATTCAAAGTCTATGTTTTTATATGCTCACGGGGTACAGTGAACCGGTTTAGTCGTCCGTAAATAGTGGTCCACAACATACATGTAGTTAACCGCGCATAGCCTACAGTTTTTTTTTAATCTTGCAACTGTTCGATGCCAGTGGCGATAGCGCAACTCTCTACATAAGGAGTATACACGTAGCTTGTATCGCGCTAACTTTTGCACGCGTGGGTGTTCATTATTACGGATACTACCCACTGAGTCTTGAAAGATTCTTTTATGACAGCTGTACGAAAGTAGACAGCGCGTGCTCTCGCGATTTAATAATGCCCGCACGATCGTTCGATCCGAAAACATTTGTCTTTACGTGGAAAAATAATATTGCGCTTCTTTCATCTGTAGTTGTAGGATGAATCATATGTCCCTTTTCTTTCTAGTTTATATCATTAATTATTATTTTTTTATTTATTATATTTTTACACATATTTTTTTTTACGACAGCTACACCGATTATTGATATCGCGTATTCTCATAATATAATACATTCTCGTCGAGAGAGATTTGAGAGTAGGACGATGAATGAGAAACCTTGACCCGCTGATGATTGATTTTTGAATGAAATATAATACGGAATCTTAGTCGGAAATATACTACCTGTCAGTGAAAGGGTTTCGAAGTAGCTCTCTCATATTATCCGTATCTTAGCGTTCTACCAGATCGTTAACTCTCGATCGTGCAAACTTCTCGAGCATAATGATCTCGCCCAGAGCCGTAAGATCCGGTTACCTTCCTGCCCATATTGTCTTCCAGATTCGTTCGCGATTCGTGGAAGCTCCGTGGCTCCTTACAATGTTTCTCCGACAACGTTCTTCGACGCTCTTTCCGCGGGCTCGAATTACATCGTAACGTCCGCTAATATTCGCCATAACGTTAACGTTCTGGCTACGTTTCTGCTACGGAATGGACCTGTTGGTTTTTCGCGGAGGTTTCCTTTTTAAAAAATGACCGGTCGATACGCGCTGTGTTTGATCTGCCCGCCATTCCGCGCGTTTTGCTCGAAACGTTGTTATTTCCCGTTTGTGTCGGCCGTGAGTTTGCAAAGGCGGGCAGTTCGTATTAATTATCGATCGCCGTTGGCCTTTATCGTTGCCCAATATTTACTCCTCGCTCGATATCGAGCGTGGGCGCGCGAGCTGTCCGGCCCTACCCTGGCTTGCGTGTGCTCGTACATCTGTGCGTTTGTGGGGCCAACGGGCAAATCTGAGAGTGGGGTTTCGGGGATTGAAGGATTGGCGGTCCGGTAACCGTAGAAAGGGGTGGTTACATGCGATTTTACGAGTCGACGGGAGAAGGCTTTGTTCTATTCTCGTGCGAAGCCCGCCCTCTCGAATTGCCGAAGGCCACTGAAATACGTTCGGAAGCTGCCAGACCGTTCAGAATCTATCCGCGCTCGCGTGAAAGCCGCCGATTTCCCATGCCAAACACAATTTCCGAATGCCGCTGACATTCAACGCATAACGCATACGTTATCGTTCGTGAAAGACAGCGAATTATCGGCGCAGGATTGATCTTGCTATTATTTTAGTCGACATTAATCGTGACTCTATCGATTTTTTTATTTCTACTATTCATCCTCCTAACTACTTGATTTTATTATTTTTATTTTTTTTTTATTTTACATAAATCGTGTATTAAAGATATTTCAAAAATATGTAATCAAAATCCGTTGATATGCAACTTTGATAAGACTTTGATAGTATTGCGATAGCAAGTTGTTTTTATAAATCTGTCGTTTTTATAGAGCTGTCGAATGTTTTTCAACAATTTAACGCACGTCCATCACCAACGAGCATAATGAATGTTTGATCGCTATGCATTTGCCGTTTTTCTCTTTCTCTCTCTCTCTCTCTCTCCCTCTCCTTCTCTTCTCTTTCTAGCGAGATCGAAATTCCGGATAATGAACGCGCGCGCATCGATCGCCGCCGTTGCGCGGCACGGCTGTGTGTACTGTCGGCGTCGAGAAACTCGAGTTCCAATTGAATAGTTTCTTTAACCAAAAACCACCAAACTTTCTCATTATGCCGAGTTGTTAGCCCGCAGTTCGGGCCGAGTTTGGTTTAGCCAATGAGGCCATTCCGGGCGTAGTTATCCCTATGCTGTAGCCGCGTACCCTTCGGCTTCTTCGGCACGATCTGTTTGCTCGGCGTAACAGAAGCTGCTTACAACTTTTCCGTGTGCTACTTTAAAACTGAGTCGCGTGCGGCGCATACAAGCGCAACGCGTATGGTTTTAGCTTCTTTCTCTTTCTAGCGAGATCGAAAGGCAGATCTCTCGTTCATCCTTCACTTTCTCTCTCTCTCTCTCTCTCTCGGATCACGCCCGACGGATTATCGAGAAAGTTGCCTGATCGTTGGTCGGGAAGATTGGTTTCAACGTATCGCCAATGTCTTTAAGCTTTAAACGGGCGAGAAGAGGAGAATTGTAAGCACGCGAGAGCTCGCGTATTAAAATTCGCGCGGCTTAATGTCGCACGCTCCCTTAAGTATCATCCGCGTTTTGTGTTCATTCGCAACGGTGTCCGTAGGAGTCTTGCGCGGAATTGCTTTCGCGATCGTGCAAGAACGCGGAATACAGATGTCGCGCTAATTGGGTTGCGGAGCCGGCGACGAAGATAACAATCGCCGGCCGGTCCCGTCGATTATCGAGTTTAAGCGATCGATCCTTTGTTCGGTTCGATTTTGCTCGCGTGACCGCTTTGTCGGACCGGGCAATATATAAAGAAAAGACATGCATATTTATTTTTTATTTTATTATTCATGTTTTATATATATATATATATATGTAAGATGTAAGATACCATGAATAATAAGATGGAAAAGTCACGGAGGGGATGATGGTAGAAACGTGGAAGAAGCTGGCAAGATGGGTCAGAGTGTCTCGAGAAATAATTAGCGAGTTCAAGGGATCAAGGACTTGGAGACTTTGTTGCCTGTGGCCTCGTGACGGATCGATCGCATCGCATCGCGCCGCTTTGCTCCGCGCGACCGGACTCTCCGGCGTTAATATGGTAATTCTCGAGCGTCTTTAAGCGCTTTAAGCTTTGGGATGCTAAATACCCGGTACTCCACGGATTCATGATAGTGACCTACAAAGGTTCCCGGCTACGGTTTTAATGGCGGAATATTACGCGGGATCGCCGTCGACTGAACATAAAGCTGCCAACAGTTTATTTCAAATATCCGGGGATATATCCGCAGGTAATTCTCAGCGCGCGCATGAATTCTGCTTAGGTACGTTTAATAAGTTTTCGAATGTGATTCAATTCACACATACATATAGGTACACAGTCTTTTAACGATATAATAATAATGAGTTATTTAGTACAGAAATAGAGAGAAGCAGTAAGGAAAGAATGCTATTACTTTTTTGAAAAGGATTGGGAAAATTTTTTTTCAGTACTATTATTGTAACATTATAAATAATAAACGCTTACTTTTTAAACTTTTAACGTGGAATATAGTTGATTGTTAATTAATTATATATTAATAACTCTCTCTCTCTCTTTCTCTCTCTCTCTCTCTCTCTCTCTCTCTCTCTCTCTTTATACATATTTAATTAAACAGTAT
This sequence comes from Polyergus mexicanus, assembly GCF_030449975.1. Classification (NCBI taxonomy): domain Eukaryota; kingdom Metazoa; phylum Arthropoda; class Insecta; order Hymenoptera; family Formicidae; genus Polyergus; species Polyergus mexicanus. The sequence goes on from NW_027223325.1 coordinate 10,151,730, forward strand.
ATGTTTAATTTAAGCCGTTTGCATAGTTGGTATAAAATATATTACATGTTTAATTATTATGATCATAATTGTCTATGCGCATTTGCAATCAAAAGTAAATGATAAATTTCATTAAATTTTTCATATAGTAAATTAGCGAGGAGATAGAAAGATATTGATTATAAAAAACTCAATTTTTTTGCAGAATCTTTATTCTACGAAGAGCATCTTTATTTCCGAAATTATAAAGCAGATTTAAAAATTAAAGAAAAAATATTTATATGGTTGCGTTGACTTCAAAAAACGATTGAATTTGAATGAAATAAAAGTCTATTGATTATCTCGTTTAAGATATTTCTTCTTTAAATATATTAAACGCATTGCAACATGTTAATTAACAATTTCTACTCGCGGATTAGTTATGATTAAAATAAAGCTGTGGAAATGTCGGGACATTATTATGCTACATTATTAAGTAGTTGACGATTTTGCCGGCGTATCGGCTTGATAAGACGGGCGTGTTAAATCGATACGGCGCATCGGATCGCAGAGATAATTTCATGCTGTTACGCGAAAGTGTACTAAGGAGATGAACGTGTTCTCGAAGGAGACTCGCCCCGAAAAATGTCTATCGCGACAAGCGTAATACCGATTGGATGACAATATCTAGTTAGATTCCAAGCTCAGGATCTCAGCCCTCCCGTTGACGTATCGCTCGCTCGGTCATCTCCTTGATTTTTATAATTACATCGGCTTGTCTCTCGCAAACAAGATATCGAATATAGACTGGAGAGGGAGATTAAAACTAGCGACAAACACGGAAACATGACAGGGGAGGGGAAGGGAAAAGGGAGAGGTAGCATTAACATCCTTCTTCCCCTCTGTTCTTCCCTTTCGCTCGCGCAAGTTCTCGCCACTCATCTTCAAAGTAACTTTCGCACTTTACGCACTCCGGCCTATCGGGTAAAACGGATAAGAAACAGAAGTTTCGCCTGTGATCTCGCGCTATCGTGCGGAGGGAATCGAAGGAGAGATTGCAGGCGAGGATGAAAGAGAAGGGGAAAAGATGGTGCGGGATGAAAGCAAGAAAGTCAATTGCGGAATTGTATAAGATACCGCGTACCTTCACGTTGATTTTTATCTTTTTCTCTTTCTCTTCGTTCTTCTTAAAGATATGGAGAAAATTTTGTCGCCTTATCGTGATTACAACTATTGAAATGTACATATTTGCGCCACCTAATATGATATCACTGAATATATATAAACACAAATATATGAAATATATTACACAGAGTATTTTACTTTTTCAAATTATTATCAATAATAATTATAAATTATTATAATATTATTATAAGAGAGAGTTTATTAATAATTATTATAAGTCTCGTAATATTATTATATTTATCTTTCACGCGATTTATTATGATTACTTGTCATTCGATTTGATTATTAGACTTTTTAATCTCATTTATGTACATTTCATAGCTGTCGTATAATATGAAAATGAGTTAAAACTAATATTTATAACATAATTCGATAATCGAATAATGATAAAAAGAAAAAATTAGAATTCTGCGAAGATTTATCTTAGAAAGAGAGAGAGAGAGAGAGAGAGAGAGAGAGAAATTGGGTTAACTAAAAAAGAGTGAGATTCTGAACTTCGGGCTTATTTTCTTTCTCTATCGTCGAAGAAAATGATCTTTTCGCTGTAAATCTCGCAATTTCAATTTATACGAAAGAAGCGGGGTTTTACGAGAATCGAACCATGCGTTCTCATTCGCATCTGCCTTCTTTACGATGCCACGAGAAATTGGCGAACGTGTCTCGCTGTTGCGTTCTACTTTGAACGCGATATAAACGAAGCGACGAACGACGTTTTTTGCGAAAGCTGTAGCCAAATCTCTCGATGAGAATCCGCGAATCTGATCGAATGACATATTTCAGAATATGTGAAAAAATCGCGAAGGTAAATACAATATATCGGCGCTTAAATAAACGTTTTTAAAACTCAACACGACACGCAGATATATCTCGAAATATTTGTCAGACTTGCGAGAAACGTTATCGCGTTCTCAAATTTTTGATATTGGAAAGGAACCAGCTTTCGATACAGATTGGGGCTTGATCATCGATTTCGGCGACAATTGTCGTGGAATGTTTCCTATATATCAGCGAACGTACACTTCTTTTAATCCGTTTTCCACCGGCTATCTTTTTCCTTTTCGTATCGTTCGCACGCGTTCATCCCGAATCTTCGAACTTCGTTTCACGAATGTAATCAGGCGTAACTATTCTCGCAGTGCGAAATAATCCTCTGCGGTGAAAGGCGTATACATTGTCTGTCTCATGTGCCTCGCTCGATTTACCTCGTCTGGCAATTACTGCCAGGCGCAACGTCGCTGAAATTCTGCGTTTTATAGCCCGATTCATCTCGTTCTGCCGCGAAACTACGTGTTTCGGACGTTTCAATGACAGCAGGAACGTCAGTGATGTTGGCTAGGCAACGCTCTGGCTTTTTAGGATGCTTCCCTTCAACGTTGAAGGGAGCGACGCTAATCTCTAGTGTCAAGGTAGCGGATCAGATCTGATATCACCCCTCGCTCGATCCCTTTACATAGATCCCTAGCTTTATCGTACGTACTACTCGCTAAGGTCGTTTTTATATTCGATCTAATGTGTAAAATATGTTGCCAACATTAGCTTTGATTTCTTCTTACTGGAATACTAATCGTAAGTGTGACAAATACATATTTCTATGTTTATTATGTAATGAATAATTTATTATTTCACTAATATAAAAGAATCTTGATGATTTCCTAATAACGCGATATAAAGTAATGGGAAATCTCGAGTGGTATGCGAGAGGAATATTTTAGAAAGTCCGTGAAAAATCATCCGCCGTTTGTGGAAAACAAATTTTCGCTCGCATCGATAGCGACGGCGCGAAATTAATTGTACCATTTCTCTCAACGCGCGACTCGAGTTACTCGAACTGCGTGAAAAGTTTTCAATATTTCTCCCGCGGAATTTGATCAAAAGCCTCTCTCGCCCAAGAAGCTATCCGGTGTGCCGAGTAGATTGTACGATCGCGCTGCGAAAGCTGCGGCACTTTGTCAGCGACAGTGAGAGAGAAGAGCCTCTTTCCCCGAGAATACTCGAGCTCGGCCAGTCCGGTACGTTATCCTCACGCCGAGTATCGCCGGCACCGAGACGTAAAGGATAACGTACCGCGTCGTAAGAAAGTCGATTTGGCGATGTGTTACATGGCGGGCCACCCTCTCGCGCGCCGCTCTAAATTCCGCGCCAGCGCGTCCTCGGGGAAAAACGTATACGAGAGAATAATGCGATGCGTAACGTACGACATAATATAGAGAATGCCGCGATGCTGGGGTCTTCATTGGATGCGGGAGAAGACACGAAGACGGGAAGAGGAGGAGAGACGAGGGGTATAGTCGAGATATAGCTATCTGGCTGAAGGCCCAGCTGGCCGCGATGCCATCCCGGTTTATAATTTCCCTTAACCGGGATATCGCGCGTTCTCTTTAAGGGAAAAATATCGCGCGGCCCCTTTAAGGTCCCACCCTCTCTCTTCGCCGGTTTTTCCCCTCGGGCCTCCCGGATCTCGCGAAAACGTCGTTATCCATCGATTCGACGTCGAGTGCCGATTGCGAATGAAAAATCGTGCTCCGTAGCTTTCAACTCGATGTGTCGAGCCACTCGAGCGACGATTTCTACGCGCTCGATTAACCGAGTCTCCTGCGCGCGGATATCAATTTCCGGTTGCCTGGTGGACCAACACCTTTATTCCCGTTTCTATTCGCTCTTAAAGGGAGAATTTTATCTGAGTTTTTATTTCATCTCGGCGCGGCGCCGGCGCGCCGTAACGCGCACCTTCTACGTGCATTTGCATTTCAACGATCGGCTCAGCGCGTGAAGGAAATGTTCCGCCCCCGTCGATATATTTCGAATTTAATGTTCTGGTCGCATGGAAATAATTTTGTTGAAGCAATTTCGAGTATCTACCTATGCATTAACCGAAATCATGTACTTTTGCGCTATGAAATTTCCATCGTAATTGAATATTCTGAAATTTGTCGGGCGGTTTACGCTTAAGCAAATTTATCCGCCATGTAAAGACGTATATGTAAACGCATATATTGTATACGATATTTGGCTCGTTAGATTAATTATACGATGGAACATCATTATGCAACTGCCAATAGATGAACCCTCGTCTCCGCGAACGTTTATAAAAAGTCGTATTCAGGTAGGATCGTTTGCGAATTTTTCTTAGAGAAAAACAGCGTGTAATTACACTTGAGGTTGATTAGAATTTCACGATCGACGTATGCGGTCGGCCATAATGGGACCGATGCGATGCTCGCAGCGAGATCTCTCCTTCGCTCTCCCGCGGCCGCGTGCGTGACTTTTCGTCTCGCGTGATATTCCGCGAGTGTGCAGCGCGCGTTGGCGCGCCGACACGCAAGCGGCTACGAAAGGTTACGTTTACTTACCTATCTATCGGTCCGTGATATTTTTTCCCTTTGTTTTCTCTCACTTTTTCACCCTTTCTCGCTTTCTCTAATCATACATTCGCGTCGAATCGAACGTCCGATCGTTTAAATGCGTCGTTTAAGCAATTCGACCCTGAAAGCATATTACATCGCTTGGCACAATCAACCGAATCTACAAAGACTGTTAATAATATGGAGAAGATTAATGCTATTATACTCGGTCGCGTATAAGCTACAATAGGTCGTGCTCCCAGTCGGTGGCACGGCAGCAAATCGCGAATTCGTTTTCGCGTTCTCGTTTCTTCTTTGCTCTCTCGTTCCTTTATCTCTCCGGGTTTCTTCTGTTGGACGAGCACGCGATATCGTCGTCGTCTTCGTCGCCGCGATATCCCCGTCTATATATATATATATATATATATATATATATATATATATGTATGTTGTACGTATGAGATGGCGCATCGACATCCATCGTGCTGCCTAACGATGTTGAGTGGATCGGCAAGGTCGATCGTTTAAAGTCGATTATGCTCGGAGACGATCGAGAGGGGACAGCCTCTTGCCTGGTCGCGGTCCGGCTCGATATCTGACTATGAAACGTCCTCGTTATCCCGCAGTTTCTTCGTCGGTTGCTAATTCGGAATCGTTGAAAGGGAAATCGTTTGAATATGTAACGGGAAAGACGGTCGAATATCTCGTTGAAGGACTTCATAATGTTGTATTTAGGTGTTCAAGTTATGGTTCGAAAAACTAGATCGATATTAAATGCTAACAATAAGTAACTGTCTGAGGTTAAGAATTTTTTTTATATAAATTTTTTTATATAAATATAAATAAGATTAAATTATTCAGGCTTCTTTTATTTCTAATATAAATCTAATAATTATGTTGATTTGTGATAAAATTGCTTAAAATATTTTTATGTTGTTGCTTATAGCGATATGATTCAAGCCTAATGTATATTTCTATCGAAAGTAACCGCCGTCTATTGTTCGATGAAGAGAATGTCATATAAAGGCACTGTGAAATTGTAGAAAAAAAGGATGCCGAGGAAAAGCGACGAGGGAGCTCCCCTCTATTTACAAGAGAGATCCTCTGCACGTCCGGGGACTAGATATTAAATTTCAATCGATACAGCATCCGTTGCTCGTCTTTTCTTTGGTCGCGCATTCTCCCTCGAAAAAGATACATGTTTGATAGGAAATTAAGGGTGACAAGATAAACATTTACTAGGAATGCTCGGAAAAAATATCGGCAGCATACCGGAGCGGCATAGAAAAACGAAAACGCAAAATAAAATCATATGTGTTGAATAAAAAAGGAGGCACTTTACAAATTTAAAAAAAATTATAGATATATTTATTTATTTATATATTTGTGTTAATTAATATTGTACAATATTATATTAACACATTTCTGTTAGTTTATGAAGTGAGTACACATGTAGGGTGCATCGATGTTTTATTGGTTTACTCGCTATTTCCAGCAGATAGATATATGCCTATGTGATTTCGATAAATATATATCTGTCGCATTTTGACAGTTTCATGAACATCTCTCGCGAAACGAGCGGCGTGCAATTCGTAACATCGATAAGATGAAGTAAATATATATGCGCATATATAAATATACATCTACTAGAGATATTTATGCGAGTCCCATATATATGTTCGCCATCATCGTGATGTTCGGCCAATATTTTCGATCGTTCCGCATCATATTATGTGGCATCATCATTTATGCCATATACATACATATTACATATCCAATTTTGATAACAAGTGATGAATATATGTTATCGTATCATGTAATCCACGTGAATGTATCATTAGTTATCCATATTGAATTTATTTTTTATTTATTATGTTAAAATAGTTAAAAGATAAATTTAATTCGCTCACGCGATTGCAAATTATGATTTATTTTATTTATCAGTTTATTTATCGTTTGCCAATATTTGCCAGAATAAGAGAAAAATGCAAATTTTCTCAATTACGTAATTTCGACATAATTCATTTTTTAATATTGATCTTTAAGTATGATCTTAAGTATTTTATCCGAAGTTTTACAAAGACTAATAATTCGAAATAGAAGTCGGTTTCGCGACTCTTCGGTAAATGGAGTAGTAATATAATACTAACCGGTCGAAGTGAAGTGAGATTCAGTGGCTTTCGTGGGTAAGATGTACCGATATCTCTGGTATACGAAGTAAAATTGCTGTGAAACTTTGGCTTCGCTCTTAGCTTTCCGCTAACCGTGTCGCGACGAGAAGAGGAAGTTCGGGAGTACCGATTATTGGATGACTGTGTGGAAAATCGAGAAATTGATGCAAAGTATGTGCTGTTACGCAGTACGATACTTGACGCATATTTACGTGATTACTTGTGGATTATATCCGGTTATATCCATTCTCTATATTATTGCACTATCTCTGGGTTTCGGGAATTTTAATAGCTTTACGGTTTTGCTAGCTAACGTTATTTTTATATTTCATCAAACTCGATATCGCGCTGCGGTTTTGCGGTCGGCTATCCGTCGTTGTCACACTCGTGGAATATAATGCGCAAAAAAATGCGAGGTTGACATTTTTGTGCAGAATTTCAAGAGTCACGCACGATATATATATGGTAAAATGGTATTTAAATTTTAAAAGGAATAAAATATAGAATTTTTTTGAGAGAGGTATGGACTCTCTCCGGAAAATCTGTAAGTCTATATTTCGAGTTTAAATATTTCGAGCATTTTTTTTTTTTTTTAAACATACACTACATACATATACATGCATCGAAAAGCAATTGCTTTCCGCACCACGACCGGTAATAAAGCGACGCTTTTATCCTATAAAAAATATTAAATGGAGAAATATATATAATTTATGTCCTCTATATACAATTTGCAAACGCTTTACCTAATGACATTACAACGCGTCACAGTTGCGAGTTATTTTCTTTCATCCCGCAAATAGCAAATGGTAATTTTGTACCAAGTATCGCGCTTCGTTCCATCAAGGTTTAATCGTATAGCACTCGTATCACGCGAAACTTTAATTCAGGCCATTGACAAAAGGGCCACGCTTCGAAGTTATGTCATTTTTATTGGCGTCGTCGCACGAATCGCGATTCGTAAGAAATGTAGGTATCGTCGCTCCGTCGAGTCGACGTATGCGCGACATCCACGATAACCCCTCGTCTGCGTTCACCCTCGCGTCGTCAAGCCTACATCCTACCCTCATGTATATGGTATCTCGAGCGTCCTGCGGACGTGGTGATGCATGAAAGCGTCGAGCACGATAACTTATATCGCTTTTGCGGGAGGGAGAGATTCTGGATGGTAAGAAATCTACCGGTATATTTTTGTTTGGATGCTTTGCGTTACGTGGCAACATTATATTAACGACAAAGTTAATTTATTTTGCATACGATTACGATATCCTCTATGAATTATGATAAAAATATATAAATATAATGTTACTCTCTATACATTGGATCTGTTACTAATTGTTTTTAGGCGCGTTAAAAATGATCTTTTTTCCGCTATGCGAATTTACTATTAAAAATGACTTTAATTACTTTTTTTTTTTTTTTTTTTTTTTTTTTTTTTTTTTTTTTTTTTAAATTTGTCTGACGACAGCGAGACATTGTTAGCTGTTGGAAGGAATGATGATAACACTTATGTGTCTTTCGTTGGCTGGCTACACGATATGTTCTCAGACTTGTGGAGAGAACGACGTACGGACGGATAGACACCCTCGGGAACCACTTGAGCTCCCTTTCTGGTTGCTCCCTCACTTTAGAGTCCCCGAGGCTTAATCAATAACGAATGCATCATATATGTGAAGTTTTCATACTTATTATTTAATTTAAAGCGTTACTGAAAAAAATCCTTGTTGTGAAGGATATATATATATATATATATATTTACATATAAATTGTATTTATAACTAGTTTCGTAATGTGAGAATAGGAGATGGGAGCTTTAACGAAAATCAGTGTCAAAATGTCAGTAATCTTTTCTTTCCAGTTTGCATATGTAAGTAAACTAATATACGAAATAAAGAGCCGGAAAGTCGCTTTATGAAACAACTCCGAGTATCTCGGTCGCGCGCGAGTGTGCTTGTTACGATATTCGTTGATCTCTGATAGACATCTAGAGGTAATAAATAGTCCCTCTATTAATGCAAATTCGACCCTGATGCGGTACGTATAGTCTTAAGTCCCTTAATCACGTAGATAGATTTCGAGATGTGAGTGAACCATTTGCGAATGGAGGTTCCAGGAAAGGTTCCATTTACATGGGTAAATATTCGTGCTGGTATATAACGCGGTGTTCTCTGCAGGCTGCATTCCAGAGTTGCCCTTTAATTAGTACGTCACGTTCGGGGAGGGCTAACTTTCAGATCGGTCCGATTGGTACGTGCGCGGTTTAAATTCGTTGGCCGGCTGTTGGAAAGGACTTATAGCTCGTTAATTAGCTCGCGTTCGTTATGTTAACACGATAAGACGCTGACTGTTTAATTCGAGGTCGAATTTCAACACAACTGAGAATTATCTAGAAGCTTTCGTAACAGAATATTAAAATATTATATATTCTTTTTTTTACATATTATTATTCCGAAAACATTTTTTATCTTTTATAAATGTACAATAGTTTGAGCACATATAGTCGTTTGAAGTGACAATATTTAAAAAACATGCACGCTGTACATTTCGGTACACAATGGTTGGCTAGCGATACATTGAAACTTGAAATTATTTCGGAAAAAAAAAAAAAAATAAAATAATGATAGTAGAACATAATGCGATTTCGTTCTGTAAAGCTATACTCCCGGATAGGAGAATCGATAACGACGTCGTTAGGAGACGTTGCTGCGGTGACCGTTATTCGCACAGACGAGCGGCGCTTTCAATCCGACCCCTGATGATCGTCCAAGCGAAAACGCGAATTAACTTTCGCCGCGGCTGACCCATCTATCTCGCACGCTACATTAGGTACCACCCCTTCGTGTCGCGTAGTTTTTTATCCTTTGAATATTGTGTAATGATGTTTGACACCGGTGCCAAAGATGTCTTCGCAAGATGGTTCTTGTCGCCCGCCGACCTGGAGACCGTTAATAAAAATATATTCCCCGCTGCGATGAATATGTACGTCAGATTACCTCATCATGCGGCAACGCTTGTCAAAGAACGGAACAAAAACACGACACGCAAGTTGTCGAGAGAAAGTAAAGTTAGTATTACGTGAGAAAGGTCGCGATTCTTTTATAAGAAGCTATAGTATAATCGATTTTTCAAGGTTTATTTTAAAAATATTTTATTAGCGTGAACAATTATTGCAAATGTCTGATCTGTCTTTCTTAATTTCGCAAACTCCAACATTTTCCTACATCTCGTTTTATTTCTCATTTAAAAATTGCCGCGGAAATCATCCTATGATTTTTATAAAAAGCACATTATTCGGTTCGATGATTCAACCAACAGTTTCTGAATTCAATTCTCAATTTTGTTCTCTCCATGATCGGCACTATCGGGAATGCTGACGTATAGAATAAAATCGCGTGGAGGCGCGCGAGGTTTCTAACGAACGGTGATTTTTATTCTCTGTGTATGACGCCGGCGCGACAGCGCGCAAATTCGCTCGGATCTCGCTCGAACGGGATACAGAGAGAGAGAGAGAGAGACATCCATTTCAGGTTTCCCCGATTTAAATTCCGTTGCCTTTTACATATGGAACGCCAATTGCAAATACGCGCGCAACAATCATGCGTCTCCGTCTCTCCCTGCGCGTTCGCTCGCGCGATTAGAACCGTCTTCGCATTCGTCTCTCTCGTTTCCGCACATATCCCCCTTGTCATCGAGAAAGAAAGCTCGTCGTTGACGTTTGCGGTCGCATCCCTCGTTATTCTAGAGTCTCCCCACGACCTCTGCGCGCGCCCTCCTTTCAACGGAGGAAACTGGAGGAGCCACTAATGGAAAATACCTCCCAATGGGAAGCGGTAGGGAGGCGCCGGAGATGCGGGTCATATAAACAGTATGGTAATAAAGACGGCGTCGCTTATGGCATAATTATGATAATTCATTAATAAGGTCTCTCGGCAACTTCCATCCGTCTCTGATGCCTGCTTCTTGCCCTGTTTACTTTTCTCGCGGATAACTGCTTAGTTATCGGGGACAACGGAGTCCAGAATGGATTGAGAATAGAAGAGTACTATCGCGAGTAGTAAATACGGACATAAACAGCTCGAGTGCACGACTAGATGATTGGAAGCGCGACCGGATTAAAAAAGACGATACGGCTCGCTTATTCCTTATCGGGATAATGTTAAAAACTAGTTAGGCGGTATAAGATCGGCGTTATATAAATTCTGTTGAGAATCGCCGTATTCTTGGCTGGTTCCACGCCGTTTACGAGGTAATGAGATGGGCGAATGGCATTGGTAGAGAGAATTTGCGATTGGCCTTGGGCGCATCTTTTTAACTCGTTTCGTTCGACGAAAAGGAGGATCTTCCGAATAACTTGACCTGTCTTGGGTGTCTTGGTGGATCTTTCGTTCGTTTGCTTGTCCACGAAAAATTGTCTGATGCGATTTGTCTTGCATCGCGTCGAAAAGAGGAAAGACAAACGGAGAAGACCGAAAATACGATAGTGCCAGGAAGCAAGCCGAAGAAAGAGGCCGAGAAAGACAAAAAGATGCGAATTTCTCAGGTCACTCTGTGCGGTAGACGCGTCCATTAATTTTTCATCAGTCCTGGGAAAACAGAATCGATAATGTTCCCTAACCGAATACGGTACATGGCCCACATACCGGGAATTGAGGCGCGAAATTTACATTCGTTTGCTGCTCATTCGGGAACGCGAAACGTTCGAAAAAAACAGAATAAGACATCGTGTTGTTTCGGAAGATTTTCGATATCATTGCGGCCGTCGAGTGATTCGTATGTATATCATAATCGTGATAACGGAGTCTTGGAGGAGGTTAGCGTCAACGCGAAGTGGGTGATAAGGTTTACGGTTATTCCTTCAATTAGGGCGATACAAGATACAACGAGCCGCTTAACCGGCCGCTGATTTTTATCCACCCTCGCCACTCATTCGTGGTTTTATTGCCACGTATCTTTTCCGTCCATCTCGCTTTCGTTTCCAATTAAAAGGACATTCTGATTTTCTCTACCGCGACAGGCTTTATTCTATTCTTTCTTTCTTCTACTTTTCGCGCGTTCGCGCTTGACGATTCTCGATGTCGAATCTCTAGGACGGTTTCAATCGCATTTTTACGGCATATTGGAACGAATCACAATCTATCCGATTTACATTCGCACTGCGCACTGCAGATCTTTAATCGAAATACGAGAGGCATGCGATATTCGAGTGATCGAGATTAACGTGATTTCTGTGCGATGATTTTTTCTCTGATTAATTTCTCTGATCGTATTAACAACAATCACTTTATTGTCGCTATAATTTGCATATTCAGATATTATTGTCATAAGTATCAGTTTTTTAATGTCTAAATAAATCTTCGTCTAGTTCAGGAATTATAACAATTAGAATATTTCCGCGATTATCTTACGAATTTCACTGGACAGAAAACAAGGAATCATCAACGAAATCTCACTAGATATCGATATTGCGTTTCAGATTCCTTACATCGTCGTTTTTTTTTTTTCCTTTCTTTCTTTAATCCGAATTCAGCGCCGCGTCTCGGACTATTTCGATTCTCGCGGATGAATCGGAGCGCAGCGAGATATTGGAGCCAGCCATGAATGGAAGATACGTGGAACTTTCTTCCTTTCTCTCTTTCTTTTTCTTTCTTTGAGAATGCTGGAAGAGCAGCGGCAGGAGGAAAGGCAGAAAACGCGGAGAACACGTAACAATGCGAAGAAAACGTTATTCGAGTTCGAACCGCGCCGTGTACGCGAGTAGCTTTCGGCTCGCGCGCCAAACTCCGTAGCGGATTTCATTTTATTTCCGGTCTACCTTCGACCATCCTTTTGTGGAGCCTTATGGACTTTCTGCCTCCTCCCCGCTACCGCTTGTCTTTGTCGCCAAATGTGTACTATACACAAGGGGTTGAACGGGTAGGGGAAGGAAAGGAAAAGGAAGATCTCTCCGCAGGCTAGTAGACTCGACTTAAGATACTCTCGTCGACATCCCCAATGTTCTCATCCTTCTCTTTCTTGCTTCTTTCTGCATTCCTGTTTCGTATTATTTCTCTCTCTCTTTCTCTCTCTCCCCCCCCTCCTCTCCATCTCTCTCTTCTTCTTTCTTTTCGCTACGAGTCGCGTCTAGTCCTTGACCGACCGGCTAGATCGTCGAGCTCCTCGATTGGAGAACCCTAAACGAAAAGGTTTCCGGTTCGTTCGAGAGGTCGGTATTATCCTTAGCCGCGTCTACCGGCTTCCTTTTATTTCGCGAAACTTCTTTCCGCGCTCCCGCGAATTGTTTCCCATGAAAATTTGTTTCATCCCCGGCGGGAGATTTTTGTTTCGTGTGATTGTTCTCGCGATCCCTTATATTAATACTACTGAAGAGTGCTGTGATAGTTTCAATATGGAATAAAATGCAGGAATGTGACAATTCTCAAATGAAAATTTTATTTAAACGCAGAGTTTTTGCAAACAAAACATATTTAAAGATATGGAAAAGAATAATTTGATATACGGATTATAAATATGTAATCAAAACTCATTCAAATATAATTGATCGAAGAAAATTAAAATTTGAATCGCAACATACAAGAAACGAAGAATCTGGATTATATCTTTTATCAAAAGCTTGATAAACTTTTTCTCTCTCCCTCTCTCTTTCTCTGTATGTGTAAACATTTTATTATAGAAATATGGGAGATTTTCGCGGAAATTATAAATTGCTAGGCAATGCTCTTGCGTGCGAATCTTTTATTCTTCTCACTGAACTGATAAAAAGCGGATTGCCTGGAGGAAAATGCAGCTTGCTAAAATTACCCACGCTTATCGCGCATTTCCCTCCTTCTGCGGAATAAAATTTTCGTATAATAAACTTCATAACACTACGAATTGGAGCGTACTGACTAGCGATGCTACTAAAATTTTCGTGATGAATTTTCGTTTTGCCAAGGTATTTAAAAATTCTAATTTATGCATCAATTGCAAACAACCAGATACCATGCAGCAAAAAGCGTAATGAATTTACTTAAAATTTAATTTTATGATTTAATTATCTGATCTCAACATTTATACATTCCTATAATGTCATTACAAACATTATTATCGCTATGGAAAATAAACGTTTGAAATTAAAAATATCGTGTAAATTAAACTTGTAGAAACAGATGATATAATTTTAAAATAATTTCTCGTGAGATACACACATACGCTCTCTCTCTCTCTCTCTCTCTCTCTCTCTCTCTCTCTCTCTCTCTCTCTATTTCTCTTCCAGTGTCGCGCGTATGAAGGAATGCTCGGAAATAATTTCAACAATCTCTTTGTATCTGAACTACTCTCTCGAGTTTGCTCTCGGATTGGACTTGGAAAGTCGCGTATAACCTTGATTTGCGTAAGACCTTGAACCCCCGGGGAACGCGGCCGCGATGCAAATGCCTAATTCGCGATGCGGAAAAAATGTTTAAAGTCCGTTTTCTCCACAGCGAGATCGCGAGACCGGTACCGATGGAGGAAGAGTCACGCGAGGCGACGTAGGACCGTAGGTTGCATTAACATAACATCAACTTATTCGCTAAACTTCGATGAGCCGCATTGTTAATATGGCAATATATATTCATGCGAATTCGCACGACTCAAGTAGCAAGTGCTTTCGCAATTACATTAACACGGTAGCCAATGGCATACATTTTATACATGGCGATTTTTAAAAAGACACAGCAGTGCATCGATTTCAAAATCGTGTCTGAGTGAGAGTGAGGGAAAATTTTACTTTGGTATATTTACATACGTATATTCACGCTTTATATTGTATATGTTTATAGAATTAATTATAAAATTTTGTTCATATTTTTTAAACTGGTACGCACATCATTATTTTATACATATTTTTGCTATCAAGATATTTCTGTGCTATCGCAAATTATGTTGCTGATTAATGGACAACAGGAAAATAAGCAGAATAGATTATTTACAGCATTATTGTTAGGTGTATTACTTTTGACGCAAGATGGCGTCACGTAATAATAATATATATTAACAAGATCGTTAAGTCTGTACTTTTTGGTACAAGTGTTGTTACATACCGTTTCACTTTTTAATGTGAACATTGTAAACATCCGCTATAAGAAGTTGAGATAGTCTTCCTTTCGTCATTCACAAACGTCACTCCCTCTTGATAATTGCTCGATAAAAATGGCTCGAAATTATCGCAAAACTTATTACACATATGTCTATTAAATGGATTCGGTATTTTATTTCGGTATTAATATAGTTTGACCGAAATTACCATTTCTAACATTTAATATTGATATTACATAATTGTACATCACATGAGAAATCAAAACGCAATTTGTCTGGCGCATTAATTTTTACAAAGCAACAAAACATGAATATTGCGTGTAATTGAAAGGTTGAAATTAAAGTTGGAAATTACACGTGGAAAATAAATGTCTGTGTTGCGTCAATCATTTTCGCATATATAATATAGGGAAATTTTTGTCTGTCGTAAAACGATGTTCGATTGGTTCCCATAAGCAGGCTTGATTGTCGCGCGTAAAATATACCGTTCGAGAGCGCATAAATTGTTCTTCTCTTTGTCAGCTTGTTACTCGGTATAACCTCGTGTTTAAGCGAATCTCATTTAAACAAATTTCATTGTACGACGAGCGTTATGTGCGCGGGTGTAACGCAGATTTAACACAATGGATCGCGCCGGCTACGTAACGTAACACAATTATCCATCGAATTTCCGCGATGCCATCCACGGCTTGCACGTTGAATGAATTTAATGGAAACTCGCATTTAAAGCGGTTGATCGGCGTCGATCGGCAAAACGTGCGTCGCGTCTTTCGCGATGAAAATCCCGATTGAGTTTTTCAACATCGCGTCGCATCGACAGCGTATATACAACGGATAAAAAAAGTGCGGTAGCCGCGGTGTATTTGCATAGGTAATTGCCCGTTGCACGTGGCGCTTCGTTGTTGGCATAATCGGATTCGGCCTACGGTGATTTTATTTCTGACGCGTTGACCGCGATTCTCACTGTTTGTTCGCACGAAACTGACGGTATGTATGTGTACTTCTTGCGATGGTTGAAAATTTGGAGATCTGTCAGTTTAATCATAAATAAATAATGTTTCAAAATTCTCTCTATCTCTTACAAGTATCGTAAAATATATACCAGCTGAGAAATTTTTCTATGTATTCTAATGTATGTATTATATCTCTTTATCGGAGTTCTTTTAAATAAAATTGTTTAATATGTTTGAATATAAAGATTTCCTTTTACAAAATAACGCGCAAACTTTTATTATTGATATACGAAAAATTACAGAAGATTGATATTAACGTTTTAACAAAATAATAAAAATAAAATCCAAACTGCATTTTTCTTTCTCGGTCATCCTTTTTGTGATTATACACAATTTTTAAGATGCACTCTATTTATTACGTAACATTTATTAACTGCCTTTGAAGCAGCAAACGCGGAAAACTGCGATACTGTTTACATTTCGTTTACTGTTTATCGTTTAGAACAGATTTGTGACTTTCGTCTTGGAAGCAGAATATATTCGCCAGCGTACGCTTCGGCGATCAAAACAGCTTAGAAGGATACGAGAGACGTAACAGGACGAGTGGAAGAAATCGGAGATATGGCAAAGCTGAAGACGAGATTTCTTTGCGTAGCGCGGAGATAGGCAAGATTTTCACGATGATTTGTATATACGTACCATTACGTACGAATATAAAGTAGAAGTACTTATAGAAGGGCTTATAATATTTATGCTTTTTATATTACAATTTACTAGAACTCCGTATCTTTGCGTATTCAATTTGCAAATGCAAGCACACATATTTTCGTTGGCAGCGATACTTAAAAAATGCTATAGATACGTTTCGTAGTTCTTGTAACGTGCAAAACGAAAGGAATATTCCCTTATATTACTTGTTTATATTTTTTTTACAATTCTTAAATTTTTCGCGCAGAAATTTAAATCGATTAATCGGTCAAAATATTTGTCGATCGAGCTTTTTTGCGAACGAAACCGCTTCGTCCGTATTACAAAGGTCCGTAATTACGCGGGAAACGTCTCGACGTCAGAAACGCGTACGTCGAATACGGATCTCGATCGGTGATATAATAAATGGCGCATCCGTGAGGAGGTACGACGGCCCGAGAACGATTAAGTACCCGCGCCTTCCGAATGCAGTTCACCGTCCCCGCGAAGCGACGGTCGCTTCGCAGTCACGCGATATTCCGCCACAAATTATCGAAGATATCCAACGGTCGCTATCGCGATAAGGCCGTGCCGCGCCAGCGACAGCGGTAGAGGGCCTCTCCAGGACGGAGGGAGGAGGACCTATTGTCGGCGCTCGTCGAAGCAGATCGCCACGGATCGCCGCGGCGCGACGTAGAGCGGGGAGCGGTGCGGAGAGGAAACCAACGCGTCTTTTGTCGCATGACTAATCGAGGGCGATAAATAATATGCTGTGCAAAAACGCTGACCCGAGGGTGAGAGGGGCCGGTGGTATTCTCGAGACGGAGGCCGTTTGAGAGAGAAAGAGAGAGAGATAGAGAGAGAGAGCGAGCGTGGTCAAAGGTCGAGGCCGAGGAGAGGTGCCCGCGTGCTCGAGAGGAGAAAAACAAAACGGGCCCTTATGCTAGGAGAAGCGGAGGACGAGGACGCGTTCAGGTGCGCGACTCGCGAGTAAAGAATGGAGAAGGAATGGAAGGGGAAGCTCCGATAATGCGGGGCTTTACGCCGCGAATAATCAATGCGTCCTCGTGTGCAGCCTCACGGGTCCGCGACCGGCGGCCGATTACACCGAGATAAACGTAAAGCGGCGGACCTACTTACTCGCCTCGTATCTATCGGGTGTTCCCAAACGACTCGTATATCGCGTCGTCGCGGAATAATGGCCACCGAGTTTATTAATGCGCCCCTTAAGTTGCTCATGCGGCGGATATCTCGCGCAGTGGAGAGCATGTGGCTCTTTAGTGCCGGAAGTGTCTCGAATAAACGACATATCGCGCTAATCCCTTATTCGCCAGTTGTTATGGGTGTTCGAATTTCTTTGAATCTCTGGAAAACTAATCGCATCATTTATATACTCGCGCAATAAAATGATTATCTAACGGCGTAATATGGTGCGTAAAAAATTATAAAATAATTAATAAAATTTATAAAATTATATATGTATCTAATTATTATATAATATTATATTTAATAAGTTTTATAGATCGTGTATTCTTATTTTTTATAAAAGTGCAATGTAAAAAATGCTGATAAAAATGTTTGCGAAACCAGCGGTTCGCCACTGGTCTTTAACTCTAAAGTAAGAAGTTTTCACGTATAACGCACGCAATTTATTCTTTGCTATCAAGATGGATTCTGACAAAAGTATCTATGACACAATTCAATGGAATCACAACGTACACACGTATATTCGCACGCGATAGAAAGGTTAGGCCACGTGGAAGCGTGCAATCTCGATGTTCGTTGTTCCGTCGCGTCGACGTTGTAAAGCTGCTGTACCAAGCGAGATTCCTTCGCTCTGGGCATAACTGCAAAGTGGAAAGGAAAGGAAAGAAAAGAGTCGGTGATTGTTCGAAACGGACTTAAGGATATACGAGCGACGGCACAGGTTGCCGGTTACTCACTCTCTCAGTGCTGGGAGAAATTTAAGATCCTCGCTTTCTCTCTCTTTGGGGGAAGGACGAGAGGATGTCTTGAATGGGGTGGTAGGAATTTAGCGCATTATGGCGCGAGAGTTAATATTGGGCGGATCGGTGGGTGGAGTCCATTGCCACTAAATATACTCGCATTCCCGTACTGGCATTCTTTCGCGAGGGATGTACTTGAAAAACCCTTGAAGTCGCGACCCCGCGCAACAAGAACGACGTTTTATTATCGTCGTGGTCCGCCACACGGAGATGCGCGATGCGCACCTGTCCAGCGCATTTTCCGTGTCGCGCACGTTTGCCGCCTCCTTGCCAATTTACGTGGTCTTCGGTAGATATACGATGCACGTATCGAGTATCGATTCCACTCCAACATGTTGCGCCGGTTAAATCGCAGGTTTGATTGGATAATTTTGGTGATCGCGAGTGTGTGCGAGAAAGTTCGAAACCATGGTTATACGTATGCTTCTCTTTTTTTTCTCGTTTTCTTTTTCTCTTTTTTTTCTCTCTTTGGATGTGGTAGCGTTCTAATCTGTAAAAGATCGCTAAAAGCCCTCTCGTATTTGAGAGCTACGCTTGTATATAATAGAGCGATACGTTATGGTATAATTTAAGCGTATTTTATGCAAGCTAGCAGTGTAATAACGTAGAGCCCGTGTAGCGGAAGAACGATTTAATCCTAGCCGAGCAATTTGGCGGACCTGCCAAGTTTGCGGGCCCGATGGGGGCACGTGCTTCCCATACGCGAGCGCGGCAAATGATCGGCACCACTCAAATCCATCACGAAAGTATTTCGTAATGCACAAATCTATGAACTATCAATGAGTCGACTGACCCAACGACCTAAAACACGTCGACACCGAATTGGCCACGTAACCAGTTAAGTGATCTATATATATATAGGCGACATTTCTAAAGCAATCAATTTAAAAAAACTCAATCTACCTTGCTAGATCCGACAAATTGGTCCTTTCTTGCGTTTCTCGCTTTCCTCGCTTTCCTCGCTTTCCTCGCTTTCCTCGCTTTCCTCGCTTTCCTCGCTTTCCTCGCACGAATTTCTTCAATGGAACACGGTAGCCTTCTATAGATATTTGTTGCAAAAGCAAAATATTAGTTTCAACGCACACATTTTTTACATATGACATTTATACTGTGTTTATAATATTAAAAAATGTTTAAATGTTAAATTTTAAAATTGTAAGAAATTTTCACACGAATATATAATTGTCGCAAAGTTTTGTAAAGTTTTTCGAGAAGCCTTTCATGCTTATTGTTGCTTGAAAAACAAACTACAAATTTTCGCGCAACTACTATTTAAACTTGAATAATACACATTTTGCATTTCCGGTAAACTTTTGAATCAATATTGCACGTTTCTTGTCGCGCGAGGCTTTATGCCGTAGTTTTAATTTTTTTTTCCCCCCCCCCGTAAGAGAAGATAGAAGATTTCAGCATAGTTCTCAAACTTTGTTGTAGTATCGCAGGATCATCGACGAAGATCCGGATGATATAGCAAAAGTAATAGTGTCTACGAGTGAGAAACTTTTCAATAGATTTACTGGTTCCACTTTCTTTCATTTGGTCTCTATTCACTCGATTCACTTAGTCAAGTTTTATTCGCTCACGAACTTACGACGCCGTGCCGCCACTCGGTCGATTATGCAACTTTGGTATCTCTATCTCATTTTGCTCCTTCCCGACCGTTTCGCCCGTTGCAGCAGCAATTCATCTCTCGTGATAGCTATCGTTAAAATCTAAATGTCCAATCACCCTGCGAGAGGCGGCAATGGGCAAAATAATTTTCCGATTCCGTGTTGAAATATTAGAGAATTTAATATCGAGATATTATTGAACCACACTATGCAATATGAATATATGTAATATTTTTAAGTAAATTAAAACTAGTTTTATTAATGCAGTTTCACAACGATTAAATGGATTTCTATAACGTAGAATGTTTTCAGTTATGCAAAATTGATTATTGGTAAATATTCACATCACTCAAACATATTCTGCTTCGTAAAAAGAATTATAGAAACAATTATCTATAAACGGCGATCTAAAAATGAATACTCGTGAAGAATTATAAATCAAAATATGTTTATTTCATATTCGACTTCATTTTACAAATTTCAATTTTATGCACGTCTTCGCAAAACGATATTGCGATTCGTAATGCGAAGTGATATTGCTGTTTAAAAGTCACTAAAAGTCACTAACCGAATATCGATCTTTCATGTAGCGCCGCGATTTTTCCGCTCAATATATCCAACAAGAATGGCGAACGAACCATTTTACGACACATCTTTCAATAATCCGACATATCGAGTTCTCTTTTTAAAAATCCAGGTTTATGTGCCTTCTAAAAGGAATGAATCCTACCTATCACAATGGCATCGAGTAAAATTTCCGTGTAAATGGGTTTTGGCACGAAATTCCGCCTCGGTTATATCAGCGAAGATTACAAGCGTAGCGCGAATGCACCCACTGCCGACTATCATTTTGCGAGCTCCTTCTTCACCGCACAATCTTCTCGGGTCACGTAATCGTGCGGTTTTGGACCGCGCCCTTCGAGGAATTTTTGGTAGGAGAATGACTGATCGCGCGGTGAAAACTTATTAAATATGTATACGCTGGTAAAAGAAATGGGTCTACACGTTACTATATTTAAGAGAAGAATATTTTTTATATCATTAAAAAGATAACTTTCGCAGTTTTTCGTTCAGATTAGCTTTCTTGAAGGTGGATATTTATGTAAACTTATAACATAATACTTTTTGTCATTGAATTGCGGCAAAAAATCACTGAAAGGCGATGCTTTCGAAGGTGTCGCATTTTCGGATACGTCAAGCAAACCTCGTCATCACCCTTCGTTATAACCAGACGGGACGACACTTTATATCGTAGTACGATAAATGTATTACGCTAAGAAGTTGTCGTAAAAAAGTTTGTCCCAGTTGCGTGCCGGCGAGGAGAACGCCGGCTTTCGCCGGAGGGTCACTGACAATGAGAGAAAAATGAGATTTACGGGTTACTTTAAGCTATAAGCGGCCAGAAGTTTCCAAGACGACTGTTCCATCCGCGCATTATCACGATGTCCAGCTTTTTACTCGCGACTTACGAATTTATATGAATCTCTTCTAGCCTTGTGTAATAAGAATAACATTGAAAAGTATGCGTCGCATCAGCTCTTACAGATAATTATTAACGTGTGGATAATAAATGGTTTTATAGATTATGAGACAAAGAGCTAAATGCGAATATACGAAAGTTTTATTATCGCTTATAGAATGATATCTATGATGTGTAATGCGGATGACGTTAATAATTCTCAAAGAACAAATTTAACAGACGAGTAAATATAAAGCTATTTGCAAACTTTTTCTCGACAAATACACAGTAAAGAAAGTTTCCTTTTATTGCAACACGTAGGTTGAAGTATTCTTTGCCAGCTGGTATATACCGGTTTGAAATCGATGCCGCATTCTATCCTATAATATTGCTTGTAGGCACATAGTTATCATAGGGAAACTTTGTTCCCCCCTATCGTTAAATCGTCCTTCTAGAAGTCGTGCTTGTATCACAATGGCAGCGCTGGTCGACGACCCTTTTGAATCATATGTCTGGAGGAAATGCAGATAAGAATAAAGTCGGGCTTGCAACTAGTTTTTACAGACAACGAACTTGGTGGGGACGTATCGCATTATGCGTATAGCGTACTCACTTTGTGCCATTGTATACTGCAATTGTATATACTCAATCATAAATATGATGTAGTTGAAAAACAATTGTTCTTCCATCCGATAATTCTCTTACTATATCCCATATTATATACATATAATTGTGATATTTTTATATGAGTAAAATATCGGATAAAATTACTATTCCTTAAAAAAACTATTGTTTCATTAAAATGTCTCTCGAAAATATTTTTAATGGAACGATAGTTTTAATGAATAATAATTTTACCTGATATTTTATTCAGACAAAAATATTGCAACTATATATATATGATATGAGATATAGTAATAAAATTATTGGCTGAAAAAAAAAAAAACAATGAAAAGCTCGTTATTTTTTATGATCAATTTATCGAAAAACAGAGTACCGCGCTTTTTTCCAAATTAAAATTTCTTCTAACCATAACAATAATTTCTTATAATCTCACTCTCGGTAAGATTCGTTCGTCACTTTCACAAGTTTAGTTTCCTTATTACAGTGGATTTCATATTCCTATTCAATTTCCTTCAATCTTTGCGGGAATCGAGCCCGATTGTCAGGCGACCGCTTTATTACCGAGCTCCCCTTATCTCATTAATATTAAGCGTAGTTTTGGATAAAACTTCTCTCTTTACTTTCATTTATAAGTCCTAGAAAAAAATTAATCAAAAGTTATCACATACAGTTTTAGAAAAGAGTAAAATAATTTATTACTCTTTTAAATATAATATTTAGATTTATAAAAATTTTAATATTATCACACTTATATAATTATAAAACAGAGCAAATACAACAGTTTTTAATTATTCAGCATGCACGAATACTGCGCACGTATTTACGGGTTTAACATTTATTAATTTCGAATAAGATATTCGCTATGCATATTTACTAGATGGCTAGCAAGGGTCGATGATTCTTTTACATTGAACGATCGCGTAAGATGTATAAAGAAAAGGGCGTTTGTGCTTTTCTTCCCGTTCTTTGCGCGAATAGTAAATGCACATATACGGTAGACACGTGTATCTAGATATACGAGGCGACGCGGCGCCAAGGACTCGCGCTGCCAGTCGTAATAATAGATGAAAGTAAGGCGAGAGAGAAGCTTTCCAACAGTGGGAATCTCACCGTCCGGCCGCTTTACAGGCTAATTTCCTTCACGGGGAGAAGTTTAACTGCATGCGTTCTCCCGTAGCGGCTATCCGCATACGCCATTATCGTAATAAATGAAGCACACGTGCCCGTTTAATTGTCTCCGCTGCTGATTATGATGAATATTCTCGTCCGACGCGCTCAATGCTTCGCTACCGGAGATATCTACTTTATATTCTACGTCTAGAATGTTTGGGGGAAAAAAAAAAATGTTTCCTTAATGCATTTCCATCTGCGCTCGTTTAAGAATTAATATAAAAACACACAATATAAAAAGAAACTTATGCGAAAGGCGCGCACGCTATTACTCTGTAAACTTGTACACGTCTCGTAGAAATACGATGAGAGCTATAAACGCGGAATCTTGCTGTTAGTGCGGCGCGTTACGGATGCGAGACTCCGTAACGCGTCACGCGTTATTAATTCGCGCGAATACAGGTGCAACTTTTCGTCAGGTTCTCATCGCACGTGTCGTAACATATCACCGTCATGAAAATGTGGGGCATCTCATCGCGCTTCACGAGTCTGCGTCACGCTCGTAGATCTTGCGAATTCGCGCCTCTATGAGTATCGGGTGTCTTGTGCGAAATTTCGCCGCGAGATCGTTTCCTCGCATCGGCACGACGGCGTCGCGTATTTTCGAAATATCGGGGGTGCGCATCGAAGAGGATAGACGTGAGCAATTCGCTATTACAGAATGCGACAGGCGAGCGTTCCCAGGATAGTTCGATGTAAAAATCTCAATAATTCGCCGATATGATACAGTTCGCATATATAATACATGATATTATACGCGATATCCGGAAATAAAATCGTAAGAGAAAACAACGCTAAGATTGAATAAGAAATTCAATACTGAATGAAAAAGTTTCAATAAATACATGTTTGAAATTGTTTATGTTATGTCACATTTCGATTACATTTCACATACGTGCGACATTTTTCGTGTTTTCCTAACGATTTCGCGCGTTTTCTTTCTTCTTTTTTTTTGTTGTTTTTATTTAAACGAAAATTATAAGAAATACCTTCAATAGCGAAACTTGAAGCACATTGGGGAGAATCACATTACTTGAGATAGTACCTTTTATTGCGATCTCCCTCTCGTTTATATAACTTATCTCTCCTGAAGAGCGAACTCTATGCGAGAATATCCTCGATTATAATGCAACCCTCGTTGCCGTCGTCATACTTATCCATGCCTCGGGTTGACGATTATATCCGTACACGTATTTTAACTCGCTGAGACTTTCTGGGCCGTTCGTAAGGCGAGCATTGTGGCACGATGACAAATTATCCGGTGTAAGACGTAAATAAAAAATGCGGACCCTCCTCTCTCGGAACCCGCCACCGTGTCAGGTCGCTTGATGTAATGTTCTGCCCGCGAGCGCAACGACGCACGATCAATCATTGGACAATATTTATTTATATGAAACGCGGCGAGAAGAGATAGGGACCTGTTCGGCCCCTCTCGCTTTCTCCGTAATTCTGCAGGGGGGTAAGTGGCGGTTCGGCTCATTGTCATGTTGGCTGGTGCAGTTTGATGGGCCGGCGAGATATATCTGGACTCAGAAAAGAGAGAAGGGAAATGCCGAGCGCGAGGAGGATTCACCTTCGGTGGGATTATCCACGGACGGGGAACGCGGGTATCGCCCCGAGGGTGCGGCGGAGAAATGTCGTTTTTCAGATCATAGTTATGATTTTTTTAGTAACACAGACGTTCGGTATTTGCCACGATATCCCGCTTGCGAGGAGGCAAGATTGATTGGCGGAAAAAGAAGCTATGTTTTTTGTCGATTAACCGAGTATCGTTCGCGGCGCTACTGGCTCGACTTTGAACGATAGCACGAGCAGTTAGAAAGCGTTTTTGGCGCGTGTAATGGAATTTTAATAAAGCTATACGGCATATTGAATACGATCGTTTCGGACGTTCTTGACGATTGAAAAATTGAAGCGCGCAATATACTAAAGATACGTACCTGAGAGGCCGCGGGGAAGCTAGAAGAAATCAATCATATTTAATGAAGATACGCGAGGACCGTGCGCCAAGTTTGCAATTTTCTTCTCGTCCGTACACGAGTTTCGCTGCACGCAGTGCGACTCCGAGCGGTGAGCACTCAAGACAGGTGTCGTTAAGATTTCGTTTTCAGCTCGGACAACCGCAGGGCGGTTGTAACCGAGCGTCAAAGAGATGGGATACGGTAATGCGAGTGGAGAAAAAGAACAGCGCGCAATCAGGAAGCAGGATCGTAACGAGGTGGCTCCAGTTCCCGTAGCATCAATCATCTTTCTCTAAATACCATTTTTGTGTGTACGCTATCTTCATTCTCAGTCGTGTGTGCATCACAGCACATATGTATACGTATACGCTGAACAGATTTTTGATACTTTGCAATCGGAGCGCTTCTCGAGATGCGCTGCATTGAGTAACAAGTATCGTTTTACGTATCCTTTTTATTTCGTATTTGATAATTACAGATATGTAAATCGATTAACAGCTAAAGTACAGTACTGAAAAACAAAGAGCGATTCGCCGTAAGGATAATCGTTTTCCGATAACTAAGAAAATTAGTAAAGGACAAGATTTCACATAGATGGGAACAAGACAATGAAGGAATTTTTCCTTTCTCAAGTACAAGACAATTTTGCGACTCATTTTGTCATTGTTAAATTTTGTTTAAGTTCCATTACTATCAAATGTGAGCGTAGAAGGCGTATATACGAGATCCAGCGTTGGTCGATTCACCTATTATTCTGCGCTAAGAGGCCATGAGACTTTTATCGCGCTCGGTTTGTCGTTAGGGGCGAGCGAGGTTGACGCTAATTAAGTTGGATTAAGGATCCGAGGACTTTGGGCGTGACTGGGAACGGTCTCTTAAACGGCACACGATTCTGCGATAATACGGATCCGCGGATCCTCGAAACAGCGTTGAATCCGTTCGCTTGTCAGAGTAGTGTACGCGATATATATATATATATATATATATTCTAACATAAACAGATAGAATTCTGTCGTGATTTTCGTTCCACGTGATTCTCGATTGGACGCGAAATAGGATTGGATCACATCCGAAAATGGGGCTTTTGTCCTAGGAGTATCGTAACGATTACTGGAAAATCCTGCTGACTATTAGAACATGGAAGGGACATACTGTAATCAGTCGGTAGTTGTATATCGATTGTAAGAATTCGATAATAGTTTATAAAAATAAAAATTGGTTTAGAAATTTTAATTGCTTAGTGAAAGTTGAGAGTATCGGAAGAAAAAATTAATCGAATAATTGTTGTATATATCTTTTGTCAGATATGTTAAAAGTTGGATAAATAATCATAATTTTGATGAATTTTATTTTCTTACTTTTTATAATCTTTTTCTGTATTTGTGCCTCTCGATCAATGATTTTGCAATTATAATTGCTTCTTTAATGGAAGGCTTGCACTGTGCTCGTCGAATCGATTTTTTCGAGTTATTGTTCGCAACATCAAACAAAGTGATTTTATGCGTGAAAAATCGTATACAAGAACGCCAAGGGCGTGCAAAGCTTCGATGAACAACTCCTCCGCAGGCCATTCGTCATTTCCTAGGCCGACCGACAAAAACTAGCTTACGTACGAATGAATATGAATACGTACGGTTTTTGCATGCTGACCACAGCTACCAAAAAAGGATTACGGTAAATCTAATTTCCGCAGAATAGCGTCACGCGTGCCCCTAAATCGCCGAATCGTTTTTGCCAAACGTGACGCGGTCGCAAAGCGATTCACGTCTTATTAAGTGGTCGGAAAATAATATTAGGGTAAAACAATAAGCAATTTGTAGCTTTTGTCGAACGAGCGAACTCGCGTATGCAGACGGAAACTATAGCAATGGCCAAACTCCGCCAAAGTCTAACTTCATCTCGGCATAACGGGAGAACGGAGAGGAGAGATTCGGAAAGTGCAATAATTCCGTAATGGAACTTTGTTCGGCCGAGAAGCTCGGGAAGGGGCGTAGTCGAAAGAAAAACATTTTCGTAGGATAAGTTGGTTTTTGGAGCTCATCGGTTTCTTGCGGAAGCGGCTCGTTTTCACATGGCGTTTCCTGCTTCAATAATGGCGAGATTCGACTGACCAATCCGCGAAGAACCATCGTCGAGACAAGAACACGAAGGAGAGACAGAGATAGAGATTTGAACTCGAGTTTCGTGCCAATAGTTTGCCAACTGGTTGACAAGTTTCGAACCGAAGTAGGTGACCAAGTTCGCGATAGCGTACTGAGATTAAACGAGAAGATTGACCTATAGATCATCAAATTCTCGGTACGTGTTTCGTAATAATGTTCGCGCGAGGGGAGTCGATCGAGTGGACGGCGATCGCACGGCATTTCTCTTTGAAAAATGGCGATCATCAGAATGCATAAAAAAAAAATTAAAAAAAAAACACCCCGTTATTCCGTGACAGGTCGATTTTTCTAATTCTGACAATCATAAAGCGCACCGGGTTGAAATTTTAATTCAAAATCGGTCGACGAGCCGGCGGTTGTTGTATTTGACGGATCGTTATTAAAGCCGTGACGAATCGAGAGACGGGTCACGAGGATGACGCGTACAATGAAATTTCAATCATGAAAATATTTAATTTCGTAGTCGGTACCGATCATTTCCTCGAGTTAAGCACCGATCGAGGGTGAAAAAGAGATCGATTGTATTACTATAATAAATGAAGCAACGTCGATTATTTCGATCGACTGACAATGCGGTCTCCGATCAATATGATCGGTCTAAAATTCGATTTCTTCGTTTCTCGTCTGAAACGACGGAGATTCGGGATTTTGTTCGAGAGGGAGACGAGCTCTTGAACCTCGCATGCGCAGCTTGCATCGAATCTGTGGCGAAATATCGGGCCGATTCTGAGACCTTTCCGGCTGGCCGGTCGGTTTTGCGCTCGAGAATAGTTTACACTAAGCCGCTCTGGATCATGGCCGTTTAATAACGCGATAACATATCAATTTCACGCAAATGCCGTCCTCTCGGCTTTCCGAGAATCGGCCTCTACCTCCCCATCAACGAGACGTAATAGCCGCGCTTTGAGGCTCGACGGAGGCCAGGAAATCGTCCTGCCACCGCTGCCGCCACCGCTGCTGCCGTCGCCACCGCACGACCAAGGAAAATGGCCTCGGATAATTAATGTCAGACTACGATCGTCGGGAATGATTAATGGCGACGCTACTAGTCCGCTACTAGTATAATAACGCTTTCCTCGCAAATTAGTGCCCTCGCGCATTCGGTTCCTGTTCCAACCGCTTCCTTCTGCGCGATCGATTTTTTTTTCTACCGCGAGGGTTCTAAGCGTAAAGATAATGCGAGATATAGAGGAAGCGTGGATTTTTTTTTGTACGAGCTTCCCGCGCTCGAGGGGATGAATACGTTAGTTAGAAATTCTCGCTTAACATTCGCAAGTGCGAATCAAGGCGCGCTTCGTTCCTCAAGTGTATCTTTTTTTTACGAATAAACGCGACCACGATAAAGGCTTTATCTTGATTGCGGATAAAAAAGAAAGTATGAGAATAGTTCTTTTAATTTCGTCGATTTAAAACTGTGAATACAATGAGGCATTAATTATTATTGTATATAGAATAAATTAATGTTTCTACATGGAATATGAAACGTCGTCGTGCGAACAAAGTTCCCCAATCATTATAACGTCACATTAGACAGTTGTGTACAAGGCTTTTCGTTTGCAGCGTAGCCGCAACTAACAATAAGAACAATCGATCCGGTTACACGCGATCCGCTTTTCGGCTTTGAACTCGGCTAGTCGGATATGCTCAACGTCTTCCGTTGTTTAACTTTGTTTGAGATTAGTTTTTTCTCGCTAGGTAATTGGAACATTTTGTCTATTGGTGATATTACTAGCTTCTGACATTTTTCACGAGTCGTTGATTTTATTTCATTTAATAAGTATTATATTATTTAACACTTTTGTCTACTAGAATTTTAAATGATTTGTAAAAATTCTTCGTGTTTAGTAGCTTTTATTTCACGTTAGATCTGTATCGTAAGCATCATGGGTAGGCATACTAGGAGCTTTCCGAGAGAGCTTCAAGACAAACTTAATGCTTAGTGGATAGCTTGACAGCGACTTGATCCTCCTCACTAACTGAGCACGATACGGCTGACTGCTATTCCTATCCCATCTCGGCAATATTAATAATGCTAGGAATTTCATTACGAGTTTCACCAGCTATCTAAGCTCGGCAGTACCGTTTCGGCCGGCTCGATTTAGCTCGGTATTGGTTAAGAAGTCAAATATAATCACGCTCAGATTCTCTCTCCAATGCGCGCAATTGCGATTGTAGGCGACATTTAGTCTTCATTATAATCTGAGGTATGTCCCTGAAGAGGATAAATAAGTTTGATGAATTGAATTTGGAATTGCATGATGTGAGTGAAAATCCATCGGGATCGAATATTCTTATATATATATAAGTATCTAATTTTTCAGACGATTAAAATTTATTTATTTATTTTTATCTCGAAAACGTAAATATTTCACGAGAATTCGCCGGCGGTATAAAGTTAGAGATTTTAATTTAATTTACTTTCTTACTCTCTCTCTCTTTTTCTCTCGAAAGAAAATCTTTCAGGGAGATAATTTAGTTTAGATTAATTTTGCTTCCGTCCAAAGTTTTCAAATTACTTATATATTTGCCGTTTATAAAAATAATTTAACAATCGTATTACGCCGCGTTTATTATACGGATCTTGTAAACGTAGTAGGTCTAGATATTCTTCCGAAACGCATCCAAGCACGTACGATTCCCGCGGGGACGCGGCATCTTTACGAGACTTTCAAAGCTTCGTGATTTTACAACTCGTTGAGCTCATTTCCTTACCGACGTAGCGTCGCGTAACTTTGATACTCGATTTCCACCACTTGCCAAAACTTTTCGCGAGCACGCGCGTGAAATTATTGCGTAAGAAGCTTGTGTTTCCGCGTGTCGATTTCTATCCTTTTTCCTTCGTTCAATTGAATAATATATTTTGAGAGCGCACTCTCTCTCTCTCTTCGCAATTAGTTTAGTTTACGAAATCTATTTATCAAATTATCCCGCGCATGTAACATCTCATTATTATGGCTACATCACGCGGCATTTCTTTCAATCGACGAGATTAACAATTGATTATCTCGCTACTTAGGTACGTTGAAAATGTTGGATGCGCGCGGCGATGTCGGATGCCAACGCGGTGCTAGAATCGGAGCAATCTCACAATGATTAATTAGAGCGTAATCGACGTTAGATTGCCTCTTCGAGTGCCAGTAAGCGCCCCAGGTAATTCGTGGTAACCAATTGCGATGTATGCGCGTACTTGAAATTCGGAAGTGGCACGGTTACGCGATGATCGATGACGAGAGGTCCGCGCTTCGCCGAGCGTAGACACGTATAACGCGGATAGCGGTCTTGTTCGGAAACAATATCCGTGACATGCGATTGATCGCGGAATGATCGATGAAAGGCGCACGGGTGAAGACTTTCCTACTGATTGATGAAATAAAAATATAAGGACGTTGTGCGCGTCGTGCTCTCAGCCACACCGAATGCGGGATCGTGTGCGGGCGGCCTGCACTAAAAAGATAAGGTTCCGCGTTATATCGGGAAGGGGTATATGCGCGGCTTCCCCGTTCAAGATTACGTCGCGCGATCGATCATCCTCGCAAATAGAGAGGAATTTCTCTGTTTGTTTAGGTGAAATTAGTTTTTCCTTCGCGCGCGTCACACGTCGTCTCCGATGGAGTCTGTCGCTCTTGCTGGCGACCATTCTTTTCTATGCACCTATGCGCCTATTTTCTTACCTACATATTTGATTCGCTACACGACCCGCTGAATATTTCGCGACAGCATTTATGATTTACGCATGTCGTTCGAGAAACATTCATTCGTATTTCGATGCGTTCCATGCACGATCGGAAATCATTTGACGTGCTTGTCGCGAGCTATTGTTTTTGACGACGATGCTAATAACGATCGCAGGCGATGAGGAATTTACTCGCGCCCGTACATACCGAGAAAGTTTACGGGAAATAATAGCGTGAGCGCAAGTGATAGGTCGATTCGATATTAGTTTAGTTGCATACTTAAAGGGCATACTCGAGAATGTATTGGAGCGATGCAAGACGGTTGCCACTGCGGCAATAGTGTCGTTATAACGCGCGGTTTACATAGCTCTGATACTAGGCAGAGCTACAAACAGCAGCGGGCACCGCACCCCCTATCCGTGAGCACAACTTTTCACGCTTGAATCGGTGATACTGTAGGGTGAGAGGAATGAGAGGAGGGAAGACATATTTTGTCTCGAGAAAGCTTACATTCGTGTACTGATGCTTTCCACAACCGTGAAGTTCCAACTCGAGAGGGTTGCTATAGGCTTTTGAGCGGCATTTTATATATATCGTGCTGTTTTAAAAGGACAAATTATGTTAGTTTGACATTTTAATATGATTTATCAATGTTTAATTATGATTCTATAGTTATCACCGAAGCTCGCATTATGATCATTTAATACTCGTTTCGCTAGAGAAATGATGGCCATTTTTGTAGTTTATAGCATGGATAATTTGGGAAAATATTTTCCGGAGAGGCAAAAGTTTCTTCTCCTGACATCTCGACAACGTTCGTAGTTATATAGCTCTGTGTACGCGAACACGACGTTATTGTACTCACTTCGGTACTCGCTCCTTCTCTCTTACGGGTCATAGGATAATAGAAAAATACGGAACGCGCGAATCCCATGGTGGGCAGAGGATATTACCTCGTGCTCGACACAGGTAGCAAATGTGCGAGAAAAAGCGAAAGACATCCAAGAACGACGAAAAGGCAGATATATACGGACAAGACAGGCAGCGCAAGGAGAGAGGACAAGAATGTTGATTGGCCTCAAATTGAATCCCGTCCATTTATCACTCTCCACCTCTGGGCCCTCCGCTCGGTCGATTCCCTTCTTCGGTTCGGTACTACAGCCAACAAAAATCGGGTCATCGCTTCTATATACACGAATCGAATTCGCAAAATGATTGGATCGAATTTCTTGGAGAGACATTAATTTATTCGTACAGTTTGCGGATGTATGTAGACTTTTTTGGAAGATAACTATCGCCCATTTATAGTCATAAAATTACATAATTAAGCGATTCGAGAGGATAGAGCGGGAATTGACGGAGAGAGAAACGGAGACGATTGTGCATTATACGATCGGCCGATGCGATGTCGAGTCGGATGAAATCTATTGGCTGTTTTTTCTTACTCGTACGAAAGAAGAAGCCGGAATTGCTCGGAGCGCATAAGGCGAGGCAATTACTGTTTTCCTTCTTTCTCTTTCTTAGTGGAGAAAAGAAAAGTGATTTCCGTCGCTTTGCATTCCATCTCCGGCATCGTAAGTGATTAAGATATTATGAATATCGTATTTGAAACAGCGAGAGGAGAGAGAAAAGAGAGAAACTTTTTTCTTAAATACAAAAATTATGCTAATCCTGTTTAATCGCATATCGCACGATAATGGCAGAATTGCTGAGATGTACGTAGCTATAGGCAATTATGGTTCATAACAGCGGAAGCAAAGCGACTTGCGTAGTATGCTGCGAAGGTATTGTTAAAAATTGTTCTTAATTTCGCGGATATTGCAGCATAACACACATCAGACACGCACGCAAGTGTTTTTTATTTTAATAAAATATGCAAATTTGTGCTACTTTTATTAAAACGTATAGACTATTTTATTTAAAAAACCTGCATACTGAGTTACAATTTTTAAAATAAATTTAAACTTAATCTTTTTTCAGCAAAAATATATTAACTGGCTACTTTTTTCACAATTTCTTTCAACATTAAATATTTTAATAAGATTATAATAAGTAACTTTTGAAATAAAATCTATTAAGACCATTATATATATATATAATAGATAAAAATGATTTTATTATCTATTTGCATCTCTGAAGTTTAACGTGCAAAGGGTTAATATTTTGTAGCGCAATTAAAAGAACGATGCCTTGAGATTGAAATAATATATCTTTTAGTTGGATCTGTGTAATATTCGTTTAGATTAAGAAGAAACCGTGCAACTTCTCCGTAGGGCGTACATAATGAGAGAGAAAAAGAGAAATTATCATATCTAAGCGGGTGGTAATTACTTCGTAGAAGAAAAACGAAGAGCGACTTAATTTCCTCGCACATCGTGATTGCTTGCGCGCGTATCCCGGAATGAAGTAAAATAGAAACTTTATGTTAATCGCGAGATGAGAAAGAATATCCTATTAGAAACGCAATTCGCGTAAGGCTTTTAACGTGATTGGTGTTCATTCGCGAATATATATCACAATTGACGATACACGTTCTATCTAATAAGAAAATTATGAGTTAATTTTTAATCTGAATTTTAATTTAATTTAAATTTAATTCAAACATTTCCTCTAAATGCAAATAAAATAACTGCTCGTATAAAAGACGTAATTGTATTTAGCGATGAAAAGAAACAATGTAACAGCATATTTAATATAACTGTATATTATAGTACTTATATCGTATTGTTTGACTGATGATAATTTTCCGGCAGGTCCTTTTTTTTTTTCTTTTTTTTCCCCCTTTATCCTATATATTTAGATAAATCTTTTATCTAAAATTAAAAAATAAATCTTCTTTTATATCTCTACTTTCTCTGTGTATAGGTATGTTACGAACAATATATTTTATTCATTCGCATCTTTTGTGTGTAATGCATATTGGAACATGCATATTTATGTCCCGGGGATGTATGTGTGCGCGTATGAAAATCCACCTGAGCGGATGGCGAATCCATTTGCGTTTTAACTTTTAGTCTAACAATCATATTTGTTCCTTTGTTTCAGGTGAGTCCACCTCATGCATATTTTAGCCGATGATGGTCCCGCGTGCGTAGCTCACCGCCAATAAGCGCCTCACGCCACGGGTTTGATGAGTGAGTCCGTAAAAAAAAAAGAGAGAGAGAAAACAAAAACGATCCTTCGATCATTAATTTCGAGCATCTTTTTTTTAGGTACGGAAAATTACGGAAGTAGCGGCCCGATACTTTTATGAAATTTTATCGAATCATTATGCATGCTCAATGAAATAGTCCTTTATTAGCGCCTTCGCAATTTGCATGATTGAATGATTTTAAATTATGGGAGAATGATGCAACATTGCGCGGTGATGTCATATAAAATTATTAATAATAACGGCATAATTAATTTACACGATGGATTTGTATACGGCGTTTTATAATATCCCATATAAAATCCCATCGCGCGGATCTTGACTTAGGCCCGTCGTACGTTTCCTTCTTGCAGATTAAAAAAAAATAAAGTAATTCCATATTAGGCGGCGTTGAATACCGGTTGTAAAATAACATATTCCCCCCAAATTGTAGCTCGTAAAACGGTCCATTCTGCGGTCGGAGACGCAGAGTAATGCATCTGAATGATGCATCTTTGCGTCGATTGACTCATTTGTATGTTCGTTCGGATAAAACGCGTTTAGCGATTCATGGGTATGCTTCGCATTTCTTGCATCGTCCGGTATGCTTCATCTTCCGCTTAATCGACGGTATTTGGCCAAGCAACATCGCGGCGTCGAGTCTTTTTCCGAGTAATTAACGGGGTAATCAGCAATCCTAAAAATATTGTATTTAATGATAGACTCTCCTTAGAAAGAGTCTGGTCTCGAAGCTATAGATTATATTGAGACAAGATAATTGGTCGGACCGGTACAGACCACTGGAAGCAGCTGCGCCATTATAATTGCAGGCTACCATCGTTCGGTGGAGAAAGAATATTGGTGTAATTCGTTCATCGACGTAACCTCTTATTTTTGCTAGCGATGGCCATCACCTCAACGTTTGCTTTAGCGACCTGATATTCGAAATAAAAGAATTTCGCCTGTAAATTTCATAAATCGTGAAAAAAATTGCGAATATTCACTCGCGATAATTTATGATCATCGAGTTTACCGGTAAATTTTTTACACCGCGCCTACTGACGCAGGATAATTAATTTTCGCCAATCAAAAAAATGATTGCGATTTGTATCTGCTGAAATGAAGTTCCGCTCGAGAAAAACCATGCGAAGACGTCGAGCTTAAGTTCTAGGCAATCGATCTTCGCTAATGTTCCCCAAGCCGGAAATGTTCACCTTCGTTCGCTGCGTCCTTATCAGACATATCTTCGCCCCTATGTCGTTTGATAGTTAAGACTAGGATTAATCTGCGCTTTGCGTTTCGCCGCGTAGCGACTCGCGACAAAATAATGGCCGAATGGAGAAAATGATTGATTTTAACACGAGCAATCGTATTGAGTCTCGTCAAACCTTCCTTTTGTATGAACCTTTCCTACACACGAGAGAATTGCATAAATCACAAGTAATAATTAATAGCGCGCATACATATTAATGCAATCGATCGTCGCGATTAAACAGCCGGTATAAAAAGATATCCAGCGTATTATATCCGGAATATCGAGACGCGGATAAAAATGGCGTAACGCGGTTCTTCGGTACCTCAATACAGGCGAAAAAGCGTGTAAATGAAAATGAGATAGTTAGCAGTACATTGACTTTCTCGTGTTCCAACTTTTATGTCCAATTTTTACGGTTTGACGTTTCTTGCGAACGCGCTCGTCGGTCGGAAATTAACGCCGTCCCATGCTTGCGTTACTTTTAATTTTCGACATAATTTTTTATTACTCCTTCTCTGTACCGTCATCGTTTTTCTTCTTTTAACGATGCGGTCTCGCCGAAAGCGCGTCGAACCGCGCATTTGCAATCGGTGGTTCTGAACGAAAGTGTCGTCGGACAGGGATCAATTATTATTCGATCGGCAATCTCTTTTGGATAGTTTATTATTGCTCCTATTACTTTTTTACTCGGATCGTAATTTTAAATTAAGTTTTGCTGGTTTTACGGGAGATGATGGGGTTAAAGAATTGATTTCCCGATTCAGTTGTCTATATGGGAAAGTATATATCGAAGACGTATGAGAAGAGGGGGAGGGAAGGTGACAACGCAATTTTCAGAATGACAGATGAAAAAGATCAACGAAACTTTGGGATAAGAAACGCCACCTTCCTTAATTGATTTATTTGAACTCTCTCTCTTAATATCTCTCTCGATTTTTTTCTTATATATTTATGCAGTTATTATATACACAGCTATTCACTCAACTTACTCGCATTGCTCTCTTGTATAGTCTATAAAAATTTTTTTCTAACTATTTACGTTTTACTAACAGAATTAATATAAACTTTTGTTGTTTGTTTGTACGTATTTTATTTGCGCGTATTTTATCTACCTCGATTCGCCAGTTCGATTAATTAAGAAAAATAAAAGTACTTTGAAATTGTTCGTTATATTGTGTGGATGTTTGGATATTTATGAAACGTACATTTGAGAGAGAAACTTTCGATCTATTCGACTCCATTTAAATAGAGATATACGTCTTTTTCAATAGAGAATTTATATATTTTTTTCATATCTAGATTTATACCAATTTTTTATACCGTATCAATATTGTCACATTTTGCGATATCACACATCGGTGCGTATAGAAAATTTCGGTCATTCCTGATATCGCGAGAACGTAAATCGAATCGATGTCTCGTTCGAACGTACTTGGCTTGTCGTCTACATTTTTCACGCATGCATGACGCTGCGACCATATCTCATAATACGATGAAAAACAGGATCGTAACGTTCGATAGTAAAATCTGTGTCCCGTTGGTAATACCAATCATAACAGTATACGCTTGACTGGTCTCACATCGTCTCTCATTTAAGAACAGGGAAATATGACGAGCTGCCGAAAGGAAAAGATTTAAAAACAGTGGATAGATTGAAACTCTCGAACTCTCTAGATCGACCTAATTTAAAAGGCGAAACTTTTCACAAATCTTGGAAAATAATAATTTTGCGCATAAAACATATTGTTTTTAATTTCTTTATTTTATATATTTTTTAAATAAAAGATATATAATATGCATAAAAATAAATTAGTTTAATTTGCACACGTTCTTAGATATTTTTTACAATCTTCTAAATATATTTTATAATTATATACGGTTTTTGCTAATTTTTGCGACAGTGTAAATGAAATTTAAGATAAATCATCGAAATTATCCCTCTGAGATTTATTCTTGTTAGATTTATAATTTTACCTGCGCGGTTTGACCTTCTTAGCGACCTGTGGAAACCTTGGGACGTAACGCATTAAATGGGGTGCGAGAGTTTAGTACGATTTAATCTGGTTAGTTTCGTAGTTCGCAGGAAAGAAGTCCTTGGTTCTTGAGTTAAGTGGTTTAGTTTTACGAATGGATGAGACCCGTAAGAGGCAACACTTAATTGGAACGTGCTTGTCCTCTCGAGGAAGGAAACTGCAACCTACGCTGAGAGAACGACCCTCGTAGATCTCGCAGAAGCGCTCTTGAAAGGGCGACATTTCGGTCCCGTGCACGATTCGAACTCCCAAACTGGATTTCGACTATCGAGTAACGGGGTAAGAGGTGTGCGCTTTTATATGAGTTCCACTCGCGACATATACAACGGAGTAGCAAAGTACGAGCTAGCCCGCAGAAGACTACACGTGCAACGCTTACGCATTCTTACAATTGCATGAATTCTATTCAGTTCATCCTTTTTTTTTATAAAAAGCATAGATTTTTTTTTTTTGTATATATATAAAGCGCTGGTTTATAACAATCCGGCGCTTTACAAAGAAGCTTTTTGCGAAAAGATTGATTTTATAAAAAGTCTGCCATATTATATATATTAATCTATATTATATATATTAATCATGTAATATATATAATACAAGTTTGTTTAAATTTATATCCGCATTCGTTAGAGCTTATTTAAATAATATCTATATTTCCCGTTTCTCTTGAATCGGTATTACACATTTTGACATAATATAATGCTCGAAGCTTCGTTTATTCAAAGCTTTTTACATTAATTATATCTACGCGTAACGCTACCAGCAGTGAAGCGTAAAATTTCTGTGGTAATTTCTCGCGTTTATTGCATTATCGATTGCCGGATTTAAATATGTGAAATATGATTTCAAACGGAGGTGCCCGAAGCACTAAATGTGATTATCGAGCGTGTTTTTGTTTCGTGCCATTGTGCAAATGTGTTGCGATAAGATAATACGTATGCATGTTGATAATATTAACGGCATCGGATTCGCACAAAAGAGATTCATGATTATTATTTTACGCCCAAGCCTCAACTGCCGCATACGTGATATCAGATTATTTGCATACAGGAGGCTAATTCCTTTCACATTTTTTTCTTTAAATATAAAATTTGATATATAATCGGAAAACGCTGCGTTAGAATCACACGCGAAAATCACGCGTACGTACGAAATTTTATTTTCAAATTCTAAATATTACTAAAAAATATTAAAGCGCTTTATATTTAATATGCGCATTGCGCGAAGTATCGTTTGAAATAGTTACCAATATATTTCACTAAGCCTGCGAAGAATTGCAAGAGAAAGAAAAGAGCCGCGTGAATCCAGGTCGAGCGGCAAAATAAAAAGTGCCGCGAATTATCGCGTATGTATATTTCATAGAAAGATGAGAGGTCGCAGCATATATTCTTGTGGCATCTGCGTATATCCTAGAATAGACCGACTATCATCGTCGGTATCAATTTACCCGTTCGCGTATCAGTCTCTGGGTCGGTCTGTTGGCATATATCTCAAAAAATGGGCTGCAAGATAAAACGAAAGAAAGTCGAGAGAACGCGAGTTGCACGCGTGAAAGAAAACGAGAGAGAGAGAGAGAGGGGGGGAGGGGGGGGGGAAGAAGGAAAAAGAGGTAAAGGATAGGGTAGAGTGGGATATTATTTTTCTTATTCCCGGCACATAGGAAAATAGGCCAGATACAAAGTGCATGCAACGACGAGTTACTTCGATGTATCTCTCTCGTAAGCTGAAAAAGCGAAGCGCAAGAAACTAAACGAGAAAATAAACGAGACGTGCTGATGAGCAGCGAAAAGGGATCAGCTCGAGGGAAAACGAATAGCGAATAACTTTCGATGCGACCACGTCGGCAAGATACATATATGTGAAAGTATTAAATTATTTATGTTTTTCACGATTTCATCAGGTTTGAAAAAGAATTTTACATAACGGGAAACGTTACTTTTTTTTTGTGTGTGTAATTCTTAACATTTGTTTATATCGAATAAAAAAAAATCTTGCTTTTGATAAAAGAAAGGGGAAGTTTAATAATTAAAGCTATATATAATAATACGATTCTTGAGCATATCTTGCATTTTGATCAGTGTTTCTACAGTTTCTCGATAGTAAAATACTATTTCACCGTAATCTCGGCGTGAATCTAACGTTAGCCTTCCTCTGTTTTTCTCGTTGCGCGAAAATCCTGTGCGTAGCACGGATACCGAGACGATGCCAAGACGATAAAAAAAAGTTAACTTTATACCGTGTGAATCTTTTATAAGTAAAAGGAGAAACGCGAGAAGTTATGAAAATAAGAAGATACTGACCTATTCTCTGATATCGAGCGTTCCTCTCCTTGGCATAGATTCGCTTGATGCGCGAGTAGTCAAAGGATCTATAAACTTCGGCCGTTTCTCGGAAGGCGATTTCCTGTGAATTTGCGTGAAACAGGTTAACCTACCCATCCCAGAAAGCTAACGTTTCTTTTCTTCTAAAGTTACCGCCGTTCAATCTTTCCGCATATTTAATAGTTCCGAACGAACGATTGTAATGTATAAAATACGCCGCGCACCGCCGTCTATGCATCCGCGATACCATTTATATTAGACCAATGCGTTTGATGCGGAGAAGATGGTATTAATTCAGATGACGGTAAAATACGTTTTTTTTTTTAACGCTCTTTTTGTATCGGAATATACGTTTCTCGCGGGGTTTCTTCCGGAAACGCATAATGGTAGTAGCTGCGCCGCGCTAGTCAATCGATGCATGCAGCCCGGCAGCTTCGCGCGGAATCGACTTTACTCGAATTTGCATACGGATCCTCCTTCTCCCAGGATACCCTGGCTGCCCGCAGGTTGCTGCATGGACTGTGTGTGTGTGTGTGTGTGTGTGCGGTCAACCTATACTTACTTGCGTCATAAAATGTTCCACCGTAAAGGAGGACAGCAAGACCCTCTCTACGATACACTCGCGCGCGCAGCGTCCTTCGAACGAGGCGCTTCACTTGGTTGGTATCAATTTGCATTTTGTAATACTAACTTTTAGAATTTCTTACGACGCGCGGGCAAGCTTACGATATGGAAAGGAAGTAACGCTTTTTACGGACCAGCGGTCTGTAAGCGATGTGCTGCTCTGAACGCACGCAGGAGTACAAGTAAAACTTTACAACGCGTCGTATCTACTTGAATAGGTTGTACTTTTATTCCGCGCAATTTTTACAACAAATATCTGGCGGCGAGAAGAAGATTTTTCTTTTCTCTCGTATGTTTCTACAAGATTGTACTATTTTGTATATGTATATGTGTGTAATTGTTTCTCCTCAAGATATTAGGCCGATAAATATCATAAATGTTTTCGTCCCGAGAACGCGTCATCGATCGATCGAATCGTGGATGGCACTCGATGATATCGTCGTATAATGGCGACTTCATCTGAATTTGCGTGCAAACGAGGTTAAGCACCGAGTCTTCTCCCTCATCGTCCTTTTCCTATCCCGGCGGAATGGCTGTTTTCTCTCCGTTGACCGGAGCTCGCCGAGTCGGCTCGACCCATACTTATTTGCCGTAAAGTGCACCGGTATAAACGAGAGAAGGGCGCGCGATGCACATCCGCGATACACGGGGCCGAGAAGCCATCCCAAAGGTACGGGGTCTGGGCTCCTTCCTTTTCGCCAGGGTCATTTCTTACCGGGACATTTTTATGACCGACATTTTCGCCGCGCCGCCGACCTCGTCGCCACCCTCTCTATCCGCCTCGTGGCCATACAAGCCTCGGGGGGGGGGGGGGAATACCTCGGATAGGTACCGGTACCGGTACCGGTGCCCGGGCACGGCGTAAACAGGAGCCGGCAGGAAGCGATTATTTATAACGGGCGATCCTTTAACTTGCGCGAGTAACCGCGCCATGTTTTTTTTTGTGGCGCGTCGACCGGCATCGTAGAAGGACAAGTAATATCTAAGGGTAAGTTTGCGGCGATGTATCGAATGTACACGGTCGAATATTGGGAAGAACAGTAATCGATACGGGGAAGTATGCGGGTGTTATATACTGCCATACGTGCTGACGTGATTAAACGTTAGTAAAAAGCATGGCGATATAAATAAATATTATTTTCAGGTATATATAGTTTAGAGTAGAAGGGGATAGATATTTTATAAATAAATTTTATATGCTACGACGTAAATAATTAAGTAAAAAGAAAATCAATTAAGAGAGATATTGCATTAGAACGGTTTTTTATTTTGCTTTTTTTTTTACGTGCCCCTTGATTTTGCGAAATAATTATTACAATTTGTCGTTATTACAGTGTTAATTTTAATGGAAATTGATATATAAATATATTTCTCGTATCCTGCAAATGATCACGTTTTACAAATTAATAGCCTGGGAGAATCGTTTCGACGAACGAACAGATAGGTAGGTAGGTAGGTAGGTAGATCTTCCTCGATTTGTGAGTCTGATTTGTGATCAAGAAATCGATCGCGACTCATTATACACCAATCCTCTCATTATAGTTTGTTGTGAGAAATGAAACGGCGGGGTCTCTGCCCACGAGCCTGCACGCGGCGGCTGCACGTCCTAAGAACTCGAGTCACGCGACGTTTTATCAAACGCAATAACGAGTTATCCGCCTCGTGTCTGTGTCTGCCACCAATTTTGATATTAAATCGTATCCATCCCATCGATATTATCTAATTTAGTTTGAACAAGAGAGACCGATATCATGCGATTGATCTATGATACTTCAAAGCGATGCGATATCGTGAAATCTAATAAAGCATCATCTAAAGTGCCAATACATAAACATAAGTGTCAGAAACAAGATACGCGCGATAAAAAATCGAACGTAAAAGAAATAAAAAATATATAAAGCGTATTGTCTAAAAATAATACAGAACTTTTCACCTGTAATGAGTCTCGGCGTGAAAAAAGAATCCAAACGTACTTTAATGTGCGTAACAAGCGACAAACGAGCGGGAGACTGCGCCCCTTAACGAGGACGCTGCGGAATTTCGCTGAGCGCGAAAAACGCGTTACGCGGGCAAAAAATCTTTGGCTCGATGAAACGCGCGGGTGTCCGGATATGCAGCAGCCGCGTTGCGGAATGCGAATGCGCGATTTCCGTGAGGAAAAGAGTGCTAATACCTAAATAATTGCCGGCTGAACCTGATATGATTTAATAGCGTTCTCTGTAAGGGGAGTTGGGGGTATGCGGAGGTAGAGTGTATATATATATATATATATGGAATGTTGGAAACAGAGAGGATGGCGGGCGATGCTACTACATATCTCTCTCTTTCTTTTGCTCTCTTTCTCTCTCTCTCTCTCTCTATCTCTTTTTCTCTCGCACGGTTAGGCAAAAAAGGAAACCGACCATGGCCGATCCGTGGAGGATAAACGCAGCCGCAGGCGACGCCGAAAATTCTCCTAGTCGTCAGCCCCCTCGGCGCCGGTCGTTTCCACGAATGCCGGCGAACACACCACGTGTTGTCGCCCGTGGTCGCCTTGGAATTACCTGCGCAATTTGTTTTATTACCCTCCAGTTGGCATTGTACGCGATCGCGCGAAAATTGCTGACGTTGCCGTCAGTAATGTTCGTTTTACGGCCTTTCGATGCGCCGCGGAATAAACTGCGTTGTCATAGGCCGCTTAAAAACGATAACGATCATTTGCATGGCTATCGAAATTGTTGACCGATTTCAAGAGTTTTTCGAGAGTAATAGTTACGATCGATTATGAGCGTAACGCTTTTTTCTTCTTCTCTCGCACACGTTAAAATCACGACGGAAAATGAAACATGAGAGATGAAACATAAAGTTGTAGGATTAATAAAACTTTGTATCGACTATATTTTCTGTAAATATCATTTTTCAGAATATTTGTTTCTCTATCGTTAAATTGCATTAGTTTATTAGATGACGCCGTCTCGTCGTGACATCGTTAAGGTAATCAAGTTGAAGACGCCTCGACTTACGTTAGATACACCACGCCAATGTCTGACAGCTACGACGTACTAACCATGATACATGCATGCGTGAATATGATATACCTTATATATATGGCAAGACTCACGAAGATAGAGCGTGAAGATATATATCTCCCGACAGTCATGCTT
The DNA here is from genome assembly GCF_030449975.1 of Polyergus mexicanus. NCBI lineage: Eukaryota > Metazoa > Arthropoda > Insecta > Hymenoptera > Formicidae > Polyergus > Polyergus mexicanus. The sequence goes on from NW_027223325.1 coordinate 10,195,249, forward strand.
TATTTGAAATATTCACCATTTTCGTAAATAACGTGCACCTACACGCTACGGTAACCTAAGACGTATCGTATGGCGACTCGTAAGTGATGTTGGAATATATTACACGATACGCCGATTAGATATAATAATATGCGGATAAGAGGATCCTTGATTAAACGAAAGTTATGCGATCTATTTATATACGGGGTACGCAAAATACGTGTAGACGTAGAGCGTCATCGTAAAAGATTTCGAATCGAGTTTTTCTCTCGCAGTAGGAATGTAAACAAAGTGAAATGCATGCCCGCGAAAGATCTTCTCTGCTTCGTTTCGTAGGAGCATTGTTTTTCTTACGAACGTCTATAAAGACCCAATTTCTCCCGCGGTTAAGTAGCGAGGTTGCTCTCGGAGTTCATTTCGTTTGTAGGGAAAGCATGACTTTCCGCTTGTCCGAACTAAATCAGCTTTTGTTTCTCGAAAGCTACTGTAGCATATGTTTACCCGAGATACCCGACGTTTCATGAAATACCGGAGCAACCGCGGTGACGTTTGTAAAGCGACGATAATTCGATCCTTCCTAACAACAGGAGCGTCATTACATCGTCCGCGTTGATTTAATCAAACTAACGATATACATATATCGGGAGAGATGTCTTTAGCGATACGGCACATGTACAATTCGCATTCCTATCGTTGAAAAGGAGATGAAAGCGGGAATATATATACGGAGGAGAAAAAGAGAGAGAGAGAGAGAGGAATGGGAGGAAGCGAGGGAGAGAGAGTAGCAGCATCTTCACTGGAAGCATCAGCAGACTGTAGGAAAGAGATAGAGCGGATCCGATTTGCCAAATCTAGGGTTACTAAATACTCTCCACACGGCATGGCAGTCGAACCTGAGGTATTAGCAGATAATAATATCAGGTAACGAGAGAGTACCTCGGTACGGTAGCTCCTGCGCCGCGCGCGACGAAAAGAGAGAGAGAGAGAGATATCCTGGTATACACGAGGCAGCTCATCTGTCCCGCGAGAATGAGGCGAGACGATTTGTGTACGGCATCTTAAGTCTCGCATTACCCACTTCGTCTCGCCGTTTCCCATCTCGTAAATTACTTGGAAAACGTTCGACGCGCGATTCTTCGACTCGAGCAGGTTTTCGCGTTAATGCCGTTCTTACAAAGTACGCGATTTTACGCTTTGACGATACTAACTGCTCGGATATAGTCCATTAAAAAGACTGTAATCGGTCGTGTGTTAATCTCGAGTGGCAAATCAGTTTGTAGCGAACAAAATCGGTCGATTAATTTGAATTTGATTCGCGTTTACTTTCCTCTTCACGACGATCGACCGTTCTTTTCGTATTATATGATTTTTTTTTGCATATTTTCATGGATTAGCTATGCGAACTTTGCAACATACAAACGAGATCAAACATACGGACGAAATAAATCGGCCGGATATAAATGATAATCTGAGAGATAAGAGGAGTTGGGTAGATCTTGAATGCGCGTGTTAACGGATAAAACTATTCTGTAGAGAATGATACGCTGACGGAGGAGAAAACCGCTAATGGCAGCAATGAAAAGCGCGGCTCCCGCTGAATCCCGTAAATCGATGATTTCGTTTCTGCCGACGCATGCATATGCAAAGTGCGAGATGCAAAATTTACCGAGTGCACGAGCGCGTTGCCAGAACCTTCTAACAGTCGCGGTGCATGCGGTAGTAACGATACGCAAATGATCTTCTCCTCTCTCGACTCGATTTCAGTATACTGCTGTATAAACTGCTGTATATCACATTAGATCTTATTGCCTTAAGTATACCTACATGGCGTAAACGTTGCGGTATGATGTTATGACGTTAAGCCGCCACCCCGTCGTCTTCGTCGCACATCCGCGCTAAGCCCCGTTGAATATCCGTTGAATATCCGGCAATCAAGACCGAACGAACTAGTGCAATATATCTTCTCCTAGTTACTATAACATCCTGTCTTTCTCTCTTCGTTTCCGCTTATTTCTCTTTTGCCGATGTGTTACGTGTAGGATATTAACTGTCGAGTAAGTAAAATGAATCCCCGATAGTTAAAAGCTTTTTCTTTGAAAAGTATCGGAAACGAGCTTTTTTATTATACAAATTATATCTTTAAAAACATTTATTGTCCGTGTTTATTGTACAACTGTCAAACTATCGATATCGCGATAAAGAATTTTATATTATGCGTTTTCTATCGGTGATGGTGAAAGTTTAACCATTTAATTTTCTTCGATTATTTATCGTAGCAAATCGATATGTGATCCAGAAAATAGCTCTTTTTCTTTTAACGTAGACGGATAAAGCGAACGTTCCATAGCATCGGCAGTTTCCAGTTTACTACCGGAAAAATTCGTTTTACCAGAGGGATGGGAGGAGAGAGAGAGAATGACCTTCAAAGAGCACGATCGATACATACTCGAGAAACGTCAAAGAGCGCTGTACGGTGGTTGGAGCGAGAGAGTCGTACACGGAAGTATGGGAGGAGATCGTTTGCCGAGGATTGGCGGATGATAGACGACGACGACATACAGAGACACGGACCCCTTGTTCTCCGCGCGAGTCCCGGGAAATAGGTATCGCCAAATAAGTATCGTAAATTCACCTGCGCTACGTGGTAAGGAGAGCGTGGCGAATAAGAAGATCGAATCGATCGATTCCGTCTTTTATTTCTTCCGCGCATCGGCTTTACTCGTCTGTCATTCTTCCTCGCCCCTTATACATTTTATTTACGTTTATTTATATCCTGCCGTTGAAGCTTGCACAACGATGCGACATCGGCGACTATCTGTTCAGGATGCATATAGAACCTATAATATAATACAGGCCCAACTTTGTGTATCGCCCGATAAACCGATTAAACGCGGAATAATATAAAAAATGTAAAAATTAATCTGATTTTAAATAATAAATAAAATAATGTCAAATCGATAGAAAATATTATAAATATAATTATATAATTATTATTAATATTGACAAGAAAATTAACAGTTTTATTTTATTATCAACTTGCTTTTTCAATGATAATAAAATTATTAAATATATATATATATTGTATTTAGCAAGATAAATAATATTTATAAAATTAAACGAAAATATTAAAAAATAACAAAAATTGTATTATGAAAAATATTATATTCCTCGAATGCACGGTATAGTATTTACAGACGTCCATTAAGCTTTAAGATTTCGCTTTGATCTTTGTCGTTTCAATTCTATTAGTTCTCGGATTTTATAAATGCACGCGCTGCACTCGTACAATGCGAACGTATACACGTTCCCTAATTGCGTAGTTACGTAATGAACGCGTAATCCAGCTCTCGAGACGGGGCCCCTCTTTCGAAAGATAGAGCGTCCGCGGCGCGAATCACTAATTCCGGACGGCTAATTCAATTAAGAGAATGATTCTGCGCGGCGTCCGAAAGGCGGAGATTATAGGCACGAATACGAGGCCTTGCTAAAGGGGCACGTGCTATTATAACGGAGCTTTCTTGGTCGTGCGCGTTTAGCCAGCATAATTGTAACGTAACTGACTACTTGCCAGCCCTGGGCTATAGTTGGCGGAAATGGGATGAACGGGGGGCCCGGCCGGCACACATACAGAATAGAACCGGCTTGGCGGTTTCTGCGGTAACTACTGACCAGGGGCGCCGGCCTCGCTTCGGTGCCTACACGTCCGAATTATCGGCGCTTGATAGGGACTACCAACGGGAACGAGAGAATGATGGGCTACGCGGTTCGGACCGTAGGGTGCGAGCGGGATGCAAAGTAGAATGACCGCGAGACGGTGATCCGTGAAGAGAAACGACGGTGCGGCGACACTAGCCCGACTCGCTAAAGAAGAGCTGCCAAATTTGTTTGTTTGCTCATCGATTCGTCCACGTCGGAAACTCTCCCCCAAATTGTGCGAACTTGGAAATGTTCGGGGCTACAGTTAGTCAATGAAAATTGCGATGTCTGTGTTATTATTACAATTTTCATATTAATATGAAATGATGAAATCGCGGAAAAAAATAAATGCATTTTTTCTCAATTTTTTATTATATTATGAGGGAAATATTAAGTAATATTTTTTAGCATTTTTTAATAGAATTTTGTAAGTTTATAGAGATGCCTGACTATAATTCCGTAAGAAATATGAATTAACGATAAGTTCTATTCACAAATATTATTAAAATATTAGAAAAATGTCGATTTTATTGGCAATGAATTTAATTGCCAATTGGGCAATTGTTAATGGCATTAATTATTTAGTTACGATGCGATGATGAAAAGAAAATTTTTCTTTTATTTTCATTTGCACTTTAATCTCATTTTTAATCAATAAGATTTAAGCACAATGGAATTGAAGGACGCAATTCTTTGGTACGTCTCACGTTTGAATGAATGCCGATGTTAGAATTGTCAGCGCAATCGGTGTTAATGACATTAAAATACCGGACAACAGATTCTCGTTAAAAAGTTTCGATTAAAATGAATCCTTTTCGCGCGAAAGTCGCATCCTCATCTCTACTTGGATCCCTTAACCTTCTCTCTTCAAAATGGGCTTGGTCGCTCGCCCTTACGTCGAGCTTGACAAAAAAATCTAATTAGAAGTGGATTAAAATTTAATCACTCGCTAAAGGAACTTATCCTGGGCGCTATCGGTGGGTGGTGTCCTCTTCATTTAATTGTAGCCCAGCTGCTCTACCCTCGCCCTTTCCGGTTTCGCCGTATCTCTCCATTATACCAGACTTCGTTTTTTCCTTTTCCTCCTCCTCCTCCGCCTTCTTTTCCTCTTCCTCGCGAACCCTCGGCACTTTTTCGAGCCACGATCGGGCTTCGCCGGGCAACAATTTACTTTGCATAGACATTAAACCCTGTTACTTAATCGAGCTACCGTCGTCGTCCCGCCTTAAATGCCAACAATGATGGCAACACTTTCTTGCGTGGACGGAATCTAAAGGCTCCCGACTGGACCCATCCTCCGGTGTAATCCTCTTTTGACCAGTCGCGCCGATGCGTGTACGCGAGAAAAAAAGAGGAGGGACTCGCTTCACAAATCCACCATACATGATTCGAAATGGACGCGTTTAATACTGGCGAATACTGGCGTATCGCGTTTCATTGCCATTTAGCACGTTCGCAGAGTGGCTCGTTTTGATTTTCTGTGAAGGAAAAGAGGGAAAAGGTATCGAATAGCGAAGTTGGTTACCAACAATGTATCACGCTTCGCTAATTTGCATCATCGCTTCATCATTGTCGTAATTCCTTTTTTATTTTTTTATTTTTCATATTCACGCCACCGCATACGCTTATTGATAGTCAATAATTGGTGCTGGTAGTATTATTGATATTTTCATATTCATGTATATTCGCGAATGTACGCATTGGATTAACGTTTATGAGGTTAAAAGACGAATTGCTATATATGCTTTAAATTACGGTGGTAATAACGTTATCAATATGCGGCATGGATTTAATAACTTATTTACAAATCCTCTAAAATTCTGTTTATACATTACAACATATATAATTAACTTTCAATTTCTCTTCAGAAAATTTATTAATTATTATTAAATTCTTGTGTTAGATGCTGGAATTTACTTAACTTCGTTATGTCGCCGTTTCTTTCACGATAAAGATTTTCTTTTTTATTTGTCAATAATTCAAATATTCTTCTTACACATTATATCATTAACTTTCCAATATATATGTTAACATTGTTTAACATAATTATTAATAGTTTTATTAAAATTAGGTTTAAAAACAGCATGTTTGCTCTATCAATTTCTATCTTTATCCATTTCTATTTTATTTCTAGTTTAATTTTAATTTTTAATTTTATATATATTATATATTCTATTAAACTCGATGAAATTATTATTACATACTATGTATGTCGTCGCAACGCGTGTCGTAGAATCGATAGTTGCGTGCTAATCCTCACGGAGAAAATTGTATTTAATCATGTATTTCATTGTACACAACTTATATAATGCCTCTCGTTACTCGCGCACACGTAAAGTTTCTTAAACAACTGGGTCATTCTTGAGGCGCATCAGCGACGATGTTTCTGTACGGGAGTCTCATCTCGCTCGCGCTTACCGGCTCCCACCGGATAACGAGAGAGTAATTGGGGAGAAGATTAGATTCCCTTATACCGGATGCGCACACATTCGACTCGGAGACTTACGCGCTGTCCGTGCCACCCTACCGGTAAAAAGATGACCTCGTTACGCTGTCGCTTCACCCGGGTCTAGATACGGTCCGCGGTATTAACGGGTTACAGCTCTGAGCGTAAGCGAGCTTTCCGACACGGTGGCCGCTTAACCTTCGTCGAGACAGTCCCAGATTCCTCGTGGGCAAATTCTCTCCGGTATCATAGGAAGGGATAGGCCCGACTCTCTGTCTCTCTCTCTCTCTCTCTCGATCTCTATCATCAAAGATTCAGTAGCTCTCGCACGCACCTCTGCGGCTCGCCCACGATCTCACGCCAACCCCAAATCCTGACCTCCCCCTCGTTCGTGTCTCGCGACTAAGCTTATGTAACCATCACGCGCGCTATTACAGTGCTGTCGCCGTATCGACCTCGGCGCCAGCGCTTCTCTCGATCCGATCTTCTTTGCACCTATTAATCTCGCAGCCGCGATAATGCTCACGCGATATCGCGCAAATATATTGCGTAACGTTGTCGTGCTTTTAATCTGCCGCTCTATTTTCGGCACGATAAGTTCAATGTTGTGTAATACTACATAAGAGGCACGATACTTTGTTCCATGCCCTTGCGGCAGTGAAGCTTTATTAAATATAAACGCGTAATATATGCTTTGAAATTATTGCATAATTTATTGTATTTTGCATTTGTTGGGGATTACAAAATTGCTGTGATTATATCATATTAAATTTCTCGATTTTCATCATGATGACGTTAATTATTCTTATTGTTATGAAAAATTTGTTGAAATAACAGCAAGAGAATATTATTTTTGTACGATTAAAGTATATATAAACTAATTGTTGTATTTTTAAAAATGAAGCATGATGACGGAGATTTTTGCATGTCAACGTAAAATGATATTGTCTTTAAAATGAAACGTTCACAGACACTTCCTAATCCGAGCATAAGCGGAGCTTGTCGTGTCATGATAATCCCATGGAACGATAAAGGGTGCGAACTCCCCAAAGTTGAATATACAAGGAAGGGTAATTAATCGACAAGCCTTATCCGTCAACCGCATGTTCACTAATCCACCCGCTGTCAGGCCTGAAAGCTTCTTATCTAAGGAGATTTTTCCATAAATCCTATTTAGCACTACAATTAGTTTGCTATATTCAAAATTATTATTATCAAACTGTAGTGATAGTGATATTTTACAATAAAACAAATATATTGAGAGAATGTATAAATAGCGATCATATGGTAAAAATAGATATTAAAAACGATATTGATATAAATATATAAATGCTAGAGCTTTAACAGCAAAATATTTTCTCTTTCGCTACGGCATTTGACAAGATTAATGGCAAGAATAAATTTTGCAATTACGCTAACTTTCAATGTACTCAATATATTTGTCTCGACGTCTTGCTCGGCAAAAGAGAAAAAACGATCGAGTTCGAGAGGCGGTCGTGGGTGGTCGCCAAGGAAGCCGCGAATCCGAAACGCGAATATATCATTGGGTTTCTTGAGCGTGTAAACAGCTTGCAGCCTGCCGCGGATCGCGAATTAACTCTCTCTCCAGGAGATACCCGAAGTCACCGTTGACTTATTCTCCTAGAGAGAATTCTCGAGTAGAAAAACAAGATTATGCCCCCTGTGGAATATAAAAAAGGAGCTACCGCGCTGTCGTGGTAGGATATCCTTCCGTTATAGCAACTGATAGTTTGATTCCGTGACATCATTATTGAGTGAGATAATAAAAGCATGTTTAATCGATCCGTCATCTCGATAATGAGATAATATTGTATATTGACGCTTGCTCAATTTTAATTTGATTAAAATTTATAAACCATATTCTATTTTTTCTTTCGAGATATTTTTGAGGAAAAAAAAAAAAACAAGATTCCGCGATGAATTGAAAAAATGCACGATTTGTCGACCGAATCGAAGAGAACGCGCGCGCTGTTAAATAGAATACAAATTTCGGTGTGTGAAACGAATATCGTGCGATGCGTTTTGATGCCGCGTAAAAAATAATACTCATAAAACATTGCGCACATCGTTAAAAGTGCGCCGGAACCATTTGGAAATTTCAAGTGCGCGTTCGTGCTGAAGCTCGAATAATTGGCAATGAAAAAGAAGTTTTGTCACATCGAAAAAAAAAAAAAAAATGGTATCTGTTGCCAGTTAGATTTTTGATTACAACTCATCATTTGCACATAATGTACGGTGTCGCCTGCTGCGTCACGAATTCCTATCCTGTTATGCAAATCAATTTTAGTGCTTAATTTTTCCGACAAAATTTTTGTAAAACTATTTTTTTTTGTAAAATTAATTGTTACGTTTTATAATATTGCGGCCATTAAAACTTTTAGTTTGAATTTCCTGTTAAACTTCACGCGACGCTGTCGAAATTAAAAATCTTTAAAGTATGTGAAAGAAATTGGGAAGAGAGAGAGAAAGAGAGAGAGAGAGAGAGAGAGAGAGAGAGAGAGAGAGAGAGCTTCTTATGTCAAGAGTAGTTATTCTCGAAGAAGTCGAAGTCGCATAGCGCCTTAAGTTTCAAGGAGTCAACATCGGACCTTTCGTCTCCCCTAGCTATGCTTATTTAAAAATCTTGCCGCGGCGATTCGGTCCGGCAGCTCCTGCAAGATTCTTCTCGCAAGTTAATGCAATGCGCAGACGGAAAGACGGTGGTAGGTACGCGAAGACGATGGGGAAGAAGAGAAGTAGTTCCGGGAGTGTCTTCTCTAACTACCTGCGACGAATTAAGGCAGGCCAGGAACGAAATTAAAAGAGTATCCGAGAACTTGAGGGGTCCAGCACGTTCCAATTATTTGCACGAGACGCGAGGCGCGAGGACTGTGAAAAGAGTCGATATTTTTTTTTCTCGTCCTTTTATTCTCCCGCAGTTTTTGCCATTTTATTTTCTTCGTCGAGTTTATCATGCGATACAGACGTGCGCGATGAAGCGGGGCCTCGAGCAAAAGAAATTATTTTGGATTACTTTTTGCCCTCGGTTTTGTTGCGCGATGGTGGCGAAAGAGGGAAGGGGGTGAAGGTGAACAACGAAGAACGTAGAACTCACGGAACTCGATACGACGCATAAACTACGCGGAGATCCTCGCGGTGCGAGACGAACGGCGGGCAGGAATTTAATTTCATTAGCCAATGAATTTCTTAGTGAATCGCGTGTGAGCCGCTTGACGTAAGATCCCAGGATCGGGTGATATAGAAATGCGCGGTGTGGAGGTCGGAAAAGAAATTAAACGAAGAGAATGGGAGAAGAGCGAGAAACGGAAGAGCTCGGAACAGGAGGCAGACGGTGAGCGGAAGGAGAGAGAACACGGAGAAAGAGAAGGTCGTTGGAAAACGTTCCGAGAAGAGAAGATGCATAGAGACGGTGCGGAAACTTTCGAAGAACCAGTTCGACGTCGGCGGCGATCCGTATTCACGCCATGTGTAATACTTGTTTGGTAAGATACGATATATAGTTCGAATAGCGAGCGATTAGGATAATGAGCGATTAGGGTATGGTTGTATCGCTAATTTTTTTTATTTTTTGTTATGCGCGCGCGCGCACACACACACACACACTGACCTTTCTTTCTATTCTTGCGCGATCCAATGAAATTGTACGGATACGTGTCACGGCAGAGAAGAGTCTCGTCTTGACAGCTTTGCCGTAAAAAAGTGGAACGTAAAAAAAAAATGAGACTCGCATACGTTTACTTCGGGCAAGTCGAAACGCAGCTACTTCCGGTCTCATAGCCGCTTTTCCCGTTGCGATCGTTAAAAGTCGATATCACGAGGGAGAAAGAAGCGCCGGAACGTAAACTGCGGTAAGTGCAACGTTATTCGAGCATAGAAAACGCTCGGGAGCAGCGGGCGGCAGTTACACGAGTCATATAACACTGGCGAATGCGAGAAAACCTTCCCGATCGTTCCCAGTTCTCTTTCCGAGTACTGGAAAACGAGACTTTGATGGCGACGCGAGATTCGAAAACAATCGTGACATAAGTTACGTCAATCCGAGATGTCTCTTTGCGCCAACTTTTCAACGCGTCAGCGTAACAAAGCGTTTTCGTGCAATATCGCGACTGCATTTGTTAAATTTGTTTTGCCGCGTAAAGATTCGATATTTTTCGTGAGAATTCGTCGCGATCTGCCCGATCGATCGAGGCAGCTTTTTCTTACCTCTTAGCCGTGAGTGATCCTGACATTTCCTCCAACTAATATCTACGGGACGAGAATCGGTTCCTTGCGGATAAATGAGAGCGTGTTAGTCAGCAAAGGACCAGAGACGGCGGTGACCCCCCCGGGGGTAAATGAGTGCGAGCTGACCACCGAGGGTCAGAGGGGGTTACAAACGATCGAGCGAATCGCCCGCATTAGTCTTAGTCAGAATCAGAGATAAGCCAAATGAGGGATAGCCGCATGAAAAACATTGGCCCGTCACCGCGCAACCGGATTATTCACCAGCTGCAAACTCGTCTGAATAATTTGCGCGCCGCTACGAAGCCTATCGCGGATCAAAAAGCGTGATAATGGATAAGCAGATCGAATGTAAAGGCTAATTTGCGTATCATTCCATCTTCGTTTCAATTTTTTATTTCGATATGTTTTTATAATCTACTAATTTTTTTACGTTTGACATTTTTATGTTCATAAAATCGCAAACACCAAATGAATCGAAAGTATAAGAATCTATATATATTTATTTGTCTCGATACATACAAATCTGTACAAAGAAATAACATATTATATTTTTCCGTTAGAACAGCTATTACGGGATCAATGTTAACGCGTATTGATTTGTATCGTTACATCTCCGATGTCAACACAGTTTCTACAATCATTTTATACGTAAGGTGGAAAAATCTCAGAGAGATGCTCGTTCGAACTTTCTGTTTAAGTGAATATAAGCGAGGATATAAAAAATCCACCCAATACCATTATCTAGCGTCACCGGATGAATGTCGCTGTTAGAACTGAGGATATTTACGATCTTTGCGGTAGATGAAATCGAAGGTCTCGAAAAGAAAAATCCCCACAGCTTGTGCGGACGTGGGATCTACTCCGCGCCGCGCTTCACCGACTCGCGTGATATCGATTGGATATTTCGCGTGTAATCTAGAAAGAACGACTCTTCATAATTTCTCTACCAAGTTTATCGACCGTCCGCCTCCTTTTCGTGCCCTACGATGGATCGGCAGTCAACGACCCATCAACTACCCATCCTTTCGGACCACTCCGCAAATAACATCATAAGATAGATCGGGAACGTTCTTCTACGCGTTATATACCGGGTGTATAAAATATGGTAGGGAGACCGGGAACGATTTCTCGGCGTTCTCATACAATAACATTCGCGGATCTCTTACGGCGCTATCCACGACGAGATCCGGCGGCAAAACCCGGCGAACGTGAGAGGGAGAAAATAACGTAGGTGAGCTATCGGCGATTCCCGGACATAAATCGACATGTACTTACCGAATTGCTTCCGAATCGTTCCTTTATATCCCTTGTTCCCCGCAAGTCTGCCCTTGAGCTTTTCCTCCTTTTATTCACGCTGTTCTTGAAATCTTGTTCGTCGTACAAACACGAACATTTAGACACACGAGATGTTTTGCACAAAATTGAATTTTAAGCGCGCCCCCCCCCCCCCAAGAATTTAGGGTTGACTAGGTCTTTCTAGATAAATATCTTTAAATATCTTTAGAGAAATAAAAATTGTGAGAATCTTTTTTTAAATATAATTTTATTATTCAGTTACATCAAATTAATTAATCAAGTTATTGCAAAGGTACACGAATTTATAAAATTAAATATATAAAACATTTTAAGTTTTTTATATTTTTGAATATGTATGCCAGAGAGAGATATCAGATGTACGCGAATAATCTCTTTTATAATTATAATAAATTAATTTGAACAATATATGTTTCATAGACTGCGAGAGAAGAAGTTCGTTTTGAATTATTGCAGCGAACCTTTGAAGGTTTATACATCCTCCTAAATCTTTATTCAGCTGCTCCTCCAAAACCATGGACTTGGAACAGTCCGCAAATATTAGACTTTAGACGAATATGTGGCTCGAATAAATATACGCGACCATTGGTTCATCAAAGAATCGTTCATCCTGCGTTCGTACTTTTTCGTATTGCTATATTTACGGGATTAACGATAGGGATCATCTAATCTCATTTTCATAGAAATTTACTTTCGCTACAATTAATTACTTTAATTGGAAAACTTTGTGAAATATGGATGAAATTATTTTCATTTACTATAAAATTTACTCTCGAAATTATTTTAGTATGCAAAGTTTAAAATCAGATAATTTCAGCATTTCAATTTATATAGTATTCCACAAATTCCGGTTTTGCTCATTGTTGATCCCGCAACGAGAGCCACGTAGAGGCTGCGTAGAAATTACTTTCTCGACGTCGTCAAATAATGGAATCGCAGAGCTCACGAGAGCGCTTAGCCAACTACGGCGGTCAAAGGACTTTTTCGGCCGAGACGAAACTATCCGTCGGTTGTTGAGCATCGAATACCAGCATTCGCAATCGCTTTGCGCGGCGCGCAGTGATTGATTCGTCTCTCTCGGCTACGAAACGCAACCGTTGAAACGTATGTATACGTACGCGTACGCATACCATCCCGGATGCGGCACGGTCGCACGCTCGGGATTCCAGCACTGCTGAAATGAAACTTCGCCGCGGCGTCGACATTCCCCCGGTGCCTTTATTAAATTGGAATTTAATTGCTCGGCCTCGTCGCTCCATTACCGTATGTATCATGCGCCGATGTAAATCATACGACGTACGCGTGTCGCGCGTAGGCTCACGTGCCGTTCACACGCACGTGATTTTTACGCAGTTAATTCGGCGTATTTTAATAGGAGAGTATATATTTTATACTCTCGATATATAAAATAGAATATATACCTAACCATATCTTTATCTCCCTTTGTCTCTCTCCTTTTCTCCCTTTCCTTCATGCGCACGGAGTTTTATTGAATTACCAGTGTATTACCGGTTACTCAATTTCCAATTAATATTAGATATTACGGGTACGTACTAATTTAGAAACTGATGATGTTTGCAAATAGTTGAGCGATAGTCGAGCAAGAAGTCTCACGGCAAGGTAAGTGCGCGAACATTGAACTCTGCAAGATGATAGCGCGTGACTCCCTCTTATCTTATCTGGTGACGAGGATAGGGGAAACCGGGGAGATATCCCAATGTTTTGCTCGTTCCACGTCATTTGTGCGGGTAACCATCGGAATTAGGAGTCGGAGGGAGGAGCAGCGGAGTGATAGTAGAAAGAAGCGGGCAATCTCGGCCCGCGTGACAGGCGACTCTCGAAGCTTTCGTTCATCCTACCTCTCCACCCTCTTTCATCATCCCTCGAAGAGAAAGAGCGGTACTTCCGTTCGGTCCACCTCCATAGATTCTTTTCAAGAAGCGCCGTGATGAAAAACACCGTGGCGCTGGCGGAGAGGAACTTCTCTCATCGGCCAGGAGGGAATTTCATTAACGACCTTATCTACTTAAAAAAACATAGAAGATCCCGACGACGAGACCATGAACGGATCAGAAGAATAGCTGAACTTATGAAGGAAAGGCGATCCGCGCACTTAGCCTCATAGAGACTTTGAGAGGTGAGAAAAAGGAAATTATAGGCGAAAAGCTCTTCGTCGAGAGGATGAAGACCTAGGATTAGGCGAGAACGTCGGACATAGATAGCACATATAGATGAAGAGAGAGACGTGGGTCTTCCTCAATAGCAGGATAACGGTGAAGGATCCGGCACGTATCACTCTCGGTGTTTTCAAGCGTAATCAAAGCAGTTGGTTGAATATCGCAGCCGTAACTGCGCGATCCCAACGGCCGAGAACATTGCTCTCTAGAATCCTTACCCTTGCCGTAATATCGGCAGGTTTCCTCGTATCACCGGTATGCTCGACAGTCAATCTCAGACATGCCATCCAGCGCGCCGTCGAGCCGTCGTCTGCTAGTCAAAGTGGCGGCAAAACCCATCCGTGATTACCGAATGCGACAGCTGATGCGACTGTCTGATTGCTCCTCGGCAAACTATTTCAAACTAACTTCATATGTATACAGAGACTTGGTCGACCTAAATATTTGTCTCGGTATATAGAGTATACCATACACGAGGAAGATGCACCGCGCCGTATATACAATGCGGGACTTTATTATTAACTTCGCGACACCTTATCAAACGACCGATCAAAATTTAGCAAAACATTATTTACTCCGCTATATATTGAGAATCGAGGTTTGGGGATCTGTATGAATACTAGAGATGATACAGTCACGAAATTAAACAACGTGATACAGAAGTACTTACATTGTATCGAGATAGGTTGTAAACGGAGAACTTTTTACGAAATGATCGGCAACGGTGGTGATCCGGACGTGTTTCAAAAGAGGATGTAAAACGACGTTCATCGCCCAGTGTGTCCCACGGAAGCGATGATTCATCCGGGAAAAATTCAGCCTTGCACATTTTTGACGTCGTTTGCATCGAGTCACGATTGATGACCGCGCATCTGCTGGCGGATCGCGCGTCGCTGTGCATGATCGACGATCGGCTGCAGATGAAGAGGAAAGCGGGATTTGATAAAGGGTGAGCTTTTTATTGCGCCATTCAACGTTGTGACATTTCTCATAGATGTGTGTTCTCGTCATTACCGTTATGTCGATCCTTGGCTTGTGGCTCTTCCATCGCGTAAAGGTGACGAATATTCCATTTCTTATTCTTTAATACCCGTTTTGAAACAATGATCTTGATCATCTTGACGAATAATTTTCTTTTGAAAATATTATTTATTTGCTAATACAGATTTGTGCTCTTATAAAAACCGTTGTACTTTTGTCTAACTAATATGGTATCTAACAACGTGATATTTTATCAAGTGAAACATTATGTTATTAATTATCTTGTAACGTTGTTGCAAAGCCAATATGGTATTGCCTTTTCAAAAATATGCGAACGCGCTTAATGTTGTTCGTGGTTAAATCCTCTTGCGTAAAGTTGCAAATACCGTTTTGTTGTTGTTACGTAAGTTTAATCAGCGTTATTACTTACTCGAGGTATAAGCTTCTTGTCATAATGGCTGCGGTCTTAGATATCTTAATGACTTTCTATTCTCGTGAATTGTTTTCACGTCATCGTGGCTGCATTCGGAAGTAAGTTTCCGGCAAGCTGCGAGCGCGACTTGTCGCAATGCCAACATAACTTCTAAACTTGGCTGCGACTTGCCGGAATTCTGGAACTCGCTTCCGAGGTTTTGTATTCGCTTTGCGGATAAGACTATGCTTGGTAACTATATTACTGGGCGCATCAACGTCATGTTACGCACTTCTCATGAACAGATTATTGAACGTTTGAATAATTCGATCTAGTCGTTAGCTTTGCGTATGCAGAGACACCATTATTATACTAATATCGTATTCTAATTTTTTTTTTTTTTTTTTTTTAGATAAAGTTGAAGTTAATATTTAATTTACATAAATTATCATATATAAAATATTTATATAAATTTATATATAATATTTTCAACCGTATTTTCTGTCATAAAATTTCCTTGAAAATAGTGAAAATTTCTCGCCAATTTGCCACAAAATGGTAAAAAATATTCAACGAAATTCGATCGTGTTATTTCAAATAACCCCCGCGATTCAACTTATCGGACGTTTATCCATTTTCAATCTCACCACGCGTCCGCCATAACTCATTCTCGCGCTGATACGCGTAATCAGTACGTACAAAAGCCGAGGATCCGCCGCAGTGACGAACTTGGCGTAACAAGGTTCGGGCGTTTCATTTAGTAGATGAATTGCGCACCGGCGACTGCCCACCATCATTATAAATCACGACATAATTACACGACCGCGGCGGGCAGGGTGCAAGGGATATCCCCACTCTATGGCCGCTTCTACTTTCACCCCCTATTTCACTTCTACTGATTCGCGCGCGCGCGCGCGCGCCTACGCTCACGTACGCGCGTAAACGCTGCGCGGGTAGTGCGTAATTTTTTTTTTTTCCATGGCACGTGCGTTCAATATGTCTGACCCGAGCCGGCTGGAATTCTCTGTCGTGCCGAGTTAAGCGTCGGGATCGCGACCCCACGTCGTTTTTCTTCCCGCCCATAATTAGTACCTTGCACAATATTGCATTCTATCGCTCGCATTCGTACGTATGTATTCGTACGATATGGAATATTTCTCCGGGCCGCGTCTTAGTGTGTACACGCAATCGCGGTCTTTCGCGCGTCTCACTTTTCCGCGCCGAGCCCTTCGGTGCAAGGTTAATTGCCTTTGGATTTTTCCGCGCGGGATCATTGACTCGCGATGTCGGTACACGCGGATTTCCATGAATGCGGAATTATCGGCAGTATACGTTCGACGATATTAGCATCGTAATCATAGGAACTTGTAACTTTTATTAATTTAAGAATTTCTGCGGAATCTCAGCTGGCGCAAAAAGATTTTATATATATAGGCATATATTTCAATTATAATTATAAAATAATGATGCAAGAAAGTAGAAAATAATTCGCGTTATATGCAACAAGAGTTAAATATAATCAATTTCTTGTAATCAACCGTGCTATGAATTCTTTACGTCTCATCTACATGTTTGTACAACCGTGAAGTCGTTGCAGGGGCATATATGGGGGTAGAGGGGTATTATAGATTAAAAAAATACTTTGGCGAGCGGGTTCCACGTTTTTATCGCGTACTCGGCGGCGCTCGTTACGTCGTCGCAGTGACGCAGTAACGTCGTTTTATATCCTGTTTTACGAAGATCGGTGTTGCGAGCCTACGGTTCGAGATGCTGTCTCTCTACGAGAATGGCAGTTTTTCACGATAGTCGGTCGCGTCCCTTCGCGACCTGGACATCCGATAAAGCGCGATCCGCGCCGCGCATTCCGGGATCTCCCAAGTTATCCATTAGCCTTAAAAGCTGCGCGCCATTTGATCGCGATCGTTTTTCACTGCGCGCGCGCGCGCGCTCAACGAGAAGGATATAAAATCCAGAGTCATCCCCGGCCATCGATTTCCGATCCAACGACGCGCCAGCCGTAACAATGTGATCGGCGACATCGAGAGATATCTCGCGAGACAAGATCGTGATGTTTGCACAACGGAGAGAGATGCCAGTTTGACTATTCATATGCATATCTTCTCGATGCCTGTCGTATCGCCGATTGCGATCATTCATCGGTCATTGAGCATGCCCGCGCAACACGAACCTCGGATATTATTCTCGGCGCGTCTATATTGATTGGAAATATTTTTTCTCGTAAAGACGAGTGTACGCGTCTTCGGCATGGCCGATCGACCGGGTCGGTCGTTAAAAGAGATATCTCGCTGCGTTTTAGAAAAAAAGAGAGATGAAGATTCGTTTAATATATATTTTTCTTATTTCTTACATACGCGATTATCCCGTAGGTATATCTCCTCTAACGCTACGCTACCGCTTCTAGATGTACCCGAGTACCGAGTATATCTTTTTTCCCGACACGACGTGCTATGAAGATATTATTGGCACTTGGTGCTATCCACGTGTAGGATACGCTCCCCGTCACTGTTTCTTCCCTGTTAGCATCTCGGCTCCCCAGCGACGACGACGAGGTCGTACGTGTGCTATAGCGACTCGGCCCAGAGGGTATCCATGCCGTGACATAACCGGTACTTCTACCGCCCTGGATTACTGATCCGTAGAGGAATTCCGCCAAGTAGATAGATAGATATATATTCGATCTTCGCGAGATGGCTACGCACATCGTGTCGGCATCGCAATGAGGCGATCGGCTCTTACTTTCTTTGTGCGCGAAACTGGTTATACTTTACGTCATTTGCTTCTCAAAAGCGTGCACATTCGTTATACTCGATTTGCTATCTCGCTATTTATTGTCACGCGGGATATTAATGCTGATATACGACGAGGACTTGCAAATATGTCGCCTATAAGTGGTAGTGCGCTTTTTACACGCGAGTTGAACGTTTACACACGGCGTCGAGAACGTGGGGGAAACGGTTGATCAATCGAAAAGGAAGATTTATTAAAGAGGATGTCTCATTAACGCATCGAAAGCAGCAAGTATGACAAATATAATCGGAATTTTTTTGGGCGCGTGAATTCTCATTGCAAGTTTATCGCATGGAAACGAAAAGAATCATTGAAAAAAAAAAAAAAAAAAAAAAAAAATCAATCGCATAAAAATATTCAATCATAACAATATTATAATTTTAAGCTATTGTGAATTATAATTTCACATTTTTCTTACAAGTTATTGATATATGAATAATGTGATGGAATCGATTAGAATTTGCTGGACGAGGTTTAGTAAAACTTGAATGCGATTTCAGATTCTTATCAATTTCTTTCGTATCTCCCGGCATTTACTCGCAGGAATGACCGAGGTGGATTTCGTTGCGCGTACTAGGTAGGCTAACGATTTATCGTGATAAAACTATTCATTTCGACCGTACAGGCAAGTCGATTGCCTATAGAAGTCCCCATTACGGATTTGACTTCTACTTTAAATCGATGATAGAAATAGCTCCAAAACATTCAGCATTTTTTAGACCATCTCCATATTTTCACGTCATTATTATACTGTATGCTTTGTAAAACCTCCTTGAAAACCGAAAAGCAAAAAAAAAAAATATTTGTTTATCCATACCATTGTACACCATCGATCAGGTGACGATGGTAACTGCCGATTTCTAGATAGAAGCGTTTCGTTCCCGTATTAATGGCGATCTAAATGTGTGACAATTGATATCGCACTATTACGATGAAAAGATATGGAATGGCAAAGATATCTCCGATATTCCTTTGAAATAAAAGAATAATACAACGTGCAATATTTTTGCACGTTGATTATCTAACATAATAACAGGGGAGATAAAACATCTCAATAACGGTTTTAAATCTCGAAAATGAAACCGTTACTATATCGATCCTTTTGCGAATCAAATCGACGGAAATTAATTTGCTTTTATCTTTTTCACATCGGCGTGCCGTATAAACATCACATTCGAATTGCGTAGAGAGCAAAGAATGTCACTTAAATGCGACAGTCAAACGGAGTTAGAAGCGTCCCGAACGAGGTTTCCACGGTTTACGAGCGATTCGCGCCGTAGAGTTATACGCTTTGTGGTCGGTTAATGTACCGGATTTCAGGATTCGATGATTGACCCTATAACCTATTGGAATTTTGGTTGAAGCTTCTTTCTTGCTTTGAGATGGACTCTTTTCAAATACCTTTCGTATCGATTCTCATCGATCACCTTGCGTAAGACTTTACCGATTATGAATTAAAATTATCTTTTTACAGCAATTTATTATCGTTAATCGTCATAATCATTTTAATTTGTTAAAAACTATCATCAAAACAAAATATTGATTTCTGCAATATTTTTAGAATTTGTAATTTTGTGAGATATCAGACACGGCTGTAAATTTGTAATTGGATTTTAAAATGGAATATAATGGGTGTCGTCGCGATTTCGTAAAAACTTACACTTGAATATTCCCCGAGTAGAACGATCCTCTCCAGAAACGTCTGCTACGATACTTAACGATTTTTACGAGCCGAGGAAGTAGCTGCGAGTCGCATAAATATATATCCGAGTTAACGCGATACGTAGGAGAAATTGATGTTTACCAACAACAGTATATCCGATATAATCGCCAGGACGGGCATCCTGAATTTCTTGACCACTATGCCGCATTTGCATTGCATCTTACCAAAGTCCTGGCCCCAGGATGACCACCGACTTTAGCTCACCTCACAGTCGTAGACCACGCCGCAAGAACATCAAGTTTGCGGGTTCCCGCGGGAAACCTTGAATGCGGCTTGCTATAACGAAGGCTATATATACACGTCGCGTAATTGCAGAGGCGTGTGGGGGTGGATATTACACTCGCGAGAGTCCGAGTAATTATTTTCGCATCTCGATGCGATTTTATATTGTTAAAACGACGACTCGCCACAAAAACCTTGGTGATTAATGGCGTGCGTATTTACGCATCGGAATAATCTATTCATTATTTCGCGCTCATTGTCAGTATATTCTTCGCGTAGCTCTGAACCGAGTATTAATATATATCACAAAAATACGAGATTCTAATACAGCGAAATTATTATTATATTTTTACCACTATACACTTTCTATAATCGCGATATCATTTTTTTCTGTTTCAGGTGAGTATACGAACCCCATCAATTTCTTTCGAGTATATCGCCTTACCAGATTTGATATATCGTTTCGATCCGCGTGCATTCTGGAGGTAAGGTTTATCTTCCCTCCCTTACACAATGTTTCAATGATACTGTCAACCGTTCGATCCTCGTCACCTCGTTGAGATATCCACCGGCCAGATATCTTGCGAAAGTCTTCTTCTCGCGGCGCACTTCATAAATCCGTGTCCGACTACTATCGGGTCGATCGCGCGTCACGTTACGTGCAAAAATAAAGCATGAAATAATATCGGTGTCATATCTCCGAGCTCTCGCGCTGGTTGGTGACCATTCGCGGATCGCGTCATTAATAATGGAAAGATTGAGAGTGGTGGTCGAGTAGGGGGCGGGAAGAGAGGGGACCACGGTCGCTGCGAGAAGATATTGAACCGATGGATCCCACTATTAAACATATCGTACCGCTCCGAAAAGCAGTTTTTATATGACGTGGCACGCACGCTACGTCCCGTAGAAATGTACAGCGTATATCACGCATGTTTTATGCGAATAAGACTCCCCCGTAAGAAAATATTATTGCTCGGCGAGGGGTGCGTGAATCAACGAAAAACTACGAAAGGAGATTGTTTTTCAGACCGTATGTAATTAATGCTACAAGAGTTTAATCTTATACATTATATGCGTCTCGCACGCACCGAGCAGCGTGTCAATTAAATTACTGCATTATAGTGGATGTAGTTTTTATTTATGGATTCTGATATGCGCATAAGATGCATTAAAGGCATCATCATATATTTTGTTCGATTGCAACAAGATGTTGAAGCATGTTTTATCATTAATATGATGTAACTAATATTTTTATTTATTTCTAATATTTTATCTCCCGGCTTACAATTATATAATATCAATATATTTTTCGATATCTTTGGCGGTAGAAATATTATCTATTGAATATATGGATTAATATTTATCAAGATGCATAAAGGTCGTGGAATAAATATTACAGGATACCGGCAGGTAAGAAACAAAAATGCGAATACAATGCAGAGAATCCGTTAACGGAGAATGCGATGGGTTATTCACGTTACGTATTTGCAGCTTTAGAATCCTTCCCGCGACACGTAACGCTTATCGAACATGAGTAGTAGCTTATCATTGCTCCGCGCGGCGTATTTAACAATTCGTATTTGCCTTGGCATTAATCCGATCCCGGAGCTCTTCGGGCTTACACGACGATCGCGCTTAAGGGATTAACGCGTAAAGCCACGCGGAACGCTGGATCGCTGCGAGTCACAGCGGTAAGCTAAAAAAAAAAAAAAAAAAAATAACAGGGTGCACACGTACAGGAGGTAACGCGCGCACCCCAGCTTCTCTCGTGTCGACCAGATTTAATCTCGGGGTTCACGAATCAAGCGACGCGATTCCCGCGCGCGCAACGTACTGTCTCCCTTTATCCCGTGTTACTATGACCCTGCGGGTTTCAGATAAAAATTGTAACAGATGTTTTTCGAGTTTGTCACGGGTCGTACGTGTTTGTTATTTGTTGGTAGATTTTTTCTCGCGACTGTGAAAACGAATTTATTTTCCTCAAAGCAATCACGCTCTTTCAATCGCTACGCAATTCGAAGATTTATATCGCGTTCAGTATTTTCTTTTTTAGCTTTTAGTATTTATGGTTCAGGGAAAAAAAGAGAGAAGAAGCATGTCTCGGATAGACTGTACAATATGATTATTGGACGTAATTCTTCAAATTCGACACGCAACGCGCGTTCTCGAGAACGCCCCTTTCGCTTCATATCTCGGTCATAAATATGATTTCCGCTCTTGCATACATTTAACATCTTCCCGATACGATATGCAGCGCGATACAGACTATGTACTTATCCGAAGCGATAGTATCGTATCCAAGCTGCGTCGTTAAGGTAAGATGCCTTGTCGGTTACACGTACCTGACACGTTGCTATTCACTTCCTCTTCCCCTTCCTCCCTTTCTTCCCCTCCTTCCCTTTTTGTCTACGGAGAACGAAACGGAACATATAGATGTATAAATCAAGCAGGGCACGTTGATAGAAGCAATAAGGACTGGACGAATGGGAAAGGGAATGGCAAGGAGAGAGAGGAAAAAAGTTCGAAGGTGGATGGAATTTCGCGGGGAAGAGAAAAATTGGAAGGAGAAAGAAGGGGAGGGGGGGGGAGGGAAGGAGAAGAGTGCAAAAATATACGTGCACGCGCGGGTGGAGGGTGGAATCGATGAGAAAAATAGGCTTATATTGCGTCTCGTGTGTAGTTTCAACGTTAGTCGAGGCATTCGGACGTAGGCTAAAGCTCGGCGGAAGAGAGAAGTGAGAAGTGAGACGGGGAAAGAGGGGGCCCGGTGGGCGAGTCGAACAACGGCTGCCAAATTAATGGCATCCCTCGTCCCACATTTCTCGATTTCTCCGACTATGAGACTCTCTTTCTCTTTTCTCTTTCGCTCTTGCCTCTCTTTTCTCGATCTTTCGCGCCAGGTCGCCCACCTGGCGATATTGGAACGACCGCCGAATTACCGATAAATAACTGGCTATTGAATTATTATCGGGCATTCCAGTCACTGTGCACGTTGGCCGACCTGAGACGCGCCGTTGTTTGCGTCGAATCGAGTATCACCCCTAAGGGAGGTTGTTTTACTCTCGGCGCCTTTCGTCGTATGAGAATATATCGGTGCCTCTCGGAACGAGAACTGAGAATGTGTCGTTTTGCGGCTTGCAGCCGAAGGATGTTTTATGTACGGTTACGGGACATTCGTCCTTTCACCTACGAGTCGCGCAGGACGACATCGGTGGTTGTTGATGTGCGTTGCGCTAAACCGCTCGATGTAGTGGTGAGGTGGGCGATTTCTAGAATCGAAGACCTGAATACCTTTATCTTTTCCTTCCGAAGCCAACTGAAAACACGATCATGACGGCGAATGCAGTCATTAAAACTTACCGTGATGTAAAGCGTGTACTTGCACTGGTGTACATGCCACTGATTTTAATTGGTAACATAAATCGCGCGGTCTCAAAAGCAACCTTCTGAGCGCGAGTCGGCACACACGGTCGTTAATTTGTTAATAAACTTGCACGAGCGAGAGACTAAGCGAATCGAATGTTAACTAATTGCGGTTATTAGTACATCGAGCATAATATTCTGGTATGCAACATTTCTCTCCGCAGCATACTTAATAATCCTCTTGCCGAGCATTACGGTACGGCACAAAGAATATTTCGTTAATGTATAGGCGTAGGAATTGCTTCCTCTCTATCAATCACGCGAATTTTATTTCATTAATGATGCAGTTGCAATTTCATATCGATCGTAATAACGAACGGTTAACATTATCTGAAATGCATCACGATTTCGACTAAACTACTATTAATCATAGTTTTTGCGAATAACAGATGCGTATAATGTATAAATCACCGTCACAAGACACCGTTGCTATAGTGAATATTTATGTATGTTTGAGGGGAAGAATTTTTCATTATCGAATGCCGCTCTATGAGACAACTTTTTATCCTCTACATCGCCGTCTATTTTGTATGGTATCGTTATGCACTTTGCGCACTAAGTTAACGCGTAATCTTGACACATGGCTCTTGCTTGCTGGAAAAAAAATGTATATTTTATGCTCACCCGATGTGTTGCGTGTGCCTTCCGAAAGCCCGATGGAGCAAGAGTGCACAGGATTCGCGTGCGATCGGTTAGTTATTGCCGGATTCAACCTATAAATACGCGCGCGCGCGTTAACGCATTTATAAATTTCCAAGGGAACGAGGGAAAAAAAATCCACACATGGAACCGTTTCATTGAACTTTAATTAATGAAAACCATTACTACCACATGAGTCTTGACAATAATCGAGAGAGCCCTTTTATTATCGTCTAACTTTTTTTCGTTGCTAAAATCAATGTGTCAAACCGGTACGTATAATCCGCACGGGCTGGCGGCTTTGCTGCCTCGGTAAAAATTTTTACTTTATATCTCTGCACCTGCCTGCCGCCTTCCGAAGGTCCGAAGGTATTTATCGAAGATGCATGGCCCATGAGCGCACGTGGTCTACATAGTAGGGCAGTAGGTACCTATCGATATGGTTGGTCTACATTATTCTATGTATTCTCGTATCTACAATATGTAACTTCCCCTTCTCCCTCTCTCTCTCTCTCTCTCTCTTTCTCTTTGGATTCATCTCTAACTCACATACGTATATGCGCACACTCGGATTCACGGATACATGGATACGGTTGAATCGCACTGCGTCCGCGGGCATACCGTGGTGCATTATATACCGTGCTCGAGAAGTTGGAGAAGACCATAAGGAAAGATTCATGACGACGATCGGTCCATTATCAGGCTCGCGGACCAACCTAGAGTTTTCGTTATGGTGACATTGCGAGGCTATTTTTCTTCGGGCATTATCTCTCGAGAGCGGAAACACGTTTGTAATTATGGATTATGAAATCGAGTGAATGTGAAAATAAAATTTCTATTGTTTTTAAAAATATGAAAAGTGTAATACCGATTTTATTCAAGAATTGATACAACAATCGAATTCGCGATATAAAATATATATTAACGCATCGAGAAGGAAAAATTGTTTCGTCTTTCTTATGTCATATCTATAATTAATTGATGCGTAATGAACATAAAATTCAACATTGTTTGTCCCATTCCGTTGTATTTTGTAAAAGGCAGTGCTATACTAAAAGCATTGCGATTAATGTAATCGGTATTTGATTAGCATCGCACATGTCTCGAAACAGTTTAACTAGTTCTTCGGTGAAAAAGCGAATCCTGCAATACGAGCCTCAAACAGCGTTACACGATTTAGCCGAGCGCGAAACGATAGCTGGAACATTGTAGACCGATGCAGGAAGGGCAGGAAGGATGGGCCGATGTTTCACACTCCATCTCCTGCCACTCCTAGACCGTCTGTTTCTGCCTCTGGCGACCAATCGATGTTGGATTCTCGATATTCGCTCTGCTCTTTTTACTTTCTTTAACTTTATTCCGTGCTCCTTCTCACTCTCATAGTCTACGCCATCGCGGGGAGATCATTTTCCGGCAAAAATAATTTATACCCACTCACCGAATGCACTGGCGAGAGAACTTATCGAGAGCGACTTTCGAATGGTTATCCGAAGAAATTGCCCGATGCCGACGAAAAATCTGGAACGAATGTAATGCATCAAAAGCTTCGATCCGTCCAAGTTATTGATATGAAACGCGAAGGATGATCATATTAACAAAAAACTACAAAACACACACACACACACACACTTTTTTTTTTTTTTTTTTTTTTTTTTTTTTTTCCTCCAAGTAACGCTTATGCGTATTAAATATAAATATATGGTAATATAATTATTTATATTTTTTCGATATTACAAATTTATATTAGCGGGGTAAATCATCGAGAATATTTCGTTATATCTTTTCTTGTGGTATAGAATGCGACTGGATTGAAAGTAAATTGCTCTCGCGTGTGAAAGTTTCTCTCTGTGTGAGGAGCGCAAACAAAAAGTTTTAAATCGGTCAAACATGATCGTGACAGAGAAGTACAATACTGAAAAGCAGATCTTGCTCGAGAGTTTCAAGGTGTCCTCGTAGAATAGGAAGAAGGCGGGAAGAAGCGTAAACGATCAAAGAGTAACGTGTCACGAACGATATTTGCGGAATTTTCCGCCGTTTAGCTTTCTACGGATCAATAAGAAATAAAGTTATTTCGGAAAAGACGATATATGATTATCTGACTTGTAAAAATAAGACAGTGTGTTTCTTTTCTTGTAATTCTATAAATTGTAGCTCGCGAAAGCAAATTGGATAATTGAAAAAAAAAAAAAGCATTTTATATTCACAGTCTTCTAAGTTTTATAAAAACTTTCATTCGCAACCGGCAAATGCTGCAGTTTGTGATTTTTATGAGGATGGATTTTATCAGGATCTACTTTTTTTCGAAATCGGGTCGGAGTAGATTGAATCGAGAGAACGAATAGAGAATATTTCTCGACATTATTGGCGGACGTGATATTTCGCATTTCTTAGCATGACAGCGCGAGAGAATTGTGCCGCAAACGTTTTTGAACAGTTTAACCTCTTTCGTTACAATACATACATTATGATTTATCATCTCGACGTAATATTTTCTCGCGGTCGTTCTTAACGATTTTCCGAGCCGAATATCGGAACGCAACGCAGCAGGTTGGTACAATTGAGATTAAAAAGTACGACGCGCGCTTGCTCTTTCGCCAAATCTCGTCTTCGCTCCCTCTCATTAACGGCGCGAACAATGAAGCACGCTATAAACACTTGTGAAATTGGTTATTTTCCTAGACGCCTTGACGAAGGTAATTGTACGTCAACCGCAGAGATTACCATCGTTATGATTGCCCTCTTCGTTTTCGTACTTCTTGCCTTCTTCCTTTCCTTTCCTTTCCTTCCTTTCTTTATTCCTCCACCTCTTTTGTTTTCATCTTTGTGAATTCCTTCAGCGGTCACTTGTAAAGATTCGTGGAGAAATCGTTTTAGTAATTTCTCGCGATATTTCGCGCCTCGATTATCAAAAATGTAATCGGTACGGTCGAAGAAACTGTATTTCTAATCGACTCGATTTATAACGGGCGTTACTCGTTCTCGGTTGATAAAATAACGATACGTTGAAGCTTCGTATCTTGTTCGATTCGGACATAATGCGAAAGTCTGTCCTAATCCTTTTGTACAAGGGGTTTTATTCAGGCGACCATTTCGCTTCGCCGGATATTTGAGATGCACTTGGATTAATTGCATCGGATATTTGAAATGCAGCATGGTGAATGCAACGTCGTCGGATATAGCTCGGATTGAATCATCGGGGACGAATAAATAAAACTTACCAGTGAACAATCGATACCGTCGCTCGTGACGGAAAATAAGCTCTTTATAAAATTCGCTTATGGACGATAACCATGTGAATTAAATCTTTAGTGTATTATTTGATATATTTTATTTTATTTGGCTCTTTCTATTTCTTAATAATTTCTTTTTTCTTTCCATTGAACCAAGTATTTGAGTATATTAAGGAAATAAAGGATGAAAGAAACAGTTATATATATATTGGCAAATAAAGATTCGTTAGGATTATCTGGAATTTCAGTTTGAAAATAATTATTAAATAATAGAAATGTTGTAGATATAACAAGTTATTATTATATGTCAAAAATATTCTCGTTTTACACGATAGTTTGAAAATTGTTACATGTTGCTGTCGCGTGTGTATTTTTAAGCGGCAATTACAGCGTAGAGAGCGGCTTTTCTCAATGTATACAGTACAGTTCTCCATCACTGCTGTTTTTCCAGAGGGAAATTACCCGTTCATAATAGATGGCATTGGTCACTTAGAAATGCAGCTTGAAACGGACAAACGTGTGTTTTTTAGGTGGATGGTCGTGTCTCGTGGCCGACAGCTGTGCCGTAATAAAACGTTACACGGATGTCATAAAAATTAGTAGGATTATTCATATACTTGTAACGGGGTAATAACGAGTCCTCCGCGAGAGTTAAAAGCGCGGCCGGTCGTGCTTTCGAGAATGGCGGTGTAATAATCCTTCTCCGCGGATTATGATTTCTCCTTGTCGCCATTACCGTCAACAACGCCCGCGCACTTTTACGTCGGACATACCGCAATTAATTGAACGGGCAGCGTAAAAATCCATCCGGTTTTCATTCGCAACGGAGTACCACGCGGACTGGGTGCCCTTAGAATCATTTGTATAATACTCTCTTCCGAAAGAACCATAGCTAATCCTATCTCTTGTAAGAGAACCGGTGATACGGCTCGCGATTATCGAGCAGAACGCAGCCGTCGAGCTTGCGACGCGTAATATAGCGCGAGGAGGGAGGGGGGAGGGGAAGAGATCGGTGATTATCTTTTCCTCTCCCTTTGTTGCGTTCTAATTGGAAAAACGTATTTACAAGAGAGAAACAAAACTTGCCCGCCTCTACATAGAGAAGAATGTGATTGCGAAATTCCTCCGAGATCCGCCTGAGATTCGTTATGCCGTTGTAGGGTTAATGAATGAAGGGTATAACGACGAAACAGATATATTCATCGCATGATATTAAATTCCGCCGTCATCTTTGTATATCGCTGTATAGCGCGTATACAGCGCGTACACTTTTCTCTCTCGCCCTAAAGTGCAAGGGAATGCGCCGACAATAATATATGCATTATCGGAGTGTTGGACACGGTTATCATGCGATACCGATTTCTCATCCAACATCGAGCAACAACGCGCCGCGTCACGCCGGGCCGAGCGGAGCCGGGCCGACTCTCGGGCTCGCAAGTCGAGAAGCGCGAGACGATAAATCGAGTCCGCGCTCTCGGACCGAAGGACGCGCGGGCGATTCATTAACGGGCCCCGTAAAAATCAGGAAGCTACCCCCGGCTCATTTGCAAAGCATCACGGGCTTTCCCCGCAGCGGGTGCGCGTCCTCCTCGCGGATCATTTGCCTCTCTCGAGATCGCGCAAAGGATTTCTCGCTTTCGCTCGATCTTACGCGTCTATACGCGCCGCGAATAAGCGGCGGAGGAACAAGGAACGCCTCTCGCGAGAATAAAATAAGCGGAGGCAGGGAGGACCTATGCGGATAGGGTGGGTGCAGGTTGGGGGACTCATCAGTTAATGGAGGCCGCAATTAATAACGCCGGAGTCGTTTATCACTCCGATCCGCGACTTATCCTCGCGTACCTCGTAGTCGGTTAGGCGGGAGGTTCTCTCTCTCTCTCTCTCTCTCTCTCTTCTTTCCTCTCCCTCTGCTTAACCTCCTGTCCCCGCTCGTTTCATCTTTCTTCTTGATTTCGCGATACACGACGCTTCTCAAAGTGAGCCCTGTAAGACAGCCGTCTTCATGGAAGCGCCTCTTATACCTTCGATACCTTCGAACGAGTTTCCGTAATACATTCCGTAGATGCGATATAACGAAGCGTCTCTCGCTGTTGAGGAAAGGTATATATGTAGCTGACTGGTTAAGGAAAGGAGATTGATAGAGGTAAAACGGTAACGCGTTTCACAAAACGACGGATTTTTCTACCTCAGCCCTCTGTGAATCGAGATATACATATATTAACGACGTTAACGGAAATGCATAACAAACGTTGAATCGTGAATGCATTGTATCCGTCAATACTAATTTTCGTTAAACACGCACACTCTTTGCGTTCTCTTCGTGTTTTCAAATATTTAATATGTATTCTACAGAATTTATTATATAGTTATATAAAACGTTGTACAGTTTTTATGCCTAGATTGTTTCGTAGCGTAATATGAGAGAAAGAGATTTTTCCATATACCGCATCGAGCGTATCAATTTATCTAGTATTTTTCGTTTCTCTCTCGCATCCGAAAATTAAATATATTTTTTGCTGATTTTATATATATACAATATATAAAACTATGGTGCGTGTATGTATGTGCGCGCGCGCGCGCGTGTGTAAAACAACGTCAAACGGGAATATATGAAATTATCACACAATGAGATTTTTTTCCGGTATTTCCCACTATTTTATTTAAACATTGAATATATTTCTACAAATTTTATTATGTCATATTGAACTACATTATTTCGCAGTGCTGCTGGATAATTAATATCGCGACTGAATGGACTTTTCGCTTCCTCGCATGCTTGTCTTTATTTACTTTATAATATTTAATATGTGCTACACACAGATTTTATTGCGTCGTACAAGAAAGAAACCATTCTCGACATATACCGCTAAGCGGAAAAATTTAATAATATAATTTCGTTATATTTGAGTTATATTAGAACAATTTCTTTATTTACCAACTTGAAGACGACTCATATATTACGTTATGCGTTTATATATCTCACTCGAAAGGTATTGTCGCTGCGATTACAAGAGATATATAAGCTCGTCTATACGGTGATCTCGAAGACATCTTCTCAAGGAATCTTTTGAGACGTTTCGTAATATCCGGATTGCCAGTGAAATGGACGGTTAAGAGCATCAAAACGGCTTGCTTTTCTGGAGAGTGCACTCGGCAGTATGAATCGTATCGGGAAGAGCTGGCGAGGGTGGGAATGAAAGAAAAGTGTCAGGATAGAGAAGGACAGGAAATGTCAGACGGGTTTAAGAGATGAAGAGAACGTGGAAGGAGCGCGAGGGGAGGGGTCAGGCTCTTCGCTAATTAAGCGATCGCATTGATTCGTAACAGAATCCAAGCATCGTATTTGCATACCTCCCGTCGTTATTTTGCTCGTTGTTTCGTGTTCGAGCGGCAGCCGGTTTGTGATTTCACAGGCGGGCCGAATTTGGTCGCTTGAACGATCGCTCGGATTCGTCTCCTTGTAAAAAGAAACACGGACATATCGTCCGTGTAGAGAAACGAATCACATGGCGTTGAGAAATCACCTTTCCGAGCGCTCGTTTAATATGGTTACGCGTAGTGCGCGGTGGCTTGCAAACTGATCATACAAATTAATCAAGTTATTACTTGAACGTTATGCCGAGGAGTAATATCGGCTTTAGGGAAGGGAGCGAGCTAAAGGATCATATGATCATATGATGTAGTTCAAGTCCAAGTTAAAAATATATTTAAAAATGCGTTCGTGGGGGGAGCGACGATGTCCACTTACGCAACAGTGATATTAATTAATAATCACAAATCGCATGATGAAGACTGTTGTAGATGTATACTTATATATATATATATGATTTGATTGTATGTTTCTTCGATGTTTGAGTGGGAATGTATGTTGTAATATTTGCTGAATTGTTATGAACATAATGAAACGATGCTATTTTTAAATTATGTATTAACAAACAAAGAATTATCATTTTCCGAGAATATCATTATTACATAATTGAATTTTTTATCAATGTTATACAGTGTATCAGTTGCAACGAAATATATTTAATAATTTAAACTACTGGCCTTTAAAATTGTAACACTATATGTATAGTATTGCAATTTTAATGGGCAGCATATAGATTTAACATAGAATATATAAAAAAAATTTAATCATTTTTTTTTTCCCCTGAACGTTTTCATGATGCTTGTTATATCTAAAAGATTAATTAACGCATTGATTTTATAATCCGGATACCTTTTCTTGCCGTATAAATTGTTCTACTCGCTTAACTTACTCGGAGATACATATGCACTTTGAAACTATCGATGCAGATTTAATAGAAGCGCTTAAAGCTTGGTAGGGTCTTCCAATTAAAGAGGGCTCGCGATAGTCACGATAAAGATCGAATTGATCTCTGTGTCCGCGGTTGGCTCAAGTTAAAGTTCGCTCGAATGCTGTTCCGGAAATAGCGTCACCGAATCAAGGAAGTTTTGACTCGTTCCCCTGGGATACAGAACTATCAGTTTTACTCTGCATCTAGGTGCGAACTTTGGTCGTCACATCGTCGTTTTTGCTCCTTCTCCTCGTATCAATGCGCGTCGAATGGAGATTTATTTTCATAAGAAATTTAGCGATTCGCTAAAACTCTACGCGATCGATCCCATTTAAATTTTGTTTGGGAAATTTTTTGAAGCGGCACGTATTGAATTATAACTGTCAAACCATTGATCGCAACACAATTGCTAGTTAATCACGTTACCAATTAATATAGATGCAAGAAAAATAAGACTAATAACGTTTCGCAGATTTCTTTCTCCTTCTTTCTCTCTCGTTCATTCTGCAAATGCAGTCTCATTCTTTTCGTCGTGGTTAACTTTTTACCGCTGCTTATTTCCTTCCTGCCGATTTGCGGCGTTTCGCATTCACGCATCCCGATTCATTTCTTTTTTTTTTCGCTCAAGGAACAGCGGGGCTCTTTCTCCTCCGCCCTATTTATTCTTTTTGTTTCCCTTTCTCCCTCTCTTTCTCCTTCCGCCTTTCCTCATATATTGAGACATAAAATCGATAAGTTTTTACACTGGTTGTTTAACCGGCTCCTTGAGCCGTGGAAGGGACCGCAGAAGCACGTATTTATGTATCCGTGAGTAGACGGTACCCGGGAGCTCTCCTCTCGACGCACGTCAGAAACCGACGTTCGGAAGGAACAACGATCGCGGCGAGAGCGGTTTCAGGAACTGGTTTTTGGCGCAACGAGTGTTATTATCTATGTCCATGTGCACGATTTACGATTCGAAAACCCGTCTCGCTGTTATTGACGAGAAAATACAAGCGAAAATACAAGCGCCGTGGAAGAACGTTTGCTTCGAGATCTTGTTTTCGATCGTTTTCACGTGCATGCTTGATATATTCTCTCTTTCTTTCAACATTGATATAATATGTGAACATATATATGACTAATATAATTTGCGATAAAATAGACATAATTATTCTAATTATATTTCCTTGCATATACATTTAGTATTACCTTACATATTCATTTTTGAAGAGGACGTTTTGCTCTTTTTCACACTTTGTTCAATATTTTTGCAATGTTAAATTTTTATACAAGTATTATCGGATATTGGGCGAAAAGTCAAAGACAGAAGTATAATTCAACTGCGAAAGAATACTTTACTTTTGTTACAAACATACAAGAGTCCTCGATGAATTTTATTCAGAGACTATTCGCTCTCGTTAAGGACTGAAAATCAGAATTTTTTTTCTTTTCAACAGAGTGTCATTATTATTTCTTTCGTCGATAATGCCAAAGAACACTCGTTAATAATTTTATCTTTCATGTTTATTCTCTTTTCCGTGTTTTTTTTTACCCTTGTTATCTAATTTCTCACATTTACAAGATCGGTACGAGGAGATACTGATCGATTATCTCTTCGCCTTACTTAATCTCTTATTATCGAGATAGAGCACGAAAAAAATCGAAAGATGAGAAAAAACAAAGTGTTAAGGTAATAGTTTAACTTTATATTTCCGTGTTTTAATTCTAGCCTCTGCGCCTTTACTCTACATTCTACAATAAGCGCAAACAGGAATATTAAAAAGAAAAGACAAGCGGGAATGAACGATCACAGGAACAGAACGGGACAGAGAAAAGAACGTGGATGGAGAAATAATAAAAGAAAAGAAAGCGCTGGGGTTGGGGGGGGGGAAGAGAGAGAAAGGGGGATCGGGTTTCATGCCAAGCGGCGGTAAATTTCGCGCGGTCGCGACGTAGAAGCGGCCGATTTCTTCTACATCTCGCCCTTAATCTGCACATCTGACAATCTAAATTGGCTTGAGCAAAGCTAATCTCGACGGCGTTATCAATTAGTCGCGTCGCAGATAATGCGCCAGGCTCTCGACGGGCGTTTTTTTATCGTATTTTTAAAAAATCGGTCTTTATTACGAATGGCTTTGAGGTACTAAACAAGTTTTTATTTTCGTTTACTTTGACTGTAAAAATACTTTATCTGATATTTAATTGAACTAAAAAATTCTTTCTGCATTTCAAACGCGTCGCTGAAGATTAAGAAATTTTTTTGAAATTTCATTTTCAAATTATATCATTACGCTAATCTTATTTGTGTCTTACATCGATGTACTTAGATGTACAGAAACGTGAGAAAATTATTTGAAATAATAATGCTTGCGTCCTTACATCAAACAAGCGTACTCTTAAATCATGTCCGTGATTTTCGCTTATTCATGCCGAGAGACTTGTAATAATCAAATTTGACCTGACTCACGTAGAGACGCACTGTAGGTTTTATCAAGATGTGATTCAACGTCGCGTATTCATGCGAGAATGATGGCAGCTCGGCAAGTCGTTACGTATACGAATGAATCCGGTAATGTACTCCGATCTCGATAGTGACTCGTGTACATCGCTAGGCTGGTTCGTTCCCCGACCGTATCTCTCGCGCAGCACCGGGGGCCCGCCGTGTATACGGGATAAGATACTACCGGTGGCTCCCCCGAAGCCGAAGAGCACGGCGGTTAACCTCGCTCGGTTACTCCAGCTACTCGCCGATCTTCGTCGTCGCAGTGCGAAGGAGCGCGAGCGCGAACGCAGTAAATATATCCTTATCTATTCGCCAAAAAGTTCAACTCCGAGCAGCTAATTAAAGGTATAACCTTCCCTTCCCCCCCCCCTCTCTCTCTCTCTTCTGACCGTCACGAAATTTTCGAGTTGCCGCGATATGGAGAGAGGAAATAGAGAAGAGGAGTGCGAAAACGCGCGCAGAGTTAGAGTCGACTCGGTCTTGGAATTTATTATGAGGGCAATGGAATGCTGCGTTAACACCCGGCGGCAACGTGCGACGTCGTCGCCATTCTTTCTGGGAGCGGAAATTCGTCCCCCGCGCGGTCGAACTTTTTAAATTCCCAAACAACGTCTCTCTCTCTCTCTCTCTCCTAGTATAATTGCGTCGCGCAGCTGGTACCGTTTTCTCCGGGGATGACGCAATAACGCCGAATGCCTTATATTAATTTCGACATTCGTAACGTCATTTGGCATATAATAAGTTACATCCAGTTATTGATAATGGCTATATTAATCGCTGGATCGCAAAAAGTATTTAATCGAATTGAATGCGAAATTAATGAATATAAGACGACGAGAGTCTTTATTCACGTAAAATTAATCGTGTCGCTTGCGTGTTTACAAGATAATGTTTACTTACAATCACGTTACAACTCTGTAAGATTTTTTTATACGATGATTAAGTATTCGACTTTTGTATGATTGTTTCTGTCACTTAAATGTGCGATGGTATTAATATAGATATATTTTTACGCAGTTTTTCTTTAGATATATACATCAAGGATAAAAGACAAAAATTTATGATACTATCTTGACGAAATAAGAAATGTACAAGAGATATATATGTAATAGTATGTACTTGTGTTTAGAAACTAGGAGATGTAACTTATTTGATCAAATATGTGCATATAGAGTCGGTGGTTTCCTCGAGTCGCGTGTTCTTCTTGAAAACTAATTGCTTTAGGAGCGCGCAATGCGAATCGAAAAATTAATTAGGGATCACACATGGGATCTGACCTATTATGCATCCGCCGCGTTTCTCTCTTCTCTCTTCTCTGACGGATATTTGCGTTCGCTTTTACGCACGAGTTATTCATACACGCAAAATTCCAAACTGAAATAGCCTTTGAATTATAAGTAGTTGACATAGAATGGAAATTCTTATTAAATTCATTTCTACGGCGAAAAATACTGATACGTTCTAAAGAACTTTAATTTTAAATTTACAATTAATCGATCAAATATTCAACGTTGGAAATTAATACTTTACAAGAAGCGATATTCAATTGAAAAATATATTTAAGAATGTGGATTTTAATTTGATCAAAGAATCTACAAATGAAATGACAGAAAGGAGGAGTTATAGTTTCGAGAGTCCTATATATATCTTTCTCTCTTTAGAATTGCAAGTGGCACGAGCTGAGTTGAGTGATCTACGAGCACTCGACACGCTTCGGGGCAACAAATGCGCTTCTCTACGATTTCACGGCAGGCGGTACGTCGTTCTGGTGACAGCTTGCCTTTTCGTTTCCTCTTTACATGATCGCGGAACATTTATGAACGTTATCACGCCTAGTTTCCGACATAGTCGCGATCGAATTCGCGTATCATTATTTCATTAATGATTTCGATTTACGATTTTTATTCTCTTCGTATTTTAACGGCGTGCAACTTCTGAATTTTGTTTTCAATGATATTTTAGTGATAAGTCAAAAGTTCTTGGACAGACATTATTAATTTTATTGTTATTTATAGATTATTTGTGCGCGTACTTTATTTAAGATTGCATTTTCTCGTACAAACAATTTTTTTTCTTTGATTAATAGCAGAGTTAATAACACTGTGTGTAAAAATTTATGACTCGCGCGGAAGTATTTCCATTTTCCATATGCAAAATATCAATCTTTGTAACAGTGTAAAACGATATGGTATGTCATGATATACGCAGGCATTATATATTACATATTATGCATAAAATATTTCTGTTAATGCATCGAAATTTATTCGTGGAAGAGAAAGCGTCATAAAAAGATTTATGGGTACATAGATAGTGAGATATTTCGTAATGTTTTTTGCGTGACTGACAATCAAAAGTCTTCGAGGTCAATGACATATCCGTGCCGTTGAACCGTCAGCAATTTGAACGAATGCCACTGACCCCCGACGAATTCCGCTTTAATTGGCGAGATTCCGGCAATACCGGTATATGGTTTGAAATCTTTATGTCAAAATGCTTAATTGTGCGACTCGGCTTGCAACGTGGTTCGTGCACCACCAACTGTATTTTCCCTCTGGCGGATATATCTTTAGTACTATTCAGTTCTGCAGCAAAGGGAGCAGAAAGGGCGTTGGTTCTGGATCTGTAATCGCGTTGACAAATGGCACCCCCGAAGCGATAAATTGTTCTCTAGTTTGTAGTGCTCGTAGCGTCGATTACACTATCGCAGTAATTATAGCGTAGCATATATATATATATATATATGTTAGAAAGATCCCATTAAAAAGTACGAGAATAAGAGATTAGATATAAATTGATTAGATATAAATAGTTATTAGTTTAAAAACTTGCTATTTATTTTACGTTGATATAAAGAGGGAATGAAAATTCTATATAATATATTGTGTGTGTGTGATATAAATTATAAAACATATTTTTAAAGATGTATAAAAATAAACATTACACGCAATATTGTATAGCAGAGAAAGAAAAATAGTTGCAGATGCATATCCGATCGGTTTTCAAATCGTTATACAATATCTGACGCTGTCCCGATAAGTATTTTCACTGAAGCGTATCGGCAACTCGCATAATAAGAATGTTATCAGTATTTTGTAGTCTAGGGTAGAACTTGAAAAATATTTCGGTGTTGATATTGCGAGATCTCGTGCACGGCGAAACTTAACACAGCGGAACCCCTTCGTCAGGGTGTAGCGTGATGTAATGTCGTAAGGTTAAACACTGCTGAAGCCGACTATAACTGATGAATGCTCCTTCCGCTCTCGTGGCTCGCTCGCTTATCATTACACGTAATTCAGGAATATATCGTCAGAATCTGAAAATTTTTTGAGATAAGACGATTAAGGCCGTTCGCGGCAGGCACGCGGTTCATTAACTTCATATCACTGTGCGACACTGTGCACGTGTTTTTTTTTATATATATAAAAAAAAATATTGTGTATTCTCGATAAAGCACGAAATAAGTTTACACGATTCGTTGTTTTTGCCGGTTGATAACGTAATTTGTTATAAGTCGTTTAGCAAGATGATCGATGAAGGAGAATATCAATTCTGATTATTGTTCAAACTTAATGCGGCAATAAATATTGTCGCGATACACGCATGTATTTTTACGGAAAAATGTTTAACGAGATGAACGGAAGGGGACGGGGGCAAACATCATAATTTTGATTATTATCTAAGTCCAAGCGTAAAACACGGCAATAAATAATTGTCGCGATATACACGCACATATTTTTACGGCAATGCGTCCAAAATAGAAGTTAGCTTTCTACCGCTTCTGCCCCATTCGCGGGCAATCCGTGTGATATTCGCGATGTAATTACTTTCTGCAAACGCGATACCTCGAATGCCGCCGCCCAATCTGCGTTTCGGCCGACAACGTGGCCGTCGACGCTCGGCGAAAACCCATTCGGAAAATTTATAATATAATAACGTTATTTCGCGCAACTCGCGCAACACCCAGAGAACGCGGTCGACCATTTGTTGTCGGTCGAGGGGATCACCGACGGCGCTATTGACGGACATTATTTTCTCCATCCGATCAGCCGATTTAATTCGCTTATTTTCAGCTTTGAGACGAAAGCTCTCTCGCTAATTCGTTAAAACATTTACGAAGCGCTCGATCGGCGCGTATCTACAATAAGCTGTCATTCTCGATTCACTTAATCACATTCATCGTACTAGCGCGATCTTTTAATAGCATCTTCACGTACACGCGATATGCAAATGACTGTTCCGTGTCTTTAGCGCCACTCATATACACGCGCATATTCTTTTCGCTCGTTTTGCCACCGTGTGCTCACCTCTGCGTGCGTTGCGTGCATTATTGCTTTACGTGTGTGTATAGAGGCTGCATGTAATATTATTCTTCTCTAGTCTGTATGACGGCGGTTTACTCTCATTGCGCACTTGAAGCACGCCGCTGCAAGCACGCGTTCATGATATGCCCGCACTGCACAATACTCGACAAACACTTGAATTATACCAGCTGGAAGAAGAGAAAAAAAGGAGGAAAAGAAATTTATCCAGAGAGGGAAACGGATGACTAATGCCGATTTAAAGCGAATCGCGCGCGTTTGGGGAAAAAAAGAAAAAAGATTAGTGCCAAAATTTTAATTTCTCTTTACTCGTAAACTACAAGATCTCTCCATCTATTCCTACTTACTTATTATTAGTATCTATCGTCGAAAGAAAATTGGTCAGGGACATTCCGTAGAGACCCGCGATATCGTTAGCCGGCTATTATCCTCGCGTGTGCACTTCTCCCCGACGTTTAAGCTTGGCTAACGGCCATTGTGCTTCACGCGAAATGCGCTTAAATTCATTTACGTTCTCGAGGTAACCTCTCGGTGTATCACTGACCTCATAAGCGTCAATTTAGCGGGCAACCTTTCGCCGCGTCACTGCCTCCCTCCCTCGAGTCCAACAGTACCCGAGCGAAATTTACTTCCTGCATCTTGTTCGCTGATTTAATTACTCACCATCCACTGGTCGTTTAATCATCCGCGATGTAGCCGGTTGGCTCGAACGTGTCGAACACATCCTGCGTTGGAAGTCCTACGTCGGCCTCTCTCAGAACGGAGAGCTATTAATCTCCGTACCTCGCCGACGAGCTCGAGGAAGCCTCGCGTCGCTTCCGAGAAGTATCATTTATACTCGATCTCATGAAGGAATTCGAGGCCGCCTCGGCGATCGCGAACGTTATCACGGAAGGTGTTGGGTGGTTGCTGTTGCAGCAACCACGGCAGGTGCTGCGGATGCTTTGCTGCGACGTCTTCGAGCGACGCGAGCGTGCCACTGTCCGCTTCATTAAACACGGCATGTTTTCGTTTCTATCGATGAGTTCCTTGAATCGGTTATTTACATGGCGGTTTATCGAACGGCAAAAGTACGGCGAATATACGCGTACAATCTTATTTTCGCGATATGCTGACGGTAAAATAAGTTCTGTAACCGAAATGTTGCCAAATATGTAACTACCATTGATATTCGTTAGGCGAATAAACGAATTTTCGACGGACGCAACGAACGAGAAAAATATATTGTATATCGATAGACAGAGGGAGTTTTTCGCGAATAATTTGATTTACTTCCTACGCGAGAGTTCGACAATGGCCTGCAATAATATTTATACGAAAAATATTTTTTCCCAAGTTACGCGAGATCATCTGGCAAAAAATGTTCATTTAGTTTATATAATGTTAAAGCAAATACTGTCAGATAGATAGCACTTGTTTGTTCGAAATATAGCGCGTTCAGTGTAAAATAGAAAAAAAAAAACAAAAAAAAACGATACTACGTTGGTCTTCTCGTCTCCCGCATTTTGACGTTTTGAAATAAAACATTTTGCGATCGTTTTACAAAAACGATGTGTGTCAAGATAAAGTGCAATTACTCTTTCGCAGTGATGGAATCGTCGATTAACATCCTCGGCTTTCATTTAGCCGAGGCGGGATAATCTCGAGTGATTCGAGTCGCAGAAACGGCGTCGTCATTGGCAACTTAATTCTATTAACGTCACGCTAAGCGGAATATAGTGGAGTCTGTGAAAAACACGTGCTCGGTTTACTTTCTCTATATGCGCGCACGATATGCGGCCAGGGAAAGATACAAAACTGTAAAAGAGGAAACGAGACGAGACCGGGAACGGGGGCATCGCGCGGTAAGAAACGCGGAAAGAAAGCGTGTACAGGATCGCGAGCGACTGTGGTCAGCGAACGGGGTAGAACCGACGACTATTAGTCACCTACCCTCCTCCCCTTCGGCCTCTCTCGCTTCCGGTTTCCGCTGCGATCGCTACGTAACTCACCCCCTTTCCCCCTCGCCCTTCCTACTTTTCCGCCGGGTCTCTCCGACCATCGTTCCCTCTCGCTCCTCTTACGAGAGAGTCGATATAGCAGCCCGCCCTTATCTCGTCGCGCTGCCGATCGCTCTTGCGCGAGGGATGGTTCGATTACTCTTGCACGACGCTTACTATCTTATTCTCGAGCCGTTTCTCTTTTTACCGCCTCTCGTCATTTCTTACAGAAACGGCCCATCGATTTCACGATTACGTTCTCTTTTTGCACGGCGTACTATCGTCGCCGCGTATATCTTCTCTAATGCCAAGTGATAATACGATTGGCCAAGTGTGCGAGAGATATCGCATACGCTATCGTTGCTAAATTATTAGTAATACCTGTATGCATACACGTGTAATGCCGCGATAAAGTATGAGGTATTGCGCTGACATAATTCGCCGACATTACGTTTGCTGTGACATTAATATGGCTTTCGCGTGAAATAGAATGGCAATAATTGATTTAGAAGCAAGAACAAGTCTGTATTGAGATTAACGGAAAAGAAATTGATTATCGTATAAA
This sequence comes from Polyergus mexicanus, assembly GCF_030449975.1. Lineage (NCBI taxonomy): Eukaryota > Metazoa > Arthropoda > Insecta > Hymenoptera > Formicidae > Polyergus > Polyergus mexicanus. The sequence goes on from NW_027223325.1 coordinate 10,236,190, forward strand.
AGGTGCATTAAATTTGATTTTAAATTGGAACAGTTATAATTAAAGTAGAGGACTCTACCAATGATATATTATAATAAAAGATGAGTATAACGACTATGTTAATAGCGATAATTGAATTCATTTTGAGATTATAATGAAACCGGATACATGTCACCGTAAAGACTCTTCGAAACTTCATCCTGCTACTTAGCTATTCTTTCTCGAGCCGAGGAGATGGCTGCGACGCGACGCGAGGAAACGCAATTGCGGCAATTCCTTCAACGTGCTCTGGCATTATACGTCATTATACATAGGGTAATCCCGAGCGGTACAGCTGTTTAATTTTTCGCTGCTCATCGTCAGCGTAAAATCCACCGACGAAAGATTCGCGAAAGAACGAAAGGCACCGCCGACATACAATATTTGCGCAGTAGCATAACTCTCGTTGCCGGTTGATGTTTTTGAAAGAATATTCGTCTACGACTGAAATGGACAGAGGAGAAAAGTGCGAAAGCTTTAACCGTAGTATTCTTAATGCGAGATAAAACTTTGCTTCTGCGAGGAAGAGCTCTTTACGCATTTTCAAGCTTCCCGTTTCGACTGTTATTCTTTCTTGTCGGGAAAAAGTTGAAACACCTTCCGAAAAGAAAAGTGAAGGTTACGATGGGTGATTTTTCGTAGATTCTTTGTAAGAATACCAAGTTGCAATGTCGTTAGAACCTACGGACATTTAGGGTGTAGTAATGGAAAAAGATGGTTACCTTTTCTCTAAATATATCTATGATAGATTTATTATTCTTTTACGGTGAGATATTTTTAAGAATTAAAAATTTAATTTTCATATTATTGATTTATTATTATAATATTGTTGTATTACGTAACGAAATTTATTTAACTTCTTTGTTTTTATTTTATAATTATAATGTCTCAGTTGATGTCAAAATTATCGTAGAGAAATTTCGATTTATTTTGCAGGATTAATTTTCTTTTCGCGTTTAGACGTCAGAACATTTTCATTTCGATTCATTTACTCTCGCTGTTTTTCAATAATTATTCAAAATATCTGAAATACATTAATTCAAACAAAGAAGAACGCCGGGGTTAATTTGAGCCACAATGACGATAAAGGTACAAAATACTTTTTGTATTGTTGTTTTATTAATTTACACGCAAACGATCGTGTGACAGTTTCCAAGCAGACGTGGACGTTCCTTTCGTTTGTACTTTAGAATAATTTAGCGTTGGAATTTTGCGCAAAGTAGTACGTTGAATGCACTTTACTGCGTGTCTCGAGCAAATCGCACATAGTCGATAACCGATGCAATTTATTATTTTCGTTATTATGTGAACGTATTCATCTTTGAAAGCAACGAAAATAGATTTAATTAATATAAATGCTGTTTTATCGATTAGAAAATTTATAAAACAAATTGATATATATTCACTTATCGTGTATAAATAGAAATTTTACTAAAGTGAAACTATAAAACAAAATTTTAAATTTTAATAAGTATTCGAAATAATTTTTATTATCAGCGAAAAATATTGCCGGCGTTTTTCGTATTCACAGTAACGGATATTCCGCTGACTTTCAACGTTTCGTATATCGGCACGTACATATATCTACTCGTTCCAACAGCTTCCCCATCCTCGTTCTACGACTCGCGCGCTTTCCTTAAAGCCCGGTGCAGAAAAGAAGGACGAAATGTTCTATTTGTCTGAAATACTATCTACGCCGTCGACGGCTTAGAATACACGTAGGTGCAGATGCAAGCAAACAACACGTGCGCGCTGGCTTTCCTCCACGCTCATATCTATCTACCGCTCTTTAGACTTGCGTTCGACCGAAACTATGTCGGCGTCCGCGACTTTGTCATGCGGAATTTTCTTTGTGACTATGTATGTGTGTTTTTTAAATTATGTTATTTTGCGGACAACGTCATTACGGTATTATAAGGGACGTAACGTTTCCAAGAGTAAAATTTACGAGTTTTTTCAAAACCGCCGACATTTTTAATCCTTTAGTGAATACGCGATGTAATTTGGTTATACCGAATTAAATAAAGAATTACTATAATATTTACTAGAATATCATAATGATAAAGATTTTGTTTCTAGTATTTATTATGAGAATGTAATACATTGGGGAGAGAGAGAGAGAGAGATACAATGTACCTAGTACAGTAATTTACAACTCTATTATAACAAATGTCTAAACTAGTACATTTGCTATCTTATTGATTTAGCCAGCGCTTGTAATCGCTTGGCAAGATGATACAATTTCTGTCCAAGTTGCATTATGTCAGCTATAATCGCTGACTTGTCTATCGTCAAATGGCGATGGCGCGGTTAATGGGATAAGAGGATGGCTTTACATCTATTTTCCTCCAAGTTAACACTACCTATTATGACCGTAATTGCGATTCGAAGACTGGAAATGTCAATACGCTCGATACGCTTCCCGCTCGACGGTGCATCTCTCGCAATGAATTAGCGCGGCACCGCCAATACCGCGTCTCGTACAAAGGCTATTTCGCTCTCGACTTTGCTCGCTCTCTTTTCTTCTTGATTCGTCGTTCAACCTGGCGTATCTCGCGGAGCGCATCTGCGTACATGCCGCGGTACTTCAGGGTTCTTCAGGTTACGAGAGCGTAGCAATTGCACGGTATGACGAGTTCGCGAAGGCCCTCTCGTTAGGACAGCCAGCAATGTCTAGTTTACGTAGCGAGATATGAAAAGCGAGACTAGCAAAATCAAGAAACTAGCTGGGTAAGCAAAGGAGCGTGATTTATCCTTTTCCGCGCTTGTCTCTGTCTCTCCCCCCCCCCCTTCTCTGTCTCTCTCTTTCTCTTCTTTTTCGTTGTAAATCAGTTTCTTGGTTTCTGATTTGTATGATACTTTAATCTAATAATTAGCAGATTCATTAAAAACTATGATTAGCAATAATTAGGGAATTTGAAAAGAAGCGATAATTTTTGTCATTTTCGAAATTCTGCATTTGATGAAATACGTTTGTATACACGCACGATTACACATACGATTGCTTCGCAAGCCATTAATTCTTACGATTAGCCACGCAGTGAAATTAATCTCGGAAAAATTTGTTGCTGACCTATCTTGAAATGACCTGTAATTAGTGAGAATAATAGCTACTGAACTCCGGATCTACGTAGCGATATGTTATTGAAGTACCTGAACTGGATGCTACGCCATTTAACTAACGGAACGACGCAAAAATGTTCAGAATTGGACCTTAATGTCTGACGATGCCTCGACTACTTTGTCGCAGGGTGAGCCTTCTCTCTCTCTCTCTCTCTCTCTCTCTCTCTCTCTCTCTCTCTCTCTCTCTCCCTTTTCTGGCAGTACGGAGCGAAACTAATGCCGCCATTTCCACTTTGTCCACTCGAGTTTTTACGCGTCTATTCTTTTCGTACGTCCGTCCCGCTCCTCTTTGAGCGAATCTAGCGGAAGGGACCGCATTTATCGTTCACCGGCGCACATAACCATCGCGAAACTATACGGATCGAGATACGAGCGAGATGAATATACGACGTGCATTAGCGTAAAACGCTGACCACGTCGTCGTCGTCAGTTCTTGAGTAAGAGTTCCGCGCTCCGTTGAACCTATAAAGAGGAATATGTAGCCCTCGAGGTACGACTCGTCGTTCCTCGACGACGACGACGACGACGACGACGACGATGTAATGACAGTTGTCGCTCGATGGGTCAGAATAAAGATATTTCTTGCAGAATTCAGTCCGTACGAGACGAAGAAGGTTAAAGGGAAACGCTTAGTTCCATTAATCATATTATCCGCGCGACGAGAGATTTTTGTCATTCCACGTTCGGCTTTCTCTGCTCGATGTTTTGGAATCGCAAAGTATAATTCGACTTCTCGCAGCCAACGATTGTACGCGAAAATTACGCTTTGTCAATTGCAACGGAGATTCTATTGTTTATAAATATGTTACGTCAGTTTTTTTTTTCCATTAATTAGATAAATGCAAACGCGATTCTATGTATTTCTTACACGAGCGAACATTGTTTCTCGAGATTTGTTTATTAATCTTCTGAGATTTCACACACAGAGATGTTTATTGTAATCTCAAACAATTGTGCGCATAAAGGCCTCTTTAAATGATATACCTCTCTCTACCAGATTAGAATCTACGTTCTGTACATCTAAAATGACCGCGATGTAGAATGTGCCCTGATGCGTTTGGTCGGACAAAGTGCATTCGTATTCGTACGGAGGGTCGGGTATACCAAGGGAGAGTATACGTAAGTTAGAGAGTTTGCGAAGGGCAGAGTCAGTAGCGGACCGTGGCACAGAAGTGAAGACAGAACTCGGTTTGATATATGACTACGAGTTCTCCTTCGGGCGAGGAAGCGGGAACACAATCCAGGCGCAATTCTCTTCTTCTCTGGACACTCCCTCTCCCTCTCGTACTTCGCTCGCGTTCCCGTTTGCCTCCCTCTTGGCTCAGCGACCACTTCCTCTCTGGTCGCTACTTACTCGGCGATCTCGAGGAACCTTGGATGCGAGTTAAGACGTATGAACACATTTGTACGGCATCCATCACGCGCGCGGATGAAACATGGCGTGGACGTTACGGAGGTGCGATGAAAATGCGATGACAGAACGGAGGTAGTAGTATATCGCGTAAAGTCGTCCGCGGACTTATGTCTCGTGTCAAACTCGATGTGAACGCCGGGGGAGAGAGCGATGTTCTCGGGACGATATTCGAGTACTTTGATAGTTTGTCAGGATGCGATTTCTCGCGAAAATGTCGTCGCGATAGTACGTCCTCTAAACTTCCACAACGTATTGCAATCGCGGTTGTCGCGCGCGTATGAAAATGACAATAATAATAAATATCTATATAATTACGCAATTAATATACAGCGCGATGAACGAATTCATAATGAACAAATGTTTTAATTAAAACACGAGCGGTAAACAAGTTTTAAATAATTATTATCCGCTGTTTGCGTCGGTCGTAAAACCATTCGTAGAATTTATCGGCCTAATGGTTTGCAACAAAATAAACTTCAATTAAATTTCTTACGCGCGGAGCACATTGTCCGCAATTACACGCAATTATACACGTCATTTTCTACCGTCTCGATGGATACGCGCATTAAGCTTACACGCGTCGTAACGCTGGCACTTTGTTTCGTCTCGGCGGGTACTTAAGCTGCAGTGGTAGCGCGCGAACAAGCGTTAAGAAATCACATCGAGGCATGCGGCTGCAACGACAAGTTACACGAGAGAGAGAAGTCGGCCGCGAGGAACTAAACTCCCCGAAACTAAACTAATTTACTGCAACTTTTATTAATATGCAACTTCGTCGGGGGTTTCACAGAGGGTTAAACAAACGCGGAGATAACGTTCGCTCGCTCCGTAGCAACGAAGCGGGAGTCACCGGGGCAACCCGGAGTTGCGTACAGCGGTTTATCCATTAGACCAGTTTATCCGGACCAACGAAATACTGCCGTTCGAGCGGACGCAGTTGTGGTCGTTGCACGATTTTCCGTTACACGGAGGCGTTTCCCTCGCCGAACGAGCCCCACGTGTCTCGATAACAGTCGCGACTCACTTGTCAATATTAACTTACCGCAACATCGACTATATATCGATACGCGATCGTTTCATCGATACGCACACCGACGCCCAAGCGATTCGATATTCTCCTTTTGATCTTGCAATTCGAGCCTGAACGAGATCGAGTGCCGGTGTCGCTCGACGCGTTCAAGATTAAGCGCGATCGACGTTGGTACTTAAGGGAAGAGATGGACATCATCGATCTGCAGCAACGATCGCATCGACGTGATGCCTCCCAGCGTGATTCGTGATCGCGGCTATTAAAATCGATTTCAATATCGAAATGTCCGTTGATATGATACGACCGCGCTGCACTTGCGGAGATTTATGATTGCGCCGGATCTTTCAAGTGCGTAGTGTTAAATCGCGGTTTGCATTAAATCAATATCAATTATCGCTGATGGCCATAAATATATATACGCGAGAACGCAGCGGGAAAATTCACCTGAGATTCTTTCGAGGACCCCGGAGTTTCGAGCAATCGATTTTTATGTACGATTACGCTACTCATATTATTATTCTCGTTCATTTATAACTGTACGAGACTTGGATTTTTCAAACGGTTTCAGCACACAATACAGAATCGCGCTAACAGGCAAGAGCTATCGAGATGCGCGCGGATCGTGATCTTGCGGCCTGCTTACGTAATTAAATATAATTCGAATAATTAATAACGACACACGGATCTCGCGCTCGTCGCTCGAAGGTGATAAATTATCGCTTCGCGGCATCATAGGGTGCCACCGATGAAATATCGGTTGCTCGAAGTACCTGGCGGTCGCGGTATATTTTCTGCCGCTAAGTTTTTTCCATCTCGCACGCCGAAGCGATATCGACAGTAATTAGTCTTCATTGTGCGCTATTGGATTCGATTCGTTCGTGTCCCTGCGGCGGGAAAAAGTTGGACACAGAGAAGATCCAGGTAAACACATCTCGATGCGTCTCTCTTCTCTCGCTATCGGCTTCGCTTCCCCGGCTGTCTTTTCTCGGCTCCCTCTTTGTCCCTCGACCCCTCCCGCCCACGTTCTTCTCTCTGTGGGTGTAAATCTGTCTCCCAGATTAAGTCCGAACACTGAGTTGTATAAATTGAAGCCGATCTCTCTGCGCCGGGGCCCCGGAGTAGCTACTCGGGCCACTTTATTTTCGTTTATTTGTTGTCGGCAAACATGCCTGGTCTTCTTCGCAGCAGCCAAGCAACCAGCAGCGACGGCGATATCCTGCTACACGGCAAGGAGGATTCCCTCCGCGTATGCGTGCGCGCTTTATACGAGTCTCTTTCGTGTGTACGCGAAGGGCTGCGCATAACCCGTGCGATCCTTTTTACATACGCGATAGCGTCCGTGCTTTTACATGTGATTGTCTATGGAGAGTTCTGTATGCGTAGCTTACATGTATATATATATATATATATAAAATGTTCAAGAATTATCAAACATTCTTTTAATCATAAATATCGATTATTTTATGGTCACGAATTCTTTTTAAAGAACAAAGAAGTTATGATAAATTTAAACTGCGGGACATAAATAAGTAAGAATATCTTAATTAAAGTCAAATGATTATTATTTTAGCAAAATCTTAATTTAAGGCTGAATTGATATTTTTTGTCGAAACGTCAAAAATATAATGATGTATCGACAAATCTTCACTAAAGACCAAAAATTGTCAAAAAGAACGATGCATTAAAATATGTTTCTCTCTCGGCGATTATGGAACACCTTGTATATATACAAATATGCGAAGGCACAATTCCACAACGTATATATCTGAGATGAGCGTATGTACGATGCGTTAGGTTTGATGGTGTCCTCGGATGCAGCACGTTTTCTCGATGCACGTGCATGGATCATGCGCGCAAGTAGGAAAAATGAGAAAGCTATGCTTATGTATACACATAGTTATGGAGATCCGTGTATATAAGGTGCTGTTTAATCCGACTCTAGCAGTATTATTTCCCGTCAGATATGGAGAAAACGCTAGCGTTTCTCGCTGGTGAGACGTGTAACGTGTATTAAATGTATTTATGCTCGCCAAGATTTTCGTGATTCATTGATTTTAGCGACTGCTACTGACGTTCATGTATCGACGCGAGAATGTCTACGTTATCGTATTATGCGGCTCTTTAATAGGACGTCCTTAAAGACCTGCAAGTTTTGCAAAACGCGGAGCGGATTGTTTTTACGATGGAATGATAAGATGCATTATGCATTATGCATTATGATGATACTTATTTCAGCATGGCTCTATATATACTATTTCCCTCCTCGCTTTAGAGAAGTGCTACTAAGAAATATAGCTGATGTGACGTACAAATCTTTCTCACGATAAATAATATTCGTTAAAGTTTTGCGTTAGCAGATTGTCTGTATAATATTAATTGACGAATGTGTGAGGAAAATAGGTGACTAGATTAGCTAATAATATCTCTTATTTTATTTGAAAATTAAAACAGGATTCGAGATTTTAAATTTATAGTTAAGATTTTACGAAAAAGTAGTCTTTTTTAAGAGTACACGTCGTCTCTCTATCTATCGATACGGACATGCAGAAGAACCATGTCCAACGGGAAATTAAAAATTATGGCGATTGATATACGCGTGGAAAATTTATGTCCAACGGAGCCGATAATAAAACACCGAGAGAATTCTCGGTCTCGTATGACCCGACAAAAATGTTCGTCCGGCGTGTGCGCTGGCGAACGCGGTTCTCCGTGATATATCGCTCGACTGGAAAAATGGGGTTTCGCCGGCGGGGGAATCAGGAGACCCCGAAATGCAGTTTACGCTTTGGTTGACGACGAATCGCCTTCTCCTGCGAGCACACGCGCACGCGTGTGTATACCGACATACGCGTACACGTATAACGGCGCGTTTGTCACCAGATGCACTTGGCTCGCGCGTGTCATCCTTGTTCGTTTCGCTGGTTTTTGAACGAATGTACGCATACACATAGAGTGCAAACGGCGAACAACTCGTTCTCGTACTTTCAATTCGTGATTATCGCGAATCGTAATGTTCTTACTAAAAGTAACAACGTAAACGGATAGTCATCGTTCCGAGTAACTATTTGTTTTTGCGACACACAACGACACGGTACTTGGAAGAATTTAGCATTATTTCAGAATTCTCTCACGGGTGAGAAAGAGTCACTCTTCCGCCTTTACAATACAGTTTATAATCGTAGGAGATAATAGAGGGGTCTCTCGCGTGTTGAAACTTCAACGCCGTATTTTACGCCATACGCCATTCGCATACTTTATAATAAAAAAAAAAAAATCGCTATTGCTGTGCGGCATCTTCGTGCATTCTCGTTCCGCGAAGATCTGTCGAAGCGACTCGGTTAGATTCTACACCGTGTGCCGCGTTTACAGTCTCCTTTATCCCGATATGTCGTTGTTCTTCCGGTCCGCTCTTGATTTTCTCGTTCCGTAAACGTTCTTCCCATAACCGTCTTCTATACGGGAAGATTTTCCGGATGAGTTCCCTCATCTCGGCTAGCTGATACACTTTACTTTTTCATCCGCACGAACAAGGGCTATACTACTAACGTTTTTTTGAGATGAGAAGATTATAATCACACCGTGAGTACGATGAAAAGATTTTCTCCCAAAAATTTCTTGCCGCTAATTTTGATTAATGTTTAATTATCTAAAATTTAATAAAAATTATAATCTAAAGCTTAATTAAATAAATCTAATTGTATACATTGAATTAAAAAACATTAATTTTGTGATTTATTTAATTTTTCATACGATTGTTTTAGAGAATACTCTTCAGATAGTTCTAAACTTATATCTGCTTATATCTGGTAGTCCGATATATTCCGATTGACTCAAAACTTTATTACGATTTTTTATTCTATCTAAGCCAGATCTTGGCTTGCGATCCAAATGTTGTAAAAATGAAAATGTATATTTCTCCGCAAAATTTATCTTAGTAGTAAAGATAAAAGTATTTATAGACATTGTTCTTATAAAAGTATATCTTGTAGGAGCCTCGGAAAGTTTATATCGCGGTCGTGCAGTCGGTGTATGGGAAAGCTAGTGGACTTTAAATTTAGTGCCAAAAACCGATGGCACACAGACGCGATAGATGTTAGATACGTTTCGGACAACAGACAATCAGACGATCAGCGCAAGCGGACTCGCTCGCTGTGCTTCTTTTTCGGAAAGGAAGTACTGGAGAAAATTCGAGTTGCAATATGCGACCCACGGTCATCGTCTGCTCTTGTAGAGCGTCCTCGTCCCGCCTGCAGGCTTCGTAATCTGGCAGATTTTATTTTCTCGACGACGACGACGACGATGACAGTGGACGACGTCGGCCTCTACGACAGTTCGCGAACTCATATCTCACAGAGAGTTTGTTCCTGCGGAAACTTCGATATCCCCGAATATAACTTGAACGAGAGAGAGAGAGAGAGGAGGAGAGAGGGAGAGAGGAGGAGAGAGGGAGAGAAAGCGAGGCGAAATTCGTGTCCTTTCGCAGGAGCTTCGATTCTCGGTGACACGAGTCATTTTCGATAGTGATCTGCATTCCCTTGACTCTCTTACTTTTACGTCGTCTTACTTTTCAAATTACTAGGTATATTCAGCCAAAAATATTTGCGCATATATATATTTAACAGAATTAAAATAAAACAATAAGCAATTATCGATTAAATAGATAGAATAATTTTATTTCATTAATTTTTATATCATCAATATTATTACGAAAGACAATAAATTGTATGCGTGACAAAATAACATGGATTAGATAATTAAATGGGAAAAGAAGATATTTTTTTGAAATACATCTATTTTCTCATCCGTTACTTATATATTATTTGATCGAGTATTAAACGATTTCTGTATCCTTTCGCTCGAGCTTTTTTCGATTTTTATCAACCGGAAATTTCAGTAGATTTCATTCAGGCGACGTGTTAGCCCTTTCGATCGTACGAGAAAAGTGCATTCTCGTAATTCGATCGCGCGCCCAAATGGCTTTGAGAGAAAGATACTTTGTAGAGCTGCGTCTCGGAGTCACGAAGCCGGCATTCCGGCAAAAGTAGTAGCGATGCTTATCGTCTTTGGAATTTCGTGAAATCGGAGCACAAAGTATGCGGCGCATAAATAAGGTCACGGTGCTAAAGCATTTTGAATTTATACTATCGAATTGTCTTATCGTAGAATGTACTGTAATGCAAGATATATATCCAAAAATAAGAGTCACTAAATAATAGACTTGCAAAATACATATTTGACAAATACTTTGTTGGCTGATTATGTGTGTCAGTTAAGACGTAATTTTGTTAATACGAAATAAGTCTTTGTTTGCCCTTATGATTTCGATCTGGTTTAATTGTAAGTCGTGCTACTGTACGAGTGACGGGTAGAAATAAAGTTTCGATCATGGGGCGTCGTGAAATTATTCATGAAAGCGCGAACAAATTTAAACGGACAAGAGACGCTCAGGCAAATCCTTTTATTACCGATATCTTATTTCATTTACATATTTATTATATCGTAACGGAGAATATAGAAGACACGGAAGAAGATCTTTACGAGAGCGGGCGCTCGAGTAAAAGTGAGCTTATTTACTGTTCTCTTTTCTCCTGAAGTTTCATAAAAGCGGAGGAAGTAGCTTCAGGATGTATCCGATAGATGCGACTGAAATATTGAAGCGCACTCGATCCCGTGTCGTTGATCCGCCTCCAAAGAAGCAATTTCGAAGAAATATGAAAGTATTGAAACTCATTTATGCGTGAGTCGCATCACAAACTTCGTTCGCGTAAGCATTGGCTGCTTAATGGCGCTCCGACTAATGCCACCAAGTGCAATATATTGCGCTTGAAATGTCCGTCGGATACATACTCTGCAGCTATTATACCTCTATATATATATATATAGCTAAGTAGCTTGAGAATGGCTGAACGCGATATAGTTGCTCGACATACAGTTGTTCCGAGAGAGAGAGAGAGCAGACGAGAGAGGCAAGTTGTCTGTTTCCAAGAAATGGCATAAAGCTTGCGCCAAAAGAACAATGAAGGAAAAATCTGTCATCTCTGCATCTCCCTTATTTCTTTATTTCACGGCGGAGTAAAGGAGGGTACACTCTCGACAAGATGTGAAGTTTATAGTGGAATAATGAAAATCTCTCCCAGTACTTTTCTCCCACCGAAGAAACTCCGACGATGCAAATATTATGGTAGCGCGTATTTCTCATATATTATATTGCATTCTGCATACACCGTGATTATGATTGACTTTATACGGTCTTTCATCACGTTTTATTCTATTCATAAAATGTATACTGTTTTATTGCGCTGTATATATTGCGCGTAGTACTATATTTTAACTCTTCATCGTGCTACATCGCGCGGGGAATAGCCGTTCTCGACGAATTATAGGGCTCGCAGGAATCGATCGTCTCGCAACATTAAAGTATTCAGCCAATTGTATATTCGAGCCCGTGTCCTGTGGTAACTAACCATGTGCCGCTATAGCCGCGCGAAAACAAGTACCCGCCGGACAATGGGCATTGTCTCCGGGATGGTCCGATAAATACATTGCGGACTGATTATGTTATAGGGTGTCTCGTCTTGGTGTTCGTCGTGGCTTGCGCGGCCGACAGACGTATTGCGAGTTAAGTAGAGACAACGCTCGTTGTCGAAACGCGTGTGGTGAACGAGGTGAAGAACGCAGACAAAAAGCGTCAGACTGAAAGAACAGGGGGGTAGCGGGGATGCAAATAAAGAGCGACAGTAAGCTCGTTTATTCTTTGATCGATCCGCTATTGTTATTCGAGCCATTCGATATATCCGTTCGTTCCATTCAATTGTAACCTCTATCAATTGCAAAGGTAGACCTCGGCCAATTGGTCGAAGCGTTTCGTCGCGTCTCCGAAAGGTCTTGACACTCGAGGAGAATTGGAAAGATCCGCGAAATTCTCTGCGCGGAAAAGAGAAAATCGCAAATCTATTACATTCGGTTCTATTACATCCTCTCTCTTCGCCGTTCGTTTACAAGCAGCGTTCCTTCTTAATTACACATTGGCGCATCATTCTTCCTTGTGCAAACGTTTGTGCCGCTGTATTTGCCCACATATTTATTTTATAACGAATAGTTTATCTAAATCTACGCGATGGCAAGAACAATGCAAATGAGATTGAAATTTTTTACGTAATTTTTTTTTCTTTTTTCCTATCTATCTCTATCTTTCTCGTCTATCCATTCGACCATCGCGAAACGATAGTAAAATACGCTTACCTCAAAAGACAGCGTGCATTACAATATGGAAAATTTTACGGCTGAACCTTACTTTTACGATTGAACTTTACTTTTATGTGAAAAATTTACTGTGCCGTAAGTGTCTTGCTCGCGCAAATTGGAATTTCTCGTCCGAGCACCGCCAGGTTAATTTCAAAACGTGATTCTTCTTCGAGAAGCTCTCGAAGAAGCCGAATGGGGACCGGCCGATGGTGAATGTTAGAATCACACGCGATCCGTCTTCTTTCTTTTTTTCTTCCGTACCGTTTTCCCCATAATAAAGTAGCCCCGTACGATATACGGTTCGACTATCTGATTTAACCGCGCTTCAACGAAGATCGGGAAGATCGTGCGCGAAATTCGGAAATGGACCTAATTTTTCACCGTGCACTCTCCGATATGTATCGTGGATTTTGGTTTGCGCTGAGTTTTTATTACTTGCCATCATTCCGATATATCTTTGAAGATATGAAATTCCGTTATTATTTCGCGTTTATCAGAAGCTTATTAAGAATGTAGTAAATAATTATTTATAATCTGTCAATTTACAGCGCTTTAGAAACGAGATTAATATTAAATCGATTTGCATTTTATTATCGCATTACGACGTCATGAATAACTTGCATTATTTATATATTTATATATATCGGCATACTTTCCGAGATATATAATATCAAACCACAACGAGATTAAATTGTGAAACCATTTACAGTTATTTGCTAATTAACAATTGCAATTAGTAACGTAAACAATTGGTAAAGCGATCGACTAGCACTAACGTGTGGTATCGATTCGCCGATATTAAACCGTCGATTGCGATAGAAATTCTCTTAGGGGAACTATGAGAGAGTCGTGAACGTCGAACGTATTGTTATCGCAACGATAGAGCGGCCGACATATGTAAATCGTTGGAAATTAATTTAGCAGAAGTTCGCTGTTACTGCGGCCGCTTTCCGTACGGAAAGTATCCCGAGAACGGGATATGATGGTGAGGAACGACGAATGGGAGGAAATAAAGCGCGGTGGCCCACTTCCTCTACCTCAGGAGAGACGTAGCGCGAAGGAGACGCGAGGATTGGCGAAGGAAGGCAAAGATTCTCCGCCGCCAAGTTGGAGTCTCCATCTCCGTCCCTCGGGCTGCTCCGATATCCTTCTTCCCTCTCGCCGATTTCTTCCTTGGTTTTCTCGTCCCACGTGGTTTCCTCCCTCTCTTCCATGCCATTCCTCTTTCCGTTCAGATGCGCCGCGATCGCCCGACTGACGAAACTATATCTCTTTCGAATCCGCGCAGACTTTGCTGCACGTCAACGGCAGACGATTTCTATCACGCTTTACATATATCCCACTCGTTTTATTAATGATATCCTGAATAATTGATCTCGCAAGTACCGCGATACTAGATAGACCCTGGCAAACTCGCACAAGCTTTCACGTTAAGAGGCTTTCATGCGCGGCGGAATAAAGAGGATAAAATATGTGCTTTGCGCGTACAGTCGAAGTCGGAGGCGACGTGGTGTAAGACTGGTAAGAAAAGCGCGATACACGCAACAACTCTTACCCTGTGTATAATCGCATTCTTAAATGGACGCGCATATATCTACGAAGAACTATGATTATTCCAAGCACAGTTCCTATAAGCAAACCGCATGCTACGCAGCATGCACTTTGACGGATATCAATGACTCGTCTGGCCAACTGGTAGATTCCGTTGCCAGTGATGTCATTGGCGCAAAATTGCTAAGCAGCTCCGTGGTAAAGTGGATAAATGTAAATCTAGATTCGACTATACGGCTAACATATACGCGCCCTCGGATTCAGCGCGTGTCCGGCCTTTGCGCTTTAAAGCCATCGTCAGAAAATTAACCGCCGATCGCCTCTAAGTGCGTCCAGGCATTTCGCGAACGTAATACGGGAAGGCATTTGTCATTCGCGCTATGTAATATCATCATGTATTTTGTTCTCCCATTATTTTCTCGCCACGATCTCGCGGGCAGCGTCGGTTAATGACTGTTTTCCGCTCTTTCCTCGGTAATTCAACTGGTCCTATGATTGCGCTGATAATATCGGATAATAGTATACATGATTATTTGTTTACATTGCAATTATTATAAATACCAATCGCTGCTTGTATATATATATATATATATGTATATGTGTATATATAATCGAGGTAAAATTATTCCTCCTTCAGGATACCTTCGTAAATATGCAGAAAAATAGTGATAAAACATCATGTATATAGGAATAAAATTATCACTTCAAGTTGCAGAGATAGAAAGAAAGCAGAAATTTTTCTTTTAAACTTACATTTAAAGAATCTGTATCATATAATAACACATATTATATAAATGATTTGAAAGAGACACGTTACTCTTGATTCGTGTAGCTCAACTCTGCTTATACTTCCATAAGCTGACTTAAGAATTCAAGATATAATCCTTCTTGGAGAAAGGCTTTCGGTGACTCGGATACTGCTTGCAGCGTAAATGTCCGCCTTGAATAATTCGATGATACGAAGCTCGGTCAGTGTTACCACAGCCAGCAAGTTAACGCACCATATGCCACGTTCTGACCACGATCAGGTGAAACAGGTTACTTGGTACAGACCACGGTGTTTGCTGCGGGCAAAGAAGAGATAGTAGAAGAAAGAAAGAGAGACCGATGCGAAGATCAGGGCAGGCTCTTGCCGTCTTCTAGCGCTCCCAGGCTCTTTACCCCTCTTCTATACAGTATCTTGCCATCTTCAGATGCGTGTAGGTAGGTAAGCACGCCATAAGAGTGCGACCGGCTTTCTAAGCAATCCGATCGCGACGCGATGGAATTTGCGCTTGTCCAAACTCGGCGCATCGTTTCTTTTTATCCCCTCGTCTCTTTCCCTCGTCATTTTTGGTTCTTCTTTTTTTTTCCTTTATTTCTTCGCATGTGGCGATTCTCATGCGACCGCTCCGTTAATTTCGCCTTTAGAATGCGTTTTTCTTTCATTGCTAACGCCTAGAAAATTATGTTTAGAGAGTTCTCAACTTTTGCAGCTTCTATTTTCTTTTTTTCTTTCCTTTCTTTATTCAAGCTTTTCTATTTTTTTGTTGTAAAAATATGTATGAAAAGAGTATTTCTCGCGAAGAACTTTAGCGCCTGTTCTCATGATTTGTTCCTTCTTTCTTTAAGGATAAAAAGCTTGTTATATATATATAAACTTTACTTTAAAGAGTTCGACGTTCGTGAGAAAAGCAGTGTTCTCAGATGCCGATCTTTAAAATCTAACGTCTTTGATATTTTATTGTATCGTTAGAGCGATGTAACTAATAATTTTTTTCTATTGTATAAATAATTATAACATCTCATCTCTAATTGTGTTAAAAATATATATGTCTTCAAATATACAAGGTCTGTTTTATATTGCCCGGCGCTAGATTTGCGAGACCGATTTCTCATGAGTGTATAATCGACCAAGTTATTCCGCTCCACGCGACCGTGTAACAGAGTAGTGGCCCTTTCCAATGCGAGATATTTGGAAGGGAACGTTAACGATAAAAACTTTGCTACTAACGCGCGCTTGAATGGGCAGGCCGGGCGTGGTGGAAACGGTACGAGACGACGAAGAGAAGCAAGCGAGAGAGAAAGAATTGAGAGATGACGAGAAGGAGGCCGTGAGAGATGGTGAGAGACTCGGTATTTCGGTGAGCGCAAACCGCCTGCGCACGCATTACATACACACAAGCAGCGACGTGTTGGAAGGCGAGCGCCCGCAGCCTCCATCTCATCCGATCGCGGCATCCCATCGCGGGATGCAAGGATAAACAGGTTTCTTGCGTCCTTATAAGAAGCTGAGGGAAGGAGGAACCGGTGGCAGGAGGAAACGAAGGGGGCGGGTAGGAGCAAGGGAGGGAGAGATGCAAGGACGAGGTGAGACCACTCAACACGTGCCGTAGATAGGAAGAAGAGAAAGAGAGAGAGAGAGAGAGAGAGAGAGAAACTCAGAAACGAGAGATCGGATCTATCGAGATTGGAAGCTGCTTTTGTATTGATAAAGAAAAGGATAAAGAAGGTGTGATAGGTAGTGGAAAAAAAATATTCAAGATTTGCACCGCACGATGTGTCCTCTCTGTTTCAAAAAGATATTCTCTCTCTACGCGTTATTATTTTCGCGGAAAAGAATCACCGATAAAAGACCGACTGTCGCTGACACGCGTTGCTAATTGTCTGTTAGTCGGTGCCGGTCTATCATTGTGATACGCAGGTTCGTTCATATACGCGCGTTTCACTTTGATACTCCTCTATCCTCTGTGAAGATTCTAAATCCGACACTAGCAGTGATTTTTTTTTCTCGTGGTTTCCCCGAAGGCTAGATATCATAGAACAGCTTGTTAGACACTGGCCAGGATTGTTATTGGCATATTCCTTCAATGGCTTTTTCTCCTAGTTTCTTCAATCGCCGATAAAAAGAATTCTTGTTACAAATTTCGATCAAGTGGGTTAATGATTTTTTTTTTGGTTTGGAGTTTTTTGAAGACTCTTGCACGATAGTTGTAATTTATTTTATTGTTATTATAAAGTATATATCTGAATTATAAGTAGATAATATAATGTATATAAGAACGTTACAAAAATATTTTGATATTATAAAGCAATTTTTTTTTTGCTATTATTGATATATTTCGATTTGTAGATATCAGGATTTTGATTTTTGTGAAATATTAATTTCAGATCTAATAGTAAAAATAGATTTGCGAAATTAATTGCATTTGCAAGTTGCATTAATATCCTGATTTTTTTCGAAGATACCGCAGATTTAGGAAAATTTGAATTCAGAGTATTATATAATCTCTCTTGATGAATCACTAGGACGTAAATTTACGAATAACTTTTCTCTCTTCTTTTGCAGCATTAGTAAATGCGATAATTAAAAGAATCCACTTGATTATTGCGGAGGATAAAATAATTATGTCTCTAACTGCGATTTTATGTTTCGAGCATGTTACGGATTATCATGATTTATTTTCTCTATTCGCGAGTATTTCGTGAATACAAGATTTTTTTTTTTTTTTTTACTATCCCCATTACTATTATATTCGTATTTACCAAACCGCCGGTGCTTTCAATTGCGACCCCATACCCGCGTTTTTCGAGCTCTTTGACGAGTTCAACACGAATTCAGCTCGCGTGTCAATTACCGAAGCGGCTTAAATCCTTTCGCGCTTTGGCGAAATTAAACGCGTTCCCCTCGCCGCGTAGTTTTTCGAGATTTTAGCCGGAATTAATTGCGTTCCTCCGCATGGCACGGACAACTTTTTGCGCCGTTGCGAACCCTCGTAAATCGATCGATCTACGTGATCGGGATGTGCGTAGCTCGTGTGTGCGAAGCACAGGTATATTCAGGCGGCGAAAGACGCTCGGATGCGCGTAACGAGGTGGCAAGAGAGACACGAGCAAAAGATATCCGTTCATTGGGCTCGTTTCGAGCTCGCCTTGTCTCGCCTCCGTCGTAAATATCAACGCGTTTCACACATTAGTCGAATTAATTAAATGCTAATTATGATCGGGCGGTGCTTCGGCGTGCATACTAATATCGGGCATGATACCAGCCTCTTTCTCCGCATATTTATATACGTATACGTAAGGAACGCGCCCAGAAGCGCATACCTCGCATCTTATTATACGGTGATACGCTACCTGCTTACCTTCCTTCCTTTGGGTATACCGTTCCTTTTGGGGGGGGGGGGCGAGGGGGACCCGAGTATCGCGCGCGCTCGTCTCACGTTATACGTTATACCCACAAATCCGAACCTGATGTGAATTTTTACACGCGACTTGCCGTGTGCGGCCGTTTATTTCAGATCGCTCCCCGTTCATCGTTTCGCGTTTCATGCATTTCGGTTGCTGAGGCAAGCGAGCCGTTAATTTGCAAATATTCGGTGACAGTAATTAAAGACACGCTTGGCCGGATACCGTCGCCTTTGCTGATTATCTGGTATCGTCTGTGGGATCTTCGAGGTGTGACGATCATCATCGGTTGATGAACCGAGAGAAATGGGAGTACATTTATATTCAAGAACATATTATATATAGAGGAGAGTGTGTGTGCGTGTGTGTGTGTGTGTGTGTTAACTGTATAGTTGTTGATGCGGGAATAAAATTCTATATTAAGAGAAAATATGTGCAAACAGAAATTGATTTTTTGAAGAAAGAAATATTAATGCAGAAAATAGTTTTCAATTTTTTGTGTTTTTTTATATAAAATATTAGGTTGTTTTTAATGTCCTCGTACCTGGATGTCAAGTAACATGCATCTGTACGCAATATTAAAAAGTCAGATACTAGTTTTCTTTTTTATCCAAACAACAACTAGATATATGTATATCAGATTCTATGTGCTGCTACTAATATTGTCGCTTGATACAATAATATATCGTCGCTAAGAAAGAGAATCATCGTGAATGTACGAAATAGTTCAAGTCACGAATCGCGCTTGTTTATCGATTGGCAATCGATTGTTGAAAAATACTTGACTCTATTGGATACATCATGGCATAATAGACCAAGTGTCAATGTCGACAGTGTGTTACGATTGCGTTGTCTAGATTCTTGTTATCCGATCACGATATCGAACAAAGCGCGCCAGTACACTCACGTATCGTTGCGTTGTTCGCGCTAAAACGAACGCACGTTTCCAGAAGCAGCAATTACTCAACCGCGGACACTCGTACGTAATCACCTTTAGTCTGCATCGTGAATGTGTCAGTTACACTCCCTATTGATTCTAATTAAAGTCGATAGACAATTCGTATCGATTTGAATAATCAACTACAGCGTTGACATGCTATAGTAACGTTTATGCATTTCCGTTTCTATCAGTAACTTCGAATAACGTTTCGGTTTCGTGGTTTCCAGGATTTGATAATTTTCTTCAAAATTATTCTAAGATAGAATTGAAATCGATTATATTGGGCGAATATATTCATTTGAAGCTAATAAAATTTATTTGTGCGAATTCATTATAGTATATTTGAAGCAAATGACTTTTTTTCTAAAATAAACTGTCCGATAATGAAACAAAGATTTTCAAGACGAATGAATCGAGCGGTATAAGAAAGAACATGAAATTCATTTATTACGATTGCTTTTCATTTTACTTAAAATTACACGCGCTTGTTCTTATCACTAGTGGCGATTTATAAAAGTCTAATATTGAATGCCTATCTCTTGGATTAAAATTTTAATACCGCTTTCATTGCAATTTCAATATTACTTAAGTAATTGGAGATTTCATTTTCTCGCGAAAGTTTACTTTATTCCTTTTAACGAACAAAAAATTGCAGAAATGTAGGCATATACTGTAATCGTTCTTCGATATCGAAAAATATATCACAGTGGCCATGTTTGCATAATTCTCATATACAATATAAAGATAAATTTATTAGACAATAGAAATTTTTTCAAATAAAATGTTTTCTTTATTGGAATAATATTTTTCAATATATTGTTTCCTGCATATAAGAAATTACTTTTGAAAGACTATGTAATCATTTCTATCGCAGCTGCTAGCATTGTATTCATTATATTTGTTGTCAATTGCATGAATGTATACTCCCCGTATAATATTTACTGACATATAAATATATCTAAAGAAATATATAAGCAGAAAGTTACGGGTCTGCCATCAGCAGCAGCGCCGTTGTCTTTCGGCATCCTTTCACGCTTGTTATTTCAACGAGCAAACGAGAAAAGTACGAATGGGATGACTCTCTCTCTTTCGAGTCATCTTAATATCCCCCTCGTGATACACGGATGCTTATTCGTGCAAAAAGAATTCTTGTCGTGGCGTAATTTGTTTCCGTGGTGGCAACTTGGGAAAAGAAAAGAAACCCGGTTTTTTTCGAGACTGCGTATTCCGTTCCGCGTTGATCGAACGCGTAATTATCACTAATCTTACGAAAGAAGAAGAATAATTAACAGCGAATATATAAAGTATAAAATATAATTCGTAAAACTCTTGCTGCTTAAATTGTGTATCACAGCCATTCAGAATTAATTATTATAAATAATTTTTTTATACATCACACAAAATTATTGTTACGCAAGTATACTATTTGAAATATAGTTTTCATCGCACATTAATTTTTGCTTCATCGACATACTCGCGTAAGTCCGCAAAAAAAATGTTAAGGATATATTTTTCGTGCATTTTATTATGTAATGTCGCGTACGCGTAGTAATGACGCGCGCGCTCCTGTCATATGGTTTACATGTCATTCGTGGCGATTAATTTATCGGCGCGCTACCGCAAATTAAACGCTTCGTGTTCGTTACGGTTTTACGAAACTCTATAGGGTGACGGTAATTGGAAAATGGATAGATCGAGGATGTATCTGCCCGACGCAACGCGCCTGGTTGCCAATCTTTTTTTGCATTTACCTATAAATTGCACGTCATTCCGGCGATACTGTTTTCCGGGCAAATACACCTCTCGCGCGAAAAATAGCACCGACGCTGCTCTGTTTCTTCGCTCTCCGATATTATTCTTCGTGGAATTACACAGAACGTTATTATTACGCACCGGGTGCGGTTACTTGTCAGTCGATGACATTAACGCGCCATAATGACCGACGCGGTATATGTACGTCTAAACGTTTTTTTTTTAAACCGTTAACTTCTAGCCAATACCAGCAACGGTTGATATTCCGCTGTTACTGCGCTCGTGCGGGCGCACCTCGACCGTGTAATGAAACCCATCATAAAAATCATAAAACCGATATGAGAGATTCGGATATTTGCATTCGCCGGTTCAGATTGGCCGTAATATGGAGTATAGAGAATATAACGGATATGCGGAGAGAGAACGTCGAGGAGGGAAATGGTCAGTGGAGTCACTTTAGGCGGGGTCAGCCGGAAAATTTCACACATATAAATCGGACAAGTATTCCAGACCGATCGATAGCCGATACGTATGGCGTCGCAGGAACGAAATAAGAATTTTCTCATGATACAAGGCTGAATATACCTATCTCCGCGTTCACACTCTTCTCATTACATTTTTTTAAAGATTACTTCGATTATATGAAATAAAAATTATAATTACTTGTGACATACACTTGACGATTCTTTGCTACGCGAAGATGATTAACATAAGTCAAGGGCAAGGAATGTACTCGCATTTAATACATTGCGTCCTTGCGCAAAAGCAACTTGCAACGGATCTCCTTTAAGCAGTCGTAAGCTCATTAATGTTCCAATGTATTGTCGCGACACGATGCTCCGGTTCTATGCATGACGCGACTATTTAATCTCGATATTAATTCGTGCCTTTATTAATACGCCATTCTCGTAACTTCCATATGCTCGACAATGTACGAAACTTTCCCAATTTGACACGTCAATGCTTCCCTCTTTGAATATGCGACACGTGCACACGCTGCTATTCTGCCAACAGCGGGCGGGTACCTCGTTGCTGCCACCGCCGCCGTTGCTATTGCTGCTGCTGCCAGCGTCGCCTGACATTTAAGGGGTGGCCTTAAATGACGACGAACTGTAGTACATCGAGCCCTCCCGGTGCCGTAGAGTCGGGAGATCAAACGCGACGGTAGTAATCGGAGTTTCGCGCATGAAAACTCACCGGTGAAATTGCCAGCCTCTCGCGCGATTTCTCGTAACACGCCGCGATCTCGCGTCTCGGTAATATTCGCCCATAAGAGCGCCGTGAATATTTCGCATGAAACGTACCGCGATCGTTGTTACATCCAGAGTTATGTCGGACGCCGCGCGTCCTACGAAATTTATGCGTACCACCGTGCAATTACCCGCCTCGAAGTGCATTTAACGACTTGGACGTACGAATAAACTCGCAGTGACTGTACGCACGGTCAGCGACCATACTAGGCGAACGCATGATACAGACACTGGTATTTATCCCCGTTTCTACCTCGGAGTAACACGGAGTACCTTTAATCAGTCCCGCGGCTTCTCTCAAGGCTCCGGTGCCGCGAGATTCTGTTCTTTGGATGCACCACGAGCGTCTTGTTTAATGCGCTCTTACGTTGTCTGTTTAACCGATCTTCTAATTGCGCGCGTACGCGGACTATTAAATATCCTTTCTATTTATGGCTCGTCGGGCATCTTCGATAGAAGCAAGGTTTCAACACAGAAAAAATTGCATTCTCGTAGTTTCTTTGAAATTATTGAAGATGCAATTTCGCAAATGATTACATGATATATTAAAATACGCGTGCATGTTTTTTTTATCGCTATATCTGTAAATGGATATAACACGGAAGAGATATATATTAGTTTTTATATCATCTAATGTATATCATACTTTTTCTTTCTGGCACGCTTTTTGCGACATAGTATCGGTGGACGCCGCAAACATCGAATCTTCTTCGCGATCTGGGATCAGAATGACGTTTCTGCTAGCAAACTTTTCTTGCGGCTGAGGGATCAAGGGGGATGGGCGGGGAAACGGGTAACTGAAAAACTCAGTCACGTTAGTCGAAAAACTGTATCTTTGTGAAACTCTCGCACGAAGGAAGAATGAGACGGATCTTTGGATTGTCAGTCGCGAGGTTGTAGCCGTCGACCTCACAATAGAAACTTTGATAAAGATAAAGGGCGAAGGCAATGGATGGAAAAGTACAAATAAGAGAAAAATATTTTACGACGCTAATATATATAGATAGCGTGCGGTAAAGGAGGAATATAATTACATAATTATCAAAAGCATTTTAAAAGAAAAATAAATATGATATCAATTATTAAATAGATAATGTCGCAGAATTTCAAGATATTTTAGATGAATAAATTCTGATACTTTTTTGCCGAATCGATAATACCAACAATTGAAGAGAGAGATAATACGTATCATGCACTTTGCAGTTTCAGTTTTCCACTCGTCGAATTACACGCTTTTGTAATAATCAGGTATTTATCTGGATGAGTAGCGATCAAAGAACGAGCAAGGATCAAAATACGTCAATTGTCAAAATCATCACGATCAAACGAATGATGGCGCAATTGTCGGCAATCTCGGCTGTGGCTATTGTCAAGATTCTCATTAGAGCGATGCGTTAATGAAGGGATTCGCTTACGCGGTTTGCATTCGATCTACTACTACCATCAATGATATTTCATTCGTTACGATCCGCGGTCAAAGGAACTTTTATTAAAATGTCAAGAACGATGTTTGCCATTTCCGTCCGCGTCCGTAGCTGCTAACGTTTATCTTTGCGCATGTGCGTTGTGTACCTGCGTTAAAGTACGATCGACACCGACCGCCAGTTTCCACATGAAACAGACCGCCGTTTTCAATACTGGTTTATGTGATCGCACGCTTGTCGCGTCGCGGCACCCTATCAAGAGAGGAACTGATTGAGAGATGCGCCGGCAGATTTTTGAGGGCGTCCCTCTGACTCTGAACTAATTTGTCTAACATTGTGCATACCATACGGCTGTCCCCCGTCTCATCGTATAATCGCTCGTGCGATGATAGAATTCTAGCTATGTGCAAAATGAATTTTTTCCATCATTACGCGTAACTGCAAAAAAAAACAGTATTTTTCTATTTCTCCTCCTTCTTACGAATTTATCAATTAATTAATTGGGCGCGCCATGTCCCAAGTTTCGTCATCAAACTTTTTCTTACTTGGTCGCAGTCCTAAATTAGAAATGTCACAAGTTTGCTGGAAACTTTGTTTCTTAATTTAATGAATTTAACTTAGCAAATGTTTATTTTCAGTATAATATCTGTGTTTCTTCGCAAATTTGTTTATTTATTGGACAAGAAATATATGAGATGAAAAATTTGAAAGCTTTTACGAAATAATCTTGCGTGTTTGCGGTATCGTGATTTTATTAAAATTTTGAGAAAATAAGTAAAAAATCTCGAATTAAAAATTTATATATTTTTTTTTTTACAAATTTATTTATTTGATATTAATATTTTAATCAATATTTCTGTTATATATGCGTACGTATGTGTATATATGCGTGTGTGCATGCCTTTTTTAATAACTAATATCTAAATGAACAGAGATATTTAAATCGATACCCTTTAGCGAGTAGGATTTTGATTATCCATTGATATAACAGGCAATCTTCGATAAACCGCGGTTCATATAGGTTGCGTAATAGGCCTACGTTATCACACTTGCGTTATAATTGTATCGACTGTGTGAAGGTTGTTATTGCTTTTCGATATTCTACGCGTGCATATTTGTATGGTGTATATTTCTGGCGCGTATAGCGCACGTATCATACGTGTATACACGAATACGGTAAACGAGTACAATATGCCAATTCTGCGTGCGTTTCTCCGCGTAAACTGACTGCGTCGGTTGCATATGCATTAGGGAGATTATTTGCAATTAAGTTTCTGGCGCGAACCATGAATTGGAATGCTTTTGATTGACCCACTTTACTATGTGTTGCGAGGGTCAACGTCTCTACATCCGAACCCGTTATTACGTAGCGCGCATCTGTCTGTCCGCGCGCCTCTAAGGCCACATTATAATCGATCAAATCCTCCTAGATCACTCACAAGCAGGCTAGATTAGGCTATGTCAGATAACCGTGTCGACGTGAATACAATGTGCTTGTAATCGCCGGAGAGCAGAAACGCGAAATATGTAGCGGAACTTAATAGACTGTACATCCGGTCAAGCTATATCGATGCTATTTGCACAAATTGCGAGATAAACGGCAAATAAGTGGAAATTTTCACAATCGAACTGTGAAAGAGCGGAACAGCAAAACACTGGAACGATAATTACATAATCGCGCGCCGTTTCTATTGAAATGCGGCAATTTGTCTAAGTGTTTGCTTAATTCGGTTATCGATAAAATTGTGTATTTTCGAACAATTGTTTATCGCACATTGGATTCCCGTGTTCATTTAACCACGGGGATGCACCGGGACGGGAACTGAAGAATGAAAATATGTCTAGCAATCATGTGTTTTTTTATACATAATACATGAAATGTTTTTTTTTAAATTTTGTTTAGTAAAAATTAGCGTGCTTAACGAGCGCCGCTTTTCAATCGCTTGTCCTTTCACTCCTTCAATATTTATGACGACAGATGATATAAATCCACGATCTTAATATTTTTCTAAATTTCAACGATAAGTACACGAAGTATCGGTGTACGTTACACCTGCGGATGTCGGATAATTTTGAACAAATGTATAATTGTAATTGCAGTTATATGTCCTATTGCAGTAGAGTAGAATTATTTGCAATTTAATATTGTCTTTCGAAAACGGAATTACATCATGACGCTTTGTCTAGACATTCATTTTTATGAAATATCTCAGGGATTACTATGGAGTTTCTAGCAAGGCTCTTAAGATTATGTTTCGGGTTCTGGACGGCACGCGACACCCTAGCAATGCGAGATATCGATTAATACGTGGATATTTATTCTTGTTTCTTGGTTCTGGATTTATAATGGATAGATCGACGACGAGCGTACGGAATAAGAAAGAATGGGATCGTAGGAATGACGAAAGGCGGGGAACAGCGAACAAGGGAATTTTGAGATACGGAGGTCATTCTTACTAGCGAATGGAAGGGGCGCGTTGTTCGCCAGACTCACAGTTCAAACGGTCGAGAGACACAAAGCTTCTTTATCTTCCGTTTCGTTTCACCCGGCGAAGCAATCTTCCTCCTTTCTTTCCTCGACATGCCGAGGTTTTCCATCCCCTCTCTATCTTGTTATACCGCCACGTGCCGTGGATCTTAGTGTCGCGTTTAAAGCGATGGAAAAACAAATGAGCCGACGTTCTTGAGAAGCAGCAAGCATGATCTCGCGAGCTCTCTGTATCCTGCTTTTATTTTATAAGTCTTGATCTTGTCTTCTGCAATGTTGCTATTTTCGAAACGCTTTTCGCTTTTTATAAAAAATTCCTAGTGGATTTCTTGCACATTTCTTAATTAAATTATTATTTATTTTGTATCATATATTTTTTTATTCGTTCTTGAGAGTTTAAAATTTAGAGTTTAATTCGGTTTAAAATAAAATATATTGCTCCTTGTTTTCCCTCCTCAAGCGAGGTGTGAATTATTTTTGAATGTTTTCTGACAGTATTATTCTCGCAATATACGCGGTATCTACTTTTGCATTTCTCTCTATATATCTTTCTCGCTGTCAAGTGTCTTTTTATATGACGATCCGCGCAAGAAACGATTGTCGCGTTTCAGTATATTCATACGTCATACGTACGACGGACTGTCGATAGTGTAAATTTTATAAGAAATATTGCTTCCCAGTAGCATTCCAACAAGTTGTATCTATTTAAAACATATAAATATTTGTCGTCGTATAATATCGCAACATTATCCACAACCCATCTTCTTTCTTTCTTTCTTTCTTTCTTTCGTATAAAAGGTATATTGGAAATGGTTAAAGCTAAAGTAAATAGTTGTTTGCTCGAGTAAATTTATTCAGAGCTCTCGTAACGAGTTTTACACTGATATTAGCTACAAACCGTGTCTACCGAGAATCAAAACAACAAGCTCGTTAATGCTTCTTTATACATCATTCCGTATTTATAATGATCTTATCATAACTTTGGAGATCCCCTAAACATTACATGTACGATAGTAACATTCGACAGCATATCAAAGTTATTATCACACTGTTGTTACTAGTCCAAACGGTATGTGAAATTATTATCTTCGTCGTAGATACGGCGAAGATAAAATCAAACTGTATGTTAATGTATTATTAGACAGAAATTAAAGCATGCGGTTGGTCCGATAAGCAGTCTTTAATTTAAGCGGAGCACTCTACGGTGTTGCATTGTATTCTGAAATCCAAAATTTCAAATGAAATAAGCTGAAATTTCCCGCTCTCGGATTGCGAAAATGATAATTGAAAATTGTTCTTAATTTTCGTTGGTACAACGCGAAGACCGCCGTCTGTTGAAAGACATGGATATGTGCGAATCGCCGCCTACATATGCCTACGTGCACGGACCGCAGGTACACGTAATAGAGAGACGAGTTGCGGCGAGTTGCGGTTACCTGCGTATCTCGTTAATTCAGTGCTTGCGCCTGTTCGTACCGAGAGCGACACCGGTCCATTCATTCGGCAGCTTCCGAGATGTTTCACCGGCCACGGACGGAGTGAAAAATCGCCGCGGATAATCCGCTGCCGGACATTCGTATCCGCGACCCGATGGACTGCCGGATCGTCGACTAACGACCCGAGTGTCACTTTTTCGAACGCTTCTGCACTGGTTCCATTTCTATTTAATAGATGCTCTCGCGCTGTATGTGTACGCATTATAGCCCGTATTCAGCCGCTAAACGCGGCTTTTCTGGGAATGAAAGATTGCGGAGATAAAAGAAAAATAGTTCCATACTTTCATCGTATATTTAGCGTTGGATGTGAATCCGCGAAACGTATTTCGTTTCTATCTTTTAACCGTAGGCTTTTATTCGTAAATGGTTCGAGGTACTCAAAATGTATGTCTACGCGATGCTAGATTTGCAGAAAGCGTTTAAGTTACTTTTGAAGATAAGCACGCGATATAACTAGCGAGCATTACCGCGCGTGTTAACCAACGGCTTATCCAACGTTAAGTCTTTCCTCAATTATCGCGAATAACCCGCAGTTTACGGTATCCGAAGGATGCATATATATATACAGACACACACACATACACACATCATGGCCATGAGCGCATGCGAAGCGTTTTCGCCGACGGAACGATATATTAGCGTGAATCCCGCCACTTCTCTCTGACCCGCACATCCGAGCCTGGAAGAAATACCGCGAAGAAGGACGCGGAGAGGAAAGAGGGGAGGCAGCATAATGATTTATCTGAAACTGATTTCCCGCCTAAGCGCGAGAGTAATTAACGATCGACGGTAGAGACGAGATTTATTTTCCCGTACGTTCCTCGGAGTCTCCGCCATTGGCGGGAGAATCTCGCCGGCATATATGCACGGCAGTTTGCTTGTTCGAGCCGCCGGTGTAAAGGTCGTGGCGAGAGATCGGCGACGGGAAAGCGACTCGATAACGGAATCGATACGTAAATACTCGATAAGAAGGTAGCTTTTCGGTGGCCTCCCGAAAAGGGGGCATCCCCTGGCATCTTGTAATTGCAGAATCGTGTCTCTCCCGGAGTAATGTTTCCCGCCCGGATCTGTAGAATATTGAACTCGCGAGCGAATCGTGATCTAGAGGGTGATCCAATTACTTTGCAAACAAGCAGGAATCGAAGTGTCCTACGGCTTATCGGATTTCCTTTGCGAGACGTGATCGCGCTCACTCGCGGGACGATTGTACGAATGATTATGTTCCCGTTGTCGGCTAAGCTACTCATCGATAATATGATTAACGCCATACGAGAAAGGTGTCTTTATAACGCGAAAATTTGTTTCAATTGTACAATTATACAATATTATTATATTTATTTGCGGAAAAATGTATGTGAAGATGGCTTCCATCGATATATACGTGTATTAATCAACTGTATCTAATAAATCAACTATAATTAATAAATTAAACTAATATATGTAAGTTTTTTTTTTTATTATTATTATTATTATTATTAGCATATTAAAGCAATATTGTATCGAAAAAAGATATGATTCTGGAAATACAATTTTTAGACACCCTGTACATATAAAGGCGGAAGAAATAAAGATAATGAGTGGATCGCTTTTACATACGCTCGAATGCTAAAGCTTTGGCGATAACGCATTATCTTAACGAATACCCATTTTCGAGTGCGAATATCGTATGGCGGGTGTGTGATTTAAACTTGTTCTTGATCATTCTCCTATCGGAGAACATTTATTTCGTTCTTTTTGCGAATGTACAATAATAAACAACATTGTCGCGGGCTGGTCTCTCGCAAATATTTGCGATGCGAAATGTTTTTTAAATATACGATCTAAACGTATGTATATTTTACATGAAAGATATATTTTTTATAAATCATACGTATTATTTTTTTCTTTTGCCTCGCACGTGAAAAAAAAAATTGGTTATTTAATGGCGATTGTTCTTCATTGAAAAGACTTTTTGAAAAGCTAAAAACACATTGTCTATAGACTAAATTGCCACGAGTTGAAATACATCGAACAATAGTATCGCAACGAATTTTATCGCGTGTTCGCGTATGTGTATGCCTGTGTGACTTTTATTCACGCGGGGAATATCACAAACGCGTCAGTTTTTCGGCGAGTCATTGCAAATTTCGCCGACGTCAACAAAATAAAAAGATCGGACGCTTGTATTTCGCATGCAAATTCCTGCCAGGCGGAGATCCAATTGTTTTTATTCGGGGCGACAAAGTGAGCTCGCTCACAGTTAACTTGTAATTGGGATTAGTAATAGAGAGTGAGCAGAGCGGATTCATAAACGGCAGTGTAAGTTTCTCGAAAGAAGATGCAATCTCAAATCACGCATGCGAAATATAGTATTGTTCATCCATTCATTTGACGATTTGTTATCTTCTTCACATTTAATGAATATTATTAAATCGTACACAATTGACGCTGTAACAGAATTTTTAAATCAAACGACACACAATTTTATATATATATATACAACCGCGAAATAATCATGTATATCTAATCGTATAAAGAAAATTAAAATATTTTTTTCTTAATTATAACTGATTTGTAAGGATTTACAGTATTGGACAAACTGTAAAATTGAATTTTGAGAAACTTTTGGAAGAAATGGACGGAAGGTCCATCTCCTGACTCTATTCCATATTTCGCAGCATTTCACGATATCTATCGACAGAGAACATTTCAATCTCCAACTCATCTATGTCGAAGTTGCCCGTCCTGAAGTTGGCAAGTATGATTGTGTGCAATAGCGAGAGTATTCGAGAAACGCCACAGGACATCGTGCTATCCTGAAACACGATTTCCGCTTTCTTGATCTGTACGTTATCGTCGAATAATTTTCTGCTCTGTCGAATGAGATATCCGCACGAGAAGTTGACGCGAATCCGATCTGTAAATACAGTGTTTTATATGAAAAAATAAAATATTTACCCTTCGTTATCCATGTTTCTCGCAAATTGATGTTTCGATATCGATTTTATTCTACAACAATTCAAGTTATTTTAACAAGTAGAGAAAATTGCTTAATGACTTTAACATTTTATAATTTCTTTATATCGTAAAGGGAAACAGCTTGATGATCACAACAAATTTGAATCACGCATCTGAAAAATCTTTGATGTTAATAGAATATACTGTATAATTAGGCTCTCTCTCTCTCTCTCGCGAGACTGCGGATATTGTCTACACAGGGCTTAATTGGGTTCATCGTTTTATTGTCTAATATCACTCGGTTTACATTACCGCTTTCATTATGTACAAACGTAAACATCCGAGCATGGCGCAGCATGTAATATAGGCATGCAAGCGAATTTGAGCTGTTTACGACTTCGTCAATGGATCTAATGCTTTGTTCGTCTCGTATAGAGTTACGCTTGTTATGCGACACTTCTTTGGAACTTTTATTGCGCTTGATATTGATAATACATATATTATCTATTATACGTTTTCTCTTGATAAACATATTAAATTATATTGCTTCATTTATTCCATCCAGTATTTGCTTTACAAGCAAGCGCAAGATTCTGCTTTGCTGTCTTGCATCGTCCTGTACATACATCACCGTTCTCATTATGAACAGACATAAACGCATTCTAATGGCATTTTCCTGCGTGCGTAGGAATATCATCGTTTATATACGACACGATAATGGGACAAGCTGAATAGTGGTGTTGCTGGCGCGACATTAGTCCCGATTTGTAGTTATATCCAACGCTCTGGAGTCGCGTATCACGTATATGTATATACACACACACACACACACACACACGACGGTTTCGTATTCTGTCCTCCTCGCATCAATTTGTGCGAATGGAATACCGTGTTAGAGAGACGCGGCGCGTCCAGAGACTCTTGAGATATTTTCAATATCCGGCAGAGCGATCCCGCGTTTCCGCTTTTGCGCCCTTGCTAGGTACTTCTACCAAAAGCATCCTCTTTTCCGATCTTTGCGGAGATCAAGAGGGACTCTGTGATGTACATCACGATACCACCCCGTACATCATCATCGTTCTTCATCTATACAGAAATCTGCATTTCTGCCACTCTATAAAGTCTAGACAGATGACAGTTTCATGTTTCTCTCTGAGCGACACTTAATGGAAATATCGAATTTATTAACCTCCGTACTTCAATATTTCACAATATTGCCATCTTAATATTTGCAAATCAATCAAAGTTACGTTTGAAGATAGATCCTATATGAAAGCAAACTTAGAGTGTTTTTTACTATCAATATTTATCTAAATACATTTAACTTTTTCTATTTTCTGGACAAATAGATTTATATGATATTATATGTTTATAGACCATGATAAAAGTAATTTGCTTAATTAATAATATGTAAAACAATATTATTTATGAATTAAAAAAATGCATTTGTTACTTTTGATATTTAATTATGTAAATTTTATTATTTTCATTGCGTATAAATTGTTCCGCTATCACTTTTATTAATATATTTCGCTTTATTATTTATATCTTACTTTTTTGTGTAAAATGTAATAATTTCGTGATTCGAATTCATCAAAAATTTACATTTAAAAGTAGCCTTATTGCTGTTGCGTCCATTGATGTACATATTTTTTAAATATACTTTTTGTGTTACGTACGTATTATTGCACTCGATAAAAATATTCTTTTATTATTATTGTGTAATGTTTGTGTAATGTATTTTACTTTTAATTATACGTCGAGGTATAACAGGATAACATCTTTAATGCGCAATTAATAAATGCGCTGATTCATTGGATAAGCATAATGTCGGGTTACTACATCCCTTCAATGATTTCGTTTCGCGCTTCGCTTGGCGCGTCGGCCGGATTAATCGCGGTAGCTAAATGGGTTAATTTAATTTCCACCCGATAAAGACGATCTTCCTCCTGGATGTGTAAACGGATTCGTAGCGGTCCAACGGCACGATCGTAGATCACGAAATTCGCGCCGTTTGTCATGCCGTCATGGAAAATTGAGAGATCCGCGACGGTGAAATCGTCGCGATCGAAGGAGCTTTTCAGGACGGCAATTGGTCATTAGCAAGTATTACCAAGTACTTACGAGGAACAGGCGGATAATAACCAGTCATTTTAATGCATTTGGTATTATGGCGCGCCTCATTAGCAAATTGCACGAGCTGACAAAGGGGGCTGAATAAGCGTCCGAGCACGGTATCCCAACGGAGGCTAATATCATGCGAGTATTTTGGCGCCGCGCAGTTCGATTTGATCCAGCTCATAGACGAATCGAGCTAAAAGGCCCGATAACAACGGGAATCAGCGAGGTGGTGGGCTAAAGCGGCTGTTGCCATGGAGTATTACGACATCGCCAAACCCATCAAACGAAATGCTTCAAAGCTACCATTAAGCCACAGGGTCCCGTTGAAAGCGAAGAGGAGAGAGTGCCTCGGAGGAGGGGAGGGGTGGGGTGGAGGGATGTCGAGAAGGGGTAAAAATCCTCTAGGGTTCGACAGAGTCGGACAAAGCTCTAGCTCGTTGGATATTATAAAAGCTTCGAGCCACGGACTGTCGCCGTTTCAGTTTGCGGTTATAATCGAAAAATCGATGGATGTTCGCGAACTGAAAACGGTGGCACGTGATAACGAGAAATCTCGGTTTCGGCCAACTAATTAAAATTTATCGCTAATTGGCCGACGTTTCGAACCGAGTTATTATTAGCCGACTCCGCGCTGATAGTATAATTCGCATTTTCGATTAATTTTACGAGGTTTACAATTCTCAGGCTCGACTGACTCACTCACTCTACTTTTATCCATGTTCTTTTCATCCCGCTGTAAACATCATTTTCTTTTATAAATGCAGTCGATCGATGTTTCTCGATTCGATTACGTAACGTTGGTGTGTTTCTTTCGATTACGAAGTTAATATAATTCCAAGAGGAAATGGATAACCGACCGTAAGCTCTATTTCCGGACGCGTTGCGAACCGGTGCTCGGATCTCTGTGTATTTAGATCGTCGACTAGTCACGCTTCGCTAGTCCGACGCATGCAATTAGTAATTGTAATAGGTGATTTCCACGGGTGCAGGCAGTTCAGGCGCGGCTGATTACTTACCATTAATATTGCATTCACGAATTAATTAATGACACAGCTCGCCGCCGTTCGCTATCGTATAGCGCGACGTAGTCCGAGGCTGCTGGCAATCGCAGTCGGTGACGTTCGCGATTCTCGACCGGCACGGACGAGGCTTTCTATCCTGCGGAGCCGCCGTGCATCGATGTGTCTGAAATCAATCGCACAATGGCATAGCCCATCCGCGTTGATCCGTCGTTGATTCCGCGCTCCCTGTCACGCTGGCATATGGTATATACACGCGAACGCACACACACATCGCATACCGACGATATTCTCTTTGCCTTTCCGCGAGTGACTCCGCGCTTCACGATACCGGGAAACCAGTCGATAGACACGCAAATTAACTCGGTTTAACGCAATGATAATCAGCTCAATACGGTAATTGCGGAGTGCAATCTGCTGTCAGCGAGTCACGACAGCCGTTGATATACGACATTTAATGAACGTATCCGTCCGAATAGCCGACGCAATCGTTTATCGACTCGACGGCAATCGATACCCGCGCGCGACGTATTTATTAGGCGACGTGAAACTTTTTATTTTGCCCCGGCGAGCAGCTCTAGTGCTGGCTTTTACGCGGCCGTAATCAATCACAAGGGGAGACGATGCCATGTGTCCGGTTGATCGTCATTAGTTTAATGCGCTGCTCTCGTCCGCGTCAGAATTTCGATCGCGTAGAGACTTTAGTGATGGAGTGCGTTTAAATACCTTAAGACAAGCACGGTACGAAAATTATGTTGCACTTAATTTCTGCACATATTTACTATTGCAATTTTACTGATATTATAAAAATGCCGGATGAATGATATGGTTCGAAAGGCTCGTCTTTGTTTATCAAACTTGCGCACAGTACGATTTAGTTTGTTAAATTTATGTACGTCGTAAAGCACGATGAAAAAATTATAATGTGTATAACGACGTGTGTTTAATCTCTCCGTTTAAGGTATCCCTAATATTATCATCTTTTATGTCATTTAATGAAAGTTAGTAGAGGCGTTCGCGAGACGTCAAATCATATCCGATCATGTTCGAACCGCGCTTCTGTACCCGTGGATTATGTTCTACGGCACGAAACTCACAAATACCTGGCGATGACAGGCGGTAACACTTGCGCGAGATGACAGCCTTTGACCGCCGCTACGCACAACCCTTGCCTTCGAGCCAGCTTGGTAGTATCGCCGTACAACACCCGTTATAACAGGACCTTTCCAGGGACGCCGTCGTTTCCGTTCGTCTGACCAGTGGCCACTCCATTGTGCGTGACCTTTGTATTCGGCAAAGTAGCACAGCCTTTGAGCATGTTCGGCACTTTGCGCGACCCACTGTAGACGAGTCAGCGTTGTTAATCCATTGGCAGTCTTCAAAGGAACGTCGCCGCGCTTTTGCTCGCGGACAGACGTTTTCCGATTTTTATTTGCGCGAAGAGAGGGTAGTCATCCAATATTGTGCAAAAACGCAAGATTGTTCCAAGTAAGAATATCGTGTATTAGAAATAACTAATCGAATTAATGAGAAGATACATTTTTAATAAGATTATTCAATTAATTATATTATATTTAACGCGTTTATCTATTTAAAATATTCGACAACAGAATTTATCGAGTGGAAACTCAGCTCGCAAATTTCCTTCGAGGAAAACAAAGAGAGATACTTGGCGGTATATTCCAAGCTGACTCATTTCGTACATGGCGGATAATGACACGCTCATTGTCTCGAGGAAATGACATTTCTTATCTCGGTCGATTCGACGTCGCCATGGCAAATGTGACCAGCTTTCCTTCTCTTTCCGCGCTTCTTATATAAAACCCACGAGAAAGCATCGTACATGTTTTCGAGCCAGTTACGATGACCGTCTAAAGGAAATTAATTTTAGAAAGAAAGTCTGCTTAATGAAAGCGTTCGTTAATTAAATCGTGGTAATCTCTCATTTATTCGCTATATCAAATATTATCCGCTATATCATATTCGGAATGGTTTCCTTTCATCTTTTTCTCCTCCCATCCCATTCTCGAATTTTGTGCAGTCGCGCGAAATTGATGCGGCACGACGCCCACCATCATATTAAACTGCCAAACCCAAACTGCAGAAAATTATAATAAAAGCTCTTCGCCAAACGATATGTAGGTCATTCGTGGCTTTCTTCTATTTCGACGGAATTTACAACGTATTTGGGAAATTTCTCTTGTTCTAGACTTTTGGAGCGCAAAATTAAATTTTGAAGGCGAATTTTAACACTTCGATTATCCTTACAAGACATACAAAGCACGATTTGACTTACCAACAGCAACTTGCAATTTAATCGTTCTTTGCATATTGATGAAGCAAGTTTTCTCTTATCATTGGAAAAGAGTTCTTTTGTCAGCTATATATCATGAATATCAATAAACTCATTTCTCCAATTATATTCATAGTTTTATAAATTGCATTTCTATGAGAGATGATAAAATTTTTCGCTAATAAAAAACTGGGCATAAAGAACTTTTTTTTTTCCCCTAATTGTTTCATAATTGTATCTTTAACGTCCAAAGAACAGATGATAATTTAACTACGGAAACATTGTACCTTTCTCTTGATAACGAGTAGGAAGAATTATATGCTATATACTAGAATTCCGCGCCAGATATAAATTTCCTAGCATGCAAACATTTTTTGTAATTCCTCGTGGGCATTTAACACGCAATTCGTTAAAGTGTCTTGAAAAGGGGAAAATATAAAGGATGATGCATTCTATTTATTCCAAAAATATGTAACGAGCAAGATCCGACGCTTTTTTCGAACGAAATATATAAAACAGCGTACGGTTGGAAAATATAAAGCGCAAAATGTGTATATATTTATGACCTGCCAGTATGTAATGCTGCAATAAAATTGCGCATATTCTTACTGCATCAATTTGATTCACAAAATTATCATAGCTAATATATATTAGCAGACAAAATTAGCAAATATTAGCAAAATACAGAAATATTGCCAATTTAATTTTACAGTTACATATTTTACTATATGAGAAAACAAAACAGAAAATATTCAGTAAAGGCAAAAAAACATTTATAAAGAAATTAGATTAATATACCCAGATTATATTGTGTATAATTATAAATATATAATAGATCTATATATAATAGATGTGATCTTAGCTAAATATGCATATATATACGCTAATATATTTTTTTTTATATTGACACTCGTTATTCTAAAAGTAAAATTAAAAAATTATTGGTCGAGTATGAAATGACAAGTAGATACGGCCGCTTTGAGTAGAAACGACAAAAGAATTGCCAACATATGGTCAACGATGACCGCTGTGTCTGACCGCAGCACAACGCTTTTCGCTAATATCTCGCGTTGACGACGACCGGGCTGAAATATTCGGGCACACACGTGAACCAAAGTGGGTCTGGTCGAGATATAATTACAAACGTAATTCGTAAAAAGCTTCTCGCAAAATGTTACCATGGCAGAACCGCTATTGTCTCGGCGTACCTCTTATTTTCGACTCGACTTACCTCGCCGTTTTTCCCGTCCTGGCGAGGTCGCGGCCATCCTTGGAAGATATAATACAATACAAGCGTGTGCTTTTGCGCCACCGGGCACCGCAATCCCCCGTTAGTCTAGTCTTCGTCTTTGTCTCGCGTCCTTTCCCTCGACGATAGTCGCACGGAACGGTACACGCGTACAGGAAAAGCGGGGATAGCTTTAGAAAGGATGGGGATTGCAGGATCGCGCGGAAGAAGTTAATACCTTTACAATCCACCTGGGGATTTTTACGTCGGACAATTTATTAGCGAAATTAGGGAAATTAGCGGGCACCGCTGTTCGGTCTGTATGCGCGGACAGTTTCTTGTATCTTTTTTTTTTACCGTTCTCCTTTTTTTCAATTTATATACCCCGGAGATTATATGAAGTCTCTTGAATAAACGTACAGTCGATTTTATGAGAGAATTCTGTAGAAATTCATAAGCGCACGTTTAATTACACTTTGATCAACTTGCCGAATTCCTCACAACGGAACAACTTGATGTTAAAGTTGATTTTTTTTTTTTTTTTTTTTATAATCCATGTTGCTTTATATTTTGTAATAGCTGTCGATGCTAGGAAATGAAAAAATGTAAAGAGAGAAAAGCTATTTTTATAATTCAACGTGGCTTATTTATATCAATATATTTCACGTGCGGATTTGTTAAATACTTAGTAGATAAATATGATAAAAACTTATCAGTATGTCCAAATATTTTTTAAAATAATATTTATATATAGTTATTAACAATTATTTAACTAAATATATTATTTTGACAAAATATACGATTTTTGTATATTTTCAGTTAGTTAGTACACCGCCGGACGCGAATGCCTATGTAAAGAGATGAAAATTATTGCGTTTTATCAGACAGGATTTTCATACATAACGATATATATTTCAGAAAAATATAAAACTTAATTTAAGTACGTGCTTTTTATATTATGCACTTTTAACGTATGTCCGTATGTATGAAACTCGTGTGGAAACTTTTTTTTATCACCATACATTTTATTACGAGCATAATTGATTCCGGGCGAATACGAACGTCATACTCTCGTAATTAATATTTGGCGTATACTTTAAAGGATGAGGATACTCGTATGAGCATACGTGAGTCTTGTTTGACAATTAGCGCGATTAAATATCCCTTTTTAATTCACGTACAGTTTGTACAGTCCGAAAGACACCCCTTTGTCCGGTTCTTTGTCATTACATTAATGCGATATCCCTTTGAATTATTTTTCTTCACGCTACACCGTTTTTTATCTACGTATTTTCTCGCCAAAATTAAATATACATTTGAATGAATATACTTTTCCTTATGATCCATCAGCTGTATAATATATATCAAGTTTCGAGATTTATTTAACCATATGATGTAACAAGTAATTTTAACACCTAACCACATACAAATTTTGTGCTCCGAATACATTGTTTCTCTGTTTACAAGTTGCAGTTTTCGTCTCGGCGCACTGCATTACTACCTTACTTCACGGCTTAATTTTCAGCGTAGACAGTTTCGAAGTGCAACTTTGCGCGATTCTGTGCGTAATCCAGCAAGTTCATCAGCGTCTCGAAAAGCAAATACCAATCTTCGATAGTAAAAGATTAATCCTTTAGACTTTGAAAGCGCTATTTATTTTAATTAACAATGTTAATTAAGGGAAACAGTATATACGATCGATATCATTAACACGTCTTAATTAATGAGCCTATTATTTTTCTCGTCGAATTTATTAACGACGAATGTTTTTCGAGCAGGATTTGATGCACTTAGCTACTTTATATGCATAAATCATTCCATCGCGAATTATTTATCCTTAGAGGCTTGTAGAGAATATGTGCCATTAATAAACATAATTTATGTAACCGCATTAATCAGACGACTTTTAAAATAATTAAATCTGGACAACGCCTCTAAACAAGAGTGATGCACTCTCGTATGTCATCCTAGCATATGTCACAACTATTCCCACAGACTTGTAAATAAATAAATTAGTAGTTAACCATGACATGTTACGGTATCCAATAGGAAAATACACGAGTTGACGGACACGGGACGAAGGGCGACATGTATAGCAAACAAACGAATAGATGGGTGAAGGAAACGATAGATTGCAGAGCTCGCTCGATCGTGTATAAATAGAGCTTGCACTGAATGTCAATTATACATATATAAATCTTTGAATCTGAGCGCAACGGTGATATAAATTACGATACAAAATAATAAAAAAAATGTGAAACTTAATTAACTCACGTTATAATATTGTCGTCATTTACGCATATAAATAACAGCGCTGAGATTTACAAATATAATTGAATATCTCCTCTAACATGTCGAGGAATACTACGCGAGAAAAACGTAACGATAAATTCTTATACATCTGTTTTTCGAGAATTTCTTTGGTCGATGCTACGCGTGGTAATACGTTTATTTCGTTTTGCCCTCGCTAGTTCGCGTTATGCAAAATTCTCGTGAGAAATGAGATCTTTCTTGGGGCGACTTCACGTAGACGAAACGAGCAGACTCGTTCCGTCTCTCGGTTTCGAAGAATGGCGTGACGCAAATGTTCATCATTGCAGCCGCATGGAGGGAAAAAAATGTGGGCGGAATCCTCCTCTTTTTGGCCGCGACAGCGGGGACCGTTTGCATTAATTTGAATGGGAATTGCGGTGATGTCTCTCCCCCTGCCGCCCCCCGACCCCCCTTTCAGAATCTCTCTTCCTGGCGTTTTCTCCTTCTTGAACAACTCACCACTTTTCGCTCTTTGTTATCCCGAGTAGCTTTCCTTATTTCCCGCAGCTCCCACCGCTTATTTGCGGCTTGTGCCATCGTAGATGACGATCTCACCTTGTCCTCACGCAAATTACGAATAAACGTCGACCACTTATTTGCCGCGACAGAAAGCAGCCGCGCTTATCATGGAAAGCGCTCGAGAATTAATAATTTCCGGTGTAGAATATTTTAAATCTTTCCTTAGAAAATGCAATCTTCCGATTACGCCGTGATATCAAATTCGATTTTATTTTAATGCACTTTTTATCCAACTTGTATATTTACATATTTTCAAATTGCTCTCTAGTTTGACATTAAGCTGTTTTAATGCAAAGAGATAGGTCGTAAAATGAAATTGTGCTTAGATGTGACATTTGTAAACGCGCCAACGCTACCATTTATCATTCGGTCGAAGATGGAGTTCACTTTTATCATCAATCAAACGACACGGACCGTCGCTAAAACTGCGTAACGTTTCGATGGCCTTGACAGATTTGCTTTTACGAATTTCTACCGTCCACTTGTCTACTCGTCTCAGCTAACGAATCGCTCGTCCCGAGTAAAACTGCATAAAACCATGGAGGTCTCCGCCAGACCGAGTCGCGAGAACGATCAATCACGACACTTAGAAGCGCTCTCACGCCCAATACAGGCGCGCGAGGACCCGGAGAAATTCACCGAGAAACGAGACACGGGGAATCCGGGAACGGAATGCCGCCGGTTACCGCCAGTTCATCCGTATTCAAAAGCGCATAATTTTTCGCACCGTTCATGCCGGCGAAATGAGCCGGACCATTAATTAAAGGTCTCGCTCGAGACGAGGAATAAGAGAGAGAGAGAGAGAGAGAGAGAGAGAGAGAGAGAGAGAGAGAGTCGAGGAACGGAAAGTCATAGAGGGCAACAGATCGGGTGGGGCGCGCGTGGGCTAGGGGGTTACGAGAACGGGTAATGGGAGCGTGTCGTCAGTGCCAGCAGCATATTCCGCTAAATCAAAAGCAGCCCCCCTATATTATTCCTCATACGCGAAGGAGGGAAGTGCGCAGGGTAGAGTGCGGCACTTTGGCGGTAGGGTCCGTGAAAGGATGGGGATAGGACCATGGACCAGTTGCTGCATGAATGCGGAGGAGATAGGGGGATGGGCGAGGGGCAGCGATGATTTAATGGCCTGGATAGCCTACGTGGACAGGTGACCCGCAAGTTCCACGCAGACTGTCCTGCGTCCGTCAACTACCCTTGATTTAGAACGGGACAGTCAGACGGACGGCTCGTTCGCCCACAGAGCAGAGCCCCGCGATCTGGTACAACATGATCGTAAAGCCGGCACGACAGCGTCCATCGTGCATATCTTTTGCCTTGATGCCTGCTATCGGTCGGTGACAACTGGCTGAATCGGCGCGACGAGCTGATGAAACACCAAATCATTTTGCGCGGTTCCCGATGTCCCGGTAAACTTTCGTCAGAATTGCGAAAAGCATTGTACGATTGTAGGTCAACGTAGATCGATAAAAAAGAAAGAGATATTTACAAAATTTATTTTGTTATCTTTATGTTTCGTAAAGTATATTTCGATAATAAACAAGCAGCGCTTTTTGCATTTTATATTACTCTTATTAAAATCTTTTTTATATTATTTTTATTTTATATTATAATTTCTTTCAATATTTAATTTTATTTTATTTTGCGTAGATAATTATTTTTTTATGAATGATTTTTCTTATCTTTATGTAATTACGAGTATAAGATATTTAATTAATGAACACGTGTGAAGCGATTTACTCGCGACCGATGGATTAATGGTCGAAAAGCTGCTTGTTTTCCAAAATTTGATTAAATTTCGCTCGTACAGACTGCCTTCGAGAGGAATCGATTTTGCAGTTCTTGCGAAGGGGAGCGCCTTGAGTTTGCATAAAATATTCTACCCGCGGGAAAAAGAAGAAGCGAGCAAAACGCGCGTAGGTTCCACCTTTAAGCTGATTCCAGCGGAGAGCCGTGATTCACGGTTGAGCAATCTAATATGTGTCGGAAAGTTTCTGATATCTGTCTCGTTCATAAAGAGTGCCCCCATATATGTAGATGTATTAAGCGACGTTAGCGTCTGTCCGACTAAATGGAAAAGTAGAAATTGCTACGATGCAATTGCAAAGAGTTTAAAGGCGGAGAAAGTTAAAAGCATGTTAAATCCGAGAAAGTAACATACTAGAAAAACGAAATGTGCAATGTTACATTTTTAATCTAAAGATATGTAAAGATGTTTACGAGACATTATTTCTGATTACAGTAGCGTATTCTGTTTCATCGCTTAATTTTACAAAGACATTATTTTATAATCTACAAATTTATTAAGTTTTAAATCGCGCATTTTATAATATCGTTTTTCACCAATCTCAAATATTGATATCGAGATTATAAATGCTAGGATGATCGAGAAACACAACTCAATTTTTCCGATTTAAAAGCCGTAAGCAAGATTTGTTCGTAAAATTAAAAAGAATCGTAAGATTATGCGTTACAAGAATTATAGATCGCCGCCAAAAAATCTGCAAGGTAACAGAGAGTTAATTAGTGTCTCGTCTCGAAGGCACTTGTTATGAAAAAATAAATGAAGGTAAGCGAAGTGAAACTGCACGCGGAGATGAGAGAAAGAGTGGTCGATAGTTTTGTTACAATAATGTATAATCATAGATCACTCTAACCATATAAATGTGAATTCTATGGCGCGAAAAGACGGCAGGTGAAGCAAATATGCGAAGGAGAGAGAAAGGCGGGTAAAAAAACGAGTCGAGAGACGAATCGAGGAGAAAAAAGAGGCGAGCGAAGGGGGGCATGCGAGAAAGATGGGGCGCATCGTGGCAGGCATTAATGAACGCTCTAATTAAAACACAGGCTAATGAGAATATATTAGGATGACGGTGCCTGTTTTGCACGCACGTGGTTTCGCAACGTGAGGGCCTTCGCTCACTCGCTTCATTTCGCGCGCACACGAGACTTCTTTTACTTCGATTGGGGATTATTGTGCGGGCACGTAGGTCGATCGATATGCGAGTATGCTGGAAAAATCTGTCAGCGGATAGAGGGAAGGACGAGGGATGTAAAAATTGCGTTCCAAGTTTTCTTCGCGCGCGGCTCCTCCCCTTTACCGCTTAACCTTGCGCAGGGTGCGTAGCTACGGCGGATAAATAATTTATCGATCGCCCGGTATATCGCTTTATACCAGCGCAAAAGAACAATTTCGGTTGTCGATAAATAAATGTCCGTCGCATCATTCTTTATTTGTCGGCGGATAGATCATGAATATGTCCGTTTTGCATTATTCATAATCCAGACATCGATCTTCCGGTCCAGCGACGCGGCGTGACGTTGACCGTTTTAATGTTGGCTAAAATTTTAAAGTAAGAATATCGATACCGCGGGCTATTATTAAAAAGATAATGAGACGAATATTTTATATACCCGTATCTCTCCGCATTATTTCGTTGAATATTTATATGAATTTAATATACGAATCTCGCCTTTGCGAAATATACTTATCAAGTTTATATAAAACTCATTATGAGAAATTTTTTAAAATAGACGTAGTACGTTTTCAAAACAATTTTTATCTACCAGCTTTATTATCATGCGTAATTGGTTTGCTTTGAATTGGTCCAATCGCGGACTATGATGCTCATCATGTTCGCATAAACTACAATCTGATATACGCGCAACCGCGAATCAAGATAATTAGAACACGATGTAACCAGGTCGTGTCCACAGAGTGGTAAAGTGCGTTCGAAACGTGATGATGGTTTTAATGGTTCACGAAATGACGTTGCAGCCTCACTGATGCAAATATATATATATATATATATATATATATATATATATATATATTATCTACTCATAGCAACCGTAATATTATTCAATATGTTATCGGTCAATTAATTGCATAAAAATGTAAAATGATAATACGTTGATGAGAAACGTCAAATGTGATTATCGCTTGTATCTAAGCTTGTATGATTTTGTCGCGCTTTTTTCATATGATTGGCCGTCATTTTTCCTCTAGATAAAAAAACGGGAAAAAAAAATTAGAAATTTTTTCTCGTAAACACACGTTATATGCGTGTTCTCCTTTCTCGAAGGCGACGAAATTCTTGCAATCGGGCATAAATATGCGACCGACAAATATGCTTGCTCTTTCACTAGAAATATTTTAAGATTTGGTGAAAATTTATAACAAATGCGCGCAAGATCTATTGAATTTTAGATGCTCTTATTCGGAGCGCGGTCTCGAAATTCGAGAGAAAGGATGTTTCGACGCTTGGAACAAACAGACTCTCGCGCCGCATCGACTGTTTATTCCGCTCCGACGGATCTTCTTTTCGTAATGAAGTCACGGAGAGAGAGAAAGCCAAAAGTCTCGATCTGCTTGACTCGAGTATCGCG
Organism: Polyergus mexicanus; assembly: GCF_030449975.1. Classification (NCBI taxonomy): domain Eukaryota; kingdom Metazoa; phylum Arthropoda; class Insecta; order Hymenoptera; family Formicidae; genus Polyergus; species Polyergus mexicanus. The sequence continues at coordinate 10,280,904 of NW_027223325.1, forward strand.
AACCGGACGAACGGGCGTCCCGCCGTTCGGCGACAACTCTACCACTTTTGGATGCACTCCGGTGAACGGCTCGTAAACAATACAAGGCAACCGCGTCAAACAAATATAGCCTCGGGTTTTACGGGCGACACCCGCGGCGCTTATCGCGCTTTACTGCCGTACGAAAAGTTGCTTTACGGCGCGAACGCGCCACCACTCTCATCGGCTCGGTGGAGATGTTGCGAGATGATCGGCAATAAGGTAGAGAAAGGCCGATAAGGATCAGGCACCTGCGGTATACTCCGCTTATTGGCTCGATGTAGTCCGGCAACTTTGTCGTCGCTTATCGCGACGTTCTCTCGCCTTCTCTTCTACTTTGTTGGTTCGTTCTTTGCTCGCAAGACATTTAACACGATCTTCCTCATTCTCGTAACGCTACGATGTAATCTCGCATAATGGTAGCCATACTTTCGGCCGATGTCATCTTCGGATTGAGAAACAGATTTCAATTACCGGTTAAGACAGTATTAAATATCTTTTCGTCGATTTTGCGCGTACTGTTTGCCCGTCTCTTGCACGAATCTCTTAACATCGATCATGTTAGGGATTATAAAGCGATAGGGAATATATGACTAACAGTAAGAAATACGAAAGAGAGATTATATATATTGTACGTGTCGCTTCTCTTGTGCCACTTAATCCGTCTTGAGCATCTCGCGGCAACACATTTGTCCGTTCTGTACTGTTGTAGATTGTGACGTGAGTTTAGTTGATTTCTTTTAATCTATCTTTTTACGGAGAACTTGCCGCTTCAAAGATGTCGTTGTAGGAAGGAATTTAGTGAACTGGCGAGAATCAGAGAGAGAGAGATGCAAGTTGATAAAGAAGAGTCTTGTCTGACGGAGTAATCCCAATTACAGGAGACTTCCACTCGGTCGAGTCACAGAGATCACAGGTGGGGTCGAAGTTTCGGTTCCCCTTTGAAAAGATCACCGGTACTGCTTCATTCCGACCAGGACGTTTTTCTCCTTTGTGGATATTTTCTTCTCGGATGTGCGCGTTTGTCGACATCCAAAGGAATAAAACCTAATACGCGTTGCAAGCCGAGACAAAGACACTTCCGAGAGGGAAGATTTAATTAGTCTGGACGTCTGTCGGGTTTTGCAGTTCCCGTCGTCTCTAATATTTATTTGTATATACGATTTACCTTATATATATTTATTTATTTGGTAGTTAGAAATAATTATGAAATATTAGACATGTTTCAAGCAGCTACGACGTAAATCATATTTTTACGTTTATTTAAAAAGATTTTGTCTCAAAATAAAATTCATAGTTGACTTTTTACCGCGGGATATATTATAAATAGGTATGTATGCGTGCCATTTCAGCACTGCGGTTATCTCGGAGCGACAACAAGAAGCTCTCCTAAAAGGGAAACGCGTTGGACACGAGAGCAAAAAGTTCGCAATGACGCTACCCGCAATTCCTTTCATAACATTGTATTCTGTACATCTACCTTTACATGCATTTTGCGTAGCAGAGCACTTTTAAATTTCTTCAACTTTCCGTTTCTCTTTAGCTGTTTATCGTTTTATGTATCTCGCATGCCTGCCATCATATATTTTTATTCTTGTATTACTTATGGATGTCTATGACAACAACATTATAAAATCTAAACAAAGATCTTCAAAACTATAGAAACCGATCATCGGTATGCTCGCATCAATGTTGCATCGCATCGGTTTTATTTCTCGACCGAGTTTTGAACATGTCATCCTGTTGCGACATGTAATCGTAAAAGGATATTGAAGTTTCTGGTACTGTAATCCGAAACTTTCGACGAGAAGTAAGATTCTACTTTTACAATACTGTCTCAGCAAACACACAACTGTTCGCTTCTTTATTTCTTCTGTATATAAACCGACATCTAAAATAAACGATCCTTCTTAGAAAGATAATCTACAAATCAATAATCAAATCAAACTAATGATGCTTTCATAAATTTCTCATATTTTTCTAATATTATATATATATATATATATATATATATATATATATATATATATATATATTGTATAATATCATTTTATTTTTATAATAATTATTCGGATCGAACTGCTTGTCGGAGCAGAGCGTACTTTCATTGAGCATTGTCCAGTAATGTTCAATGAGATACAATTCTATTCCGTCGACATCGAAAGTACGATTCTCAATGACAATAATAAGGAAATGCACGCTCCATATATGAGCTATGTTTTGGGTACTTAGCTTCCCCTTCAGGATAAACCTTTCAGGTACTGAGCCCTCTCACCAACGTCAAGGTGTACCCATTGAGAGGGTTATATTATATAATAATTTTATAATATAATGAAATTTATAATTTATTTTAAAATTAGGAGATTAAATCGCCTTTTTCTCCCTTGACGAAAAGACATGCGATATAAATGTTTTATAAAATCGACATCACGAGGATCAATTAATTCACTGTTTTAATTATAAAATAAATTACAAAGATATATTATATATATAAAATTATATAATGTAAATTTCAAATGCTTGAAATGTGTCCAACGCATCAGAAATTAATTATTAGTCGCTCGATCGATTGTTGTTCGCGAAGCGAAATTATATTCGGAAACGAGAAATATATATAAGAATTGTGTTAGGAGGATAATTATCGCTTCAATCTCTATTTTAAATGAATAAATTGCGCTAAATATTCAATTTGATAAATAACTGCCGTCTTGAAATACGTTTACGTATCTTTAATTAATGGAGTTAATTATTTGATACATGTTAATTATTATAACCAAGTCACTCTTCAACGTCAAAGTGTACTCGTTAAAAGAATTTCATCGGTAAAAATACGACGATACAATATAAATATATTTTAGGAAAAATAGCACGCCGAGCATCCCGGTCTGGGTAACTATGAAATATTCTCTTAATTGTAAAATAAAAATTAATAATTACTAAAATTAATTAATATATATAAATCATAAAATTATATAATATAAATGCTAAAAAAATAAAACTTCTGCTGTGTTCGCAGATTGTATTAGCGAATTCGATAACGGTCGGTCGTAATCGCGAAACAATCCTTCAAAGCTTTCCGACAACAGGAGCATGCGGTCCGTCGATAGTACGCCATGTGCAACGATGTCCTGAAAGAGATGGCGTTCAATGTGCATTTAAATGGATGAGAGAAGCGTAGACGGTCGGTGTGGATAAAACGGCTGGATGGAGAGGTAGGAGGGCGAGGATAGGGATGAGGATGGAGAACTCTCGCGTCGGTGCCGGATAGAGGCACCGCGCGTCCAAACTTGGTTGAATAAGCTAATGCAATCAAACGGCCGAAAGCGCTACTTACAACTTTGCCAGCTCGCGCTTTGCAGAGGCAAAAGGGACGACGGACTAGGGAGACATGGGTAGCGAGAAGGTGGAAAGGGATAAGGGGAACGAAAACGGTGCTCTTTCGGTTAGGTGGAGTCGCCGACGAAGGCAGCAATGGAAGCTGGGGGTCGTGTCGAGTGCGATGTTATCATCTGGAAATATCCTCTCTTTCTTGGATTGCGATTCTCTAACTTTTGAATTCACTCGTGAATTAGAGAGAATTCGTATGACTACCGCGATCTTTTTTGCGCGGCCAAACTCGGTCAGTTTCGCTTGATATCACTAGGGAACGATTTTAGAATTTGATTGCACAAATGTTGTCATATAAATGACTACGTCGTATAGTCTATTTAAATTTGTTTAACATTTTGCTCTATTTTATTTGCTTTATTTAATAAACTTTGGTACTTTTATACAACCATTTTTTAATAATTAGCATGCGCTAATCAAATTTGACAGACATTAAACACAAAAATGAACAATTGAGTTTGCTGATGTTAAAAAAAAATTATTTTCCTTGCAGAAGAATGTACATGTTAGTCATGGTCAATTTAACGCACATTTGTCAGTAAAATTTAATATTTTCATATTTGCTAGTTAAGTGATTGATGTAATACATTCACTTAATAATCCGTTCTCTCTGATTTATCTCCTGCCAAAATAGCGATATACACACACATACACATACACACACACACACACACCATAATGTATATTTCTATTAGATTCCATTAACTAATCGGTAATCTCATTCGATTACAGAATTATGTTGTTGTGCACTTTCGAGATGCTACGTAGGAATGGGTATCGAACTTGCCACATATGCATGGTTGACACGATATATGGACGATGATTCATCGCTCTGGCATGTCGATACTAATTATTTGCAGATAAAACTCATTATTCAGGTGTGATTAATGACGGATCACGGATCGATCTCTGGAATTTCACCTTCTCGCCCTGCATGGCATGAAACCGGTTGCGTTATCGAGAGAAAGCGCGCATTCGTTATCATTTATATAAAATAAAAAAATTACCATTTGCAAAAAAAAAAGGAGGGGGGGGGGGAAACAACGGTAACATCGAGACAAAAGGTTTGATTTTACTTTAATGTAACAAATTTGGTTGATCAATGATGTCATTGCTATTTTCTCTGAAACATATATTTTAACATACAAATTTTTTTAAACAATTTTTAAAAAAGTGAATTTATTTTATCATAGGCATAATATTACTACAAATCTAATATTATTTTTTAATTGAATCCGCTTTTTTTCCTCTCTTTTTTTCTCTCTCTTGTTTTATACTTTCTTACAATGTAAATTATTTTATTATAATACATATTTAAAACTGAACAGCGAAGTTTTAAAAGAGAAGTTAGTAGCTAAAAAAGCGTCTTGCAAATATAAAAGAGTACGTCTCCGAAATTAACATATTATAAATATAAATTATTTTTTATTACGATACATATCTAAAACTAGACAGCGAAGTTTTTAGCTTATAAAATTTATAATCCTTCGCCGCTATACCTTTTGCAATTAGTTTTGTGCGTGGGAATTACTTAAAATCTATTTAAAAATGAGTCGAATTCTCTTTTTATTAATGTAGATTTTAATTTGCGGCGTACTGCACATTTTTATCGAGTTGTTGAACAAAAATGAAACGGGATCGAGAAAATGAAATGTATAAATTTGTTGTATTGACATAGTATATTATTGTTAAACGATCATCTAGTTTAGCAAGGCGCGTATGCGGGACAGGGTTATGTAAAAGAATAATACGTTGGGTCCCGTAATCCTGGAACAAATTGAGGCAATAATTTTAAATCAAACGCGGAAGCTCCAGGAATAATTTATCGTGCATACTGTTGCGGCGTACGCTAATCACAAGCCCCCAATCCTAGCACACGCTCAACGGAAGCCGGATGTTTTTAAATGTCCTGTACAAATTTTATTAACACTTTCCACCACGCCCGATTCGTAAAGCTGTAAGTCTCAGGGCAATAAATCACTCTGCGCTAACGAGCATGAATTGGAAACCTGCGTAGATTAGATTTTCCTGAAATTTTTTACAATGGCGCATCGAATTATTTTTCACAAAGCTTTTATTTACCGTAATAAAAATAATTTGAAATTTTTAATTCGTGTTTGCGTTATATTAATTGTACAAATGTGTATATATATATATTGTATGTATGTAAAATATACACAAAAGTGGGCAAATGTGTTTTTTCAGTGTGATGCAAGCTTGGAATCTCCATTTCCTTTAGTTATGAGTTTACGCGAAAATTGATACGCATTCCGTAGCATTCTATTTTAGAGAACGAAATAATCGTAGGACGTGAGAATGTCTCAAATGCGGCATTTCGTCGCCTTATTAAATTGAAAATAGAAATATATATAATTCTGGCTCATCCACAAACCGGATATCTTTCAACTTTATAAGATTTTTCATAGTGGAATTAAATAACTGTAATATATAAATCAATGTCACTTTAAGAACCAATGTTCGAGAAATATTTTTAATCTTAATATCTTATATTCCTTCGAAACTTATCTTTTTTTATAGAAAATGTATATATTATTTAGATTGTCTTTTATTATTAAAAATAATTACGATGCAAAATGTATAATATATAATAAAAAACAAGTAGAGAAAGAAACCAATTAATATATAATCGCATAAATTATACAAATTGATATATAATTGCAATAATCCTTTTTTGATTCAATGATAAATGGTATACTTGCAGCTTCGACAGGCGTTTCAAAGGGACGCTTCCTTGAAAGCCAAAAGAGGAAGTTCTCATAATACCCGGCGATAAATATTTGTCTTGAGCTTATGCCAAAAGTGTGTGGTGGTGTTGTCCCTCTCCTTACCTCGCGTGCGAAGTCACCGCGTTAAGAAAACGCCATGGATCCTCACGAAAAGGGAAGCACAGAAAAGGATGCTTTCTCTGCTATTTCTCTCTCTCTCTCTCTCTCTCTCTCTCTCTCGGCGACACAGTAATTGTTTTCGCAGCTAATTGTTTAAAAGCTTGGCAAACCCACGAGGAATTACGCGGAAGCAAGAGCGGAGACAATCCCCGAGTCAATATTGAATTATGAATTTATTAGCTTCCACTCTACGTCCTCTTGCCGATAGCGCGTGAGAGAGGTCGGAGGTCTTCGTATAGATACCAGTGAAAGAAGATGAGAAGAGAAAGTAACAAGGACTTTCTGCTTCCACCCCTTCCCTCTCTCTTATAGAGATCTTCAAAACGTGCAGACAGTAATTTTATCGAGTACGCTGTGACGATACCTTCGATTGACTAATCGTTCCTTTTGCTCTTTGTTTTAATGATTTTCTCTCTTCGCAATCTTTTTTTTCTTCTCTTATTATCACGCACATGCTTTATCTTATTTAGCTTTTTCGATGTTTGTTTGTTTGTTATATAACAAAATAAATTTATATGCTATTACAATAAGACAAATTGATAATGCGCAATGAAAATATTATTTGCTAAGTAGATAACGTAGAAAAATATTGCACCTAATGGTTAGAAGAATACATGTGATTAATGGAAATATTTTCGGAATTTATATTCTTGTGTGTATGTGTATGTGTATGTGTATGTGCAGTCAGAAAAGCTCATCGTTGGGCTATCTAACGAGCGAAAGAACGCGAGAATTTTTTTAGTTCGGAAAAGAGCAGAAAATGAGTCAGAATGAAGTAGAGGGTGGACGAACGACGAGGGCGAATTTCCATTTTTATTTGCATTTGGACGATTTGCGATTCGATTTAAGCCCCCTTCTCCACCTCCCGTTTCTCCGAATGTACTGGTGGCTCGATAGAGTGGGCGTACATCGTGATTCACATTTATTCCTCAGGTGAATTGAATTACGAATAGAGGGATTCATCAGATTTAGGTCACACTGTGTGTAAATGCATATGAAAACGTACGAAAGATGAATGACTTTAATATCAGACTTCATCGATTTTATTTTATTTAATCATTATTTTTTTTATATTTCCACATTTTCTTATTCTGCCAGCTAGATTGATTATATATTATTACTTAGTATATTAAAAGAAGCGTATAAAGAACTTTTGAGATTAGACTACAAGTAAGATAGAATTATATTTTTGTAAAAAAAAAAAAAAAAAACATGCATGCCGTATTATGTAACATGTAACGTTTAGAAAAGCAAAGTTATTTTGTATGTGCATACATATATGAGAAAGAGGTAGAATAGTGAAGATCAAGTAAACGATGGAACAAGATGGAATAGCTCGAATGAAAGGACATGACAAATGATGCCTTAGAGGTTCACGTACTATTATGTAAATTTCACTAGAGTCTTTGTATTACGGTAGTCCCTCGCGTGAGGATCCTGCGAGACTCGTTATTAGCCGTCAGATTTTTTCATCTCTCATGCCTATCCCGTTTTAGGTGTTAGAAAGATATCATCGCAAGCGAGATGAAAGGAATCGATTGTAGCTTTAAAAATAAATGATTACTTTCAGTTATTGATGTGGGAAGACTTTAGATGTAGTAATATAATATCTAAATATGATTTAATAAGAAATCAATTGAAGAGATAATATTTAAAAGACAATATTAAATAAATTAAAATTCTATCAATATGTGTAAAATGTATTATTAATTAATTTTCTCAGCAAATATAATTATATTTATGCTACTTCGTTAAATATATTGCAATGAAAAATTGAAAGAGCCGTCACATTATTTTACTCTGACATATCGCTTATAATAATTACATTTTAAACCATCAGTCTCGATATATATTGCCAATTACATTATTTTGATCATTGTGCGAATTTAGATATGCGTCGGTCATTTATTGAGCCGAGCAAACGTCGTCTTTTCTTATTTGGTTCCTATAAGCCTGCAAATTTTATGGCAAAATTGCAACGGATGTTTAAACGCACGCCCGAGGCGCATGATATCCTAGAGCTGGGCACTGAAATGGGAGTCTGTCGTCATCGAGATTAGGTATATGACGGGAGGAAAATCTAAGTACGGGATTTCCTTCTCTCGTCTTTCCCGCGGGGCTTGGCATAACAGTAAACTGACTTGAATCTTTGTCCGCTATCCCGCGGGAGAAGATTTCGTGGTAAAGGCGGGACAGTCTTCTGTTGACCTCGCAAATACCGATACTCCTTCGAGAGCGACGACGCTACGGCTCACATTCTTGCCGACATATCGACTGCGTGCGGAGACATACTCATAAAAAATGATATCGTCATGCGCGAATTGAGTAAATCTCTTTTCGGATTTATTTTATGGTCGTTATTCTTACGTTTGACTGAATATTAGAGTTTATGTAAAAATAGTGTCTCGCGTCGCGCGGCGATTAATGCGATGGAATCAATTATTTATTTGTCTTTTGATTCGCTTTATATGACACGTTTCCGATGATATTTGGAAAGAGTGGAATAAAAATATATGACATGTTAAATAGTTTAATTGGATTATAAAAAGTTCTATATCGTTTATTAGGTCATTAGATATTTATTGCTATCGCGAGTAGATATATTTTAAAATGGTTATTCTGTAACTTAAGTATATTAAAATTATCATTTCATATATACTATATGAAATTATATAATTCAATTCGTATAAATATTTCCCACGTTTAATATCACGTATTTCATTTTGTGCGATATATTGAGTACAACGACAAATTTAAATAAAAACCAGACCAGCGATTCTTCAAGCTCTTGAATAATCGATTGCGGTCTCTCTGCACTGTCGCATTACGAAATACCTTCTTATACGGTAAAAATAGAGTCAGTCGTAATAGTATTTAAATATCACCTACACCCTACACATACGCAATATCATAAGATGAAATCTTTACGTTTTTCACCGTCGCGAGAAATTGGTTACATAATTACCTTGAAAGGAAAAAAAAAGGGAAAAAAAAAAAGAAAGAGAAAGAGATTTCACACTTTTGCTCCGCTGTACTTTCAAGAAAGAAGAAAAATATTCGGTTAGCAATAAGATGCTATTTTGTCAAATAAAATATTTTGAAACGAGATGTTATTAACGAAAGAAGAAAAATTTTCGAAATATAAGAGAATTTTATACTTTGAAAAATTTAAGAAATTCGACTATCTTTGCCGATGCTATACGAAAAATCCTGGCGACGCCCATAGTAGGATGTCCCCCGTGAGAAATAAGGTCCACAACTATAACCGCGGTGGCGTATGAATAAATTCATGGCGGAGTCGGCTATATAGTGGTAAAGCGCGCGGGGCGGGGTAGGGGGGAGGGATAGAGAGAACGGTGGGCTAATCCAAAACAATGGAATGCGGCGGACGGGCGGGCTAAGCGAATTAATCTTTCACGTTGCCGGATGCACAATGGGCCAACGAAGTTACATGATAATTACGCGTGGGATTCGTTATTGTGTATAATTTCGACCGGTCGACGGTTTCGGGAACGTAGCCTCCGCGCAAATCCGCGCGCATTCCCCCGAGAGAGAAACGTCTGCTCTTAACGCGCGCGCGTTCCACCTTTGTGGCGCGACGTTCCTTTTGTAACGACGACGACGACGACGACGGGGTAAGAGGTTTTTTCGACCTTTTTCTTCTTCCTCGCGCGGAAATGCGTTGAAGGTGTAGCGGGTGCGCGCTGAAAAATGGCGCGGTAGGAACGCTGGAATAGCCGCCGTTTCTCTTGTCGCGAGACGGCGACGTTTGCGACCGTCGAGATATTCTGTAGAATTGCAATTTCAATTTGTACAACGTCGAGCGGATACCCCAAGTGCCCAGATCCTAACTGCGTGCGTTGAATACCCCATTCGCGGTAGCCATGGTAAATATCTTCCCCCTTGTATTAACGGAGTCCGCCCTAGAAGCCCCTTTTCACACTTTTGCGACTTCTAGCCTGTTGAAACGCTATGGGAAACATTTGTTGGGATTCTGCGGAAAACGTTCGGAAAACTAACTAATTATTTTCATTATTTACAATAAAAAATTTTTTATCAAGAATTACGCACATTCGTGTCATAGATATTTTTTCTCCCTTATCTCTCTCATTTCTTTATACATTATAGCTCTTAACAGTACATGTTAACAGTATATGTTTATATTTAAAAATAAGATAAAACAAGCATGTGACATAATGAGAGATGGAGAGAAAAATTCTGACGCGAGGGGATTGGTCTTTCAGTATTAACCCGAAATCCTGACGCCTCGACTGTCTATCGACGGCAGAAACGAGATGACGGTCTCTTCTTTGACAGCGCGTGTATGTCCTTCCACGGAGCCCAATGCCCCTGCGACGACCGCACGAGAGATCAACGAATTGATGTACTTTAAATAACACGATTCCCTCCCGCGATAATGGTGATCTACTTTCGGGCAGGAGAGCTCGCCAAACAACGGGGCGAGCTCGTGTCGAGGAGTATTCAGTCGGAGAACGATAAGACCGCCTTGCGTCTCCCAAAACGGAAATTGGACCTGAGTCACCCGTTGACGGCGCGTCAAAAGCTCGTCCGGAACGTAGATACGTTTTGCTTGTGTCAAAATTCTGCGCATTCGTGCCCGTCGCAACTCGATACGCAATCCGTTTTTGTATCTCCGAAAAACGATTCCGGCACTACGGCAAATCCCTATTCAATTCAGACAGTATTCGTATACTCGGCGACGAGCCAGAGCGAACCATCGATCCATCGATGTTATGACATGACATTTCTCTGGGTCCAAGACTCAAATGTCAGTTATGCTTAACGAAATTACGTGAAACGTATTTCTTGTTTAATCTCCATTATAAAAAGCTCCGTTTTTAACGTTGCATTATACCAAATTGATTTATATCTTCTATGAATAGCAAAGCTGTCTTTCGTGAATTGTATTGCGATCTGTGACGAGATTAAACCCGTGCGAATTCGTTTCGCGTAACGTGTAACGTTCCGGCGTATCGGTGACACAGATCTTGGCTGCTTCGGTGATCGCATTACAAACGTTTAATGTAAATTACGCGTATCCAATTACACTCTTGGCGTAGTTCCACTAGCATATGGTTTGTTGAATTTATTAACCTGGCGTAATCTTTCACGCAACCAGAAACACATGAATTTATCAACGATACGACAATGCGACAACATGTCGTACGCAAGATATTTTAAGTACAATTTTCCACAAACAGAAGCCGACTTTGACCGATAATATGAGTGCTTGGCGAATAAATAATGTTATATACGCGTCACGAACATTTCAGCATTTTACGCTTCGCTGAAATTGTATACGGTGTCGCGGCGTCATCTGCTTCTACAACAGTAATTACATTTCGCGATTGCACTTGAACGTATTCGAAATCAAGCTTCATATTTATGCAACAGACCAACAAGCAGATAGTATTATCATGCACGTTCCGTCTGCACTTTCGATTTTGCAAAATTATTTTTTATAAAAAATATAATACATTGGAGATTATATATCGTATGTGTTAGTCGCGTGAAAAATTATCAAATTTATATATCGATGAAATAGTTCTCACTACTATCAAAGTCAGAAATTTTACTCTTGGCTACGGAAATATTGCTGAACAATATTTATCGTAAAGAGACGATTTATATTTCGTATATATTGTTACGGAATCTCTTAGTCAATAATATAGCCGAGCTTTAGCCGGCTTTTACACGGCCTTGTATACCGGTGCTGTAAAAATGACGCGATTGAATTTCAAATCGCGGGTCGCCGATCCGAATTTTTCGCGGACGTTTCATCTGATATTTAAAAAAGCCTCGCTTACGTGGATGTAGATCACTACGCTATAATCTCTCAACTTTCGAAGCGACATGCAGAGCGGAGGTGATCGATCGGCGCGAAACGGTGTAAATTTCAGACTAGCTGACTCCGTCGAAAATGTGAAATTTTTTCCTCAATTTTCATCCAATACGACGATATATCGATATCGATTGTATTATACGGATAACACGATGGTCTTCGAAAATATCACCTTCGAAATAAAATAGATCGAAAGCAATACTATATGCAGAAAATGATGGGAACGCGTACTATCTTGCAAGGGATGATCAAAAAACTCCACTAAAATCCTCGCTAATGTCGCGTGGACCGAGCATGTAGCATTACAGCTGGTACGAACTTGTAAGACGTATTCGTACGTGACAAATGGCACCGAATTTTCGTCGATAACTGTAGTTTTGGCTGACCTACTTTCGGTTAAGCACTCCTCGATAATGGATTCAATTATCAGGAATATGAGCATTCGCCGTTGTTCTAGAATAATGAAATTTGTATAGAATGTACAAGGTACGCTACAATTGGCGGCATGTCGCAGTTAAGCAAATATGCAAATTTCTATTTTGGAATGTTCGTTTCTTGTGCAAGAAAATTCATTTCGTCGTATTTCAGTTTCATGCGCGAATCATTATCTTCCCGAATAGATATTGTATTTTTCACCGGGATAGTCATCGTAAAACCTTTGTTTTTGGATTCCTGCTGGAATCATCCGGTTTTGTCGAAGAGAAAAGAAATGGCTGCACGAAACCGCTATAGAGAACCACCAAATGAATACGAATGATTGTATTACAAATGTAAATTCGCTATTTATCGTGGCAGGAGCTGTGGGTGCAATCGATTTAACTTCCATTTCTTCGAATAATGTTATAACTAGAAGCAAGAAAAAGAATTTTATATAAACAATTTACTTTTATTTATTTACTCTTATCTAAAAAAATAATTATAATCTTTTTCTCGTTTATTTCAGGTAAGTAACTACATTATCTTCATGGATGCAGACATGAAATGCGAGACCCAAGTTTGTAAGTAAATATTGTTGATAAAACTTTATGCGATTGTATTTTATAAAAGACGGTTTTAACTTTTTTTTTTTTTGTGGAGACACTTATACATGACATACTGCTATTTATGTTATTTCAATACATTTAATTATTGAAGGCGAATTGCAAAAAAGATGCTTTGTGATTCATATACTTTAAGAATTATCGAAAATATTTAATTTGTCCCAAAAACGAATTTTTCTCTAGAATTTTGCTCGTTTCGGTCGCGTCGCTATACTTCGCAAGCAGACGCATTAATTTTACCTTGCTCTTCCCTCCCCCTTCGTGTTCTGACCAACGTCGGCGAATGGCAAAATTTATACGGAAATAACGCGGCCGAATAAATTGCACACTTAATTGTAATTCTAAAGCCTTGCCCCCTCGGGCGCGATCCGCGCGTTATACATTTTTAATACCGCAGGACATCAATCTCGCATTAGCCTCCATTTGTACGTGAAAAAAAGCGGGAGTGCTTCTTGGAAGATTTAAAATTATGTGACAACTTTTATTTATTCCTTTTCTTACATACCGCAATCGCTTCATTCTCTCGTCCTCGTGCCCTACAGGACCAACATGAAAGGGGGGAACATATATTTTACAGGTCTTAGATTGCGCGGCAGAAAAAAATGAGACATATCCTTCCTATAGATACTTAGAGTATCATTAACAATGATTTAGTATGCATGCATTATAACTCCTTTATGTATAAACGAATACACGAATAAATTCAAGTTAATTAATGAGAGAAGGTTTAATATATTTGAGCCATCGTTTTTTTTTTCAATTCTCATATTATACAATATTTGAAAAAAAAAAAAAAAAAAAAAAAGATTTATTTATTGTGAAATTGAAGAAATGAACGGTAACTCGGAAGCGTATTTTGTATATTTAAAATACCGTTGGCGTTACATAAGTAACAAGACTGGTTTATAAATGTAATAATTTAGAGTGGATACGGCGAGCAAATCGATATTTAACCGTGGCGGTTGTCACCCCGTTATCCGCGCGAGTTTGCAGTCGATGCACGAAACCAGTTAGCCTCGCTGGAAAATGTAAAAAAGCGGTCGCGCGCGGTCACCCGATTGTTCCGATAACTTGGCGGTGTGAGAGTTACTACGATCGAGGATCGAATGGGTGGGCGAGCGTCCGCGCACTCCGGCGCGCTAATTACGATTCCGAGGCGGAGGGCGCGCGTACCAACGAAATCGCGCCGCGCCGAACATTATTAAAAGTCCACGCTTTTACGACCACGCGAGAGAGATCCCTTTTTCACCTCTGATCCGCCCCCCCCCCCTCAACTTTAATCAGTGCGCCGAGCAGATATGCGTAAATTATTGACGAGAGGATAGAGCCCTATAAACGAGAACTCATGTTTTTTGAAATCTACGACGCCCCCGATACACGTATCACTCGTTTGTGAACATTCAATCATGACTATAACTTTGTATCTCTTTTTTGAATGTTTTTTTTTACAACCTAAAAATTCTTAACTTGTAAAATTTGTGGCGCAAACAATGCGAATGATATTAAAATTCTATTCTTTCGTAAAATGTATATATTTTTAATAAATAGTTTAGAGAAAGAAAGAGAGAGAGAGAGAGAGAGAGAGAGAGAGAGAGAGAGAGAGAGAGAGAAGTAAGGTTGAAAAGACTTCCATCGATTAATTTCTGGCAGCATAAAAAAAAAAAAACGTACTATCATTTTAAACCTCGTAGACGTGTAAAAGCGGAAGTGTAATATGAGGGCGAGCAAAAAAGAGGATATTGCAGCATAACAGAAGCACAGGCATTATAAAGGAAGATAAATATGTATGCGGCCCGACGATGCTCAAGTGAGTGTTCAAACGGGAAAGGTTGAGAGGGGGAGGGGGAGGGGGAGGAGGGAGGGAAGAAGGGCTCGCAGGGTGGCCCGCGGGAAGATAAAGGGCGGTCGAGAAGTAAGAATTCGATTATCTCAGCGGATGCTCGAACTTCTCTCGGATTTCCTGGCGCGGATAATGGAGCACTCTTTGAAGAAAGCTTTTGCGCGCGACCGAGATACCCCGGTTATTCTCTTTTTTTTCTTTTTTTCCTACCTCTTCTCTTACGCATCCACTTCGTCTTCTCTCGCACGCATACGCTACACCTGTTCTCTTCTTTTCTTTCGCGATTTCTCATTCGTTTTGTCGAATAAAAATTCAAAGCTATTCGCACAGACGAAAGAGGATAGGCATCGTGGGTAAGCAGTGATGGTAGAAAGGGTTTGCGGTGCGCGTACGAGAGGTTAAATAGACAGAGTGAGAAAGAGAGAGAGAAAGAGAGTGTTGGCCAAAAGCGAGGAACAATACCAGAAATTTTAGCTGGCCTGTTGAGATAGACGGAGAGAAAATCATAGACAGAGAGAGAGAGAGAGAGAGAGAGAGAGACAGCGACGAGAAATAAAGGGGCTAGAATTTGAGGATGGGATATCTGTCAGTTCTCTCGTGGCTTTTGACTCGGGCCATGAATTCGGCTTTTAACGTACGGCTCGAATTATCCCGTCGCCAGGGTGATCGAGCACGCATCTTTTACGAGCGACGTGAGAATCACGTGCGATACAACGCTACGTTTAACTTTTCCGCGTTCGCATTTTAAAACACATAATTATGAACTGCCGTTTTATCGTTGCAAGTTATTTTGATTATTACATTAAGACTGAGAAAATTAATCAATTCTTTTACCTTTCTTAATTACATTTATGTTTAATTTCTCTATGAATATTATAATTAAGTTTTTAAATCCCATAGTAATTTTTCATAATATGCAAAGTAGCCTGACAATTAATATGCAAATAGTTAATTTTTTATTCACAGTCTCTAATTAATTCTGTTTTGAAAAATAAGAATTGTTTCGTTTGCACGAATGCTTTACTCGTGAAATATTAATGTTTAATTTTACTTATTAGTATAATATTAAAAAATATTATATTATATTGTAATGTTATCTATTTAAATGTGAATGTTCCTCGAAAGAGATGCCGCGTCAAACGCATTAAAAAAAGAAACTTTTTATCTGCATTTATATGTCGTGTATAAAGCCGTGCTGGGAGTCATCCATCATCTTTGTATGTTTTTGTTGCCGTTCGGCAGACCCACAGAGAAAGTCTTAATTCACTTCTGAAGGAACTATCGTCATTAGTTGGGCTATGTTTCGCTCTCAATGATATCACCGACTTTTTTTTATTCAAGTGCATTTTGACCTGCCTCGTTTC
The DNA here is from genome assembly GCF_030449975.1 of Polyergus mexicanus. Classification (NCBI taxonomy): domain Eukaryota; kingdom Metazoa; phylum Arthropoda; class Insecta; order Hymenoptera; family Formicidae; genus Polyergus; species Polyergus mexicanus. The sequence continues at coordinate 10,297,322 of NW_027223325.1, forward strand.
CACTGTAACAAATTAATCCAGATCCTAATAAAATAGTTGGACCTAAAGCGAATTGCTTTCGCCGTTCTCTTTCCTGATGAGAATAAAATTGCTCAAATAAAGAGAGAGAGAGAGAGACTTAGTAATTGGAAATAAAGAATTTACTTGTTGATTGTATACTACCCGGAATTCAATTATTTATTATCATTGAGAAAGACAATGCTATACGAGAAATTAAATTATTCTCAAATGTTGCTAATACATTAAAAAAAAAAAAAAAAAAAAAAAAAAAAAAAAAAAAAAAAAAAAAAAAAATTATTTTATATCTGTTCGGAAAAAATAATTAACAATAAAAAATTGAAAACTTATATTTCAAGCAATTTGAAAATTATCATTCATCGATTGCACGTCATTCGTGGTATGTTATGAGTAATTTCATCCTTCTTCGACGACCTTACTTATACATTAATGGAGGATTAGAGTCGGAATTGGGGTGATGTACTAATATAACGAGTTTCCGAGAGAAGGGGTGTTTCTAAATTTCAAGTAGCCAGCTGAATTGAAAAACAATTCAGGTTTGGACTTTTTCCCCTTTTCTACCGTCGCCCCTCCTTTCTATCCCTTCTTCCTCTCCCTTATTTTAGTGAATACAATTACATGCACGCAGGGGAAGGAGGGAGAAGAAGAGAGATGGCGAGTACCTGGAGTATCTGGCACTACATTGTTGGCTTAACTGTTCGTGGAAAATTGGGTGGGCAAAGCTTTGACAGGTTGTTTGGTAAACAGACTCATGTGCTAACGTACAACCTGTAGGGGTAGCGCACACTGCCTATCTCTGCTTGTGATTTGTCAATGCTCCCTTTCAATACGTGTTACCATAGAAAATAGCGTCATAAAGAGATTTCGCAATTTCTCGCATGACAACTGCAAAATCATATTTACTAAGAAACATGGAGGACAACCGAGATTTTTATATATGTATATTGGTTAGAGATTTAAAACAATAGAAATGTGGGCACGAGTTTAATTTCAAGTATGCGCACAGTTGGAATATCGCCACGAGGACAATGGAAAGGGGATAAAATTTTTCGTACAATGGAATTGTCGATAAGGTGACCGGGCGCGAAATCGTGGAAAGAGACGGTCGAAACGAAGGCGACGAACCTAGAAGAACGAGTTTCGAAAAGAGTTGATGGGCAAAAAGGAGCGGGAGGAGACGGTCTGCGGTCGTGCCTAGCCCTTTTAAAAACTCTCTCTCCATCTTTCTCCTCCTTCTTCTGCTCTCGCTTACGCCAGAATTGACCGTTTCTATTTTACGGCTCCTTTGTTCTCATTTAATTCTTATCCCGGGCTTATTGCGTTCTACTGGCGTCGCCCGTTGCGGTGTACTTTAATGGGAATCCATTTACGATCGGCGATTGATGTTGGCGCAACGGATGTCACGTGCGAGGTATAAGAGAAGCCCGGTTAAAACAGGACCGACGAAGCGGAAGGACCGAGAGCGCGCGGTACCTACGAATTTGCAGTTCGAATTTATTAAACTTCGATGGTTAGCGGGATTTTTATTAAAGGGCAAATATAGCGGGCCCGGCCGCGTAAAACGTTTAATATTTGGTGCACGAGTAGCCCGTGATTTTTTTATCCATTTCCCTCGATTTTCACACATTGTATTTTCCTATCTCACTGTGAACGAAGTGATAGTCGTCGCATGACACGCGTTACCGTCGATGGCTTTCCGTCATTCAATTAAGCGAGCTTATCGGTGCCCGTGAGCGACTTTATTGTTGGAATTCTGATCCATTCATTGTCGATTTCCTTTGCAACGCTTTCGCACGCTACCGATTTTCTATCAGTATACTGGATCACGTTTCTGCCGCTTTTTTTAACCGTAAAATGAAAAAAAAAAAAATCATTTTTTATTCGAGAAACTTTTTGTACGAGAAATCTTGATCATTCTCTAAACAATTGTTTCTGCAATCCCGGAGCATGATGCGATAGCGGATATCGTAAAAAAATCCCCACGACGCGTTCGCGTCGTAACGAAAACTAATGTAAATCAATCGCCGAACGGCGTGCGTCCGGAGATTCTAGTTACCGGTCGAAATCAAAGTTCAATTAACTTTTCCGAAGGGAACAATCGACGACTGATGAAGCGAGGGCGTGAGAATCGCGATTCGCGCAATCCCGATAGAAACACACTGCGTTGCAGGAAGCTGCGATGAATGTGACGCGCGTGTGCGCGCGCGTATATATTTTTCGTCTCCCTTCGCTCTCGTAACGCATCGCGGGATTGCGGAAAAATACTCGTTTGTTCTTCGCCGTCTGCCGATCGCGAAACTTCTCGGCTATCTCGCTTAAAAATACGCAACTCCTGTACTTGATTAGTTTCCTTTGCGCGCTGAAGGGATTTTTAACCCGACTATTCAAGAGCGAGGAACGCGAGCACGTTAATCGCATCGCGGCTCCGCTCGGCGAGGCTTATTCAGCTTTAATTCAGCCACCGCCTCGGTATCGAGCGATATTTTTCAATCCGTATAGCGAATACGAAGGTTTCCGAACTGAAATAACAAGAAGAAGAACAATATCTTCCGCGATTAGCTTCGAATAAACGATTAAGATCCGTTGATCTAAATTAACATGCGTGATTTATTGTTTTGTCGATTGTTTGTATTGTATAAAATCAGATATCTGATGCAGCTGTGAAAATACAAAGGTCTCTCTTCTCGCTCAAGTTCGTATTTTTTTTTATCGACGTTTCCGACGTAACATTTATACCTTCGATCGTGTAGAAAGCTATTCTTCTATATTAATTAAATGTATAAAATAAAAGTCTAAAGCAGCGCGAAGCAGTTTTACAAATTAATTTTGCACGTACTTCTTCTACACGCTGCCTGCTACAATTTAAATAAAAGGGCGCATCGTATATTTCTTCGTTGACGTCAACAGACACCCTCCGAAATTACGTCAGGGCTGGCGTCGCAAAAGTGAGACTTCTCATCCAGCTTGGTGCGTTAGCGCATTTAGCGCGCGAGTATAAAGTAAAAGTTTAACAATGCGACACTTCCTTCCGTCAGGATACATATAGTCGCGAGCAAACTGAAAGTGGGAAGGGTGAGTTTATGCTCTTGAATTTCTTTTGTCGCTCTGCTCGGTGACAAACACGGCGACGTTAAGTTAAGAGGTGTTCTCCCCCCCCCCCCCTCAGAAACATAAAAGAGAACGTTGTTTCACGGTAATTACGGAGTGATTATGGTCGTTAGATGAAATTAATTAGAAACTACACTTTGGCCCGTTCAACCACCGGAATCTTCGATACGTTGAATACTTTAACTCGCAAAGTTTTCTGCGGGAAAGCATAGTAACTTTCCTCATCAAGCAGCGAGAATGTGGTTTGCATGTAGGAGACGATCGTGTACGTAAATATTGACGTCATTAATTCATGGCATAATTGAGCATTTATTTTCTAAATTGAAAGTTCCGGTAGTAGGAATGAAGTGAAATCGCTTCGTTAAATCTTATAAATAACTTGAAAAATTACCATGATTTTCTGATTCTATTAAATAAAATTTTAATAGAAAACAGAATATATTAATTCTGAAAAGCGAGGATGATAATTAAAAGAACGAATGTATTATAGAACAAGTCTGAAACACTGTGTGCGTTATTATGCGAATAACAGCTTATTTTACAATTGTATATTTTTCCGAACGAGCAAGAACACAACTCGAGAGATTTAGACGGCAGAGCAAAACACGAGGAGGTGAGCGAGATGAGGCAGGAGTAAAAAGTCGGAGTGCAAGAGGGATATAGTCGTTAAATTCGCGTCGTAAATTATGAGAGCGTGTACATCGTTCGTTCTTCCAAGATGCTTTTCGCGAGTGCGCTTTATGTAAAACACAGTTGCCGGCGTTCACGGACCGTTATGTCGCGATTACGTGCTGCTTTTCAAGCAAACGATGAATATCTATCTTGCGTGTTACGATTCGATTGTCAGACGTTGCGAAAAACTCTCCCTTAAAATATTCCACAAAGATAATATATAATATAACTTTTCGCAATAAATGCAATATTATCATTGTTGGAAGAAAAATATCAATCGGATTAGTACTATGCTTAATATTTGTCTTGTCACATATATATTTGTATTGAACAATTTACGACGGTAAATGGAAAAAATAATAAACTTCAATAGTAATACACGCAAAACGATTACTCGATAGCAAGCAGACTACAGTATCGAACTTGGTCTCCACAAATCGCTCGTAAAACCAGACGATCGTTAAAAGATAAGCCACGTCCAGACCCTGGTTTACGTGCCGTTTACGTGGTGGGCGAAAGGGACACATGGACACGCGAAAAATCATTACTTCGATTTTCTCTCTATCCCTAAATTCAGTTGATTCGATCGCGTACGTCATGCACGCGAAAAGACGAAGATAGGAAAGCGCGCACGTGGATTTTGCGTGAGGCGTGTTTTGCCACGACCCATGCGCACGTGCGTTGATTAATGATGCTATCGACGTATTCTGTGAGGCGTAGAGAGCGATCGATCGATCAACTTCCGTCGGGCTCGGAAGATACCACCGTCAAAGGTACGGGAAATACTTTACCAGAATGGCAGGGTAGAGCGATTACCGAGACACGTGGAGATACGTTTGTAGATTACACTTACACGTTGATTGTTGGAAATCGATTCTGATACGTACATGCCAACGACTATTTAGACGGAACGATTTGTCAGAGATATCGTGCAAAATTATCTCGTGTCATGATCTTTAACTTTGCCGATTACTACAAACGGGAAAAACGAAATTACTAATAAAACATCTTTTTTTTTTTTATAACGTATCACGCTTAATCACGCATTATCGTCCTATTATATTGTTTAATTTTTTATTCGTACATGACTGCCATGCTGAAAGAGAGAGAAAGAGAAACCGTTTAGTTTTTTTAAATTCTTTTCTCAGAGATCTGCCTCATCGATTTATCCTTTTATGATCTTTTTGCATCTTTGAACAATTATTGGATTTTTTAATATGTATATTTATATATATATATATATATATATATATATATTGCTATACGCATATCTATACACGCTTCATGAATATTACTATAAAATAACATATTTTAGGAAATATTTGAAGAATAAAATGTATGAATAAATCCACTTAAAATATTCATATAAATACTATGCAATTCGGCATTGGATGAGAAAATGTATGTAACATTTATTTAGATTTCAATCGAAGAGATAAATATTATTGTTGCTAATCTCAAGAGTATATCATCTTCTTTCGTAGTTATATAAAAATTTACAAGCACGAAATCTGCTGCGGCACAATTCACTATATACACGATTCAGAGACACGAACATATCTCTTTAAACATTAACTAAAACAGCCGAAAAAGAAGTTTTAAGTCCAGGTGCTGTTGCTTTTAAAATATGGCGTAAAATATTCAGACCTGTTCTCTACAGAAACGAGGAGTGCGCTTGATGTTAAGGCCGGGCTATTAAAGGGCACGGAATCTTGGTTGAAAAAAGCCGAGGCACGCGAAATTTTCAATGTACATTTTATATCGATGCTATCTGAGGCGGGAGTTGTAACACTCGCGCTGCACGAACCGCGTGTGACAAATTTGATATGTCTTTTTCGTCCTCGTACATTTAATTCCCAAGCCATTGGGGATGCTTCGACTTTTACAGCGACTAGGCAGGCACCAATGCGTCATGAATTTAATATATCGCGGGAATAGTCTCGCAGCGACTTTCCATGAATTTCGCGGCGAACTTAAAGGCGCTTTAATTTAGGAGTTAACTTTAGAGCGCCGAATACATTACGCGAAGCGTATATTAACATTGGTGTTGAATTTCAAGCAACCTCACTATTTATCCGCTAACGCGGAATTTGGCGTACGTATATGTGCGCACGTTGCGTGCTTTAAATTCGATTCACGATGGAAAGTGAGCCGCGGAGCGCGCGCACCTTAAGCTTTAAATCTCGCCTATGCGTAATGTTTAGACGCGGCAGTGCCGTACCAAATGTCATCCTTGACAAGAAACGAAATATCACCGGCTAAGGTTACGATCGCGACGCTAAGGCTAAGATTTTAGATCGTCGTAGTCTCGAGCTAGGTTTTGTTCCGGAAAGTACTCCCGGCATAAAAAGCAACGCTGCCGGGGATGCGAGAAACGCGCGGATGCATCCCGTGAGTTTTATACCGTCGCGTCGCCGGAACCGGCGCTTTCCGGTTAACCGCGGCCCCGAAACCGCCCTCTCTCCGCGTCCTTCACAACAACGTCCCGGTTATTCGGTCCACCTTCGTCCACCGGACAACGTCGCGAAACTTTTTCTTCCGACCGACGGGCATTGTGGTCCGTGTGTACGTGTGTACATACACAGGCATGCAGGCGCGTGGAAATGCAACGCGAAGCGTCGGGAAATGAAGTAACGCCAAAGAGCTTTCGGTGGGAGGGAGACCACTTTGCACTTTGCGTATCAGGAATTTCTTTTTCCGTGGTATGAGAATGTCCGCGGCTGCCGCGTTCCACGCTTTAATTTCTCGCCACGTAACGATTAGGAGAGAAAACGCATCCCTTGGCACTAGTCATTTACGCTTTATACGTATATATGTATTTATATAAAAGATGTCACTGACGTAAAGATAAACTCTGATTTATCGAGTTGCTTAGATATTTTCAATAGCATTTCGTTGGCGATGTTGACTGTCGAATAAATTTCTGCGTTAGAAATTTTCCTCTATATTACATATATATATTTGATTAGTATAATTTATTTTTCAAGCGTATCGTACTTTCGTGCTTATTATCGATAGTGACATTCATGGTAGCTCTACTTTTCCTATACCATCGCGCTATCGAATGCATCATAATGACGCAGAAAAGTTGTCGAGAATCTCTGAAATGAATTATGTCGAAGAAATATTGCGATTACTCGTTACTAATTCCATCCTCACTGGTTGATGAATAATCAGAGCAACGGCTACGGAGCCGCGCGATGTTGCGGCCGCTATCTTCGAACTTTGTAATTGATTTCGGACGCCTCGTCTGCGTTTGGCGTGACAAATCAAAATTACCGTTTCCGCGATGCGCGATAATAAAGTTATTACGTCTCTAGACGGTTGTTCCGCGAAGAGAGATGACTCGCCGTCGCGACGCTGCGGGTGCGGTTCGTAATTTTGAATTCGAGATCAGAGTTCAGCTTATTTACTTTGACTACGGATTTTAGTTACGGATTCCGTTTTCCTGCTGCGGTGGAAATTTCATTAAAAGATTCGCGCGAACTTTTGCGCGAATGTTTGTATTTTTTTCCCCATATGCGATTAATCTGACGTGTAAAATTATTGTACATGTTCTGGCTCGAAAGAAGTATATCTTATTATTTATATAAAAATATTAATGACAGTTTGAGATCGTGATTATAAAGGCTAGAAATAAAATCGACGAGCATTAAATATTTGTATCTTATTTGAAAGTTCCTTTATTATTTTCTATCGCCGCGCGTTTCACTCTTTTATTCTTGTCCGACCATAGCAAACCGTCTATCGTGCACAAAGGACCGTACAATTTTCTCGTGCCACGCGTTAAGTGCCATTAAACCAAGTGGTCGCGACACATTTCGTGTTCGACCCTGCAGATTCGAGATAACGTAAATTACAAGGGACAAGGGTCGCGCAGATTAGATTGTATCTATGTATCAGAATTGTATTACGATCATTTTCAAGAAATCCTTTAATTTATCACACTTCGATACCCTATAATGTGCTTTATTTTTTATTTAATTTAAATACATTAATGATTCGATCTTATCAATAATATAAGTAATATTGATTCATGAGAAGAAGAATGTACATGACTTTTAATGCATTCCGTGTGTGTAGAATATAAAAAAAAATTTTCTGTTATTAATTTGTTTATTTTAAAAATTTGTCGTCAATTATTAGAAGATAATAAGTATCCTGGCTCGCTAGTTATAGATACAAAAATAAGTCTTATCGAATATTACGATCTAGGACCTTACGTGAATTTCTGATGGCACGTATGCATTCGAAACAGATACGCATAGCCTCGACGCATGAGAACGTTATCCTTCATGTAGACACACGTGCATAGGATACAACCGCATATACCGGTGCCTCGGTTAATGGCATATAATTAGGAACAGCCTATGTACTAGGCCGACAATTTTCGTTTAGTACCTTAGACAGCGTCTCGCATATATGCACGATACATGTTTAATCGTTTATGAGTGTGTTACATCGCAGCAACGTGTATGCCTGGACGAATACATCATCGATGTAACATCAGTTGAGAATACTTTCAAGGTATTCATAGCAGGAACTTGACTTTGCGCGTGTCCCGTGTTGTTAGATTGATCGCTTAATTGCAGAGAATGTATGCGATTAGAGAGAACGGGAAATAAGTTAATTTTAGCAGTGGGAAATGCTTCGAATAGTTTTGTTGAAACGAAAACTTACGCGAATTTAATATTTGTTGTTGATTCCATTTGTCGAAGCGGATAAATAAATATTTTAAAAATGTTTGCAACAATTGGTTGAAAAAAAATAACAGAAGTTGTTTTTTTGTCAATAAACAAATATTACTCGCCAATAAAGATATAATAAGAAATTTAAGGAATTCATCCATTTTCTCGACAAGTGGAAAGAACATGTAAGCATGTTTATCGATTTAAAGAGAATTCTTCCAGGCTTTGGGCACGCCTGAAAGAAAAGAAAGGAAGAGGGATGAAAATTTCGTGGCCCCGTCACGTCGCTCGACGCCGTGAAAAGCCTTACAAGACCGAAAGTTGGGACAAAGGATAACTTTCATCCATGCTATCGGCGTGTCGTGCTCCTTTTCTGGTTATTATTAATGAGCTCATCTCGATAATTAATGATATGGTAGCGCCAGGCTTACAACAGACGTCGAACAACGACGAAAGAGCGGCCTTGAACGAGAACTGCCAGGCATGTGTGAGGAATATGTAGGAGTGATGATGCAAAAAAGCGCCAACGAAGCATGACGTTGCTGTGAAATAAATGTTCCACCTCGAGGACGCCTCTCGTATCTAAACGTTATTATATCGGGACATAATAAGCATGTGAAAATGCGAATCGTGTATAATGGATCGATGACTCGATGTATGACGATAGATCTTATTTCGAATTCTCATCTCATTTATATTATTATATATAAAAAATTATATGAAATTATACGAGAGAGTAATATCTGAATAATTTAAGTAGAAAGGCAATCAAAGATTCGGAACGTGTCTTATGAAATGCATTCTATTATCGTGCACGCACGTAAGATACTTTTTATCTGACTGCATTAGCGGCGAAATTACCGAGTAACAATTACGAGGTGTGTTTGCACCATCGTTAGAAACGGCTTTTTTGCAATGTTGTCTGCGTAATCAGAGAAATTCATTCTCGTTCTTTGACACGTCATAATAAAATCATGAATAGCTATAATTATGAAAGAAATATTTTCTTTAATACGAGATGTATCTTTTCGTCTTTTTCATATTCAGAAATAACGACTACTCGAAATGTTAAATCATTCGTGACAAAGTGTATAATACGCGAGTGTAAAACGAGAATTTCCCGGCAGCCTGCTAAAATTACGCTCGAGGATCTCGAAAGCAGTTTCTCCCCGAGTTGTAGGCGAGACGTTTTCCTCGCATTTTATCCACGCGAGCGCAGACAAATCTAGCCGGTGGTATCGCGTGCTGCGTACAATGTAGCTCTTTCTCTTTCTCTCTTCTTTCTCTATTTCTCTCTTTCTTCGTGTGTATACCAGCGGGACCGTGATAACTCCATCTCATACACGTCATTTCAATTTGTCCTTGGGATGGTTCTGACAAATATTGCAGGTGCTCTCTCGCTCTCGTCCCGTCTGCCGTCTCTCGCCTCCTCTTCCCCCCTCCCCTATCCTAAGACCACCCGTCCGAGGGAAATTGCTCGAGAAAAAGGCAGAGAAACGAAGGAGTGATGCGTACTCAGCCCGGAAGATGCTCTTATTGTTTTAAGGCGGACAGGTTTATTTACTGCCCGAATAACCTCGTAGAGTCGTCTTGGCCATTCGCCCCATCGCGGTATTAAATCGTGCACTACTGACATTGACGCGGCACCCCATGCATTTCTTTCTTACGATGTTGTTACCAGGATTTTACATCAATCGTGATTCACTCGACATGGCATAGGTGCATGACAACAACATACACCGCAACGCGTAAAGATAATATGAAGAAGCTGTTTTCCTATACGAGAAAATTAGCACGCGTATACACGATACATAAGAGCGAGTTGATTTCGACAAGAAATAAGAATTTATAATTATTAGAAATAAACACATCATAAATTAAAAAAATTGATAACGCGTTCTATGTAGACAAATAGTAGTTGAAAGGAAAATTAGCTCGCGCAAGATATTGTTGCGAATATTGAAGTCGAACTCGAAACGGAAAATGAATCTCGCCACGAGTGATCGAGTAAGAAAATGAGTGCCAAAAATGTCGGCAAAGATATCGTGATGTTATTTTCGAAAAAAAAACTATCATAATCCGCGAGAGGGAAAAGTGTGCTATGGAGAGCTCGCGAATTTCTTTCGACTCGACCACTCGTCGCGGACGTATCGTTGAAAAACTTTTTATTTACGAAATACTCGACGCGTTGAAAATTACGGGATTCTCGCAATTTCCAGCGACGTTGTTTCGCACCGTAAACTCTCGCACCTTCCCTCCCCCACCCTCGAATTCGCTTTACAAATTCTTGCATCACTGTTAGATGACGAAATCGTTTTTCGCGCGCGAGTACAAAGCCACCGAGTAGAAATGAAATATCGTCGAACTTCTTGAGGAGAAAACATTTGAGAAAAGGAAATGGGTTTCGAAAGGGAATCGTGTTCTTGCTATCAAACTGCATCAAAGTTGTTGCCGCGATCATTCTTACGCGAGAAAACGACAGCTGATGGATTCCGCTAACTCAAAATGAAATCCCGTTAGTGAAAAAAATATCCTGCCGATCGCGCATCAAAGGAGCGAATTACCAACGCGAAGAACGCGAAGAACGCGCAGGACGCGAGACAATAAGACCGTCATCGTTACTAACTGCGAAGATAAAGACTAACCCTATCTAGGCCAGGATCATTAGGAATTTGCCTTTTGTCACTAGCTCGGCCTAGTATATATACCGGATCGTTTTAGCGCGCGTCCGTACTTTTCAAGCTCCAATTATACGTTGCTCAAAAGGCGGAAAAACTTGAGATATCCATTGAAGCGTGGCCGCTTCACCTCCTTCGCTCTCTTTCATCGCTTTTTGTATTTTTATCTCTCTTTCTCTCCTCATGCTTCGTCTCATGCTCTTTTGATTGTGTCTCGTGGCATCTCAAGGGATGTCATCCCTACCGGCTTGCTCTTTTTTTCTCCTGCCGTTTCTTCTTTTCATTCTTCTTCATACTCTGCCTATAAGCATTTCGACTGAAACCGCCCGACATCTAGGCAGCAAGCAAACGAGCAAACGAGCAAGGCATTTCAAACGAAGGTTTTTTTTCGTTATTTCTTTTCCGCCACTCGATTGCTTCTGTTTTTTCCCCCTGTCACATTCTCCTCCTTTCTCGCTTCTTCATCCTTTACATTACTATTACGATTATCTATATCGTTATTGTATAATGTAAGCGGCTTTGGTTTATAATTCTTCCCGCTTTCTTATTTTACTATATTACTTTAAAACATGAAGAGGAAACGAAATTGGTGGAAATTCGTACAATCTATAATATCTATATAATGTGGCTGTCTCTTTCTCTCTTGCGAGCTGCCTCGGGGGCTTGTAGGTCAACCAGGGGCCAATGAATTTTATCACTGTTCATATTTATAGACGAGGCGGAAGCGGCGGCGAGTGCCGGAGTCGCAAACTGCACCGGCTCTGAGATAAACCCCCGAGGCCCCCTCGTATTCTCCTATGTCAAATCTCGGCTCGTATGACCATCGTAAAGTCTCGTAAAGCTCCAGTGGGCTGCCGTAACCGTTTGACGTTTCGCGTTTTACGCGGTCGTCCTGAACTATCTATACATACATATATTCCGCGTGTTTAAACGCGTCTACGAAAGCGCTTTTCAAACGTCTCTGTTGTTTCGTGGAGTGCATCCTTGTAAACAATCGATTCTACGTTATTCGTAAATGGCCGCTTCTAGCTCTCATAGGCAAGCTTCATTATTAATGAGCATGCGAGAGAAACGGATTAATAATTAATTAAAAACTTTCGTCATCTTTTTCAAAGTAAATATGTGCAATCTCTGTACACTCCGCTGTTTTATCGAAAAATTCGCGACAACGTTAGAACGTTACTATATATTCTACACTATACCATATATTAATTTGAGAAAAGTGGAGAGAAATATGGAAGAGAAAAAATGAATAAAGTTAGTCGTTAAATACGACTGTTCCTTGAAAGCTTTTGCGTAAAGTAAAAAATTTTATATCGTAATACACATTTCGTTTAATAAGCACTCGTACTACTTTGCATTTGAGATTTTGAGATAGGCAATCCGATTTACTCGCGGCAAATTTTGCGAGCAGGAGCGCGATAACACCGCTGATAAAATAACGTGCTAATTATAGACTCCCCTTCTTCTTGAGATCATATAACGGATGCGTTTTATCGCGTTCGTCGAGTGCATTCTGGGACGGGCTATCGTGGCTTTGTAAAGAGAGCACGACTTCAATTTTAAACGAGGTGGAATCGAGCGTTAGCACTTTATCGATGGTAACTGAAACTATCTCAGGGGCTCGATGCCTGCCGCACTAGCGTCAAGACTACTAATCCAAGTGGTGGGATCGACGTTTCCAAGCCCGGGGCGCGCATTCTCAACGTTGCGCGCGTTCGAGGTCTGTTATTACGTGAACTTTAAACTACCACCGCATCATAATCGCTCGCGGACAGGTTTTCTATGATACGCGAGTTGTTGTTGAAAATGCTCATGTGTTAAACGAATGACAAATGATTTGTCTGTGATAAAAGAGATTTTATATAATATAAGTTGTATAGATATAGATTTTCTAAATCGATATTTTTCTATGTTTCTCATCAATTTTATTCTATCCCAGAGAATTGATGCAAACTTCATTTGTTTAGTGAATTTCAGAAATCCATAGTTTGATCGTTTGTTTACATGTTACATGGATCTGTATCAAGATTTTTCAATTTCAAAAACTTTTCTGCGATTTTTTTTTTTTTTTTTTTTTTTTTTTTTTAAGTTATATAAACTAAGCAACGATAATAGCACGGTATCTTTCTTGATAATATTACATTATTCTACATAACTTATGATTTTCTAAAACTGTTTTATTTTTATATTTATTTTTGTTTAATTTTCTATTATGACTTTATCACGTTTTTATAAGTTTTAGTAAGTGTATCGGTTTTGAGGATTCAGTTTTTGGTACTTTTCCTTAAATTATCTTATGATTATATCGTATAAGATACGAAAATCGTATCTCCTTTTTTATATTTTGACATAAAATGAAGATAAGTCTTATCGATATTACGGAATCAGATATTTGCAGAAAAAAAAAAAAAAAAAAAAAAACTAGAAAGAGATCTAATCTTATAATAGCAATTTGAAAAAGAATCAATGATGCCAAGACACGCGAGAAGGAATATGTGTGATGAGAGATAAGAAGGATTAAGGTAAAATGGTAAGTAATCGCCCGATGGGCGCGCGCGTATCTGTGTGTTAGATAGAGAAGGAGACAGAGAGATACCAACACAGTGAATGCGCAGCGAAGTAAGAACGAAGCGAGATGCAACCGGTGCTTGAGGCGCAAAAAGCGCAAAACGGCACGGGGTAGTGCGCGAGCTTAAGTGAGTATAATAAATTGATCGAAGGCAGCGTGCCGAGGCATGCGGGCAACACTCTGGCTCTATTAGCTCGGAGATGCATGGCTCCTTCTTCTCCGAAAGGAAGACACACCCCATTCCAACGGACTTTCTTATACCTCTATATAGACCCCCTGACGAGGATAAGAGGATCTTTTAAGGATATGGCCATGGGAGCGTGCTTAGCGAGAGGAAACTCGTATTTTTGTTCTCTTTTCCCCGGCAAGAGCGAATTTCAGGTATTTGAGAGACGGTGGAGAGACTCGTGACTTTTTCTTCATATTTCAATCAGAATTTGTGTCATATCAAGGTGGTTTCCTTTTTTATGACACATTAATTAATTTAATTTTGAACGAATTAATCAAGAAATACGCGAACACCGTCTTTCAAACTTAATAACGAATTTTCGAATGGCAGATCTATCTGAAATTGAGCGACATTTCTATTATCGAGAGATTTAATTTACGTCTTGCATACGCTAATTAATTAATGAGATATTGCAGATTGATAATTATCGGATCAGACGGCAGTTATTTGTTGTATCGATCGCGGAGTTAATTCTTGATATCGTGCCGAATTATTCAGCAGTCTCGTTATGTAATAACGAGACGCAACGTACCATTCCAGCCGTTTTCCTAACACAGTTACACCGGCTAAACCGAATCTAACGAATGTCTTATTCCGGCGAACTTCGCGAGAGGAGATCCTCCAGGGTCGTTGCATTTTGTCGAGGAGGCCCGGGAAAGCTCGAATTAAGAAAGTTTTTCCGAGAAAGGAGAGCGAGCGGGAACCGAACGATCTCGTGGAACTTAAAGAAAATGGTAGTCGACGACTCCCGGCGACGAAAGTCTGGAAAGAGGCTCAATAACGATTTCAACGGTGCCCGCCGTTTTACCGCCTCCTGTTCAGCCGCCCCTTCGCCTCCGCTCTACACTTCTTGATCTTATCCTGTCTTCTTCTTGCTTCGCCGCTTTTCCCTCGTCATAGGAATTTAGTCGGTTGTAAGTTAATTTCCCCAATTTCTTATGCAACGGTGCATTACCGGGACGACGGCAGATGTCGGCAGTTCTCTTTCGTGAAAGCTCGGAAGATCTTCTACACCGACTCGATCCACAGTTTCCTTCATCTATCGCTAAAGTGCAGTTTATATTCCGCGGAATACGCGATAAATATGATCGTCAAATACGCGCGTTGATCTGTCGGTGAAATTTTCTGAAACCTTAAAATTAATCTTTGATAAAATTGAATCTCTCTCGACAAAAGCCTGATGAGAAAAAATAATATTGTATTATACACATTTCGATTACGGTTCTCTAAGAGATACTATTTCATTATTTATGTAGAATTTTGCTAACATAATTTTGAATTTTTGATATTATTTTGCCGAAATTTAAAATTTATTTTCAGTTGTTTACGCATAAATAATCTGGCTAAAAATAAACACGTGATATACTAGTCATATTAAATATTAATGTGCATTTGTTGGTGAATGCATGATTCAGTTCTATGTATATAAATGCTATACAAGAGCCGCGGCAACGTAAACGATTATCTCTTTTATCGCAATATATTGTTTATCTCTGTACTTTGCTGCAGGCAGCAACGTGATGGTGAATTTTGAAAACAAGCCACGTAGTCCGATAAGAACGCGTTGACTTCAGTCCCGCTCGCATTTTAATATTCTCTAAACGTGAGATATAGCCATAATATATTCTCCATATATCCTCTTTATTATTTTTTATTTGCCCACATTGAAAACTTGAAAAGACTTTTAAATTAATACAAGTTTATAATGTATTTTTTTTCCATAATCTTTAACATGTAATGAAATTTACTAAAAGATAAACTATGTATATATGAAATATATATAAAAAAAACCTAACATTATGTATAAAGTTGTGACAATTTAATGTGCTTTAATAATAGCGAATTATGATTTCCAGATAATCATGGCACAATTTAATCTCTGTCTTGTGATTAATCTATTGGATTTTTATTTTCACGATTTAATTTTCCCTTTGGACATTACTAAATACATCGCAGCCGATTATGTTCTTGTGTAAGTTTTATATATGTAAAGCAAAATCCGTCTTACATTGCGAAAACAATTTCCGTTCGTAGATTATCGCTTACAAGAGATTTTTCGAAGTTTTGTCAATATGAAACAAACCCTCGTGACTTAAAAAAAAAAAAAAATTGCGTAGCCGTGACCGAGGTCAATCTCTCGAAAATATCATACAAAACGTACCCGGCCGCGTCTATATTGGGAATGTTACAGAATTACACGTTTCCGACCGTGAGCGCACATCCACATAGGGTAGATAGGGGACTCCGTTTCCCCAGGATAGGTGACAGTTTGGACCAACGATCTCCCAGAAATACAGCGTAGCTAGCGCAAAAGCGGCCGCGCGAAATCTGTCGATGTTAACGTTAATCCTACGCGGAATTCAATTTGTATCCAGCGCCGCAGAAAATTGGACTACTTCGTAATCGGGTTCGTTCGTTCTATCTGTCTTTCTCTCCTTTTCGCCCCCGCGGACCTATCATTCTCTCAGGCTCGGTTGCGTGATAGCCGTGCTAGCCGCATCGTTCGACGCAAGAGAGTTGGGCTGTTAGCGTATATATGTGTGTGTATATTGGCGATTGACGTGTATGTACGTGTGTATACATGCTCATGTTGGAACTCGTTAATCGATCCGAAAGTAGGTATCTCCGCGAAAGATACGGTGAGTCTCGGTAAAATGGGATCGTTCTCATGTAGACGGAGGCGTATAATAATCCATTAGTCCGATGGGCTAAATTGAGGAGCGTTTTCGGGGCACACGCGAAAGGGAGAGAGAAAGGGCCGGCCCCGGGATGGTTAGAGGATGGAAAGTTCCTGTGAGGAAAACGGGAAGGTAGGGAGAGTGAGTGTTGGCTGAGTTTGAAGTGGAATAGATGGATCTTTCTCTCTAGCTTCTCATTCCTTCTCCCTCTATTTTAGCGCTTCTCTATCCCGTATTTTCTCCGCATTTTCCATCCTCTTTGTTTCCTTCGTGCAAAACTGATGTGTATATACTCTATGTGTCCGTCTATAGTATATCTATAGGCGGAATATATATTTGTCCGGTCTGAGCAGACAATTAATTTGCAAGTCGGGGCATAGAAAACCGAGTGATCCGTTTCTCAATCGATTTATTTAAGATTGATTAAGAGTCCGTCGAAATCGGGGTCTTCTATCTCCTCGCCCGATCGAGCGGATATATTCTGCATTAATATCTATGTTCCGCCTATCAATTTCTCGCAATAAAAAGTTAAGCGAAAACGTATCAATATAATAAATGTACAATTTGGCACTTTTTAATACAGCTCTCTTCGCCTATATCTTATGATTTAAATCATCTATTAAGAAACGGCCTGCAGCCGATATCGATCAATCTATCTTGCATATTTTCTTTTCACGTTGTAATTTTAATATTTGTTATCAGATGCATCGTAATTGCGTTCCACCTGATTGCGATATTCGCCAATTACTTTAATCCTTAAAGCAATTATCAGGTAGAAATCAGCAAGGATCCAGCATCGATCAAACGCGCATTCGCAGCGCCGCTACCTCACCCGCAACAAAATCACTAGCCTCGAGGCACGCATAATTCTTCACAAGTCTTATTATAAACCCCACATCTTGTAAAGACGCGTACACATAATTATACATACACAGGGCTTACTTACTCGCAAAGTATCTGTGGCGTTAATTTTCGCAAAATATTCTCGGTTCGTAGCTTAAAGACGTCAAAACGACGCTCGTGAACTCACGAGTTACCTCAATATAGCATTTAACACTTGTCATAACGCGCGCTATCTTTGCACGTGCGTATCACGCGACAAGCGCAACCGCACACATATTATATGTATGATACATCGACCCCGGTTATATTATACGTTGACGTTAGATCTGGGTTACGGGCCGCTCGTTTCGAGATATTATTCCGACGGTTGTCCGATCACGTAGACGTAGTCGTACGGGGGTATGTCGACGAAGATGGGCCCCGGGTGCGACGAAGGGGCAATTTCGAACGCCCGCACCTGCGGAAAATAGCGTCCGACGGAGCTATACTTCGTTGGACCACCGGACGCGTCATTATGCACCTCATTATGACATGTAATGCTGACGAAAATCAATCTGATGGTCTCTCTTCTTCCGACGACGCTATTCTTACACGTGCTCGCGACGAATTTTGATATTATCTCATCGACGAGATATACGATTTGCATAAAGATGGGTTTCCGCCTCCCCCCCCACCCCTCCCTCCCCCCTTCCTATATTTCTGTTCAAGTTATTTGTACGAGAGACTAGTCTCCGCTTTATCACGCTTGGACTTAGATCTTCGACTGTGAATATCAATAATTTTTTCATCACAGGCCTGTTTATTTCGTAATAATAAAGTATTTATTATAAAATGCGAATATTCGAAGTGTTATTTTACTTTTGATATACACAGGCATTTAAATTTTATTTACTAGACAAGCAAGTATACATATTTCGCTTTCCCACTTTTTTAACACATTTGTTTTTCGTAATTTTCTTTTAACATGAGGACGAAAGCGTGTTTAAGATTTAAGGGAGAGATTGCTTACATACTACCGTGACCCATTTAGCACGGGTGTCGCCGGCTCATAAAGGAAATACGTCACGGCTACAGCGTGCTCGCAATACCTTAATTAAGAAGAGCGTCATAATGCCGACGCATATAATGTCATATATCAGGAAATTTCAATGGACCGCTTTGCACCGCTTGGCTTTACTGCGTTATTAATTCAGGAACAGCGGTGGATAAATATTCGCGGCCTTATCATGTTAAATAACTCTGGCGCGATAGTATATTATTCTGATATTGTGTACGCAAAACATGCGATTACGCGCTACAACTTTTTATATAACGCACAAGCAATTATAATTTTATTTCCAAATAATGGTATTTTTCTCGACACACATATCTGGTTTAGCGTGCACATTCTTAATTTACAATAATGAAATACATATCTCTATAAACCGCTCTATTTGCATTTCTTATCCAATCGAATCGAGAAGCGATATAGATGAACTTTCATCATCTATTTATTACTCGATTATCGCACAATTCGTCAGTGAAATCGCGACCCACGGCGCGTCGCTAAATCATCGCGAACGTATAATAATTACAAGTTTGATCCGGTCGACGTCGAAATGTAATCCCCGTGATGGATACGACTTAATCGCAGAAACTATCTATCCACGCATTGATAATAAAATCGATGATAAAATTGACTATAATTGCATGGTAAGAAAATTATAGTTAGGATACTCATTTTTATAGTCATCATCATTTTTATAGTAAATTCATTCATTTATAGTAATATCAATCATATATGCTTGTACTATATGCTATTGTATATACAACCATATACTATAAATTAGAGTAAATTTATAGTAATTTGAACTATATTTTTTTATTATAGTGCGCTCGCGCCGAATGGTGAATCATCTTTCACGTGTGGGATTTTGCAGGGGGAGAGGGGGAGGTCGTCTCGCGTCTCTTTCGCAGAACAGATTCCCGTCGTTGCGAGTAAGGACGCAAAGTGTTTTCTCATACGACACTTCGGATCGGAAATGGCCCGGAAGAAGGACGGGGTGAGCGAGGTTTACGAGCGTCGGGCACCGAGCCGTTCTTCTTTTCAGCGTGACCATCGCGCGAGCTCGCTGCTGCGTCGTGATTCATAGACATATCCTGCGAATCATGGAACCGGCAAGAGAGCACGCTTGAGAGACGCGGACGGAAAGAGCGCGAAACATTTTCATCTCCCTCGTCTGGTGTAGCCGGAGGGAATCGGCCGCGTCGCGGAAATAAAGTACGGAAATAATGCGCGCGTACTCGGATGCCGAGTTGCAGGGAGAGAAGGCGGAGGGGTGGGGGGTGGGGTGAGGGGATAAGGACGACGTGAGATAGACGACGAGGAATGTTATTAAAACTGCCGTTGCTGATTAGATGAGCTAATTTCTCGGCCGCGCGTGAAACTTTTAAATCCGGCTTTTCCTCCCCTCGACGCTCGCGTCGGGAAACAGCATTCGCGCGCGTGCGCTCGCTTCGACATTTTTTTCTTCCTTCTCCCTTGTCCCTTCGACACGACACAAGGGTGCCCAAAGGGTTTCCGTTGCCCGTGGTTGCCCCTTTGTGCAAGACGCGACCCGCCCCAGTTTCGACCCTTCGCGCCACCGCGTCCCCGCCCACGGCGGCGTGCTTCTATATACCGAATGAAGCTTCCGTGTCGGAGGGTTCACCTCGCTTTTTACGGGCTAATTTATTTAGCCGCCAAGGTAACGACATCTCGTAAAAACGACTTCTATTTTTGTTCGCGAAACATAATCCGCCGTTCGCTCGTTCAGTCCAGAACTGTCACGAGCGTCGCGCATTTCATACGCTCAAGCTTTACCTCTTTCATTTTTTCTCTCTTTTCTCTCTTTTAATTTTCATGTTTTCATGTATTTCTTGGAGTCGATAGAAAATTACCGTCTTACGGAAAGTCGCGGTACGAAAAATCGCTTGTTTCGCGACATTCGACCTTGCCAAGACTTCGTGGAAAACTTTGATCGTTGTTCGACTTTTGCATTTACGAGATTTCAGTGAAATTCGACGGGTGAACGAGGGGAAACGGGAAAACTCGCAACTGCATATGAAAATGTTTTCAGAACTCTCCGGCATTTGCGACTGCGTTTTTACAAAGCATGGTACTTTGTCGCATGAAGTGATGAGCGTCAAACGCATAAAGTCGATTCCGAGGTGCTCGCGATAGAGTTGACATCAAGTACCATTGTAAGCAAAATAGTTCAACGCAGCAAAACTGCTCCAATGTTTTTCATATAGACGAATATATAATATAAATGTGTCAACCGCGTGAGAGAGAGACAGAGAGATTCTAATGTATGTACACGAAACGTAACTTAATCCCGCTTAATCGTGCAAAGTTATCACGCGTAATTTCACATGGTTATATTCTCGTACGATGCTAAAGTCCGGAACCCGGTATTATTACATTGGCTAACCTCGCTGACCTCGGTAAATGATGTGGAATTATCACGCTGACCTATATATTCCGACAACTTTTGGCGAAACGGCGAACACCTCGTTGCATTTCTCATCGGCGTTCATTAACGGGTACGGTACGGCACGGAGTTACCCTGAAACACGTTAGATACAAACGCACGGGCAATTGCATATCGCGAAAATGCGAGCCCCTCCCGGCGCTATCAACCACTGCCATGCGCGCGCCAAGAAGGAAGATAAATCTGGAAAGAGAGAGAGAGAGAGAGAGAGAGAGAGAGAGAGAACACACGTTGCCAGTGGTTAAAATGCATCATCTCCTCCTCTTCTCTTTCTCTCTCTTGCGTCCGCAGGTATTCTTCACGTTCCGCGAAAATTATCGTACGTCGTAACGTTCGCGCTAGCCGCGCGAGGAATCTTTCCC
This sequence comes from Polyergus mexicanus, assembly GCF_030449975.1. Classification (NCBI taxonomy): domain Eukaryota; kingdom Metazoa; phylum Arthropoda; class Insecta; order Hymenoptera; family Formicidae; genus Polyergus; species Polyergus mexicanus. The sequence goes on from NW_027223325.1 coordinate 10,318,682, forward strand.
GCACTTTTGCGTACGATGAAAATTGTACGCCGAGAGAGCGATGTACGGATTCGTGGCACGGCGCGTTTAGAATTTTCGTATTATGGCCGGCTTAACGAGCAATTTCTGTCGGCATTTATTCTATTGGATATACCGCACGTTTCTTGGGAAAAAAAAAAAAAAAAAAAAAAAAAAAATGTTCGGGACGGTAAAAGTACACCGTTTAATCTTTCATGACAAAAAAAAAGAGAGGTGTGTGCATATCTTTTTATAGCTTTTAATAATATTTTATAAATCTCTTTTTTCATACTTATGCATGCGATATACAATGTGACAATAAATTTGGCGCACATTTATTATTTTCATTAATAATATCTTAATATATAAGAACACGATAAGAGTAAAATATAACGTCAGGACCGTTGAATTAAGATCATATCAACGACCAACATTCATTACAACGTTAAACATCGCCTTTTGTCTCGTGCCGGACATTTTCGTCCATTTTTCGCGGGGCTAATTGATTTACTTTCTCTACTGCTGTGCAAGCACAATAACGGCGAACCCGCTGCTCTCCTCGTCCACGTCGCGCTAGTCATTTTGCGTCGCGGTGCAACCATTAAGCGCGGCGTTGACGCGTGTACATATTTTTCACGATAATTTTGTCTAAAAAGTAATTTTTCGCTTAGCGCGACGCTCGCTCGAATAAGTCGCGACATCGTGTAATTCGCTGGCCATCGCCGTGTCTCCGTGCGTATATTAAAATTAAAAATTACTATCATTGCAACGATTTATGATTTAATATAATTTAACCCGTGAAAGAAAAGATTATTCATTTTGAATCGTACTTTGAGCTAGTTTGTTAATAATAAACGTAGAAATTGAAAAATAAGAATGAACTTGAAGAATGAATCATTGCGAAATTTTCGAAATATTTCATTAGTTTTGTTTCGAAACTTACAAAAACATCGACCTCCTGTATTTTATAGGCGTACTATTAGAGAACGAGCCCTATTTTTATTCGCTCATTACTGCGGCGTTTCGCTTGGCGATCTTAATTGCGTGAAAAATTGATTGAACTCCAATGACACGAAATGTGCTGCAAAGATAAGGGTGCGATGGACGTGCACGATCGCTGGAAAAAGTCCAAGATGCGGCATCCCGAGATGAAACGTGCGAGATAACGGCACCAAGAAGGATTCTCTCGCGTCCTCTCAATTCCGGCGAACACCTCCTTTGGTTTATGAGTGAAAGAGATAGTACAGAATTCGTGTGAAAAAAGAAAACGATATATTGATCGACGGTACAAAAGAGACCACTAGCCCTTGAATCGAACGGCCGTTTGGCTCAATGCCAAATTATTTTCCACTCAAGGAATACTCGCGATCTGACACGAAGAGGTCAGGAGAATAAGGACCACCAGTTTTCACAGACTCTTCGCATCGATCTACGATATATATTTAATGGTTTTGATTTCGGGATAGAGGAGGACGTCGCGCGACCACTCAATCTCATTCGATAAAAATAATCATTCTACGATTGATAATGGATTAAATGCCAAATGTTGGATTATTCGCTTTTGAAAGGATCTTGATAGGTACTCGGGTCACGATGACTTGCTATTGCTCATTTTCCCCGCATTCGTCGGCGAGACTTTGAACGATATTTTGCGGTCATTAAGCGATTTGTTTGGTACGGAACGAGCAAACAAAACGTTCAGGTTACTCTACGAGCGCTGGATGACGAAGAGAACTCTTGTTCGGATTTGAAAGAACGGAAACTAGAATGCCGTCGTCAAGATCTGTTTCACTCCATTTCGTTTCATTTTCTTCTGTCGAGTGCCCTAAAACTCCTCGAGAGGCTGTTAATCTCTCTTTGGGAACTCGGATTGTCCATTAGTCGTTTTGATGCTATTGTTCTGCAGTCTTTTAATGATGATTATAGACCGTATAATTAACTGTTTATTGCTGATTTTAGCAGTTATTTTTATAAATTTTCTAATTTTTAAGATATTTTTTTACGTTATGATATATAAATCTCTAAAATGTAAAAACGTTTTAAATTCTTTTTATATTATCTCTCGTAAAACATGGAACATAACGTATGAATTATCGGGAAATGCTATTTTTTTTTTCAGCACAGAAAGTTTTAGAGAATTTCTTTTTATAATATGTACGATAATTTATTGTACAATATTGAAAGATGGTTCTATATATTTTATTTAGGCGAATTTCAAATATAAATATGAGTCTTATTATTGATCGATGTGTGCTTAATAAAATATGCAAAATGGTGCTCGATGAAGGGAAACTCAAATAATCGATGTCGGGATGGTTCGAGATTTTTATGCAAGTTGAATGAAAAGAAAAATGCAAAGATCCTTGTACAAAGAGGTCATTGCTGCACCCTCGGCTCTGTCGCGGACGCATTTCTTTAGTATTTCTTCCCGAAAGCTTATTAATCCCTCTTGCTAGCGTTATATTATTCGCTCGCTCTGTCGCCTCTCCTTTATGAGCGACTTCAGAAATGATTACCGACATAAAAATTGTGAGCCCCCTTTGTAAGGCCCTGCTCCCTTTGAACGTATTCTTTCATTTCACGTCATTTGATTAATGAAAGTGCGTTGATTGTACGGGGATCTTGACGTGGAGAGCATTTCCATCTTTGTCAAGCAAGTCGATTACATTCTCTCGAATTATGCGGTATTATTTTTGAAAGCCATTATGTTAATGGTTTAATATTTTAAAAAAGTCCCGGTTTACATGTACGCGTATATACACACTATTAAAAAATTTATTTCATATTTGAATGATGCAAAATGGATTTCAAGCTTCTATCTTTCTTTATCAAGACGGACGAACTTTCATGATTAAAATGATGCATCTGATATTAAATGAGCACGCATAACGGCCGATCTATCGATAAATTAAAATATACTGCCATCACCGTCCATTAAAAACACCAAGAAATTTCCGACTTAATCTCTAAGTGGAATCGTCGTCATATTTGGCATTTATTTCGCGGTCCGATCGACAACTATGCATTACTTGGCACGATCGATGACGTCTTGATTGCAAGTCTCGTGCGGCGAGGCTTGTCCAACGTCCTGTATTTATTGTCTACTTGCGAGAAGGAGCACGAATCATTCCCTAAACGTCGTACGCGCGAATGAAAAGGAGGAGAGACGAAGAAAATAGGAAGAATCGTCTCGCCGACAGCATACAGCGTGCAGTAACTCGTCGTCCGGCCAACGATTATATTTGCCCGACTGCAAATTAGCATAATTGAACGTTACATGCGAAAGCACCGAATTGGCGGTGGTGGATAATGACTTCCTGCCAGAAAAGAAGTGCGGCCACGTCGCCGGTTAATTACACGCTTTTCTGGCTGGCCGACGTTGCGGGACGTTGCTCGTAAGGTAGGGAGCAGTCAACGTAAGAGAACGAACGTAGAAATGTAAGGAGCGATAGGGAGTATGATATATCCGTAGTTTTGAAAGATGATTAACGAACCGGTTCTCTCTATCGATCGTTATTGCTTACATCTTGTCGTTGGTATAACGATCCGTGGGCAAGTCGATAATTGCTTCATAATGCCGATTGATATTGATTTTATTAATTTAATTGATTGTTTTATACCGTTGTTATGATTTATTTAATCCATTTATTATTAATCTTGAAAACTTACATGATTTTAATGATCGCATGAATTTATTCTCTATATATTCTTGTAAAAATTATTTGATTTTAAATATAATTAATAATAAAAGAAATTTAAAAAATAAAAAATCTATTAAAATTAAATACAAAAAAAAATAGGAGCAAAAAAATTGTCTTTAATTTTCCCTAGGATGGCTTTCATTTCTGTTTGTGTTTCAGGATTAAATAACTTTGCACACACGTCTATATTGTCAGTAAACTTCGCGACATTCGCCGAAATCGGTATTCATCGGTTTGTCGATTCAGGAAATGGAATCTCTATTCTAAAAGTACAAATGGAACCATCTGTTATAGATAGGAAGTCAATTCTGTTATACGGATGATATCATGAAGAGATTCGTTCCGTACATGATTTCAATGCTGGCTTTTTCAATAAAATTTTTTTATTTTATATCGGGATGATACTTCGATAATACCCTCTCTACCAATCTCTATTAACCATCAGCTTTCTTCGTCAATCGCATACGTCGATGCAATATCTCAATCGCGCTTGCTCCAACTTCAGTCTGAGTCGAGTTCTTCAGTATGTAATTTATAACTCATCGAACAGTTTGGCGCATTAATGGATCTCGCTCGCGCGCTGCTACAAGGTCGATGAATTAATTGCCAGTATGAGTATCCCGGTGAATTGTGGCAGTGCACTAGGTTATTACGTCACGATAGTACGTACATACTACGCGGTAGGCTGTATCTCGTCGGTTCGACGCCTCCGATTACACGATCCAACGACGTCAAGTCGTTATCGGCATCATCGTAAGCCGAGGCAACCACATCGCATCATCGCGAACGCAGACCGATCGGAGCTCTCATCGACATAAGTTTATAACCTTATGGAGGATACCGCGCCTCGTCGTCGATCGATCGTTACCGCCGCTGTCGGCGATAGACGAATTAATTAACCGGCACTCCTAACGCCTTGGTCAGCCGTAATGCTTGGTAAACCTGACAAGGCTCTGCGGTCATTAGGTCACGTTTTACATCGACCTGTAATAGCTTCTAGCAAGCATGGCGGCGTGCTATCGAGCCGTTAGGTCACGTCTTACACCCGCTGCGATATCTCTACCTCCTTCTTCTCCTCCTACTTTCTCTCGCAAGCTCCAAGTGTTGGACGATGTCGGGACATTATCAATTTCTTTCTCGCCGATAAATGAAAATCATTTCGTCGCGAGCGTGGCTGCGTCGACTGAATTCGCGTGCCCGGAATACTCAAGAGCGAAGATTCTTGTTATAGACTATCGCTGTTTGACGATCGACGCTTGTCTCTCTTTTCCTTCTCTTTCGCTTTCTTTTGCGCGTTGACGAATTAATCATCTTTCGATCAATTTTGACGTATCGTCTACCTAACGATGTCGCTCGTCGACGCAGCGATATCGTTGTCCGTAGCTCGATGTAGGCTGATTATGGGATCTAACGATGCGAAATCCTTATCGATCTCGCAGAAACGCCTTCGACGTATGTATGTACAATGCACTCGCGCGCGACATATGACATGCATACTTATGGGCTTAAATGCATGCGCGATGCGAATCGCGTGTGCATGTGGATTACATGCGACGATACACACATTGTGCGCGCGTGTATTCTGTTACCATGTGATGCACCCATATGGGATGCGTGCCGCGAGCGGATGGGTATTATGCACATACAAGTGGCTGATATAATCTCGACTAATTTAGTAAACATATTAAGTGCAGTCTGAATAATATGACCGCGATTTAATGCCACGAGTAAAGTTAATCACCAATGTCAGATAGACGGAAAATATAACGAGATCTTATGATGCTGATTATCGGTACAATCAGTTTTTTGTTCGTTTTATCGAGTTTTCAAAAATATCACGTGCATATGGGAAGTTTAGCTTATCTTGCTTTTCGATAGTTAAATATTTCGTTTTTGAAAGAAAGAGTTAATTTATATTAAATTTAAAACTTATTTTTATATTCTTCAATCACATTAGTTCGCAATATTCATTCCGGATGCGCTTACTTTCTTTATGCTTTCTTATTCGCAACTACGATTTGATCCATACACTTAAACATGTTTAGTGCGATTTCTAACGATTATTACGCGAATCGTATTCGCAAGCACCTTACACATCTCATTTTCGCATCCCTGAATTGCATCAAGTGCCATTTTATTCAGTTCATTTATGCTTCTCACAAAGATAGCAATAAATACTCGAACGAAAGACGGAGTAAGCAACGTGTCAGCCGATGCGTAACGGCGTGGGAGATTTTAGCACTTTGCGAGACATTCCTTTCCGACGCTCGTAAAAAAGAGAGAGAAAAATTGAAATCGATTGTCCATCCCGATACGAATCCTACCCGTATTTATCGCGAGCTTGGCAGTCGAGGCCGAGTTCTAGCGTAAAGTACCGCTCGGCTTCTCCACCTATCTGAAATAATCCGGCGGTGATACGCCAATAAGGTAGCGTATCTACATCGTATAGACAGCGTTTATCTAGATGAGGAAACCTCTCTAAGTGAGGTCGCAGCGTGCAAGGGCGAAAAGTTTGCGGAGGAAAGTATCGTGACTGTGGACGTCGAAGAGAGCAAGGATAAAATTGGTTTTTACCCCTATTGACATGTCAGGCCGTCCATCCGAGGTTAAGATAGTCCAGCGATTACCCGGGCTCTCGTTTCCACAATCCGCCGACCGATCCACGACGCCAAGGTTACCGCAGCTACGGTCAATTGAACTCACCCGTGGACCGCAAGATCGCAAACCGATCGATCGTTATCTGGAAACGTATTGCACTCGAACCAAGTATTCCTGGCGTCACGGCTACAATTTTCATCGTACGCGAAGGTGCGGATTGTTTAGAGTACTGTATAATCATAATAAATGTTCTCCATATTAGTAAATTGACAATTGAAAATGTTTTATCCTTTTATTCCTAGCATACACGCGAATTGCTCTTTTTTTATTTTAATATATTGAATGATATAATATTTTATTTTCAACGGAAACATTTTGTCGTAAGATCAAGGAATTGAGTGTTTCGTAAATAAAGTATAGTGCTTCATCGTTTTCTATTTTCATCGTGTATATCTCGGCGCTCTTATTATTGTTTAACATGTACAGAACAAAAAGCGAGAAGAAATTATGAATGAATATAGGAAAGAAAAAGAAATTGTTACGAACGATAAAAGGGGACGAGACTAAGCGGGTGGAATTTCAAGATACGTGACATGCCTTAGCGATGAAGTATTCTTTCTCCTGCATTCGCAAGACACTTCCGTTCTATCGATCCCACAGTACGTGGACCAAAGACCCCGTTGTCTTTTGCTGAGATTTTTGTGTGAAGGTAAGATATTCAATCTTCTGGATCTTGTCGTCTTTCATATTCTGTTAAATCGTCTACCCTGTCTGTTCTAATTTTACAGTGAAATTTCATAGTGAATAATTTTCTTACAGAATTTTTCTGAAAGAATAAAACTGTGTAGCTGTACCTTTGAAAAAAAAAAAGAAGTAATTGTCGCGTTACTGCATTCTCGAGCGATCGATTTTGTCCGCTCATCCCAAATCATGGCACAAACAAATCCGGCTAATTCCTGACTCTTTGATCAAACAGTTTGTTACGCGCGTGCGTTCAGAGTTGATTTTAGAGAGCGATTTATCAGCCTGTTGCAAAATCGTTGACCGTGCCGAAACTAACTTATAAAGAGGTCATTATGAAACGGCAGTCGCAAAATTTGAATTTTAAATCGCTCCGTGCGAGTGCCCCGAACGGACTGGGCTAATATGCAAACCAGTGTAGTGTGAAAATGTTACGGGCATTAATGTGTTAAATAGATTAATCGAGTGTACGCGATCGACGAGATGGGGGTTCACCGACATGTGTAAATTAAATAAATTAGAATCGCGAGTTCGCGAAGAAACGGGAGACGACGCGTGCTTGCACCGCGCGAATCGCTGTTTTCATAGATAACCATGTAATCGAGTACCAATTATTGAATCGGGCGTAAGCCGTAACAAACATAGCGGCTCGTTTAATTTTGTAATTACCAGTGTAGAATTTGTGTGGTCGCGCGGATGAAACGCGAAATGTCATTGCAACGTGTCTAAATTATGCGTCTTCGTATATATAGATTTGTTCCTGCACAACCGCCACATCACATGATCGGCGACCTTTCTCTCTCTCTCTCTCTCTCTCTCTCTCTCTCTCTCTCTCTCTCTCTATCTCTCTTTTCCTCTCTCCTCACGACACGCGGGTAACGTGGCAAATTCGTTTAAATACAAAATGACAAATTAATATCGCTTCCGCAATAATATCGAGCGGTTATTAATTGCGTACCGTTTTAGGATATTTGGCCGAATATCAAAGGGTGGGAATAAAGGATCGGCTTTAGGGTGGCACGGTCGATTTAAGTTGCGTCATCATCGCCACGCGCCTTTGGCGCATTGTTGCGCGACGATCTACGAAACGATCTGTCCTGTAATAAACTTGTATAATTTACGAGTATTATATATCTCGAAAAGATTTTAAACATTAAAATTCATATGTACAATTTTTTTACGTTTAGCTACTACCTACACGTTAAAATTCAAATTTGTTTTTAATTGAACGTATATCACTCAAATAATTACGTGATTTTTATTTTTATTTTGTAAATGTTTGAATTAACTTACGCCTCACGAATCGTTTTCATTTTTACATATATTGTAAAGGGTACATTCCTAAGTAATACACGTTTTGAATTTTGTAAATTAATCCGGACATTTAGCCTTTATTTTATTACACTCTTTTTCTGTTAAAAAAAGTGCATAACTTTTTTTTTTTTTTTTTTTTCCTTTTCAATTTATAGAATCGAGAATTTGTTATATAATTTGTTATATCATGAGTATTAGTGAAATGTTGTAACTAATGCATTATGAGCTTCAGTACATTTAACGATAATTTCGTACATTGAGTTTGACCAAATAATATTATTTGTTCATTTTAGCTACATAGATAGTTGTCGTATAATTTATTATTATGAACCCCGATACGTTTATGTAGAACGGTAATTAACATATTACAAATATGCACAGTACATATTATATGTACTGTTAACAATTTCTGTCTACGTAAAATCTATTTCTGCGCGTATTCCAAATATATTCATAAGAAATTCATTCATTCATTTTCATAAGAAAAATATAACGCAAGCAGCAAAGTTCCTAAATAGTCGCTCTGCGATTCTATTATAAAATTTCTTATTCATCTTGGTCAAGATCTTTCGATGGATGTTTACTTTTTTTCTTTTACCAAGTTTCCATCCACTCTACGTATCCTGTCAGTCGTTCCTAAAACTAGATTGACAAATTCGATTATAATAATCTGGACTCGCGCAAGGCGAGGCTTTACCTGCGGGCGTCTATCAACTTTCCGGCCAAGAGCGACATTATCGATCGCATTATCGGTCTCGTAAACTTCCACTTTGGTACGTTAGATCGTTCGTAAATGTCAATCGTAAAATCACGTGACGGGGAACCGAAGTTATTGGTCTGTTTCCGGAAGGGTTGCAACCCCGTACATCGCTTTCGAACAAATTCCCTTCCCGTCCCTCATTCGAACGAATAAATACGTTTAATCTTGTTTTGCGGATCGAGTGCGGTCGCGCCAACAATCCTGTATTTGTCGTACATTTTTCGGCGTTTTTGGACACATTTCATCGTATATCGGGCCAACATTAACGTGTATAAAACCAGGTTTATTCTCGCGTTTCTCTAAAAAACGATGTTTCAAAATCAGGGTCTGTTTTCAGCGAGCGGGCAAAATGAAAAAGATACGCTGCAATATTAATGTATATTATTTTATATTTTTATAACATACGCAATATTCATGCTTTTGCATTTCTCTAATTATACAGTAATTTATAATTTATGAACTGGAAATGAAGCGATTAAGAGCTGTTTTATTATGGCTTTACATTAGAGACACGAGAATTATGTAGAAATAGCGCGCGAACGTTTTACAAGCGTTTTACGAAAATACCCGAGTCTTTTAAGAAGCATCGCCGGTATTCCGAGAAGATCGCGAAAACGGAAACGCGAGTAGCGCAGACGGCGGGGCACACGATGATTTTCCGTCCGAAAGCGATACTTTGTTACAGATCTCGTCTTTTGCGAAATGGCGTTTTCCGTAAAAGTCCTTCTCGTGGCAGTTGCCGATCTTGAAACCGGATATCTTGTCGGTCTAATTGCTTTAGTCGCGGGGCTCCTAAGCATCCGTTATATGGTACATTTGAGGGAAAATAGATGGTAGGTTTGGGAATTGGACGGGATGCGAAAATGTGAAGGAGGAAAAAAAGAGAAAGAAAACCCAGTAGGAAGGTGCTGCTACGCTTAAAAGACTCGATGGACAACAAAACTGTTAATGGATCGTGACGGCAAAGAAGTTGGAAGCGCAACGTCTTCAATTACCATCGTAAACTATAATACGCTACAACTAACGCGAATCGATATATATCTGCAAATAAAAAATGATTAATAGTATAAATACGTGTAGAAATGTCGAGTTTAGAAATAAAAATAATAAATTATTGTATTTCATATCTCATCATTTTTATGATTTTATAGATAAATGTGAATTCTTGTAAAAATATAATGTCTCATTTTTGATTAGTCGAAAGCACAATTTAAAAAAATAATTTAGTAGCATTTTTATTTGATCATTTAAATAAACATCCACGCACATCCACGCACCATTTTTAATTTACATTACGCGATTCGCTTACTTTCTAATATCCATAAATCCAAATTCAATCGTGTTTCCGGGACGACCTAATCGCGTTCAATCAGCTAGAAAGCGCAAGACGAGAGGGAGAGACCAGTGAATCTGATTAGTCAATCAGCGGATCACAGCGATCGAGTCCAACTGAGGTGAACCGTTGACGGAATCGAACGAGGGTGGAATAGTCGGAGAAGCGGTGACGAGATTGAAGGAGGAGGAAGATAAAGAGAAGGAAAATCGGTGACAATTGGATAAAGATGGATGGAAGAGGAAAGATGAACGAGGAAACGAGAGAATATGAATGAAGAAACGATCGGATAAGACGTCAAATGCGAAAATCGTTCGCGTTCCCGACAAGGGGAATTGCTTCATCGCAATTATCGCGTAAATGCAACTCCATCTCGAATATCCAGAGCCAAAGATCTTTGTCGCGGAAACCGGTCATCAAGCCAGAGATTCGTGAGATTTAACCAACGATGGGGGTGAAGCGTCCAGGTGTTTGTTTGTTCGCGCGTATGCTCTTTATCGCATTTAACTATCGTTTAATTTGCTTTCATCGCTGCCCATCTTTTTGCGGCATCGAACGTAACGCGCCCTTGCGAATTTACGAACAAGACAAGCGGTAACGGTGAGTGGAATTTTGCGAGAAACGTCCACGCCGCGGAACGGTCGTTTAAATTCTCACGATTACAATATTATTCGCGTTGCCTTTAACAGGCACCGAGGTGACGCTCTATCACTTTGCCGCGACGTAATTACGACATAAATGTTCGGGGCAGCGTGCGTGTGGCGCTAAAAGCACGGACAAAGGAAAGTTCGTTAAACGAAACCGCATGTGGGATGAATTTACATTGCAAAGTCTTCGTTATGTCAATCTAAATGAACGTGGAATCGCTCGTAAATGCATATTCGCCATAGCTTTGTGCAATCTTAAGAATTTAAGAGCCGCATTCAACTACTAAAGATCATTTCAGTATTTCGCGCGATTAAAGAAGGGAAAATTTCCAGAAAAATATAACCAGACCTTTCCGCTTCTCGTTCGCGCCATTAAATTTACTATCGTTTACCTTCGTGAAATCTGTTCATTTTTAATCAAAGAATTGCGGACTTTCTCAACGAGCCCCGTAACGAGCGCTGCAATCTCCTTCTGACGAAATCCGCACGCTTCACTAGTATTCACGCGGTTCGACACGATAAAATCAAGAGTTATACCACTTTTTTGCCGACTTGATCTTCATAGAGGGTATTTTACCGTTTTAAAGATTTACCAACAATTTTCCATGTTTACCGCGCATTTGTTAGTATTCTCCGGAGCGGTTTACAGCACTAGATGTACAATTGAAAACGGGTACTCCTTAATCCACGGAAGACTGTTTATTTATTCACGGCTCAAGAAGCGCTTCTTACCGCTCTCAAAGGATTCACGAACACTCGGCTTTTCTGCAATTTCGTTGCTCGCCAGGGCGCTCGTCGGGCATTTCGGATGCTGTATTATTAAATGATACATATCGGTGAGTTAAGATTGTGTATTTCCGTGATTTTGTTCTTGTCCATGTACCATTCCGCTTCGCGGTGATCTCGTTGCTTTAAGCTTAACGAGAGCACAATCAATTTTCCATGGAGCTGTATATTTTGAACTGTTTAATACCTCGCGTGATAACGAACCGTCCAATAATGTTCTCAGGCGCAAGCGTCAGCTTTGTTGGCATTCGAAATTGGTGCGCGATAGTCGCAATCAAACATTCGTGTATAATTGTCCACTCGGAGCTTTCGACGCGATTAATCAGCCTTTCCTTTGTGGCTCGAAATGCTACGAAAACAAGGATACGAGGTCCACTCGAGAAAAGGTGCTCGTACCCTTGCGTCGAGATCATTCCAAACAGTAGCATCGCTGTATAACTTCTCCGTCCTTTCCTATCGACCCCATTACGCGAATTGTTATGACAGAAAGCATCATCCAATTCAAGTGTGTACTGTCTCCGTTTATATATCGTCTCTATCCTTGTTCGTCGCTTGTAAAATTTCCCATTTCCCTAAAAGTGCCGTGCGCTACACAACTTTTAATTGGTGCGGAAAAATAACAATTCCATCTATAGAGATAACTTGCGAAGAAGCAATTCAAGGACGTTTTAGAGAACTCGGTTACATTTTCTTACGAGACTCCGAAACTGCGCTTACTCGAAAGTGTTTCAAAGTCACACGATAAAGCGTAAACATGCAAACTTTATATTTTACGATGCCAAAATTCGTTCCTTTAAATTCAACTCTCCGTCTTGCATCAAAATCATTTGCATAACCAACTTTTATATGTTTGTTCGGTATTCCGAAGACAACAGCGGCCGACGAATTTAAATGTTTATCATTGAGAAATGCTTTGCTATTCGAGGATAATTCTTTTGAACTTGCCATCGAACTGGCGATCGATTTTGCGAAACAGCAGCTCATTGTTGCAATTTTATGCGCGCGATAGAATAATTAAAAGTTACGGTCAGAGCTGCAACTTTGTGTACATTGGGATATATTCTCCCTATCCTGCTCTCGCAATTGTCGCAATTGTTATCGTGGCTGAGATTCAAATGCGCCGTAGTCGATTTTCCCTTCTGGCGATACAATGAGGAAGTTCAGAGCAGGCAAAGTTTTCCTCTTTGTCGGCGTCGGCGCGCGAAAATCATTTTTTGGTTACATTACGTTTCTCAACCCATTTTATATATATGTTATATCCTATACAATAAAATATAATCTCATTGTGTCTGAAGTCCGAATATAGTATAAAATTGCTCATAACATACATGTAATACACGTAATCTTTCTATATTTTGATATTATGTGATTGATTCATCACAATAAATTTTTTCTATCGTTTCTTCAAGTCGTAACAAGATTGGAAGGTTACATTTTACGAGTCACTATTAATCAAATCTAAGTTTTGTCATGTATAAATGTCGCAAGTTCCGTATCGTGATAAAGTTCGGGGATGACGGTTAATCATTATAATTATAAGGACCCGCGCTCTCTCGGTACCAGCGTAAACATCGTACGACGCAACGAAACGCGCCTCTTTTCTCCGGGATGATTTTCACCCTCGCAATTCGCAATCTCGACCGGGCACCGCCAATGGCACCGGCGGCGGCGGCGGCAGCGTCGGTCGTCGAGCCTCCATAATTCATTCGGCAGACAACCAGAAATCCTGGAAACATACATTTATGCGGCGAGTCTCGTCCCAGAGGAACGGCGGAGTATGGGACAAGAGGGAGACAGAACAGAGTCTGGAGTTCGTGGGTTGTACGAGTGCGCGGTGAAGGAGGGGAACGACAGGCGGGGATGCCGAGGGGATGGGGCGAGAGGGTGAATTCCCGAAATCAGGATGACAAGCGTAGAGTTGGCGCCGTGACGCACGACGCGCAGATACGCGCTATCGTACCAATAACCGTTCAAATAATAGTCCGCGAGCCAACGCGCCGCGCCGCCTCCGCTCAAATACCAGCCAGCGCAACGCCCGTGCTCGGTTCGAACCACAACGATACGGATACGAGTTGATATCGGGCCGGCGAGGCTGAATGGTTTAAGCGAACGCCGCGATCTCGAGCTCGAAATTGCCGAGCTCCCGAAACGACTGTATACGACTCCTCTGTATGCGACCACATCTCGATCCGTCCGCGGATAACGCGGCGATATCGGCGCGATCTCTCTCGTCGCCGACGTCGTCGTCTTGGACGTCGGGGACGAGGACGACGAGACGGTGTCGTTGTAGCTGCCGGCTTTAATTGCCGCGTTTCTTCATTTACGTTTCCCCGCGCTAAGGTAGCGATATGGAAGTGACATTAATGCCTGCGTACGCAACCGCAAGTATGTGCGCGCGCGCGTGAGAGATAAAGCAAATGTCGGGATGCGCGACTGTATTAGATTGCAAGATTAACTTGCGTTTGATCGTCGTAGTGCGCTGCAGTTCTGCTTAAACGGCACGCGTTGCACTGTGAACGAGAGAGTGCGCTTCTCGCTAGTCAAATAAAACATCTGCTACGTTTCTAATTAAAGTGCTGAAACACGATACGGAGCTCTGGCTGCTACAAAGAGTAAATTTTCTAAGAGAGAATTTCTAAGAGCTAAAAGATTCAACGAATGTGTGTAAAGACCAAGTTTGGATACTAACGTGCATATAAATCGATGCATAAACGTAATTATCTCTAATGAATTTACGCGCATTATATCGCACAAAGACGTTAAATCTAACGATTTAGCTCCTCTTGCACGGAATCGGATGAATCGGGTGTACGAGAACTTCTAAGCCTAGAGAGACGTAGATTCTGTTGCTAGTGAATAGCGTACCATTCATGTATATCTTACTAAGAGACGAGCGTTTCGGATAGATTAGGGTTGAAATTTCAACCTGGATCAGGATTGAAATAACATGACGCTCAAGCTACAGTAAATTATTAATTGCTTCAATCTTGCAGCATTTAATTTCTATTATTTTGAAATATTCTCTTGCGAAAAATTTTGATTATTATTAATGCGAGTGCGAGAAGAGCATTTACTTAAATTAAAAGAAAAATAAGGCTATGTGCATGACATATCTAATTATTAACTTGAATGCAATTGTGTAGCTTCTACAAGTTGATGTTTAAACGATTCAGGATAATTATTTTGGGACGCGTGAAGATATCAATAAATAGAAAAAGTAAGAAAAAGAGAGCCTCCTTTCTTTACACGTGGTTACGATAAAAAAAATTGAGTATTGTGCACGATACCGTACAGTTGTACTGTGCCTTTATAATTAGGATAAAATAGGACTTTGACATAAACTTCGTTACGTTGTGGTTTTTCTATATCCGGTCTTTATCTTATTCTTTGCCTTTTGTTTCTTTTTTCTTTTTGTCTTTTTGCCGCTTCTCAACTCTCTCTTTAGGAAAAGACAGAGCAAAGCTGCAGGAACGATCTCCCATTTACACTCATTCTCTTTTTCTCTATATCTCACGAGATTCTTTTCATTTTTTTCTCTCTTTTTTAATGCAAAATGCATCGAAAAATATATTTTTTCACTCATATTAAAACACGCTTATACATAGAATAATCAATTTTTTTTTTTATATTTGACATTTATTCTAAGTCAATTGATTGATGCTTTTAATTTAATTTTTCATATATATTTTATTGATTTGAATAATTAATCTATTTTTATAAGACAGTATAATTAGAATGTGTCGAAACAATCGCGCCTTTAAAGTGAATAAATTACACAAGAGATATACAATGTACTTCTCACTGACGCGTTTAATTAATCGATGACGAACGACGTATATTACACATATCCGGAAGAAATACACCCGTTTCTCGTACCGTAATTCATTTGTCACCGCGACAAACATCCTTAACGCGTAATACCCGCTCTAATCGTAATGCGAAAGGAGCGCATGGTAAGCAGGACGATAAAGCGCCAAAGCAAATACGTCGCCGCGCGGATACTAAGCGTCGATTCTCATCTTTCGCAACACGTGCTTTGCTCGCGGAGAATCAACAGCCTCTCGCGTCAGACCCCAATTTCCGCAGCAATAATACCGGCTTAAACAAAGCTCTGTGCCTGCATCGTGGCGCGAGACTGCACGACTGCAGGGGACGTGCACACTCCAGAAACATTTCCCTCTCGGCAGCCGGTTACATACGCGTGTATATGTAGTACAAACAGGCAATTCGATGCAACCGTAGGATCCACGATCCGTCCGAGGGCACGGCCTCTTTCCGATGCTTTTGGATTCCATCATAGTTAGAATACGAATTTAGTTAACTGGACTTTTGCTCGTATGAAAACGCCGCTCTTATACCTATTCGCGTGTGAAATTACACTGTGTCGTGACAAGGTTTTTGCGCTTTGTTTCGCTCATGTTTCGAGAAGATTAAATATTAACGAAGACACTTCGTGGTGGAATTGCTATACAAATTCGTGATGCACAAATTTGATTTAAGTAATATTATAATCAAATTAAACGTTCGACTATTTCGAGATATAGGAAATATTTATTTCTCCGAGTATATTTAATATACACAAAAAATATGTCATCCGCGTGCGTTATTGCTATTTAAAATTATTTGACCGATTTTTTTTTTTTCGTTCCACCCATCTTCCTACGTACCTTGTTAAGTTGTAATACTGCTTTATGGTATGCTTGTTTATTACATCAGTAAAAGCAACAGGGAGATTTTAAATCGCGCGGAAGCAAAGTAAGGGGAGGCAATTTATTTTGAAAGAAAAGAGGAACAGGAAAGAGAGTAAGCCGCGTAATGTCACGAGATACGCTTTAACAAGCATGGTGCATGCATTCCGCAACGTGCTCAGCAAGGGCGTCTGAAATCTGGCCATACCTCCAATTACTGCCTTCGGTAGCGTATAATTGGTAATTACCAACTTCTTGCAGGGCGGATAGTTCGCACTGCGTGTTGGTCAAAGTCTCTTAACGGACGATTAACCTGTAACCAGGTACCATCAAGACTCCCAAAGTTCGTGGAGCATCGCTTTGCCAGGGCGCGCACGAACACCTGAATATGCTCTCAGGTGTACGATAAAGTGTGTTAAGCGATGTACGCCCGCGAACCAATGTTTCTATTGGACGCATAGAAGATGCAACGCCACTGTTACGGATAGTTGAGACACCGAAGTCTGGTCTAAAGCGCGCCATTATTCTCCGATATCGCGCGCACGCGTTGCGACCTATTTATTGTTAACGGATAATTAATTTACGCGTTACGCGGTTAAACGATATTCTTTCAATATTTGCCGATATAGATTACAATTGTAAACAACCGATTGCATTGATTACTTAACAATGACAACATTATACCAATAATACGATTGCTTTATTCAATTAACTGGACGCTTCATCGACGAATTATCATAATCACGTATTTTGCAATTTCTTGCTTCTCCATATTCAGAAGAACTCCAATTAATAATGCTGAATAATGGTAAATTACAGCGCAGCATTATGAATATATTTTGAAAGGCGTAAACGTGATTGAAAATTGCCGATGAAATATTTACTAAAATTGTTTTCATGTATAAAAAAAAAAAAGAACCATAGATTTGCGTATGCATATGAACGCGCGCGTATTTATAGTTGTGTGTGTGTGTGTGTTTGCGTTAGTGCGTCAATCTAGATTTTAATTTGCAATTACTCTACTTTTATCACTTCTACCTTGTGTTCTATTCAAGTTATTCCGTGAATGAGAAATGGCACGGTATTTGTTCACGATTAAAAGCAAACTTTTGTCTTTAGCCTCTCTCTCTTTCTTCCTCTCTTCCCCCCTTCCCCCTCTCTCTCTCTCTCTTCTCTCTGTGCACTTTGCACGAGATCTACTCTGTGTCGATTTGGCTCGTCGTCTCCATCGGCTTTTGCACGTTATCGACAATGCTCGGAACTGGGCGAAATTCAATCGATCGTAAGTTATGTGAATTAAACGGTTTTAATTGCTCGTGTAAAGGACACACGACATTTCTCGTATTAAGTTTTCTGTCGTTATATACATCCTCGTTATCAACAGCTCCAGTGTTTTTCCTTTTCGCTGTTCGTTTGATGTTTTCGTGTTGCTTTCCTTTCGCTCACTTTTTCTCGTTTCTCTCTTTTCTCCCAGAAATTGTTCTTTGCGCGAGCTTTTTTTATTGATTATTCCTGCAAATCCATTGGCCTCGCACTTTTCACGTTGTAGGAATTATCATTGTAGTAAGTGGATTCAATTGGTTCCTTCTGAAGTATTTAATGTACTTTGCTCGATTTTGCCAATCACTCGCGAGTGGTAAACACTTTTCACAAAGAATACTCTTTGTGATAGGGATTTAGTAAAGTGGGCATTCATACGGGTGAAATTTAATAACGAGTTAAATTGTTGATTAGTCAATGTAGATTTCACTGACGTCACTGAAAACTCTTGGAGAAGCGCCGACCACATTAAATTATATATTCGGGAAAAAATTAATTTTTACGTGAAAGGTAAATTATGTAAAAGTCGCGATGTATCTAATTATAAATGTCGTAATATATTTCGGAATAATTATAATTCATCTCGCGTCTCTGACGCTTTTTATGTATTTCATTCTATTCGAAACGTACGTAATTCTCTATTTGGACATTACCTCGTCATATGAAAAGCAAATGAGAAACGTAAATGGCACATCGGGATATCTCTCGAGATGTATCGTGCAATGCGACGCAACGCGTCGGAACAGAGCGCGTTTCGCTTCTCTGCGAAACCGTGCGAAATGGTCGGGACAAGGCAAGTCGGCGCTCTTTGAGAGAGACCGCATCAATCTACAGCCAAGTCATACGGATGCAGTTTACCACCGCGCAAGCCTAATCTGCATCGCGATCTCTCGCAAGGGGGTAAATAGAGCCTAAGACGCTCTGGTAAAGATTTCTACGTCGTCGTCGTCGTCGTCGTCTCGCTTATGGCACTGCGGCTCCTTCGTATCCGTGGCGTGCTGTATAACCCGATTTCCCTAATCCTTCGGTAGGCGGATAGTATATCCATCTATCCTACGGAGCGGTTCGAAGCGGCTTATTTCGCAATGAAAACCGTATACACTTCCACCGACCCGAATTTCATACGCAATGGAAGAAGTTTATAAAGCGTTATCGTTGCTTGTGTGTGCTGCTGCTGTTGTTACCGTTGCTTGGATTGCCGCTGCTGCTGTTGCAACTATCACCGACGTCGTTGCTCCGTGTTGTTGCAGCTTCCTTCTTAGGAGATACGTCGCGAAAGCAACGTTATATCTTATATACTGAAGACGACGCGTTTTCGAATTATCCACCGAAATTTCATTAAATGCCATATTTTACGCGGTAAATTAAAAGAAGCGCGAAGCAGCTTCAACGAAATTGCATAAATCGAGAGGATATGTGGCTATTGAAAAATAAATATCTCTCGCATATCTCTTTATGAGTCATTGATTAAAATTACAAGTTGCGGATCTCCCCGAGTAAGGGATATTCGATATTATTATCATTTATCAATCGGATCTCGCGCAATTGCGAACGGTGTGCGCTTCGCGAAAATAAATCATTATCCCCGCTATGCGTTGAACCGGCACCACTTACCGGAATGTTGGAGCGACAAGATTTTTGCCCCACGTGCCGGTAAATCACTGATTCGACACGGCCGATAGATGCATAATACCGTCCCACTTGATTTCCGCCAACGCGCCGTATAATCCGTTGAATAATGAAAACATTATCATGGTCGAACGGAGTGCGGCGGCCCTCGTCCGTGTCAGGGCACAGGTAGCAACGCGACACTTTTTCCGATGCTTCGAAAAGGGAAAGGGTGCGTGGATGCGGAAGGGAGGAGGGGGGGGGAAGAGAAGGGTCACGGCGGGAACGGAGGATGAAACAGGCAGATACATTGTCGTGTCGGGTAATGAAAAATTGCTGCAGATTTCCCGGTGGGGAAAACGGCTGGCGCACTACGGTCACCGGCACGTAGCCGTGGATACCCGCAGGTTACTCTTCTGTGAGACACAACTAGCGTGTATCGAATAAAAAAAAGGAATATGTATTACAAAAAAAAAAAAATAATAATAATAATAAAATAAAATAAAAATGCGAATGCAAAGGAGGAGATAAAAGAGGCGAGGAAACGAACAAATAACGCTGGATAAATCAACGAGCTCTCTGTCTCGCCTGTTTAAAACTCGACGAACGTGGTGCGCTTACGCGCGTACGTCCCGTCTGTCCGAAATGGACGCTTGTTTTGACGGTGATTTATGCCTATCGCGCTGGAAAAGTCGCCGACGATCGTTTTCACCCTTCGCAAAATTGTCGGCTGAAATTTTGTTGACGCGTGTATATATATATATATATATATATATATATATATAATATATATATATATATATATATATTGCGAGAGAAAGGGAGGAAGAGAGGCTGGAACGACAGATTTTTGGGATTACAGTGGATCTCAACCGTTCGTTACGTTTACCGGCGCACCGTGGCGCAGTTGTTAATTGCACGGCTCTGTTTCGTCGTTGAAACAATTAAATTTTGTACGCGAGCGCGTCCGCGCGATCGGGCAAATTGCGCGCGGTGACAAGAAAATATTTTTCATCGTATCTCGGAACGCGCGGGACATAATATAATTCGTTATTCGAATTTTGGTGGTTCGTCATCCAAAACCGTTCCTGCCAGATTAATTGACGTATCCGAAATCAAACTTGTTCCATCTAATGAGTGAATTGTTAAAATTCAGATCCAATTATAAACTTTCCCAATTTCCAATTAACTGTCTTTCCGCTTTCATTACAATAATAATTAATCTATTTAATTAATATTACAATTATTATTATAATCATTTATTATGATAATTGGTTTATACCTTCCTTAATTAACCGAGCTTTTTAGCTCGTATATATTGTATTTTAAACCGCAATAAATACAATAATTTTTAAATTTAAAAATTTACATTTAAATTTGCACTTTTTTTTTTATTGCCTTTTCTTTACAGTCCTCAATTATTTAGATTTAGATCTCTCGATCGCTTGTTGATTGCGAGATATTTGCAAACATAAAACAAATGTACGAATCGTTAAGGAAATAATTATCGCGTGTAAATATATCGCGATACAATAATAATAATAATAATTTATAATTTCCATTTTCTATTCTATCAATTTTGAATGAATAAATTGCTCAAAATATTTGTTTGGATAAATTGCTACCGTTTTTATATGTCTTACGATATCCACAAATTTTTAATTATGATGTTAATTAATTATACCAGCTGATAATTGCTAATTATTTAGAGTTCAGTAGAGAATGATCGTATTTCAAAGTACGATATGTGGAACAGATCGTGTCTCTTTCATTATCTGTCTGCTCGAGTTTCGCAGTATGATTACACACGGTAAATAAACATCAAAGTTATATGTCAACGGATTTGTTGTTGTTCTGAGATATTACTGTATGCAAAATATTTAATGTTTCATAAAATAATTTTATGCCGAATATTTTGTTTTTCTTGCATTATTATTAATTATTAATAAACGGATCGGCTTTCTATTATCTAAATTATTTGATTTTAATAATAAATGACAAATTACATATTGGTGAGAAAAATTTATATTTTACTTATTACTTTAATCACCTTGAGATATAATTTTATTCGATTTGTAAATGTGATTTGGCTATCGCTGAACGAAGAACACGATGATTGACAAAACATGCACAAGACTTACTTCTAGAAATTTTTTTGAGCCATCAGCTTGGTTACTATTATTATACAATATCATACAATATCATCAGTTTTCGATGCTTGGAGATTTAGTTTAGGTAATCTATTTAATACATTTCTAAGATAATTGCGAAGCAACGAAACATTTAATTTAATTTATTATAATCTTAGACTCTTGAAAAAATGTAAGTAGAAAAAAGAAACATATAACATATAAAGAAAAATTAATGCCGAGACATAACATGAAACATTCTCCATTTTCGATTGAAATTGGTTAAAATAATTAAGCGATTCTAAGAGGGAAAATGCAAGAGAAGTAGCACCGCGCTTTAATTAAGCAAATTGAAATAGAGGAGTTAGCCGTAACGGCTGAACGAGAAATCGCATGGATGAGCCATGTTCGCCGATGAAATAACCGCGAGGGCCCGCAGGATTTAACTTCCGTAAACGATTTTAGAATCCACCGGTAATTGTTGTTTTACGAAGGCATTCCGGCCGTTCGGTCGTTCCGATAATTCCGATCTGGCTTAAGAGAAAACTGCACTTAACGGAATCTACTCGTACATTGCGCGCTTCCGAATGCACGTCTCTCGTTCCCCTCTCTTTCCGTATGCATCGTGGGATATACACGATTGCGGATTGCGATCGGCATGTACGCGGTTTGCGAACTCTACATACGCCTACGCACGTTGGGATATCATATCGGCTAATTGAATTGTCTCTAAGACCGGCTTATAACTATGGAAATAGCAACGGCGCCGTTTCACCCTACGCGACGTTATCGTTAGGAATCGTAAGGAATTCTATAACGAAACGATTATTGTGTCTGGGTGTCGTCTCGCGGTGGTGTAATTGCGAGGAAAACGCTCACAGTGCGCGGAGAAGATACTTGCGTGAAAATAGTTGAAATATTTTTGATGAAGACCATCAGTTTTAATCAAATTAAATAAATGCATAGAAATATTTCTACAATGTTAACGCGTTTATAACATATATAATACAAAATAATCTATTATTCTCTATTAATCGTAAAAATAACACGTAAAATAAGTAACATCTTGAATCTTAATCCAAGATGATTATTTCGTCAAATGTATACAAATATTCGCAAATATGATCGATATATTTGATTAAATAATGAAAATGTATATTATATAGAAAAAAAATTGATGTTATATTATAAATCAATCGAGGAATTATATTTTATTTAATGCAAAGCTTGTGCAGTAAAATTCTTACAATGAGTTTACATCAGTAAATGTTCGATACTTTCAAAATTCGCTTAATTGCAAATATCTAGAATATCGATGCAGGATTATGGTATGTGTCGTATCGGATGCCGTTCGCATGCAATGCGGCTATTGTTAATAAAGCTTATGATGTTCTTGCGAGCTCCGGAAAGTTTAATCTCAAACCGAAACTATGTACCAACTTGTGGGCGACGATGTTAATATTCGCAGGGTAATACTATAGTATCTAATTAACATCATTAATGCCACACTTGATGGATGATGCAATATCATCTTTTCGTGCTACTATGTCATAATTGGGATGGTAGTTTTAAACATTTCAGCAGGTCTATTTTAATTTTCTAAATTTGATTCTACTTTACTAACATCTGTCGCTTTATTACAATATTATAAATAATTATTACGGTAAATTATTATTAAAAAAGAAATAACTATACAATTTAGGAAAACAAAGTATTCAAAATTTTTCTCAAAAGTTTAAATTTCATTATATTTTAATCTCATTTATATACGGAAACAATCTACCACAATTTATTGTAATGCTGGTTTTTAAAACTATTGGATTTTATATTAAAGGAACTTATAAAAGCCATCGTCTGCAATGTGCTTTTTCGCAGAATTTGTATGTACTTTATGCGGGAACGTGTCGCGATGGTACGAAAATTCATCGATCTCTCAAAGGGCATTTAATTTGGTAGGTTTCGGAGTGAAGTACCGCGCGCGCCAACAAATCGTTTCGGGCGGACGCTTTTTAATTAATGCGACGCTCGGCGGATTAATTCCCTCTTAAATTAATACCATTATGTACGCGTGCGATTTTGAATGAAATTACGCTTTAACGCGATATATCCCGCGTATCGCTGACGCCCAGTCTGAACGCTCTAATGGCCATTTTATATTGATTGCGGAGGCCTTAATTATTCTATCACGGAAACGCTGTTTACGATAAAAGCACTTGGCGTTCACCCCGCTCGCCATAATTTATCCTACGTTACGTTTCCACATCAAAATGTTCATTGTATCATATGGACATAACAGACTTTAATACTCGAAAGAGTAAAAATATATTTGCATAATGCATAGATAATATGTGTCAACTCGTTAAGGATTCACTTATGATTATTATTTCTGTCGAGAGAGAAACGTATATGTGACGAAAGTTCAATGTCCTCTTCTTAAAGTAATAGAAACGATGCATTTACGAGATATACATATTGTATATGGAAAAACATATACGAATGCTTTGCAATCAAATATATCGATGCTTAAGAGAAATGGCGTTTTTTCTCGTAAAATAAAAAAGAAAATTAGATAATGCAATAGTTTTGCCGCAACATAATCCTCGTGGTATTTTTCCCGTGTAATTTTTACGAAATATATTTTCGTGCGGTAATCTTAACATAATGCAACTCTTCAGTACGTTACGCAGTCCGCAACTCTGCACGCGGGTTAGTAGAATACACGCGTCTACGGTCGTGTATGCGAGTGACGCTTCTTCCGCACGATTGCGGCGCAACATCGTCCAGCGCGTTTTGCATCTCGATAAAGGCCAGATGAAAAAAAATACGCCTTTTCGTGAGCGTCCGGGGCGAGCTTCGGAAAATATGAACACGTTCACGGTGAGTCGGTTAATTTTTAACGCGGGGCTACCATTCGTTGACGTATTCCGTTCGGTTCAATGAATGCGGTCTATGGGATTGTACGCTGGGAATTTGCGGAAAGCGGCAAAGGGAGACGCGCGCACACATAAAGCGAGAGAGAAAGAGTGAGAGTGAGAGAAATAAGCGCGAGACTAAGGGGGCTCGTGAAGGGGAGGATGCG
Organism: Polyergus mexicanus; assembly: GCF_030449975.1. Lineage (NCBI taxonomy): Eukaryota > Metazoa > Arthropoda > Insecta > Hymenoptera > Formicidae > Polyergus > Polyergus mexicanus. The sequence goes on from NW_027223325.1 coordinate 10,343,383, forward strand.
GGTGGATGGTGGTGGATGTTGAGGAGGAGGAGGAGGAGGAGAACGTTTGTTGGTGAATGTCATTCGCTATTGAGGCCGCCGGGTACCAGGGGTCATGAATGCTTGTCAACGATGAGATATGATGCGCGGATTACCCCCTCCCCTTCCTCTCCCTCAAAACTCCGACATCGGGATCTCCCCTTTTCAACCCTTGCCAAGCGCCGGAGGCAGTCGTCCGTAGCTCGATTAATGCGATGTGAAAATTTGTAGAAAACGGAAGAAACTTTGGCAATATTATTCATCGGACCCTATAGGCGTTTTACGATACTTTGTAATTATTATTGCTGCTTTTGTATTTTTTATATTTAACATTTATACGGCTCTTTTTGTTACTTAAAAAGGAGGCATAGAAATTTTTAAAATTGTTAAAATTATAGATTGAATTATTCAATAAATAAGGTAAGAATTTCATATGATTTACTTTTACGTGGCTTACGATGTTATTGCTCCAAGCTCTTCAATTCATTCACTGCGCTACGCCTGTGCATTATTTCCTTTCTCTTTCTTTCTCTCTCTTTTTCTCCGATTCTATTTCGCGTCCTTCTACCTATTCATCCCCAAGTGCTAGTCACCACCCATCGCGCACGTGTTTGCAAGAACGTTGATGGACTGGAAAGGGTTTTCTCCTGTAAGACGAGTGGCAAAGGTCTTTCTTTCAGTTCCTTTTCGAACTTGTGGAAATCTCTCTATCGTTGCACTCTACGTGTGTATTCGTTTTCCCCACTGCCCTTCGATACCGCACGCTTTAACATCGTCTAGAAGGCAACGTGCCACCTTTCGAGTGGCCATTAGAAACGATAGACGGTGCGACTCGATGAAAAGCAAATACACGAGAGTGCGCCCGAAAGAAAGTGTGGGCCCGCGTACGGAGAAATATACGGAAAAATATCGTAGAAATTCAATAGCGTAAATGGAGGAACAGCCAAAGAGCTTTGTTTAATAAATAAATAGCCATGTATTATATAACTCTTAAAATACACAAAAATGAAAGTTATTCGATATAAAAAAAAATTAATTTTCTATCTTTTCCAATCAACGAGAAACTGAAATTTGTCTGCTTCTCGACAAGATCCTTTGAAGAGGATAAGATTGTTACTACGAACGTGAAGACTTATATTATCAAAGAGCCCCGATACGCGCGGCTAGCGATCGTCTTACGAGCGACGAGCCATTTTCCCAAGAACGCATTAGGTGGAATTCAGATGAAAGCAAACACGCGGAAACATATTACGCGCGAAAAAAAGTGATAGATACGTCGAGACACAGAGAGCGAAAGGGCGAGGGAAAAGCCGGCGTGTCGGGAGGCCCGTGAAAGGGCACGTCGACGAAAGGGGTAGCGCGACGAATGGAGAATAAGGACCGGAGAAAAGGAGCACAGCGCGCGCAGGAACTTAGTAGTCGAGGAATGTCGACAGAACGGAACGCGCGTACGAGGTTGAGGAAGGAAGGAAGGAAGGAAGGAAGGAAGGCTTTCCATCAGGCAAATTGAATAGCATTTGCAGGCTGTTTCGCCGGTAAACAGGCGGATGATAGATGATACCACGGGTCTCCATCGTCGTCTCCTCTTCTTCTTCCGCTAGTAACTCTCGGGTGCACCTTTGCTCTCACGATTTCTCGCATCCTCCGCGATCGTTCCCTTCTACTATCTCTTTATCCTTTCGACGGGCGATTCGCGAAGGGAAAGGAAAATGCGTTTATTCCGCTGCTCTCGAGACCGAGTGGTCGATGCGACGACCTATCTGTAAGTGTCATCTGAAGAAACCATTCATCAAGCAGCCGCAAAGAACTTAACGATAGAATGGAAATCGATCGCGACCTGCGACATTGCGCACTGCCATGCGATTCTTCGATCAAATTGCTTATTATAAAAAATTCTTTTCGTTTAATTTAAGCTACGAATTTCATATTACGTTATCTGGATTAGTTAATTACTGATAAATTCATACGAGTATTCTATACTCGTAAAACACATAATTATGTGTGTTTTAATGATAGCACAAAATATATTCTGAGAATATCGGAAGAAAATATCAGAATTTAACCAATCGCGCGATGGAATAAAACTGAATATGTATAAATATCGCTCATTAAAAGAGAATGACATTTCAAATATCCGAGTTACGCATCGAGGAAATTGTTCTCTTTTGATTAACTGTCGCGAACAATTGCGTGCAATACAATCTTTTTCAATTTATAAATATTAATGATATGAAGAGATCAATAAAGATATAAGTCAGTTTTACGCAAAAGTAATGGCTGGTCAGAAATGGTGTCACGTATTAATAATGAAATGAAAAGTTCGATATACGCGAAATTTTCTAAGAGACTATAACGGTATTGCAGTCACATCGCTATTTGTTACAATGCATACACTGTAAATGTATACGTAAGCTTTCGATCTCGTAGGGATTATACACTGTGTAAGTAGCATGTTAATATCGAGGTTGATCTTTTAATAAATCTCTAAAATTCATGAATTCAAGAGTTTCCGCGGAATGAAGTGCAAACCTGTATATATATCTCGGTACGACCGGTAAGCAGATAGCATAATATATTCTTCATGCGAAATACACGCGACATGGACATGCCGCGAAATGGTGTTTACGCGGCCGCATGTCGACGTTGCAGGCGCATAAACATAAGGTATGCATGAATGTGTTGAGTTATAGCATAGTCGGTTATGAAATAACCATAGGACGAAACTTGATAACACACTTTCTATCCGGGACATGGCAGAGCTGCCGAGTTTCTTCCCATTTACGGCAAACTTTTAAAATGTGTCAAATTTTTTTGCCCTTTCCATCTCGGGGATGACTGCTCGCCGATACGGTTCACGAGCCACTGGAATCTTTATAGTCTCTTATTTTGGACGCGCGTAAGTAAGATTGTTTCATAATATATACTGCGCAAAAATATTTTTGTCACGGTTGAAAAGATATTTTTTTCTCCAATATTCGCGTTCCTTTAGATTATCTTATTGCTACAACTAACACGTTGTATGTTTTCATGATTTCTTATTATATGCTTTGCTAATCCTCGAGGTGGGAATGCATTTCGAGAAACGGCGTTACTTAATAAAACAGTACCCTCGAGATGGCACAGGAAATAAGGTGACCCTAAGTAATGATGCTACGAATTTTCTGACAAAGTTTTCTTCATTGCTTAATTATAAAAGTTGTTCATAATGCAGAAACTTGATGAGAGGTTAGACGGTCGCCCCCTTTTCGTAGTAATCCTCAAATTAATTAAAAGAAAAGCCCTTTTTGTTTTTCATTTTTCGCTTCTCTTCTTTAAGAATAATTTAAAAGTCTAAAAATAAGAATACGTGTATCTTTATTCAGCAAAATTTGTACGTATATTTTTATTTTATTTTACAAATCTATATACATATTTTAAAAAGTAATTTTTATATAATTTTTATATATTTAATCCTTTATAAATCTAAATTTTAACTAAATTTTGATATATATATAATAAAAATAAAAAACGTTATACCACATAAAATTATTCTGAAATATAAACATAGGTAATTTTTTTTAAATTAATAAAATTCAATTTTATAAAAAGATTATTAAAAAGTTTAGATTTATATATATATTTTAAATCTTTAATGTTTAATATATAAAAATATATATTTTTATAAATCTTAATGTCATTTTCATATTATTATGATTTTCTGTTCTGCTTGGGATATTGCACGATAATATCGAATGAATCGTACCATCGAGAAAATGAAAAGAAAAAAGAACGAGCGTATATCTTAAAAATAATTCAAATGATAATCAAATTTATAAATTACTCACCGCATATCGTTGCTCCGTACGTCACTCGATGCTGCGTCAGATTTTCTTTCTTTCTCTTATTCATTCTTTGCTGCTTCCTCATGGCCCTTATTCACTCATAGAAACACGATTAATTATGGTTATTCGTATAAACAGCGATTGCGAAATACTTTGTACGACACTCCCGATCGCGGAATAATTACACGAGATATACACTTTATTATATCATAAGAGAGTAATACAGAAAGTACGATTCGCACTCATTTACGAAGGCCAAAATCATGCTCATCATTGATAAAAGAATAATATAGCAATCGTTTAATTAATAATTATTTTATGCTCGCATTTTAGAAAAAGTTATCGGGCAAAATATATTTGACTATAAGCATTTTTAAATAAATAATTATTATCAATGATATTTCGATTTTTATTCGCGATAATAGATGATCGTTATTGAGAATTTGATAAAAATTTATATTTGTAATTATATTTTTATATTCGCAATATAGTTTTGTGTCGTTTATTAAATTAATCGTTCATTGTAACAATCGTAACGATTTCTATTCCGATACTAATCGCGATCGTATTTAGGAATAGCATTTAAGAATATACGAAGCGTTTCGTATCGCTACGTTACTGTTCGAGTGTCGCTGTACGAATGATGACAAGACCATACATGTAAACAATAGGGTCGCCGAATAGTTTGTTATTGAAAAGTTGTTGCCAAAATATTTGCCAATAATTATTTATTGAACGATTGATGTACCACGAAGCCGTTATGTTAATTACTCGACTTGGTGATTCGATTGTTTAATTGCGCGATTTTAATTTGAATCATATTTACATGCCGTCGAAAGTCGAACGATAAAGCGGCGAAGAAAATATATTTAAATTGAAGTATTTTTGAAGAAATAATTGCTGTTTATAAAAATCGTAACAAAATAATTCATAATTTTGATTTTTTTCTGTCACTTTGATTCTTAATTAAATGTATATATACATCGCGCAAAATGCGCGCTTCGAAACTTATCGTAGCGATATAATTACATTTAATTATAATATTAAATTATAATTATTATTTACGATATGTGAAAGATAATTAATTATTATAATCTTATCAAATTATTTCTCGATACCTGTGATCGCGTTTAGGAAATTTAACGGAGTGTCACGCGCTGCTACTTTACTGCTCGAGTATCGCCGTGCGAATGATAACACGTAGGAAAGAAATTTGAGCGTCTTGCCCCACTACTGTTCTATTCAAGTATCGTTGTATGAATAATAAGAAAGACGTAAACAATAGCACTCCAATGTTTACGTCGCCAAGGCCGAATGCGATGTTAGGTATTGCTCATTCGCTGCCGAAATATTTTACGTACTATAAAATATATATATATATATATATATATATATATATATATATATATATATATATGCAAAACATTAAATTATATAAGTATTTTAAATTATGGAACAATCACGGAGTTTATCGTTATGTTAATTAATAGATTTTGCGATTCGTTTTATAGCACGTTTTTAATCCAAATTATATCTAGATTGTCGAAAAGTCAAATGATATATAGCATCGTGAACAAAATATATTTGATTCTATTTGTTGTTAAAGAAATAATTATTGTTCGTAAAGATTGCAACAAGACGATAATTTATAATTTAGATTTCTGTCACTTTGATTCTTGCTTTAAGAAAGATTTTTACTTGCATTTTATCTCGGTTTGAGAATAATTTTAATGGATTAATGAGATTTTTACGACTAAAATGACATCAAACGCAATATAAATCAGATAATTTTTAGTTAAACTAATAATAAAAATTTTTATCACGTATTTGACTAAAAATTATCCGATTTATGTCATGCTTGGTTTAATCGCAAAAAAAATCATTAATTTATTAAAATTATTTTTTAACAGGCATAATATAAAAGTTTTATTTTTTATGGTAATATAACACATATATACTCATGGAATACTATACCTATGCAAAAGTTCAAGCCCCTTGCATATTCGAAATTCTTTGACGATACGCGTCATCTCGCTTGCTCTTTAATCATTCTCGCTTTCGATGACATCGGAGACCTTTACTCATCTATATAAATTTATCTATAATATTCAAAAATCTTATGAAATAAAAATTAAAATATTTATGTTTTTGTTTAAAAAGTAATTTTTTTATATTTAAATGAATAAAAATAAAATAAATATTGTATTAATGTTTATTATGTACACAAAATAATTATTTCTTTTTGTATGTTACAGGTAAGTTTTGCTGTCATATAGCAGAGTATCTGGTTTATAGAAATTAAACTGAATAAGACGAAAACGGTGAGTGAAGAGATGAATTAAAATGGATAAATTTATGTTATTTTGTTAAATCTAATTAACATTATAACATTATTATAAAAGACTATAGATATTATGAGAGTTTCTGGTATAATCTTTGTTATGTCTTGAGAATCAATTATTTTAATTAGTGCGAGAAGAAAGCGCACTTGTTCAGTTTTTTCCTCGGTCCTCGATTCGGTTAGATGCCCGACACCCCCTGCAAGAGCTTCCCTGTCTGGGTAGCAATCGATTTTCTACTGACGCTCCCGCCGTCCGTCGTCGCCGTCGTTGTTACTGACGACGAATATTCACGAAGTCATCCGAGTCATTGACATCCAACCAGGCGATAGCAATGGGGGCTGCAGACGAAGTGCCGCAAATGGAGGGGGTGCAAATTTCATACATGTACGCTCGCCAAACGCGTGTCAGTTTACATGAGCATGTACGACATACGCCTACGTTTTCTTCGTGTTCGTAAAACGTCGATGACGACGTCTACTCGACAAGAACAGAGAAAATCGAGGGTTTTATAGAGATGCGGTTATTACTTTCTCGATGATTGCGGTATCGGTGACTTTAGGGACGGTTTTACCGATGCATTTACGGAACATTACGAAATTTTTAGCTTCGCTACGATGTGCTATACAAATTATTGCTTCCTTATAAAAACAAATCTACATTATGAGTAATTTAAAAAAATACTTCAGAATATTTCAGAAAATATGGTTGCTCCAATAATTTTCAAATCTTTTTTTTTTTTATCCGAATGTTATTATTAACAGACAATATATCGACTTCTCAGCCTTTAACTGCTCTCGTGATCTTTAATTGCATTCGTGATCTATTTAATTATAAATGATGCGTGATACGTTTCAGAAATTTTTCAAAAATGATTGCGGTAGCGCAGTAATTTTCGAGCAATAAAAAAAATTGGTAAAGACTTTTGCAGTCATTATTTTGTCGTGGTTCAGGTGCAATATATATGTATGTTGCTTTGAATGCGTTACTTTTATTGATCCATTCGACAATACACAGAATTGTCAGACATATACCGATTCGATTAATCGCGTTCGTTTTTCTATCGTGTGTGTCGACTTATTTCTACTTGGAACGGCAAATAAATCCTTCATTCTAATTTTTACACGACGGAGCTTTTGTATTGCCGCATATGGAAAGGATGAAGACAACAAGAAAAAAGATTAAAATTCACGCTCGTGCCTCGAAAATATTGGCTCCTCTTTATATGCGCTCGTCTTTGACAAACAAATTGGAAAATAGAAAAAAATGATAGGAGTTTCAACGAATATCAATTTTTACATATTTAAAACAATTCTCTCTGTTGCTTCATAAAATAAAATCTATAAATTATTAAAATAAAATTTTGCAAAGTGTTTTTCCAGAATCTCGCAAAATCGTTCATTACATTTTGTTATGTAATGAACTATCTGCAATTTGCTCGACCAAATCAGTTACTACAAATAATACATTTTGCGCAGCAAAGTATGTCTTCAAATACTCACTTGTAAAAGCATTATCACATCACTTACATCACTTACTATCGCATTTCTCTTTTTATTTAATAATATCATAGACAAAACAGGTCAATAGCAAGGATCTTTGAGAACCGTCGGTCATTTTCTCCTAACATTATTATATACCTATGTCAGTTCTTTCGTTCTGTTCAATTACTCGCGTAGAGAAACGGACGTCTTAGGATGCGTATGTCTGCCCGACTTCCGGTGGACGATCGTCGAAGCAATCTCATCTATACCGCGAATTACACGTACGTCCCGCACTACGTTGCTGCGAATCGCATAACGTTCAGGGAAGCAAAGACGACTATCGGATAGGCTTTTATACACGCTATGGACGAATACACATTTTATCTGGTTAGATGTTTGGTTACCTTCCGATAATTATTCGTAGAATTGCTTCAGTCGGCGCGCGCGTGCCATAATCGATACACGCACTAGAATCGATAGGCGCAGCCATTCGCGAATGCGTGTGTGTGTGTGTATTTGTATGTGTGGCTGTGATATGTATGTGGATACGTATGATTCCGTTGTGCTAGGCCCATTTCACGTTCGGTATCTGTACGAATTCTAATTACGAGGGGAACGAAATGATACCCGATCCGCTCGTCGTCCTCAGAAAAATTGATATCGATTTCCTCTCGACATCGTAATATTTCGTTAGAGTGGCCATATCGGTTAATGAAAACGGCTTTCTCACGCTTGTGGAATTCATAACTCATCCTTGTTACACTGACTATCTCTGAAAGCACTTCTCGTATATCGATCAATGGGATATTCAATAAATATCTGGCGAGCCGTTATCGTATAATGGATAAAAATATTCCTAGGACTGAAATTAATTGTATGCGCGTCTCAAAAGACGGATACCGGAAATGACTGACCACTTGTATAAAATAAGCGTTTCGAAAGATTTTTACGTGTGTCAAAATACCGAGATACAAACAATCAAGTGAAATGATTGCTGAATTGTGAAAAAATTTGATAAACAATTTTCTCTCTCTTTCTCTCTTTCAAGCTCTTTGTCCAGTGGATAAAAACTTTGCTAATTTATCCTTTGGAGCGAAATGCCAGGGTATACACGAGAAACGCTTCCTCTTCGATTCGACAGATAGACGCAAAAGATTGAAACGCAGGCGGGCGCGGTTCGAGCACGGCGAAACGTTTTTCATTCTGTCCGCGTTTACACTTGACATCGTTTGTTCGTAACGCGACAGACGCTAACGAGATTGAATTGGTGAAAACGGGCGGGGTTTATTTGCACGGCTATAAATTTCGGTAAACACAGTGTAACGACAGTACAGAAACGCGAATATTTATGAAGAAAGAAAAAATATGCAGAGAGAGAAAGAAGAAGAAGAGAGAATAGTGTGGTCCTATGCCTGATTTAAACGCTGAAAATGTGAACCATTTTATTTGACTGATGTTAATTACTTTCGTCTACTTCGTATATGCGGATGCATGTGCGAAATATGCTTTAGCCATGACCATGGCTCTCATTTGATTTTTCTTATTTGCTACTATGTACATCTCTCTGTCTGAATCAACTTCGACGAAATGTACACGGGAGATGGGCTTTTCGTGATGTTTCAAACCCTCTCGAGAACACCATTTCAATCTGATAACGCGATGGCTGTTGTAGGAACACGCCACAACAACCTGGTAACACCGGTCTCCTTTACCCCGTCGCACACCCCATGTATGTTGTCTATATCCTATATTCAACCATCCTGATGCGATGCTCAAATGTGGCGTTGTTTGTATGAGTAGTGGAAACAACAAAGATAACGAGAGAGAGAGAGAAAATAGAAATTTGAGTGGAGTCAATACGTATATATGTGTTTGTGAGAACTAATATCAGGAAGTGGGGAAAAAAGACGGTGTGCATAATGCAGGCATGTCACTTATATTGATTGGCTCGTGAAACCTGCGGGAAATGTGAAAATCAATCGGCAAAACAATATACGAATAGCTTGGACTTGCATCGAAATAGCAGTAACTTTTGTGATATTTACAGTAATAAAAATATAAAAAAAATTTACGAATAGTAATAAAATTTTCAACAAGTAAATAAAATAATACTATATCCATCAAAATAATATCTGAAAGAAAACATTTTAATTTTGCAACTAAAAATCACGAAATAAAAATAGTACATAAATTTTTTGATATTTTTTACTTACAAATTTTTATTAAATCAATTGAGATGTTCAGAAAATCAACTAACTGCATTTCTTTGATGGATATTTCACGAAATACATAAGATTCATCAGGGATGAGCGCGAGGAGTTCGAAATAAAAAAATAGCGAGTAAATCGAGCGCGATAGTCCTTCCTAAGATCACGAGTTGTCACAGTGCATTTTTCACTTTCATACTTCCTGAAGGCCATTACGATATACTTTGCTCGACGCGGTGTGATGCTTTTGCAAGGAACTCCAATGAGGAGGTTGTTCCGCTGCTTTATGACGCGTGAATATCTGGTAGTCCTCTCTCTCTCTCTTTCTTTTCTCTCTCTTCTTCTTCTTCTTCTTCTTCTTCTATCTGTCTCACCTTCTTCTTGCCCTTTTCCTTCTGGAACCGGCTCACTTCTATAGTTTTAAGATCTGGTACAATATAGTCAGAGAGAGACAGATCTCTCTCTTCCCTTGTTCCCTTGCACTTTTTTTCTTCGCTCGACTGGTATAGATGGAACGAATCATTCTGCTTTCGCTCCTTCCGCTCATTCTTCCCAAACAGCGAGAAAGATGGATGGAGAGACGAAAGAAGAGGCGAGAGAGTTTCTTAAGAGAGGAGCGGATAGGGTTTCGCTTTGGATCGCCAGCCGTGGTTAGGTAACGTTCGGATAACGCCTCAGGTTACCTTGCCATCTCACCTTCGGTGCGCTACCAAGGATTTCAGGGAGGCCGCTGAGGCTTCGCTCTTCAACGAGCCGTACACGGTTCCCGGACGACAGGATGACGCTACCGCCATTAGGATCAGCTCCTACTTTTCTCGCTTCGTCTTCTTTTTTCGTCATCCTATCGGTGGCACTTTCAACGAACGAAACTTGTCGAAGGATTTATTCCGTCTAAGTTCATCATCTCGGAAGCTTTTATCGTGGCATTTAAAAAAATTTTTAAGCTAATTTATGTGAGCTAATTTTCAAATTATTTGAGATATGAAATTTTATAATCTTTATAATTTTAAAATCTCTCTCTCTCTCTCTCTCTCTCTCTCTCTTTCTTTCTCTGTATGTGTATGTATTTATATATATTATAAAGTGCTTATATTATTTTTAATATTTTATTCTTCTTTTGGTAAAATTATTAAAATAAATATATGATGTATATTATAAATTTCATTTGCCAGTAGCACTAATAAATAATTTAAATAATTTAAATATATATTTCCACAAAAAATTACGGAAAGTCTGTTCAGTTCTCTAGGGAACTATATACAGAAAATGTATATATATTTTTCGTCTTCCAGATCCTCTGGGAGACTGCGATCTCTCTACGTTGACGAGACTAGGTACCCACTTCACCTATGTCTCTCGTATATTTCTTCTTGCTGTTTTTTCGCACACAGAGGCATGCACTGTACGCGCGCACGCGCGAGTTTCGTCCTTTCATATAAATGACGCCATTTAGAGATTAGGCGCACGGGGGACTTGGCTAGAGTGGCAGAGAGGTATTTTCTCTGCCTGTGTCGCGGAAAATAGCGCGAGAGCGAGTTTCATCCTGCCGGTACTCGTCGTCGACTCTTCTTCCCGAAACAATGCCGAATGAATCTCGACACGGATCATATTTAACCGATAACATCCATCATGTACTTTTACGAAAATTATATATATATATATATATATATATATAAATATAATCTGCGAGGATATATGAATAAAGCAATCGACTTACGATAAAGCGCTTTTCTATCGTGACGGGAATAAATGTAAGAACGAGATGTCATTGTGATATTTCCACCGGAAAAAAGAGGCAAATCATTTTTAATACTTTGAGATTGCGTTAGTAAAAGATAATATTTAATCTTGTATTATTTAACATAATTCACGCGAGATAGATCAAACTAACGTTTAAATCAGTTCGTGGTACTCGTATCTCTTGTAGGATTTTATGCTCCGATAAGAAGATTCAAATGCTCTTCGAATGCGATCTTCTTCCGTCGACATGCTCAATCGACTTTCCGGAAACGAATGGCTCGTGTCGGCGCATAATTCTCATAGGCAATGGTTCGCAACACGAACCGTTTGGTAAAAATTTCGCGAAACATGAATTGCATTCGCAGCTCGTCGTATCGCTAATTCTGCCTTACAGACACCACGTGTGTGCATAATACCGGGCGGAATTAGCGCGGCGAAAGGGGTCAAAACGGAATTGTGAGCAACACCGAGCGTGCGATTCAGGAAAGGGATAGGATAGTGCGCCAATTTCTCGCTCCGCCACGGGAACGGTACGAATTCTGTATACACATACTGTATGTGTATATGCTCGTGTAAATGTCCCTAGATTGTATAACGTAACGAGGAGGAATGTGATAGGAGAATTGCACGATATGTTGCGCGATATCAGAATCTTGGGCGTTTATGCTTCTTATCGAAGCCTGAGTTTTGCAGAATTTTTTTAGTATCATGTTTTCGCAGATAAAATTTCTATAGCTATTTCTCAGATTTTTGCAAATTTTATATATGTCAACTTGTTATTAATTTTATTCTGTTAAATATTATTTAAAGTATTTAAAAAATTATGTACGTAATACGTGTATTAATATGATTGATATCTCTTGAAAAAAAATGCTTACATCTTGCATTTGAAATATTGTAAATCATCTAAATTATTATGTTTTTCAGATAGAAGATATTTATGCACATGTGCAATTGTAACATGGAAATAAGGAATAGGTATACTCGTGCGGAATAGATACACTCTTGAAAAAAAAGTCGTTTGTGAAACAAATTGAGATAGATTTCAAAATTTCTCATGTGTATGACGGTAGATTATCTACATATCATATACATGGAAGTGTACCGAAAACTAGAATATTACCCAAGATGGGAATTGCTGCGGAAGAAGATGGAAGACACATCTCAATTTATTTCTCAATGCACGTGTATATTTTCAGTCCCCGAATAGAAAATTCTCTCCTTCTGTCTCTCTTTCTTTTCTCTTATGTAACAGTAACACATAGTCGCAATGTTACGACAACAAAATCAATATCGCGCTTTCTAATTCGCTGCAAGTTATGGCAAAATCGTATTTTAATGTTTGACATAATTAAATCACGCAATCGCAGAATTAAAATTCCATGCAAGTAACTAATACAATTACTAATACAATTTTTACACGAAATTTAACGAGAAAAACTTTAATCTGATATAAAATATCACACGGAAAGCCGATAGAATTTTTTTTTTTTTTTTTTTTTTTTTTCCCCAGAATGCGCGAAGAAGAAAGTAATTGAAATTGCCGAAATGTCGCGAACAGGAAAAGAAGTCGAAAGAAATTTAGAGCGTGAAAATCGAGGAAATAAGATAGGATTGATGAAGATGGGGATGAAGCCCGCAAAATTTCTCGCGCGAAAGTGAGCGGAATGTTCTTGAAATTGTGAACCATGACAACAAGAAAGAATCGTCTACTAGAAACGAATGAGGTGCAACTTGCTTGCAGCCCGTTTCGGCTCCGCATTGCATTTTATCTTTAACATGCACATCGCAATTACTCGAATAAACACTAAATTTATTTGACTAAAAATATGCCCAGTTCAATTTATATTATAGCATAAATATGTAATATGTATTTTGTATTTTTTTCGTATATAATTTTATTACTTAAATATCGATGTGAATCAAATAACTATTGTAAACTTTTTTCGCTTTTTAATTATTATAGTAATTGTTTTTTTTTTTTTTTTTTCTTCATACAATTAGTATATATATGTGCATGTATACATATAATATATTGAAATTTTTGTTGGCAGTATGTATAAAATAATTATTGTTTAAGAAATTGATTATTAAGTTCAATCAAATTTGTCATTTGCTATTTAAACATGTATAGAACGTGGATTAGGCTATCTATACCGCGAATATTTATTAAAATCAATCGTTATCGAAACTGTCGTATCTTCGGCGCGTGTAAATAGACATAATGTGAATTTATAATGTGTTACGAGATAGTTCGTATACTTCTTGGAGATAAACATTCTGTCATACCGAGATTTATTATATTCCATAAAATATGAAGAGTATATTGATTCTATTTCACCTACTGATCACTTTTAATGTTATTGTCTGGCGAAACATATACACACGCGGATAATACGTGATCTCCCCGTAATATTTTTACACGGTTGAAAAACTAGCGAACGACGGAATTCTTTGCAGAGAATTCAACTATTGCACCATTTGTTAGCTCGAATAAACGCTCAGTTAAACTTGCTTATTTGCAATTTCCTCGACAGCATCCTATCTGCGAATATACTATTATCGTTTCAACGATACAAACAAATATTTAACAATTGCATAATTATGGAATAAAGTTTTGACGACGGGATATGTTATTGCGATAATACTAATATGTCGATTTTCAAAGCACATGTAAACGGAAATATATTTATTTTTCATTCTATAATATATATATTCTCCTTATTTATCTCACGGAGATTTTTTTATCCGAGTACGCGTACGTTATAGCAGCACAATGCGTTACGACAAGTACATTAGCTAAATCTTGCAAACTAGAGTCTAGGGACCGGCATGACATTCCTTGGATAAAATAGTGAAATATAAAAGTCGGCAGAATATTAGACAGAAATGAAGATAAAGCAGAGATGCGCGTGGTGAATACACATCGTCGAAACTGCGAGGTGCAGTTGGAGAAGAGAACGCACGAGCTGCATCCTTTTTTGTTAAACACGTACATATTTCTTATGAAATAAATTTAGAATAGTTTTACATAACAGAAAGAATTCACTCAACACGCAACCGTAACGTGGATTTATAAACTGTGTTTATATAAATATAAAATGTATCGTGCATATCTCGCACAATGTACATATACATTCTTACAATTGAAATTTCGTTTTATATATATATAAAGTTATTCTTATTTAAATATTAATCTGATACGCGTCAGAGATAACTGAAAGATGTAACAATATAAATAAAATTTATTTATTTTAAATTATTTTCCTATATATTATTTTTTAATTGATAGAAATATATTTATAATTTTATAATCATAAAAAAATTACCAAATTCCTGAGATATATTAATTTACTGAAGCATATTAATTTTTTTGAAACATTATTTTTTCGTGCGATTGACGAAAATATAACATAATAATATTAATGAACATATCTTTAACGATCAAATAATTTGGCGAAAGCATAAAATGATAGATTTCGTTATAACTATTGGATTTACGCGAAGCCAGACACATGAGATGAATAGAGAGAAGGCAATCATAGAAGTGAAGATATCAAAATTTCGCAAAATTTCTCATGTAAATGTATATCTGCATACAGAAGCATGTCAAAATGGCATTTAAAGCAAAAAGCATAATGAGAAGCTGAGAAACACGCAATTATGAATTTCCTCTTCCATCGCTCATATCCATTATTTATATAATTATCGTTAACAATAAAAAAATTTTGTTTTTATTTTCAAATTCTTTCTCTTTCTTTTCTCTAAAACAGTGTTATTACTGAGAATAAAATATACGTAATGAAAAAAGAGAAAAATATCTGTCAGAAAAAGAAGAAAATTTATTAAAGTAACGAAAAAAAAAAAAAAAAAATAATATTTTTGAATTTGTATTATAATGCGCGCGCGATCGGGGGAAAAATATGTATGCAAATTAGGATATTAACATTAAATTATTAACATTACTTTTGATAATAAAAGTGTTAAAATGTTTCCGTATTCATTGGGCTTAATCTGTTGTCGCGCGAACTTTTTCACTGGCTCGGTCGCGAATAAAGTTAATGCAGCAAACTTTTAAGTTTCTCCTCGCGTTCGCGATGTTGTGTAATCATTATTATCTAGTTAGAATTTTCCACAGAAATTTCAACGAAGTTTGAACCAACTTGCGTCTTGCCTTTTTCGTTTGCAGTATAAATGTTATTATTCGCGTCGCGCGTGGCGATTTAAACAGCACGAAGCAATATTATTGAATTAATTAAAACAGCTGTATATTTGTTTCTGCAGTAAAATTCTGCAACTGGAAACCGTCAAACTCAGCCGTTTTCGGCGCTTTATATCTAAAAAAAAAATCGTTAAATTTAGGAATACAATTTCAAATTTCGGCCACATGTCATTATAAAATGTAAAGCCACATATCTGAATTGGCGTTTCTGTGTTAAAATATATATGCACATACATACACAGTTATGTACATCCACAGTTCCATGGCTCTGGAAAATAGCGAGCTGTCAAAGCATTATATGCACAAATAAACAAAACAAAAAAAAACTGAACGATAACGCGTTTTTCGTACAATATATATACATATATATATATATATATATATGTATATTCGACGACACTGAATACCGCAGCTGGTCGGTATCGTCGGCGATATATCTCGGCCTTTATCACGTCGCCAAATAATTCGTTAACAACATGTTACGGGAGTATGGCGTAATTATCAGGCCACTACGGTCCATGATAAGTCCGATGCGCGCTCACGCGGTGCGATTGCGAACGACCAAAGGCTGCCTACCTGCTTGCCTGCCTGTACGCTTGTCTGCTAATTTACTGCGATTCCGCTCCGCGGTCGAGGCGACGCTTTAATTATAGCCGTGATAACGTTTTACGCACGCTTAGTTATAATTCATAGGGGAAAATCTAGTGTCGGCTACACCGGGCGCACTTATCGATGTGGTCGCGTTGCCTTTCTATAAAGTAGATTAGGTAATTCGCGGCGTAAATGTTAAACGAGACTGTTACTCTCCCACAAAGCTTTGCAAGACTCGACATTCCCGTAATCGATTCCACCACGGACGATAAATTTCTAAAATTTAAATGGCCGCGTAATTTGAAGGATACCAGTGGGATACGCGAAATATGTACATTAATCGAAGAAACTTTGTCGCGCTCTTATCGCGACTGACGAACGTTGCGTGGCGCGCATTATTTAACGGTCTCGCGAAAATGTCTCGTTATTCGAGGTTTCTAAAAAGTTGAAATCAGCTCTGTTGATTTTAATGCGAAATTGTTGGCAAAATGTGCTAATGTACGTAAAATGTAAATATATTGCGCAGAAACTTGAAATATTGACAAAATCGAGATTCGATGGAGAATTGTATAACCGGCTTCCCTTTGATGTCATCGACAGCTCGAGCAATAGAAATACTTTGAGTACTAAATTAAAAATTTTTCATTCATGCCAATATAATTTGTTGTTATACTTATGAATAAAAAAAAATGCAAAAGTCATTGAAATAATATTGTATATCGAATATTTGTGAAAAACGGCGATTTTAAATTTTCGATGGAACAATGTATTACATGATTTAATTTTATTCGCTAGTGGTAGTTTTAAATAACGTTAGCCTACAATCATCAGATCAATATTTCTCTAATTTAGTACTTTTGCAAATGTTTCTCGCCGACTGGCTGGATGAATATGAGATAATGGCGCGCCATAACTATCCTCGACGATTAGACGAGACGATCCGTTGGCGGAAGCTCCGTCGGAATTTACTATGTCCGTCTAATTATAATCTGTGCTCTCCGGAGTGAGACGGGTCCGACGATGAACAAGTCTATAATGGATTCCGCAGAGGCGGAAACGATTGTAATCACCATTCGTCACTAGGCAAATGGAGATTTGGCTCTCCGACCTTACCGCTATTTAACACTGTCGTAAGTTTTCGAAACGTTTCATTACCATAATGTAACATTCCGTTCGCGTGATATTAACGTCACCGTGCTCGGGTCGACGCTAGTTATACCGCGAGCACTCTCGCACACTAGCGAGAATGATACGTCCGAGGGAGTCGACTTATTAAGAGAGAA
This sequence comes from Polyergus mexicanus, assembly GCF_030449975.1. Classification (NCBI taxonomy): domain Eukaryota; kingdom Metazoa; phylum Arthropoda; class Insecta; order Hymenoptera; family Formicidae; genus Polyergus; species Polyergus mexicanus. The sequence continues at coordinate 10,361,088 of NW_027223325.1, forward strand.
ACGAACGACCGACCGTGCTTTTTTTTTTCTGCGTACGCGCGCGTTCGTAACCGGCGTTGTCCAGAAGAATTCATTATCTGCAGCGACTTAATTAGACGTACCGGTGGGATGACAGCGTTTTAAAATCACGACGTAAGCCACGCATCGTAATATCATCGGCGTACAAAGGACGGAGTAATTTATCCCGCTCTAATTTATTAAATCACAGTCGTGTACGGGAGCTAACGTTGATTAATAAAACGTGTATTGTGAATTACGATATTGGAAATTGGTTCGGCTATTCACCGGTACTTTGTGCGTTGGCGTTTGATATGCAGAAATAATTCGATATAATCCTTTTGAAGCTTAAATTAAAATTTTGTATCATACAATACGAATATAATATTTAAGATATTATGAAATTATTTCGGTAACGTTATTATAATTACTGTATCTATTTTGTCTGCTTAATTCTTCATATGAGAATAAAAATTCTAATCGATATCGAGAGATCGCAATTTTTTCCAATGAACGATGGCGAAAAGTTAAACATCGACGTTTCGAAGGAGCCGACGTGAACGATTAATTTCATTGACGTGGCAAAGTTTCCAATTGCAAATGTAGCAGATGTACGTATCTAGCCGGATAACCGGGGCGATCTCTCCGCCAGCTGAGCTTCGCTCCGGCCACGTCAGCATTTGGGCGATTGCCTCATCCGGGCGAGAGCGAGATAGTTTTCGGAAAAATGCTGGACGCGCAAGAGAGATTGCGATAGAATAGTAACGACTGTCCGCGGCTCGTAGGAGGTAAGCGAAAGAGGGAAATCGGCGGACCAGCAAAGCGTTCGAAAGAGATAAAAAGAAATCTGCGAGATAGAGGGAACGAGGGTAATGTAATACGAACGGACTAAAACAAACGAAATCTGTTTGGTCAAAGCTAATTTCCTTTCTTCGGTCTGGTTTAATTCAATGGAAACATCGGGATATCGCCACATTTACACACACGCGCATCCACTGACGTGGATCATAAAACAAATAGATTCAATGAGAGAAAAAGATAATTGTTTGACGTATCTTCTTTAAGTGAATCCCGGATGTAAATTTTCATGGCTTGTCATTCTCTTATGTTACCAATATATAATGTCAATGGTTACTTATCCAATTAGCACATTTTTATGTATGAGAAATAGAAGATGAAGTTTCTATTATACTTTTTTCACTGTGCGTAACATGATTACGCGGCGAAAAAATGATCTTTATAAGGATGACATGATATCACGAATAGAAAGAAACGGTCAGACATAAGCGTGATAAGCTAGTTGAACTTTAATCAAAGATTGTCTAGAATTCGTGGAAACAGAAGTAAAAGATTCAATGTTCACGAAGGATAGATACACGTAATTTAACCGAAAAACAGCAACAGCAGATGTTAAAAAGTTTTTAAAATAATGATTTTTAGTAATAATATAAAATAACTTCTATTATTTCTTATATCATTATGTGATAATAATCATGATAATAATTATTCACGTTCGACTTTCAACATATATCTATTGAAAATCACGTTCAAACCCCAGTTATATAATGCAATCTCGCCCTTAATACCACAAACGATTTTAATTACGCGCGACGCGTATGAACGGACGTACATGCGAATACGTGTGCACGCGTATCCGCCCTCCAATGCAAGCACGGCTTTACGTGAGCCGTTTGCGCCCGCGCGCTCGTATCACGCTGCCTACCTCGGCGAGTTAACAATGTAGGGGTTGCAGCCATGCATGATGAATTCTGTCTGGAGTGCCGGCACGACAGGAAGGCAGCAAGTTCGCGCAGGTACACCCGTTGCTGTGGAGGGTGCGCTTAAGGTAGTGCGGGTCGAGAACTGGTAGACAGCGGTAGAAGGCGTCTGTTTTGACGAGAGACGGCGGAAGAGTGACAGTGAATGAGGAAAGTGGAGCGGTGAGATGGGTGGAGGGGAGGAATTGAAAGACAGGGATCAGAATGATGAGGCGGCGAGGCGAGAGGCAGAACTTCCTTCGATAATGACGTAGTCCCCCGACAGGTCTCGTTCCATCCCTTCTCGTCGCCTTGAGCAGTTACACCCTTACAGACTTACTATCCCTAACGACAATTTTCAAATAGACGTTCGACGCCTTGCGCGATCTTCATCTATCCATCAGCTTTCTCGTCGAGCGACGACGCTATCGCTCCTATAGCTATCCTAAATTTATTACGTTTTTAGTGAAGAAATACCGGCACATTTGTGTTTCATTAGACGAATAATGCGATGTTGAGAAGCTAGTGGTATTAATGTAGAATATCGAGTCGTTGAATTTTTGAATTTTTAAAGAATTCTACAGAGAAATTCGGATGTACTGTCTTTCGGTTTTTATCCAAAGCATATAAAAAGAAAAAAAAAAAACTTTCTCTAAATTATGCGAGTTATATTCCAAACACGTACCTCGTACTCGAGAGGTACCGTCGAAGTACTCTGTAAAGAACATGTTATAATCTAAGCACGTGACATTTCCATTATATCTTCCCATAGATTGCTGCCGTACATTCATAACCTTTATCAATCTTGCTTAATAGCGAGACATCATAAATTATATCTTTTATCCCTTTATAGCAACATATTTACACAGCACAATAATTTTTCAAATTATTATTATTATTTATATATTGAAAAATATATAATAACAGAAGATTAGGATTTATATCAAATTTATTACAAAAGAGAGATTATTATAAAGATTGATTATAATATTACGATATTTTTATCCTTGTGTAATTAAAGTAAAGGATTAGCTCTGCCAAAAAGTAAGGAGGAAAATCAGACGTAAAACGTAGAAGCAGCTATTAAATTAGAATCGACTATTGGTGGAGACGCGAGTGTCACAGCGACAGGATGAACAAATCGGTCGTGAAAGAGACAGGGAGAAGAGGATATTGCGGCGGTAGGCTAGGAAGGCGTGGTCACACGAACGGAAGAAGGGTGACTTTGACCCTCTCCCCGTAATCGAAATCCTTACCCCGGAGGGATTCTCCCTTCCGTCCTTTCCCTTGCTCTGTCGTCTCACTTTCTGCCGCGCCCACACATACATACGTGCGACTTATGATGCGTGATGCGACGACGCCTGATGTATGCGCACCCTCTCTTCCGTAGCCGGCTGCTGCGAGGCGGAACGCGCGTTAATATACGCTTGTATACGTGCGCGTCTGTGCTCGCGCACTCACATTCCGCGATGCAACCCTGCCGTATGTGCATTCACCACTACTTTCAAAACGTCCCGATGCAACGTCAAAGAGTGAAGGTGCGATGCAAGAGGTGCAAGGGGGAGAACACGAGCTCGGAGAGGGTGCGGTAGAGTAGGAGAATGTCTAGACGGACGGGGTGGTTAGGCTGGCTGGCTGGCTGGTTGGCTAGCTGGCTGGTTGGCTGTCTAGCTGGCTGGGTGGATGACTAGATGGCAGTTGCGACGATGTGCAGAGGTTTGCATCGCGTCGCGGGATGCATTGCGGAAGTAAAGGGATGAAGAGAGAAGGTGGAACTTCTACTTTTTCAGGCCGTCTGTCTTAAGTGAAGAGCGGGGTCTCCGTGCATGCGTATCCACCTACCCTTACGAAACGTTCTAAACTAGCTGGCGGCGAGAGAAAGCAGGTCCTTTCTTTAGAACGCGGACTCCAATCTTAACTGGGCGTAATGAAAGTCGCGCGACTTTAAACGCCGACCGCGATTGGCCGTCGTTGAAGGCAGTCAAAAAAGGGAAAATATTCCTCTTCGATCCTTCTTCTTTTGTTTAATCGTCTGGATATCGCGGTAGATGTCTTGACTTTATATTGACTTGCGATACATCTCAAATGATAAATACATACATCGTGATGGCTTCAATGTTCTAAATAAACTTTAACTTCCCGAATTAACGTTGAATTTTTACTCTGACATTTTATTAAAAAATTATACGATATTTTTTGTATCTTACAAGTATCTCTCTTTTTGAAAATTAAGAGTTACGAGTTGAATGAATGTGAATTATTTTTTAATCTATAAATTTATGTGTGAATATATTTAGAACAATGATATAGGAGTAGGTTTATAAAATATTATTTATTTTAAAAAGATAGGAAATGTTATGCATTGATAACGATGTTATACAACTTTTATCAATGAAAGTATCTATATATAATAAAAATAATAGCATTTAAATTTGATTTTAACGAGACAATGCTTTACATTATCGAATTGGAAATTTTGCAGATATTGCTGCATATAATTTCACATAAAACATTTCCTCTGATATTAGCATAAATATTAAGGTTACAATTATTTCGTGCAGTGAGATCTTATAAAATAATTATTCTATGCGAAAACACACGATGCGGTATTGGAAAAGTCATGTGCTCGCGTATTTCGTCTCATTAATTTTGTATCGAGTCCACAAATGGTACCCAAGTGACGACGTATCCCATACGCGCTACGCGAATTTTCATAAATTATCATACTTGCATAATTTTAATTAAACAAACACGTTCGAGCTTTGGGTCAACGAAAATGTAACGAACGATTTTCCGATAGCTCGTTTACCGATCGATCATAATGCGGGAATATGTGCGCAGCGAATGCAGCATGCATTATTTGCATGTTTCACGCGTACGGGAAATATCTTGCCAATTTATTCCACGCATACACACACACACACACACACACACATTTAGCAAATTGTCTGTACAAATAAAAAGAAATTATTATAATTGTGCACAAACTCATTCGCACACTCGATTCAAGCGCAAGCTGCCCAATTATGTAAGTTTTCGAGTGTTATTAAAAAACTAATAGAAATAAGACGTGGCTTTGGCGATTAAAGTTGGGCGCGACCCAAAAAGAAACATTTCGCGTTGAAACGAGAAATATATAATACGACCTCGTCTTTAACAGCAAGCGGCAAAAAAAAGATGAAGCCTTTCTTTATACCATAATCTATACAGCTACCGTGCGCTCCTTTAAGTTAGTTTAGCCCTCGTGCTTCGTATTCGATTTCAGCCTTCAGCCGATCGTCCCTTCCGAGCTCTTCGACAGGGCTACTCATGCACGTACGGCGTATCGATGCATGGCAGATGCACTGTTTCCCTGTTACAGCTCTCGTTTCTCGCGTGCGTGTCTCATCTTCGGCAACCGGATATCGTGACCCTTCGCGTGCAATATACAAATTTGCCTCCGTTCTGCGCGGCCTTCTACCCGAACTCGAAACGGATTAGCGGAATTTATAACATCCAACATTCGTTTGAGGATTATATATATTATATACGATTTTTATCTTGGGAGAAACGTCATTCGGAAGAATATTTTTTCTTCTTTGCGAATAATGTAACAACCGAATAATTATATCAGGAAATACGCGATGAGAGATTAGTACTTCTTTAATTTATTTACATAATACGAAACGAAGACGAGATTTTTGCTATATTGGATTATTCAATAAATTTATAATTATCATAATACGAGAATATGTATATAACGAGTATAGCGTGCATTAATGCGTGTGAAAGAAATGTACGAATAACTATAATTTAAATGATCTTTAGAACGTAAATAATTATCCATCGATAATTGCAGTCCGAAAACTATTTGAATGAGTGAAGCCATTAATGGTATTCATAAAAGCGTTAAAAGCGGCAAACCCGTAACGTATGCACGAACATGAACAAAACGGACATTGTGGACTAATTCCTATTTCGATCACAGACTCTAATACACATACACACACACACACGCACGCACGCACGCACGCACGCACACACACACACACACACACACACACACACACACACACACACACACACACACACACACACATATATATATATATATATATATATATATAATCCGATAATATGAGTTAATTATTTCGCATAACATACATGCTGATTTGCGATGCATCGTAATGGAAGATTGGTATTAACGATGTGAAGCATCTTTTTCAATCCACGATGATATCGAGCGTTTACATGTACAAGAATGAGTGAAAAATTATTATTATCAACGGGGCAGGTGCATTGGGATCGCAAATTATTCGCATCGAGTTCGCAACGTTAAGGGCATGAAATTGGTATTTTGAGCTATAAACGAGAGCGTTGATAATTCGATAATATCGGATATTCGGCCAGGCTCACGCTTACAGAATCATGCCCCGAGCGGCGGAGCTGAGATGATCGAATTTGTGCCTAAAGCCGCAATAAAATGTAATATTAGCAAATATATTCATAAAGAAATAGGAAAGACCGTTAACGCTGTGTATGATCAGTAACGGAAACGATTGGTAGTCATTATTGCGAAATGTAAAGTAGAATATATTTGCAAACTGTGATCATATTATGCAGATATCTGAAAAAATCTTGCATATTTTTATGAAATACGGTAAATTTAAAATAAATTTTATACGAGAGTTTTTTGTACATTTTCCGCAGAATTATGAGAAACGTAATCCTAACGAGATGTGATAATAGTTGGCAAAAATTGACACGAATCATCGAAATCTTTCTTATATATAAAAACACTGCGAAAAATATTTTTATTATCTAAAAATATCAATTATTAATATTTTGTAAAAAATTCATTTGAAATTTTATCCTATCTTTCTCATCAAAATATGCAAAAATCTTCAATGTACTTCATGTGTATAAATGATAAATAAATACCAATTAAAATTCAATATTGATTTAGTTATCTCATTCAAAAATTAGAATTATTTTTGTCATGGAAAGAATTATTTTTGCTTAAACCAAAAGAAAAAGATGATCTGCAGTTTTTAATGCTACATGATACAAATTATGTCGTATATTCTGGATTGCAAGCGCGCCATCGCTATTCAATCTATCATCTCCGCGCGTTTGTAGAGTTTGGGCGAAAGAAGTTAGCGGGAGCGTATCGTAAGCGACGTTATGATAACGTGGTGGCGATTTTATTGCGCTTTTAGTGACGTGCCGGCTGTGTTATGTACTATACTATGTCTGACGAGGAGTTACGGTAGCGCGGACACACCTTCTCCGGCGGAAATGGGCGAGCGGAATCTATACACTTAATATCGCGGAAGTTGCGATTAGGCGGCATGACGTGTAACGACGCTCGTAAACCACGCGGGAGCCACGTGGCGTCGCGTGGCTTTCCGACGTCTCCCTTGGCGTACACCTGTCTAGCACGATACCAAAGCTCGATCGACGGGCATTTATCGCACCAAGGTGCCGATAAAAGTTATCGTTACGGGATTAAATCGGCCGCCGTTTAGCTGTTCGCAGTTAAAAAAAAAAAATTGATGGGATTTTGTCATTAATTTCTCATCAAGCTTGTTGAGATTTTTCTAGATAATATTTTATTATGAATGCAAAATAATGTATATAGAGTGCATCCTCAAAATTGCAATATAATTGTGATACGGTAAGAAGATGATTTAGAGAAGTCATTCTATTTTAAAAATATATTATTAATTATGCGATATATATTATTAATGATAAGAAAATATATGTCATTAAAATTCCAATTTTTAAAACTAATTTTCTTGAAAATAATGCTACGGATAAAAAATATTACAATCCACATTTTTGACTATTTTTATGCAGAAATTCTTTGTTGAAGGAATGCCTCTTTTTTAATCGGTTTATGAAAAAGTTCGCTCTCTACAAATATTGTTCGCTAAGCGATTAATGCGTTAACAAATTAACGAATTGAATAAATATATAATTAATATGTAAGATATTACCGTAGAGAAATACGGAGAGAAATAGCGCGACCTGCTTTTTTTACATCGAATCTGGATCGTACGGGGATTTATGAAAATCGTCATAACAAATTTACACGCGGCATTCGTGCAGGAGTCAAGGCGGAAAATGGGAAATCGTTGCCGCTGCGAATCCAGAGCTTAACGAGATGAAATTGTAGCGCTTACCCCCCCGTCCTTTCCGCCTTCCGCGAACCCCACGTCCCGCGCACGAGGATTTAAAAACCGGAGGAAATGATTCACACGGATATTTTTTTTTTTTTTTTTTTTTTTTTTTTTTTTTTTTTATCCGCGTACCAACGGTGCGATATTCCACTTCGACGCTCGCGCGCATGTGTTTTGCCAACCGCGTATACACAGGCAGGGTATACGCGTTCGTTGCCTTTAAAATAATTAAATCGTTCGCGTGCTAGCGAGCCGGCGCCGCGTGCGTCGTTCGTTATGGGCAACTGAAAAAAAAATCGATGGGTGAGATTTTTTTTTTTTTTTAATTCATCTCAGGATGTACCGATAACACGGACAACACGCACATTGTAGATTCGTTGCGGTTCGCTGGCGATCGCCGCGGCGGATCCGTCGATCCAGCTACGCGTTTTAGTGTTTTAATGGGTCGTTATTGTCAATATCGATTGTTTTTATGGACGAACAAATGCTGCGGACAACTCCCTGCATGGTCGCTCGCTTATACACGTATGACGTTTCCACCGCGTCTCCCGTGAATTATCGATCGGTTCACGATCGATTTTCGTTTCGTCACTAATTATAACAGACATGCAAAAAATTCTTTGCTAAAATGCAAGAGAAAATGACATATTCTACTTAAGTAGCATAATTTGCCAGAGATTTTGCCGAATAAGATCTTAGATATCTTTATTAAAGACAAATGTGCACATTTCTTGATCTTAATAATAAAGATCTTTTAATATTCTATTATATGTGTGTTAGGGAAAAAAAAAATATTATTAGGTACATTTTATTGAAAAATGTATTAAGGTCATGAAAATTGTTCCATAAAAGTCTCGTTCTCTTTCTGTTAAACGTACGTGATAAAATAATTTTTTTATTAGTACGCGACATTATACGAATATTACTTTATCATGGATGACAAACTACATTAAAAAATAATTGCGACGGTCATTGTAATGAGACGAGGGGAACTTTGTAACGCTAAATAACGCGCCGACCGACATCGTCGTCTTCGAAAAAGCAGATTTCTTACTCGCATTACATATTTGATGCCTATGAACTTACCGCGAATAAATTTCTCATTTGCGATAAAGTCTCGAGTCGCGCCACGGGCAGGGGAATATATAATCACATATATGCGATCTGTATAAGCCGGAGCTGCTTTTTCGCGCGTCGCCATCCCGCTCTTTTCGTTCCGCGTTTGCCGGTTTGATCGCGGCAGCGACAATCAGCGATGGGAAAAGGCGGCCGTGGAAGAACCCGTCGAAGGACACGGTGTCCGCGTCTACAGCGTGAAGAATGTTAACAAGCCGTGGCAGTACCGGCGGCGGGCGAATACTATCCGCTCTTTCTGCGTTGTCCGCACGTGTCGATCGCATCGCCGAGTCCTTAAGCCGGCGGGTAATAAATGTAAGGATAATGAGGGGGTTGCGCGCCTCAACGCGGCGAGGATTAGGCCCGTAGATAAGGCCTCTGTGTTTCTCGCGGCGTGGATACAATCGAGAGACACAATGCGGTAGCGTGGCCGATGCTCAAGTGCATGTCGCGAATATGAGGAGGTGAGGAGCATCGCAACGACGATGCATCTCGGCAACGCGAACATGTGCCAGCTGCATCCGCCGCTATGACTGACTGCATCATTGTTGCCGCGTCCGCCCTAGCGAAAAGTTTCTCGTAAGCGCTTCTATCTCTACTTACTCGTGAAATTATTTAAAATGCACTATGGTTTTAACAGAGCATTTTCGCATTAAATAAATTTAATTTTTTGAGATGATTTTTACGATCATTGTTGCTTACATATATTATTCATCCTCCCATTAACAAAAAAAAAAATTATTTAGTAAAATTAACTAGTAATAAGTAAATAACAAGAACAAAACAAAAAATTCGGTAATTTTAAACTTATTAATTTAATTCAATTTTATATATTAAAAAAATTTATATAAATTGTCTTCTAAATATTTTCAAGTTGTAAAAGAATACTCTGACATATGCAACGAAATCTTTTAATATTCGTAAATTAAAATGATTGCAATGAGCATAATCGATATAATATTTTTCTCGCAATAACGTATTAGAATAGTGCATAAGGTCAATGATATATAAACATGGCAATAAATACGCTATGTCGCGTAATCGACTGTATTTGAGTTGCAGAAGTATAACAATCATAATGTAATTTGTTCAGGGTAAATGTTGTAAATTCCACTGTAATTTTTGCCGAACGTAGCTCTTTATGCTGAAAGCGAGACGAGCGGTTGCGATCAAAAATTATTGCTTTTACGTTCTAAGTTTTGATGATGCAAGTTTTCAGTAAATTTTTGACACATGGACGAGCACGTGTTTAAGAAAATATCGGTTCCGGCGTTCTCGCCGGAACTTTTTCTCTCGCGCGTTTCTAGTACCTCGACGACGACGTTACTCCACGCTACAACGTAGAATCTAGGCTCTTATAACGCAATGACTTAATGGAAGTTTGCACATTACTCACGACTTGCAGAGCGATTATGTTGGACCGCGGCGGTGAAGTTAGTCACGCAAGGTGAATACACGTAGCGCGAACAAGGAGTTTCTCGCCGCGAAGATGGATGTTGGTGTTTTGTGAAATTGAGACAACGACCACTGTCGCGCGCAAGATGAATTATAACCCACCACCCTCGGTAAATTGTATTTCATCGAAAAAATGGCACGCCATCGACATAATGACATAATTTTGCACGATGCCTGACTTGTACTTTTGATGATAAATGGTTTCTTGCGCTTTTTATATCTTATTAAACAGTTCAGCCCTTCTACAGATATATCGTGAAAACGTTTTATATCTTATCATAATAAATTTTTTAGTTCTTCTGGCATGATGCACGCACATACACACAAATTTTGTTATTATTAAAAAAAAGAAACTTTTTTTTTATTGAGAGAAATTTAATAATCTAAAAATTTAACAATCTAATTCTAAATTTAATAAAAAATGCATATAGTTACAGAATTCCTTTTCCAGTTTTTAATCTAGAAATTATATTTATTATATATCTGGAATTAGATTTATTATATAATTCTTATATACGCGAATATTATTCAACTGCAAATTTGTAAATCCGAAGTAATCCTTATAATTCGTATGACTTCCACAAATACTTAGATACTTGGATACTTGGATTGTATTAATTAATTGCCCTAACGATAATCTTATTCCGTATTCAAATTGTTCCGCCATCCAACCCTTGTTATGCGATATCAAGTGGGCGAGAACTCGCATCGAATTGGATTAGGTCAACTTCGTCCCTCGCTTCCTTCCGCTTGGCGCCTCGTCAACTATCTCGTTCTATCGTCGGCGCTCTCCCCGGTGTCCGGGCATTACGCGAAATCCAATTCCTTTACCGGACCATACTGTAATATCCTGGAGGCCAGCTATGTCGTATATCCGCTCATCCGCACGTACTCGTAGGAATTATCTCATGATCAAGATGCGCGACGCATCGTAGATTGCATCGACGATCCATTCGTCGATACAGTAACGAGACGTTGAACGAATCAAATCTACTGAGTGATCACGTAAACTGTTTCTTTAGGCAATATCGCAATCATATGGTGGCGCACGCTATGTTTTGCCTGACAGCATCACTCCATCGAACACTTGCAATTGCTATTAATAATTGATAAAGATATCTGTACAGTATTGTCGTTCTTTATCAATTTTTCATAAACATTTGCATTTTTATCGATAGATTCAATATTAACGTCTATGTACGATTTATTCGTCGTAATTAGAATATTTAATGGATATTTGAATTAATAATAATTTTTACGATTATTCTTTCTTGTTTTGCGATAATATATTATTAATTAAATTTAATCACTTTGTGCGTTTTTTTTCGCTCTTAAATGATAACAAAGTTTGGTGTGTGTGTGTGGGTGTGACATAAATTATACATTATATAAATGTATACATGCGTAAAACAAAACAACACACGTATCTCCGATGATCATATTATGAAAGGACTGTCATGATCCGGTCCCAATTAGAAAGATTATCCGAGCTTTTACACTGAAGAATGATTAGTCTGCTACCACTGCTAAAGATTGAGCACGTAAACGTCCGTCAAAAGCATCAAACTTCCTATATGGTACGGCATTAGGGAGGATTGCAAGGGCTCGGGATTAGTATGCTCGTTAGTCGCCATCTGTTTGCTTATACGAATATATCAATATATCACACCATTGTTCCCGTATCTTCCCAGCTGCGTTAATAGTAAATTATCTCTGTCAATAATATCCGAGACGCTTTTAATTGATGATTGATAGCAACAATTATCTCTGCTCATTGATTCACTTACATAGTAAAAGATAAATAATCGTTCGTTTTGTGACAGCTACATCAATTCTTTTTTATCGATAATTGTAAAAATTATACGTTACTAAAATTATAAGTCACGTTTTTTAAACGATGTATTAAAAAATAGATAAACATCACGGAGATGACGGTAACTTCTGCGAACGAGTATCAAAAATCTTTGGTCGACCGTGGTTGACAAGAAAAGGGGGGAATGGATTACCCACGAAATAATTTTAATTAGCATTTTCCCGAACCATCTCTCACATCTTATTCGCGGCCGATCTACCTGCCACTCTCTCCATCCACATCACAACCTATCGACTTGATGATCGGATTATACCCTCGAAAGAGGTTTTCGCCTCGGTCCTCTTCCGCCGTCTTCGACGTCGCCGGAAGATCTTGAAGATAGTAATAAATTGGATGTTAAGCGGCGAAAATTGGCCAATTAGGGTAGGACGGTCGGCTTTTCCCGCCCCTAAAGTCTTTATAGGAGTAATCGACCTCCCCGCGAAACGCGAATTAATTGGTCTTTCGGTGTCTCGCCCAGCTATCCGTTGAGATTTCATCGCGAGGGGCTCCGTCCAAAGAGATAGTTCCTGTATAATACCATCTTATCGGATATTAATCCCTTCGTTAGCAGAAGTCAATTAATCGACGACGTAATCTTGAATGAAATCCTGTCGCGCTCGCTTATAATATTCACGTTTTTAGAAAAACGGCCCGAGTAGTTTGATTATATGTATATACATATTAGTGTATGCAGTTTATAACGGGCCCTATATAGGAGACAACTAAATTATTCTATAATAGGTTTAAGGTCTTCTGCATTACGATCAAGGTAGATAGGAGAATTATCAAATTAATAAAGCATGTTACGTCAATGTTTAAATAAAACCAATTGAACTAGCGCAATTGTTAATTTATAATTATAGTTTTAAATAAATGTCAATAATTATTGTACATTTTTGCAATTTATTTCAATTGCAAATCTCTCTTATGTATTTGTGTTTCATACTTCATCTCAACAATTGTATCTTATCGAGACTTACAACAAAAGCATAAATGTATTGTTCGTTTTTATTTTTATATCGGACGCACACTACATTTCCATCTTTATTATTCTTTTAGTTTTCAAATGATAAATTTTTGTTATACGAATTGACGTTTCCGGTTCCCTTCGCGCCGTCTGTGAATCCACCGTCAATTACTCTCATTATTGCGATATTTTTCGTATATATTGTATAACGCATGGCTTTTAGTAATACTATTATAAATTCTCGATAAATGTTCTTAAGAAACGGGATCTTGGATTAAACTTTTGCATTCATATAATGGTTTAATTTCACATGCATGGCGTTTCAAATAAATCTACTTTTACGGCAGCTGCGTGTGTTAACGTGCCGCGTAAATAGTGGGGAGAAGGGAAATGAACGTACGTTTAGTTTTCTCATTACCGCGGCTGTGGTTAATGCGGAGATTAGGTCGTCTAGCTTCTCGCAATGTTCGTCGTAATTGTTCGCCTCTTTCCGCCTCCCCCAACCAGCCTGATCATGTCGACAGTACTTAAAGGATAATATTAATGAAAATATGACACAGAGATAGAAATACTTGATAGTCTGGCGTTGATGAATAAAAAAAGTAATGAGGAAGAAATATTTGTCATTTTTTTTTTTTTAATAAAAAATATATTTAATTAAATTTAATATAATCTAGTAAATTATGCACGAGATACGATGATGTTTGAAGGAGCGAGCGCGCTGAGAAGTTAAATATAGAAATGAAATACCGTTGGTAATGCTAGTAATTAAAAATCAAGCACCTGCGATCGACTTCGAAGTTCAATCGCGTAACGAGAAACGAGAATCGAAAGCAATACGCGACGGAAACTTGCCCGGACGAAGTAACCGAACAATTTGCACTATTTGCACAGTGGCGGTAAAAATCCACTCTATTACAGGAAATTCGCGTGCATTTGTAGGTGTTCCAGTTAAGAATCGTGACGAGTTGTTCAAGGACATTCGTCCTGATCAAGTTTCGCGATGTAGCGGATAATCGCGAATCGCGTCTGTAATTATTTGTCTTTCGAATTAATTCACATTGCGAGATGATAAAACGATAACACAACGATTATATTTTTATGGTATGTCTGAATATCAATTTATCGCCGGTATAATAATCGCGTACATTTTGACTTTGGTTTACCATCGTATCAGTTTAAAGTTTAAGTAATGCCGTTGTAGGAAAGACGAAATTGCCGAAAGGTGGAAGGAGGAAATGATTCATGTTCGAGTTGTGCGCACGTGGAAAAGGGGCACGAACTTTGCGAGACTGTGTGTGAGTGGTCTATATGCACCCCTCTGGTCCACTCATTTGATGGCGATAGTCACGCATGTGTCTAGTTGCCGACCCACGTTGAAACCGCAATTTAACCAATCGTCTACCTATATTGGATAACTTTAGCAAATTATAATATTTGATATAGCACAATCTCGTAGGACTTTGAATGTTGTGATTATAAGAGTTAAATATTTTTTATTTTTAATGTGTTTTTTTTTTCTCCATCACTTTAATGAAATTCTACGAATAAGGAAATATCTTTTAATAAGCAAAGTATATGGACAATTTGAAATAGAAAAATTATCTATATACTTTGCTTATTAAATGATATTTTGGCTCGAATATATTAAATTTTATAATTTATTAATTCACCTTAAATATCTCTCTAATTGTATAATAGATCAATATACTATGTCTGCTGCAATTTTCGCGGCGGTATAAAATTTTCCAATATAAGAGATGTAAGTTATTTTTGACGTTGAAGAAATGCGCAAGCGTGTGATAAGACCTTTAATTTTTGCTGCGGCCAATTTACCTGGCGAGACGCCCGACGGCATGCATTTCTCCGATGTTGAAAGAAAAATAAAATCGAAAACCAATACTCTACCCGCTATGGACAGGCACGCCCGTTTATTTTTGCGATTTTAAACGGAAGATTGATCGCGACGAGGCGTCCGATAGCCCGCTCCGTTGAGTCCGTACTTCGATCTTGATATCGAATGTGCCGACGTTATTACTTCCTCTTCTGTTTGCGCCGCTTCATCTCGACCAACATTAAAGATAAAACGAGGAAACTCGACAAATTTTCTCGTAATGAAATTTAATATGCAAGGTGTAATTTGTAACTTATCGAGAAAAATTAGATCGAGGGCATCGAGTATATGAAAAACACCTCTTTGTATTCAACATGAAAGAATTGCACGAGATAATTTAAATTCCGTTAATATCCCTTGGAAGCACATCGCTATTTAGCTGTTAATCCACATCATAATCAAAGTTGATACAAGGATAGTTACGTGTTCTGTGTCTGCTAAATCCAGGATGAGATACGAGAATTTGGATGCAAACACAGATATATATATAGTGGGGCTATTCCAAATTTTAATCACTAGATCACACGGGCGAAACTCTAGTTTTAACTATCAAAGTTTAATCTAATTTGCGATCGAGCTCTCTTTCCAACATGATGAAAGCGTCGGTGCAACCGAAGCTTGTGATATACGGAGTGTCCATGAAATACAGACAATGAAAAAGCTTTAGAAAGTTCGTTTGCTTTTTTTTTTTCGCGTACGTGACAATCGGATTTATGACTATCGCGCCTTGACCGTCCGGCAAAACAAAAAAAGTTTTCCGCTCTCCTCGTCTATGAATTTCATTACGTAAATGCGACGCGTGCATTTACGGATTTTACGGCGCTTCGGCACGAGATTGATGACGTTACAATAATGACAATATCCCCGCTCGGTTTATATACTCCGTCTAGTGTTATTTTAATATTACAATACGCGCGGAAAGCGCGCGAAACCACAATAATAGTATTATTTTTCATCCATGATGCGCGTAACGATATGCGGGGCGTGTGCGTGTGTTTTTTTTTTCCCGCGAACCTCCGGTAAAGCATTCGCTGCCAGTTTACCGCATATCCAGCACGTGAAAATTCATATGCCGCGATACGGAGACGGGTGAACGCATGTTAAAATCTGTCATATTCCATTAAGGGTTGACTGATCAGTAATGCGCAGCGCGCGACTCGCTATCCTCTATTATATTTCGCGCTTCGTCTCTTTTCCTCTTTGTTATAATTTAACGCGTTTATGCCCTTTCCCCCCTCCCCCGTTGCTACCGTCCCTGCCGGCGAGCTCTGCAGGACAGATCGAACGAGGCAGGTTGGGAGAGGCTGGCGTGTGACAGGCAGCCAATATTTCATAATTATTGATATCCAGTCGATTCCCTGCAGGATTACCAAAAGGACACGATAGCGAGTGATAATATATCGCATCAGAAGTTGACGTTTCTCGGATATTCACGATTTGCGTGAGATCGCGAGTGTCGAATTCTTATGTCCGTTATGTTTACTTTACATCGTTGGTACGAGAGAGAATATATGATGATAGAAATTGATACATTATTCATCATAAGTTAGATTATAATCTCCACCGCCTGTATCTGGTTACACGTCATTTTTTTTCAAATACGTATAATAATAATCTATTATTCCGCGCTTTGAACATTTTTGAACGGGGAATAGGAAAACGGAGAGAACACATACCACACGTGCGCGCGAAATGGACGATCGAAAAGAGACGCGGCGAGAACTTTTATCGGTTGACAAGCAACGAAGCTAAAGCCGTTAATGGCTACTCAAATATGCGCCCCTACAGCCGCAGTCCTATGGCGTGGCTTTCGAACTTCATTTTGGAAAGTTTCAACCCTCCGGGGATTACTTTCGGAGTCTGCATTATTTACTAGCATCGTGACGAAGGGATGGGCAAAATTTGTCATCGAAACGGACCGTCCCGTCATTCGCGGTGATATTTCGAGATAGAATTTTCTGCGAGTAATTATGATTTCCGAAAGAGTATTAATTAAACCGACACGCGCGCGCGTAGCAGCGTGATACATTCGTCACGTTACTGACGATAAACAAGTTTATCCCTTCGCGTCCCGACGTATGTAAATTTAATATTAGCCCTGCGTATTATTTAATTTGGTTAATGGAAATATTAATTAAGGGACCCAGATCGCACTGGATAAATATCGAAAAGTATAATATTAGCCGACTAATTCTTCGAAGAACGAATTTCTCCTAAAATAGAGATTATATTATTTCAATATACTTTTATCTCTCCCTATAAATATACTTTATTATAATACATTTTTTCTCTATGAGATATAAAACTTAATTAATTAGTTTAATATAAAAATTTAATTAGATCTGTCTTAGATAATCACGATACATGAGAAATTACGCAAAAAATCCTCTAATAATGAAAAATAATCAATATTTACTTGGTAAGACGGTAGCATCATAGACGGAGATATCTTTGTTGCCGTTAACGAAATTAGTAACGTACTTCTTGATATTCTCATCGACGGAAAGATTTTCGAATCGTTTATCTAGTGAGCAGAAGCAATTAGTAATCGGGCAATTACCACGATAAATAACGATCACCAGAATAGCGTCCCGGCATGGCGATTGCTCTTTTCCTCTTTTCGATCCGATAAATCTTAACCGGTATGCAATTAATCGGGCGCAACACAGAACCCTAGCTAGTATCTGGCTGACCCTTCGGTGACCGGCGTAAGAAGCTAGCAGCGGTGTCTTTTCTTGGCGCGCCGTTGTGTATAGTAGCGCGAGCATTATGGTAGCCGAACATCTTTTAAAAGAGGTGCTCGTTCGTTCTCTCTTGCTTTCTCCTCCGTGAACCTATGTCTCTTCCATTGCGGAGGAGTAACGGGAGCGAAAGACCTGGTATCGCGTCACGATGCAAGAGCGCAAGCCCCAAGATCGGACATAATAAACAACCGTCAATTAAAATACCTTATTACAGTGGAACAAAACCGCGTAGTGAGAGGACGAGATTTTAAGGACCGACGGCAGCCAGCACTTAAATAGGTATTCTCAAACGACGGAGAATCGCGCGTTATTATCAATCTTATGAGAGCTATGAAAAAGCTGGACTATGAAAAAAGGAAATACAAATTTGCCATTATACAGAATTATTTTCTTCTCTGTTCCGTCTTTCAAGGCGTATCGGAGGGAGAATATTTTCAACATAAAAATAATAAATCGAAACATAACAGTAAGAATAATAATGTAATAACAAGCGATCATTAAAATGTTTCCTTATTTTAACTTATATAATATTGTGATTCAAAGGAGATATAAAAAAAAGAAAGAATAAAAAATACGCTAATTGCCATTCAATTTCAAGTAAGCAAATGTGAATAAATTTACCGTTTACTTTTCACCGACCTGTTCTTCTCTGCAATTTTTGAATCGTGGCTACAGTTTGCTGTGCGGACACACACACACACACACACACACACACACACATACACACACATAACCAACGCGCTCCCGTCAGGATTATCCGCCCACGATTTACGAGCCGCGCAAAATCGCTCTCTTCTCCTCTTCTATCCGACTTGGAATTCTTCGCGTCGATTTCACATTTGAGAGGAGCACGAACGCAAAGTGAAATTGTCCCACCTGGAATTGAAGCTTCGTATCCTTATTATTGTAGCGTCCCACATTCATTTCCATAATCACGACAAAATTGCGACTTTTACAACAATGATTTATCTTTATCACGGAGATGAGAAAAATTTTATTTTTTCAATATTTCGTGGCTGTTTTTACTGAAATCGTTATAGAAGCAGCAAAATGGTTTTTGTATCTTCAATAAATTTTATCTTGCTTAAAACATTTTTCACGATATAATTTGATACATATATTTATAAAATTATTAAAATAGTTTATAAATTTGTTATAAAAGAACCGACAACTATAATATATGATATTCTATAAATCAATCGGATAACAAAAATTGTATATACGTATAAAATATACACGATTTACATGCATTTTCTTGCTCGTTGACTTCGATCGTTTTCTCTCTCGCTTGATTTATATCTTGTATTTTTCAATAGTGAGAAGAAAATTTACTGTTTTTCATGAAAATTGTAGTTAAATCACATTTTGACATACACTGTGTTTCTGCTATTGACGTGATTGAAACGGATTTAAATATCGCACGATTGCTTTTATGTAACGTGTAATGAAAGAAATTCAATGAGCCACTTTCCGTTCGATTGTAATGTGTCTTTTAAAAAAATCGATAGATTAATCTTTGATATTATTAATTTATATCGCGCAGCTAACAATATTTGTGTAATTACGAGATATAATAGATCAAGCTCAAACATTTTATCTTTTAACACGTAATACGTTACGTTGTATGCCATGTCCACAGTAACTTTAATATGCGCATCACCATGCACACTCGTGTCACACGCGTCCAATGCGATAATACGACTCTATTTGACCGTTTGCTTAGTTAATATCAACGCTATTAAGCACGCGCTGATAGCATATCGTGTGCGGACACCGGTCCCCCCCCTCTCTCTCTGTCTCTCTCTCTCTCTCTCTCTCTCTCTCTCTCTCTCTCTCTCTCTCTCTCTCTTGCTGTCACGTTTATATAGCAAGACTAAATCAAATTAAAGCACGACGACTTGCGTTAAAAAGAAAATTAAGTCCCGCGATTTCTAGGAAACATCGTGGAAATGGATTTATTTAATGCGGTAATCTAGCCACATCAAATTTGTTTTTTGGAAGCAAATTTAAAAAAAGATTGATTGCTTGACGATTAACGCATAAAACTCGTTATGATTAACAGTCAAATCAAATGGTAAGATCATGAAATGATCATTATGATAAGAGATATATATATATATATATTAATAATTATTATATTCTTATATTACACAATTAAAATAAGTTTTTGATAATAAGGTTACAGTAAAGATTCGATAAACCATAAAAACAAGAAATCTAACAGATTAATATATTAATGTTGGCAAATCTCGACAATTTTATGTACATGTATCATATAGATACGCTTTAAATCTCACAATCACAGTAATCTAATTAATTGACGCACATTGAGAGTACTATATAATAACTGGAAATTATTTATAATTACTATTTGTTCAATGAAACGAAAAATAGACAAGAAATTGTTAACCACTTCATATCGCAATACGCTTGTTATTTTATTTAACCGTGCATATAATTTATTTCTGAAATGTGTGCACATTTATTATATACTCGCAATCTTGCGATTCAGCTTTATATTCTCTTTCTTTCCTTATCATTTTACATGAAACGAATTTAATTTTTTGCAAAATAAATAATTGACTAATCTTTCAATTTTTTCTTGTTTCAGGTGAGTAAGCAGTCAACTGATTATGATTTAAGCTTTTGACTGTAAGTAATTGAATTTGCGTAACAGTTTACCTCCGTACTAGTGGCGAGCGTCCTTTGGGACGTAAGTGCTGGGTGCCATTATTAACGCCATCATTAAAGTGGAGAGTTGCTAAGGGTGACGGCGTAAGGAGACGTGAATTGGGATGAGTCATATCAATAATGAACATCCCTTTAAAAAAAACGGCAGAGATTTTTCTTCTCGGCAGCTGCTTTTTCGGTGGCTATTGATTATAAAAGAAGCCCCCTCTCGAAGAGACGATATTCAGAGCGCTATTAAAAGAGAATATTATCGAACGCGTCGTAATTTAGCATAGCTTAGCGGGATAGAGAATAATCGTGATTTCGCGAGATCAAGTCGCATAATTAGTATCCACCGATGATTAGATCGTATATCGTTCGTTATCGGAATAACGGCGCTTAATATTCATGCGAAATTTTGAATAAGTCGAAAAGGTCCAGCTCCGACATGGAAAATGCAATCATTTGTTGAATCAGGCGGACTGCCCACGTATTGAATAACGTAATGTATTGAATATGAAAATGAAATGAAAATACATAAAAATAGAATTTGCATTGTGCGCGTTTTGATAACGTTATTATCTCAGTCCTTGCTCATGCAGTTGTTTCTAGTTGGCTGTTAATGTATATGTTGATATATCAATATTATATGTATAGCTTATAATACATATGTGGACGTAAGATTTATAAGGACATAAAATTTATATTTTCCTTTTTCCATCTTACGCGTATAAAGAAGATTTAGAAAATAAAACCAAAAAAAAAATTCTCTTTCAATTAAACTGCAACGAAAATTCCGAAAGAGGGATTGCTTTTTATGAATGCGCGTTACTTGGAAACTGACCGCCAAACGTTCAGCAGGAAGGCGCTGTAAGGGCGCCAACAAAAAGGATATTTATCGCTTCTCTTCCCATCTCTTCTTTTTTCCTAGATCATTCTCGCTCTTTCGGTTGCGAGGATTGTGCATCGATCTCGTGATCCAACACGGACACGCTGATTGATTAACGATCACTCCTTGCATAAAACTACAATTGTATCCTCGAATATATTCTCTTTTCTCCCTCTCCTCCGCAATTCCACGAATGTGTTTTACCGTCCGTGCACCTCTCGTGACGAATAGTTCTTCTGCCTTAACTTGTTCTCTCGATTTAATTCGTCGCTTGTGCGTATTCGCGTCCGACGTATACGATCGACGGCTAATCCCCTTCCCCGCGGTTCCTTCAATCGTGAATGTTTCTCGATCAGCCTGGTTGATTGTATTAGCAATAAAAGTCGTATCCCAGGCTTTATCCGGGAGAGCGACCCGAAATTACTCGGGTGTGAAAAACTTGCCCTACGGACCCTTCGATCCCGATGGCGCATTCGAATGATGCCGTTGCATCGTTGCTCGCGGTACAACATTACGGATGCTGTATGAATGCTACGGGCGAGTTAGCGAGAACAATAAGGGTGAAAGGAAAGGGGAAGTCCATCGATTAATTAATTCGTTTCTCATTATCCCCGATAATTAGTATCGCGAATCGACTGGATGTAATCATAATTAATGCGGGATTGTAATTCAAGGAATGAGAGCGCGGCTCATCGCCGATTCAGAAGCCGGTAAATTCATTAACATTCGTTAACGAACATCGCGAGCGCAAATCTATTTTCTTGATATTAATTATTGCCGCTTGAGCTTGTAATTATATCAACCCGCGAGAGTGTTTGTAAATTTACCTTATGTCATCCGCACGACTTTAATCTAAAGATATCCTAAGTGTAATAAATATTCTCATCTACAATTTTAAATTTATATGTTTAACATATATTATTTTTTAAAGGGAGAGCTGCAAAAGTGTCTACAATTATCAGATATTAATTTGTACAATAGTTAATTAAGAAGATAATTTTTTCATACATAAAATCAAATTTATGATTCAATTATTGGGGAGAATTTATTTTTAAATACATACAATTTGAATATTTAAATATTACACATATACAGCATTCATATTATTGATGTGTGAATTTTATTACATATATAATTCGCGAATACATTTGATAAACTCATCAACGTATCTTGTACACCGGTATGCAGACACGAACGTTACGAAATATACGTACAACGTCAGACCGGGCTGTTTAACGCCGGAAGGAGCAATTAATTATCGATCGCGACTCGCCTAAGACGAAAACAATGGCGCGGTCAGACGTCTGTTGCAGCTGCATCGCCCTACGGTCTTGATGTAGATTATCCTAAGACGTTCAGGCACACATTAATGCATCCGCGCGAGCACCCTCCGCCGCTACGCACTGTGCGCAGGGACCATTATGCGCGCACGAGTCAATAGATCGCGAAGCACATTATGGATATGCTCTAATGTGTTGACGCGTAGGGGGATTTATCGGATCATTATATCGATCGATCGGTACAATACGGTATATCGTCCGCAACCACCAATCGGCTTCGATAAATGTTCGATTGTCAGCAATATTCTGCGCTATGAATTCCGCATTGCCTTCATATATATCTAAATTTAAATCACATCGCATGATATATAAAAACGAACTATACTTATATCGCGCATCTGGAATAAAGAGAGAAATGCGATCTCATAAAATTTTTTAAATTGTCATTTCTCACATAACGGTAAATTGTATACGATTTATTTTGCGTCAATTGTGATACTTAAATTATTCAATTAAAACACAATATAATATTATCGCTATTATCGTTATTATCGCAAGTATGATTTTAATGAATAATGGAACTTCCTTTGCTTTTCTCCAACATTTAGAATCTTCGTGACTTAAATCTATATATAATACTCTGGGTTTCTCAATAATTTAAACGATTTGTCGCTCCAATTGAAGCGACAAATTGTATTAACATCCAGCAATTTGATATGGCAACGTACTCTTATGAGACCATATATCTGCGGCAGCAGCTATATATATGCGCTCCGGTGACTAAGGTTTTGCTTTGGAAACATCGTTTTCGTATCGACTTTATGGCGACAAGGATATTCTCGATTATCGATCACCGAGAATGATTTCCCTCTTTTCTCCTTTCTCTCAAAGCGATCACAAAAATTCTCGCTGGCGTCGTCCCGTTGTCCTTTGCTATCCTCCATGTGGAAATGAGTATAAAGAATGGCAGTGAGGGAGAAGAGAGGTAGTATAAAGGGAGAGGGAAAGAGCCGGGCCGATTTGGAATGGAGCGCAAGTACGAAAGCAACCAGTAGAAAAATCTTGCCAATTGTTGGGTCGCTCTGAATTTCTCAGTTCCCGCGATCGAGACTCGGGAGATGGTGTAATATCTATTGAAAAGAAACGCGCCGTAGTCGAAGAAAGGGAGCGGAAAGCAGGCAGGCGAAAGGGATGGAAACATCTCGAGGCGACGGGACGAGATGGGTGGGAAGAAAGGCGAAGTGAAAGAATGGGCGTTCAATCGGGTTCGCAAAATCACCGACAATCGCGCCGGGAGAAGCGAGCCGGCATGGTTGAAAGAACGTGAAAGCCGAAGGTCGAATGTCGCAAGCACCCCCGATCTCTGATTGCTGTAGGAAAATGGAAAAATTGTCGGTTCTCTGGAGCACGGGAATGCGCCGGAAATAGATTCTACTGTGGATCATCTCTCCCTCCCCCTCTTCTCTCTCTCTCTCTCTCTCTCCCTCTCTCTCTCTTTATCTATCGCGCACTTCGGAAAACAAACTTGACGAGTGTGCGGCTGTTTTTCGGACACATCCGGATGTAGATGGCGTCACCGCGATAACGTATCAACAGGTGTTAACACGATTGTTTAATTCACTGCGTGGTATGTGAGGATTTGCACGACGTTATTCCATCTTTTCTATCAAGATATTTTACAATCATAGAATGTTATCAATTACATTGCAATTAAATTAAAATACTTTGAAATTATATAAAAGTAATGTTGCAGTAATCTTTCAAACTATAATTTTCTTATCAAATACGATATATATAAATTTTGTGATACACTATATACAGAGTGAATATTATATTCATTTGAAATCACTATAACACAATTTATATCATATAGTAGTTATATTTTCATCTTTTCATCCACAGAGTAAAATCATTAATTTCACATTATTCCTGTTAGCAAAAACCGGATGATATTTTTTAAACCGAGCTATTCTCAGGCGAACTTGTCTTTAAATAAAGGGAACATGGCCTAACGATTTTGTAAAAATAATTAACGATTGCACGATCGACGCCCGCAAAACTCGACCTGACCGAATGGGTCTAAACATGGACCTTGTTAGAGCACGCAAACTTGTAACCCGCAGTAACATATTTCAAGCGAGGTATTGTTCCGAGAGGGCGGCAATACCTTTTTCTTTCTGCACGCAAGTGATATAAAATGCTGGGTTACCCGGAAGCCGTCGCGAATACGGCTAATTAGGCGAAATTCCACGAGTTCCCGCAGGAGAATAGTCGCCTGATGAAAAAGAACACTCGTTGGTTACGTACATTACAAGGAACCTTGGCGATTAATGCCAGAATTACGATATCAAGGGAATCCCAGATCTATATGGAAAACGTCGAAGCTCCTTTATTTCGTGAAGAGAGGGAGACAGATATGCAGATGTATATGTATCTCATATACGTCATCCGCGCATAAAGCGGGAGGCAGAATGAGAAGATCAAAATTTTCTGTAAAAAGATATCGTCCGCGAAATATGACGTATGCAAATACAATATATCATGCAAAAATTCTTTCTTCTTCCCACTAAATTCTGTTTGTCCAGTGAATATTTCGGGGCCCCTTATTATCATACTGCTATTTCATTTTTTATACTATTTTTTTTTTATAAGATTTTATAAGATAAAATACGGGTGAATATTTTTTTTTTTTTTTTTTTTAAGTGCATCAGGCATCGCTAATTCGGGATTCCTTAATCTCATGAATTGTTCGCATTAATAACGATAATTGTCAAGCCAGCTATTAGCTCATTAGCATCTTTTATATGCCCGAGCGCATCGGAGATAGCGACGCTTATCCGGGTCGTGAAGGGCGGAAACAGAACCTCGCGCGCGTTAAGGCTTGGCTCGGTGTATCGATTTAAAAACATTTAAATTCCATAAATATCCAACGAAACGTTGAATAAGGCATGCGCAAAGCCAAAAGCCTCTCGCCTACCGAGAGAAGACGATGAGAACAGAGATAACGTATGATAGAGTACGCTGCTGCATAAACCAAAAGCTGAGAAACTTTTCGATAGTAACGCAAGATAGTTCGAAGTAATCTTCGAGCAACGCGAGCAACATCGCAAGTGGTCCATTGTTTTAGTCGCTTATTAAAATATCGTGGATTAGCCGCGCTTTTCCAACGCACGATATCTCGATTGAAAGTTTCGTTTTATCTCAAACAAGACAGCTTTGTGATTTCTCGCATGCATGAAAAAGCAATTTTATGTATTTAGAGAATAGTTTGAAAAACTTTTTTTTTTTTTTTTTTTAGAAAGAAAAATATTTAATATAGTTTTATTGTGTTCAAATAGTCATTATTATTTTTGCGAAATTTTTTGTTTTATATGGCCGCTGGCTGTGAATATATTTTTTATATATCGGTCAATTTAAACGGCACACTCGTGCCACTGTGGTTCATCGAAGTAAATTTGCGAGCAAAAATAGTCGTCCATATGCGTTGTCAGGCGATAGCAATAAATTGCTATCAACCATCCGAGAAGCTATCCGGTTCATGCGGACGTCATCGAGCCGACATTAGGGCAGCTTGATTGGAAAAGTCTATAACTGTGCCACGATCTCGTTATCGCGAACGAGTCTGTCAACAGGTATAAACGAGAAATAGCGGAACATCGGAACAGGAAAAAGGGCAAAAAGCGTGAATCGAAAGGAGAAAAACGAGGAGCGCGGAGAAACGATTCGTCGTGCAGTAGTGAGGGGTGGCGACCAAACCCGAAACGGCCAGTAAATACGACTGACCGATCTATGGTTCGACGATGGGTGCATCGAAAACGAATGGAAGGCGAGAGGGCGGAAAAGGAAGAGGGGGGAAAGAGGGGAATACTACCGGGCTGTGATCTGGAAACTGCAGGTAATAGATTCACTCGCGAGACGAGGATCGAGGTCCCTGGATGGAAATAGGAATCTAGTGCCGGAGGACAGCGGTGTCGGCGCGAGAGAAACGATGGAGAGGAGGGATCGGAGAGCCCGGGAATAAATCATTTCTGATTTTAATCAAACCGGGAAAACATTCGCCCGGTTCTGCTCGACGTCCCCCGCGCTCGTTTCGTCCAATGTTATTTCGCTAGCAGCATGCGCTTGCTGTCGTCATCGGTCCGTGCCTTGACCTCCTCTCTTTTCGTCTCTCCCTCGCTTACGTACGACCATCAGGATCGGGAAGAAACGAGGGAAAGGCGGATACGCGTCATCGACTGAAAGCTCGAGACGAATTAATAAAAAGAGAAGGAAATCAATTGTAAACTAAATATCATGACGTTAACCTATAGTATTCCCGTTTAGTGTTTAGACAAATATAAATAAACGTGAAACCTGGCGCGAATAATAGCTGAATCAGTTTTTTGAGAATATACTCTAATTGCGCAGCGTAATGTAGGATGAACGGCTTATATAGCAGAATGTCATCTTTTGATTATGAGACTTAGATGAATATCTGTCACTGAAATCGACAAAGTGTCGCATCGTCTTCTTTGCTGCTAGTATATTTTTCTGAATGCTTATTGTAAGAGTATATTTTCACGTCGGATATATATGGATGTTACAATTCACAATATTTTTTGCGCAATGCATACAGGATCTCGACATTGTAAATTCTGATATATCTTTATTTAAAGTTTCGTCACAGCGTTATCTAACTTATTAATTCCATATTGCATTTTTAATAAAAGTTAATTAGACACCACGAATAGATTGTATGTTTTTCGTCGCGGATATTAAATTTCTGATATAATAATGTCTAGCGAAGTTTGTTAATTGAATCGTATAAATAATGATTGTAAATATTAATCTTGTAATATATATGTATCTCGCGTAATATATACATTTTAGTATATTTGTTTCACTTATTTCAACTTCTATATATTGTTAAATTTTTAATGCTTTATCAATAAATCTGTTTATTCAAAACAGCTTTTGTAAAACTCGCAATCAGTAAATCAAAAGCTGCAAACTTTTATTTAATTTTTATAATGGACGACAATGGACAATTCATAAACAAGTCTCGATAATAAATCAATTAAATCGAATATTATTATTCCCTATACATCTTTCAGTATCCGCAATATTAACCGGATTGCGATGCATGTTGAATCCAGAGAAATGAGACGATTGAGACCTTCGTGAAAAAACAATATTATTATATGTATATATAGTCAAACTTGCCGCACGAACCGTGTTAAGAATACAGAGAAATAATAATGCGAACAATAAGATGGATCTCTGTGCATGACTGTTGGGGAAATCTCGAAACGCGATCGAGCCGCACGATGAGATGAGGAAAAATAACACGGCCAATTGACTTTCCTTCGTATTTTCTTTTTCGCTGTCAATACGAACGCGTTTTAAAACTAAACAGACGTTGCAAGAAAATCGAATCGTTTAAACGCCGCACCAAGCCGGTTGAACGGTTCATTAGCGCATGTAATGAAACGACGCGATTGTTTTCTATTCGGTCGCACCTTGTCGTTTACGAAAGGGAGGAAGGAGGATCTCTCCTGTTCGACTTTGTGTCCCTTATGTGTTCTTTGATACATTATCGTCCGCAACAGGCCGTTTTTCCCGATGTCGCGTCGGGGCGACCTTTGCGCCACGTTAATTTGTTCGGCAATTTTCTCGTTGTAAGGGACGGCGTTTTATCGTGGGAACATTCACGTATGTTTCGACGCGTGAAATTATTAAACTTTGTAACGCATATTGGATTCGAAAGACTATGGAAAATTTGAATGAACGATACAGTAATTGTTTAGATGATTTAATGTCGAAGGCCGCGAAATAAAAAATGATAGTACACGGACTTTATTGACAAGTCGATCGAGGACAATAACAGGAAGGGTGGCGTGTTAGAGCGCTGACCAAATTATAACCGGAAACAAAACAGACGAACGCACAATGGGGCCCGCTTGCAAAGGCAATAAAATATGATAAACGTCACGAGCAGCGCACTTGCCTCTTTGTTGGTCGGTCAGCGGCCATATACCATATGAATCGTTCCCCGCATCGTATTCCCCAACGAATTCTAATGGTGGCATCTCCTGCAGTTGGTCGTTCGATTGTATTTCTTTCGCGAAAGTTTCTCCATCTGCGCGAAAAAGTTGTTTACTAACGACACTCTTTATAACTCAGCCGACAATGGGATTTTAAAGATGCGATAAGCATACTAAAAAAGTCTTTCAAATGAAATAGAGAGAGATGCTATTATATTGTAGATATATAAATTACTTAAATTCATTGTTCATTTAATGAAAATATATTAATGTAGCAAAACCATGTGTTGTTAATTTTAAGTCGTGATAACTTGTATAAAATAGAATATCTATATCATTTCGACGGTTGCAACGATTTTTTTTTTTTTTTTTTTTTACAGATCTGTATAATTGTGGTTTCGACTTAATTGATTAATGAATATCCGGGAATGAAAAATCAGTGGAAATCATTTTATCGTCACGCTATTCACACCGAATAAATAAATAAATTAACTATTTCGATTGGATTTTCTTACCGAAATTAGCGACAGTTTCGGCGCGCAAACACGCTAACTGGTATGTTTGAAAATTCAACACCGACACGTGGTAATCACGGCGCGTTGTATCGTAACGCGCGGCAAGAACATTGTCGTGTAATTCTACTCGCATTAATATTTACGTGCCGCAGATAACATTCGATGACGTTGAAACGAAACTGCTCGACGCAACG
Source organism: Polyergus mexicanus (assembly GCF_030449975.1). Classification (NCBI taxonomy): domain Eukaryota; kingdom Metazoa; phylum Arthropoda; class Insecta; order Hymenoptera; family Formicidae; genus Polyergus; species Polyergus mexicanus. Next base: position 10,390,605 of record NW_027223325.1, read on the forward strand.
ATTCGCGCGAACAACGCTTTCGACATAATTGCACACGTTGAAGCGAACAATGACAGGAACTTGGAAATCGTCGAACGTAAAAAATCGTCACGCCGAGAAATTACTCGCGTTCGTTTTCCAAATTTCGATTTATTCAACGCGAATACTTTATATAAATTTTTACATCTACGTTTTAGTTCCTCCTTCATCGAATTTATCTCTCGTTAATCTATGCATTTTAACGTGACGAAACTCGGTACACGATGCGAGATAACGAAGAACGCGGAATAATAAAACTGCCGGATGGATAACAGAGGAGCAATGTGTTACAGCGTGAAAAACGAGATTTCACAGATCGGACAGATCATCGCACCGATCAGAATCGGTGTTTACGTCGAGACTAATTATTTTTTAGCGTATCATCCTTTTAATGTTATTCTTTTCTATTGTTTTCACATGTTAACGATGATGTGGGATACATGATTACTTGATAAATCTAGATACAATCACGTCATTCTAAATCGGTTGTAAAAGTTCGATCCAATGATGAATAAACGTTTACATATTTTAATTTAGGAGTACGCACATCGTATGTACTCTTTTTTATGTCTCTATAAATAACAATCGATAATTATATATTGACTGTCCGGCGTTATATCATTTCAAACGGAAAATATCTGCGAACGATGAATATCAGCGAAGTTTTATGCGAACGTATCGAAATACACTCGGCGCTTGAAATTAACGAACTTGCCAGATAATTTCTGTAATGGAATGGAGAAACCGAGTTATCACAGTTATCGCCACGTGAAGGTGACAGACAACGCGGCGCGAAAGATCGCCTTAAACGTCGATAGATGACAAACTGACTCTACCGAGAGGCGAGTTTTCGCGTGTGCGCACATCGGGACGTGGTGGAGGAGACGACGATAATCCCGGAGTCGGAGGGCTCGGGTGCGGGGAGAGAAAGATGGAAATCGCGATTCTATGCATGAAGCGAGCTCGTGAAGAAAACTTGGTACGTACGCGTGGGATAGTGTGGCGCACATTGATAGGTAGATGCCGGGGGTGAGGTGGCGGGCAAGTTGGCAGGTAGGTTAACGTATGAACGGAACTAACGTATGAGGTTGGAGCGCGGCCAGCCACTATTTTATACGAGCAACGGGAACACCGGTCCGGCGGTCAACTAACCTCTGCTGACCAATGGACCAACCGGATAACCTATGCTACCTAACCCATCCGCTGAAAATATGCTTATGGTATATGCTCGGTCTCGAGTCTTCGACAATGAACGACGGTTGCTACGTCCACATCCTGCAGCTTTGTCCATCTCGACAGATTGTTTTCTCGCAAATCTCCTCCGTTTCATCAAATGTTTGTAGAGTTTTACGCTGGTCGATGTGAAATCGGAGCGCGGTTTTGTTGGTCCAATTAACTCTCGCGAACGTGATGTTTGATAAGATTTCTATTGCTCGATTGCGATCCCATCACCAACGTTATCGCAACAGAAAATATGCGAGAAGAACACGAATGATTCTTTTATGTTTAAAAATAAAATTTATTCTTCGATGGTAGCTTCCTCTTTTTTAAGAACACAGAGATTTTTTAATTATATTCTAAACTCGCGGTGATTGCATCGCTTTGTAGATAAAGCAAGTTTTCTAATCCATCGACGAAACAAAGTGTTAAATTTTAACATTCTTTAGCGAAGGAGCCTAGTGATAGGGCATATTGCTCGATTGATTACGCAGCACAAAATTCCTCTCGTGCATCGAGCGCTCTTGCTCGCGGAACCAAAAGGAACATCATCCCGTTTACCCTGCTCCGCCTCCACTCTGTATTCGTTCCGCGCGATTTATAGCCGCATTTATCCCCGAGGAATTCTCTCCTTCGATCAACGGCGACATATCGGCGACGATGCGGCCCGCTGTGGTACGTTTCGAGATTGGAGGTCGTGGCGGGAGGTCAAAGAAATCATGGGGTGTACGACGATGACGAGAAGATCCGAGCGCGAGAGAAACGGCCATAATCGTTCGGCGGAGCGGGACGTACGCTGTCATTTAGCGACGCATGCATCATCGTTTATGCCACTTGACTCGGGTGATCGAACGTGACACGGCCGTGTGGAGTTGGTTCGTTCGCTCGCAACATACACTCCGTATCGCGTCCATACGTCTCGTCACGCGGACATAGGGCGCGCGTTCCACGAAGAGTTTTAATATCTCAAGTTGAGGAGAAAGACAGAGAGAGAGAGAGACGCACCAGAGTTTCCGGGTTAAGGGTGACGAGGGGACGGACGAAAACTATCGACACCATTCTCCTTTTCCTCCTTTCCCTCCTGCCTGACGGTACGTCCTTTACGATTCGTGGGAATGAGAACGGGGAAACTCGCAAGCGTCAACTCTCGTCCCCCCCCCCTCCGTCCGCGATTACAGCCCCAAGATGGCTCATTGCAGATGCAGAAATGCGAGGTTCCTTATAACTGCTCGCTCTTCGGGACGCCCGTGAGATATTAAATCTCGGTATTCCTCTCTCGAGCGATGGTTTAGCTTCATCTCTCTTTCCTCCACGTTCTCGTTTCGCTGCCTGATACCGTATTCCTCTTGTTTTCCATCTAGCTTGCCTCGTTCCGCAGCAACGATTCGCTCTCTCAATAAGAGCGCCTCTCGCCGGGAACGCTGCTGCTTATCCGGAAAACGAAGCTTGGTTCCTGTCCGAGAAATCACACGGCTACGATTTCGCGCGCGATGTCTCTCGTTGATAGCCGTTTTATTTCGTTCGATATTCTTCCAATATTCTTCTTTCTGATTGCGATCGCTGCAACGCTGAGGCACCATGTCTTTGTCAAGATTACGCGAGCTGAATTTGTTCACTTCGTAGGTTCTTAAAATGCTTGAGAAAACGTTCAGCATAATGTAGCGTTATTTCTTCAAGTTGAGACAACAGGAGAGCTCTTCGTAATGCGCGTAACGCGCAATTCTGAGACGCAATGAAAGAAATCCACTAGCTTTTTAAAACTACCATTGTCGTAAAAATATTAACGGCGTGTATTTCTTACTGCATATTTATTTTATTTGCGTCTAATGAGATTTTTATGATTGCGTATCTTCTAAAATTATTTCTCTTATAACATCTATGTATATTTTTACATTTTGTACGAATATTATATGTATAATAAAATTCTATAGATTTTTTGAAAAGAATGCAAAAATATCTATAGAAACAAAAAGAACGTCTGTCAATCCGATTCAATATAATCGAACATCAATCAAATTCAACATGAAAAATGTAAAAGCCTACTATATTTTCTTCATATGGTACATCTACTTTTTTATCACATTAATTATTATGTTACACAATCTCAAAATGACTTTTATAATAACAGTGCTGCGACAAAACATCAACGCTCTTATAGACATACATATGTCTTCCGCATCGCCTCAACGAGATCCCTCGTCGTGTATGGGCGTCGCGTAAATGTTGCGGAAGAGATTATCTGCCGTTCTCGATGTAGAGAGAGAGAGAGAGATCGCGGGATAAACTCGATCCCGAAGATTCAATTTTATTCCATCGTATAAGACTCGCTTATCGATTTACCAGGGAATGTTCCATAAAGCCTGCGTCGGATTTCCGACTGGAAGCTCATGGCGTGTAAAAATATCGTGGCCCCTCTGACACGCGCGCGAACATTATTTGTCACAGACGCGGCGACAACGTGGTCCCCCGCCGAATCTCGCGGACGTTTCATCACGAACATTGATCGCGTCGCACAATAGACGCGCGGATGGCATTATGATAATATGATAATATTAGACGCCTCACGCGGGACGAGCATATACCTACGAGATGATGGATGGCCTTTAAGGTCGAATACGCAGGGTAATATCTGGCCCGCCATTGTCGCCAGGAGCTAATTTCTCTCTCGCAACGTGCGAGAAAAAAAGACTGTAATAAGGCGCCGAATTTAGAGGAGATAACTCCTGACGCGATCTGTCGATCGACGAACCTGCCAGGTACAATGTACAATAGCCACCGCGACGCCCGCGTGTGCGTGCGCCACCCCCGCGCGCGCACACGCGTGCGTCTTAATGTAACACGATATATCATAACCGCGGGGGCGCGCTCGTGGTTGCCTGTCGACCTTGCCTCACCGCGGGGGGGATTCCTGCGACGTGGAATATACCTGACGAAGATGAATAACGTGTTTAGCGATACGTCGATACGCAAATACGCAAGCGGATTCAGTTGTGCGCGCACAAATCTTCCTTCAACGTGGTGCTTTTCAATTGTGGCGGGGGCGGGCGTCCGACATATCGGCGGTGCCTCTCGCTGAGTATGATCGAGGACCGGCGTTTCTTGATTCGTAGCGGAACGTAAAGGGCGATTTGTATCCCGTAATTGCTCGTATAATGCGAATCCCGTGGCGTTACGTCCATTTTTAACGCGGCGCGTCAAGCTCGTGCTACGCTCGCGAAATATGCACGTGAAATTTTAAGATCTGACTTTTAAAATTGTCTACTGTCGACCGCAACGAGACGTAGACGACGTGCATTGTGCGCTCGTTGAAACGACCGGCGACAATGTGTCATCCACTAAAATTGGCTATAAAAAGAAACGATATTTGTGTTTCTATAACGTATACGCGTCTTTGAAATTTATCGGTGAAGCGACATCGGCTTGTTTTTAATGACTGGGTTCATTCCGTTGAGAATTGCGGTTGCATCCCGGGCCATTCGCGCGGGCTCGACACGGCGAGACCGCATCGGCAATAATTCGGGGCAATATTCGAGCTTCGATTGGCTCAGCCAACGCCATTACATCGTCTGCGAGGTGACGATTATTCGAAAATGTAATTAAACGTTTATTTTAAGAGGACCATCTGGCTGACTATGACGTATGCGCGAACAAATTTAATATGCTTCACAGTAATAAATTTAAAGGAAGTCAAGATATGTGCTTCGCAAAAAAAAATTTTTAAACTTATGTTTTATCCAAATAATATAGCGATTCTTTGTTATTGAAAATTAAATAAATACTGTTTAAAAATTGAAATCGAGATATATTCTATTGAATCAAGTTGTGTATAATATAAATTTATTTTTCAACAGACTTAATTGAAATATGCTTTAATAAATATCCTATGATTTTTATATTTGATTTGAAGATTAAAGAATTGTTTAGAACAATACATTTGAATAAAGTTTTGTATTAAAAAGAATTGTTTAAAAGATTTATCAGACAATCTTATTTCGAATACTCTCGCGGGCATCGAATGGATTGGCCTGATAAATTTCGGGACCTTACCTGGAGAAAATCTTTCGTCCATGTTTAAGTAATCGTTTACGACGATGCGCTACGATCGTCGCACTCGTCTAGGAAAGGTACTTTACGCCCGAAGTATAACGCCTCGGTAATAAAACTTTGTCGGGGGATTTCTATGGCGAAGGAGGGTCTTGTCAGCTACAAGCATTTATTTCGCCACTCGAGGGCCGGGCCGATATATCGGCGTCGCGTCGCGCGTAGCGCGATATAAACGAAATTACGTCGAAACTGTTTCGGGATAGAATCGTGTAAAACGCGGCGATTTGGCGCGTTACGCCCGACGACAAAATGCCGCCTATCACTTACGAGCGACGTAAAATCGCGGGGACCGCGATACGCTTCGTCCTCGTATCCTCCGTAAAGTAATGAGGCAGAAACCTTAGCGATGAATAGTTAGCCGGGGGTGCGAGACGAGCTGCTTCTTTGAATTATCACCGACTAACACGATGCGTAAGAACGCAGACGACGAGGCTCGCTTTTATCTTAACGGCTATGCTATACGTCGGATATGCCCCGTTAAATTCGGCTCATCAATCACCTTCCCGGATTGTTTTCGGCTTTTGTATCAGTCTACCCTTGGCGCGTGAACCACCGTTGTGAATAGATAAAATGTAGAGGGAAAAGTTTGCGCTCCAGCACGGCAGAAATCGTTGCGTAACGACATTATCCTCAGTCGAAGATCTACTTTCTAAAAACATGGTGATTTATTTAATAAAAATATAGACGCACAAACGCTGAATATTAATTCGACAGATGCTGTTTTAAACGCTGACGAAATTCATAATACATTTATACATCGATAATAAGAAAATATTTCGTAAACATATTACAATAATATTAAAGCTCGCCAGAAATAATACATATTTAACATTATCTCGTTTTAACTATTTTTAAATTAAATTTGCGAGATAAACCGCAGCTCTCTGTAACGCGATTAGCCATATAAAATGGCAAATTCATCAAAGCATTCTCGGATGTCCATGGCGGTTCTTTTGCTCGCTTACGTACATCGACGACGGGTGACCCGTTTCCCTGGGTAATTTGTTAAGACAGTACAGCGTCGTCGTAGAATATCAAAAGGAATACACTTAATATTAAATACGAAGATACGGATCTCAGTGTTTAAGTGGATGCCAGGCGTCTTATCGACGTCGTCATTCAAAGACTGTTCAGTTTTGTTCCTTTGGTCGGTTCCCTTTTCAAGGAAGCAAAGCCCCGTGCGCGTTCGTCCCCTGTCTCCGGTGTCCCTCTCGCGCCCCTATTTACCCCTCCTTTCGGGATTCCAATCCTCTGTCGCGCTCGTCACCCTGCTTTCTAATTAGCAAAGACGTAGATTTCGTCGAGCGCTACCGAGAATTCCTAGAGGTTTCTTAAAGCGGCGGTTGCTCGGGATATACAGCATTTCACGAGGGAGAGACAGGAAGATGTTCTTTCATACGCGCAATCTCCTTGATATTTAATCTCGGATGCTTCTCCGTTCCGTGAGAGATTCTTGCAAAATTGCATAGTACATCGGTGTCTCCTTCGCTCAACTTTGCTCTAACCGGTCGAAAAGAATTACAAAATAACGTAATCGGCATGTTAATAAAATCGTCGCGACCACGCCCAGCGTTCCTTAATTCCTTACGAAGCTCTTTCTTCTTCATCTTACTTTCTTCTTTGCATTCCTTTCTCGCGATACCGAGCAGAGAGAATCGGAGCGAAGGAGCGACGAAAGGAGGACGAACGACGAGAGAAATTGAAGAGAGACTAGAAGGTGAACTCTGTTTAACTTCGTTACTTAGCGTCATTATGGCTCGATAAAAAGTGTACAACCCTGTGCGGGCGCCATAATCCCTAGAAAGCAGTATTAATATTAGGAAATGAGGAAACGAGGTGGCTCTTTTAAATTTAATCTTTTAATAAGATCATTCGTCAACGAGCCGCGAGCGATGAAGTGGCCGGGATTATTTTTAATCATCTCGTATTCTGCCCTCCTCCCACCCGTTGCCACTCCTGTGCCGCCATGGCCTTTATTAACGGTGGCTTAAGAATCCGTGGGTCGCATCCACAGACTTCTATATAATAATATACTAGACTGCTAACAGCGATGTGATAGGTAAAGCCAGGGCAGCCATTTACAATTGGGCAGAATATATATATTTCTTATAACAATTATTTATTAATTATATACAAATATTTATTGTTATATTATTTATATAGAATAATTAAATATATATTAAATAATTAATTTCTACAAAAATAAGAGAAACAGGCTACATGTATTTACGGAAAAAAGTGATATTTCTTTAGAATATCTATATTTTTATTCTTATATGTGCACTATATGTACATTTGATATTTTTAATTTATTTTTACTTTTCAAAATGTTTTGAACATAAAAGATGAATAAATGACGTTTGAATGACACGAATCGATCGAATATCGAATTCTTATCGATATCCTGCCCAATTGCAAATGACTGTTCTAGCTTCACATGTTAATCTCACATGTTCTTATATTATTTGAAAGATAATTTAATTCTCTACAACTTTTGTTTCGGTACTTTTTGTTAAAAGACGCATACTTTTCCTGATATTTGTAAAAATGTAAAAAATAACCGTGATTTCTCAGAAGTTTTTGGGCACTTGTAAGTTTGTAAGGAAGCATTTTTCGACCCATGTTTATAGGAAACTTTTTGTTCGGTATTAAATTATCTTTCAAATGAGATCAAAATGATTGTAGTTCGCTCCATTGGTTTTGAAATAAACCAGTTAATAACCAATTTCAAATGTGTGTACCGAAAAGTATATTTCGGCTATTGACGGTTATTCCAAAACCTATGGAACGAACTACAATAACTTTGATCTCATTTGAACACTTTTTTTTTTTACGCTCTTCTCGGCGTTTCATGATATCGCGAATGCCCTTGTTTTATCCTGCTGCCGTGTAAACGTCTGTTGAACAACTTTAAGATAGAGGATAGCAACGTGCTCTGTGCGTTAATAGAAATTAAATGTAATGTACGTATCATGTTATTCCCGGTCATATACAGCTAAATTATTAATAGGATGTGATTAAATATAATGTTCAATTACAGAATAATTATTTGCTAACAAACAATGCGGGTGAAATTGATTTTAATGATTGATAAATTGGTTCGTAATATAGCATTGTATAACTTTGAAACTGCTTACGATCATTTTACAAATTAATACAAATGCCACGCGACGCGATCTAATGGATATTTCTCTGTAATTACTATTATTATCATTATCATTACCGTTGCAGATATTATATCGTTGCCAGTGTTATAATAAATGTGCTGGCCGAAATCGATTCTCGGGCAGTTAATTCGTCTTCTCGCCCTTTTTTACCGGTTCCGTGCATCTAATACAACGAATCTCGATCGACGAGCGTTCGCGCGAATATCACGTCTGCCTCTATCACGACTGTGATTTCGTTTCGGTTAACAGGCAAGGCAGTGGCTTTGAAAGTCGTTTAAGACGAGCCGCTCATAGGTTCGGGAAGGGCATGAACCGGAGAGCCTCTGATTAAATAAAATGTGTCTGATATGGCGGATTTAATTTAGAAAGGCCCGTGCAAGGGGACGGCGGATGGAAGACGAGTTGCGGGCGGTAGGCTTTAGGTTTCGCGCGAGCTTTCTCCGAATAAATTGAAAATGATTGCCGAGACGCGGTCGTCTCTCGCCTGGATCGAACACTTCGAATGAATGGTTGCCCCTCGGGGCAACCGAGACCCGGGGACGAGCTCCGTTGCCCGGAGACTTCTCGAAATAACATCGTCAAGCCGGTTAAATGAGGCGTTTTACTCGCTTGTTAATTTTATACCACAATCCACTTTTATTCCCGCTGTGACATTTGTCATTTATCACCTATTAATTGCTTTTTTTAAATGGAATTTACTGCTATTTTAGGGCAAATCTCTTTGACCAATCATATTACGAGACTATTTTTCACATTTCACTTGTTACTTTATTTCGAATTACTTGATAAAATAATCAATTTTAATTTGAATAAAGATTGAATCGATTTTTGTTATATTTTAAGCACGACTGTAAACTGTCTTTTTTTTAATATTCTTATTCTTAATGTGAATAAAGCAATATGCAAAAATATACAAATATAATATCGTCTCGGAATAATTTTCACAGAAAACAAATGGCCTGGCTAATAATTATAATATGGCATTTATAATAGCTAAAAATTGTGCATATAAAGTTATAAAAAACCGCAACATATATATATAGTAAACATTTCTATACAATGATATGTTTTGAAAACTCTTTAAATTATGTTAAGGGGCTTAATAAATAATTATTCGGACAAGAACGCCGGATGATTGGCCAGCTCGGTGGCAATGGAGCAACACGTTAAATTAACCAATATACGAATAGTTGGCTGCAACGCGCGTTGCCGGGACGAGTTATGGCGCTGCTCGGTGTAGAACCAGTTGGGCCGCAGTGCGGTTTTCCGGATAATCAAGTGCGAAACAATCGGTGCTCCATCGAAATTTGGTGCGGACGCGAGAGCTATACTTGCGGAAAGTGCGTTCCATCTACCGCGACTAGGTGTTCTCTCTCCCTCCCCCCCCCCTCTCTCTCTCTTTCTCTCTGCCTTGCGGCCGCGCAGCTTAACGGCCGTAGGATGTTTTAGATAGTTAGGTAAACTGTAAAACAATCCGGCGCTTCGTACGTCCGGTCGGCTTCCGAAACCTCTCTCGTTCCACGTTAACCTTTTTCGCACTTGCCCCCATCGAAATAGTTTGTCGCGCTTAATCTATTCCCCGTTCAATCACATTTGCATTTTTACTGTCTCATTCATCCATATTGCAAATCTATGAGAATAAAATTTTCGTAATTATTTAATATCTAAAATCGTATAATGTAAAATATATATAAATGTGATTGTAATTATTTTGTTGCAATAACATGTGTGTGTGTGTGTGTGTATGTGTGTGTGTGTGTGTGTGTGTCATTGTTACAAGTTAGTATCATATATTTCATCTTGAAAACATTGAATTTATGAAATCTAAATTTTTTTTCGATCGAAAGGAAGGGGGGATTTTAAAAGAAAATTTAGATTTTTATCATCTCTCTGTTAGCAAACGAATTTGTAAAGCATCGCGAAACCATGTAAAATTCTGAACTTATTAAGGTATGGAGCTGAAATATTTCGTATTTATATTATGATCTCATATATAATGCTATGCTTCTGACAAGTATTTTAACATAATGATGCTTAAGAAAGAGAAGCAAGAAGATACGATAGGTACTTGGAGAACTTTGATAATCGATTGCAAGTGTCATATATCGGCACATCATCATAAAACGAATAAGATGAAATAGATATAAAAAAGAAAACAAGTAAGATATTTATTTTAAACGCGGTTAAAATATTGTTGGAGAAACAGAAACGTTTGTCAGAAAGCGCCTTTTCTCGCTATTTCGAGCCGAATGGCGGGAACTTTGTACGCGAGATAATATAACTTTTCTTGCATACGTAGGCTCTTTAAGCTGGCTGGCACCGGTTCTCGAAATCGTCGACGAAACTCGGGCGGAAACGTTGCAAAGGAACGAACACGCCTCGCTTATTGATCGACAATTTCCTGGAACGCGATCATCGCGTTCAGCCTGCTTGGCAGGCCTGGATTAAGATCGCATCTCCCTCCTTCTCTTCTGCCTCCCTTTCTCCGGTATCCGAGGGTGGGACCACGTAATTAAGTCGTTCATTCGAAGTTTCGCTGCGAAATCGTTCTTTCGCACTTATCCACGCTACCACGGGGAGATTCCGCCGACAAATAACGACATACCCGGCCGGGTTACTTATCGGGCTTTGATAAGTTTGCAACTAATTACGAGCCAGGAAGTTGGAATTGCTGGTGAATTCGCGTCTCTATGTGCAGCGCGCGAGTAGCTGCTTTGAGAGTTTTGATTATTTCTTTGGCTAACATTGCGCGCATGTACAGCCTTTGCAACGAGATACATCTCTCCGGTGGTTAAAGAGCGTAACAGTCGTTTCTTAACAACCGAGCTGTTCGTTAAGCCGAAAAGGTAATCCTATATAGCGAGTCCATTATATTAACTGAAGCTTTTCGAGTTAAATCCACGAAATCCATGAAATCTAGCCTGTTCGTTCACGAAAGAAAAATTCCACGGCGACGTGAATGTGGTTCGCGGCTTTGACAACTTTCTCTGCTTCAATTGTTAGAAAATACACATATAGGGCGAACGAGTATTCTCTTTAGCTTTCAGAGTGTTGACGTTACGGAGTAATAGGCAAGCAGGTCACTAATCGACATCGAAGCACGAGAACCAAGTAAATTGTGTCATCCGGCGGCGTTGTTTCCAGCTGGCGGTCACGCGGATTAGAAACTCCGGAAATCTGCAAATGGCTCTAATTGGTTTTCCTCGGGAAATGAGAGGAATCTAATTTTGCTAATTCCCCGATAGAGAGTCTGCGAGAGTCTGGCTACCGCGTCTCCCGTATTCTCCTAGTTTTGCGAATGTTTAATATATATATATATATCTACTTTTCAATCTTTATGCCTTGCAGATAATGTGAAAGCAACATTTTACGAGTTTTCACCAATGATACTATTTACATTCGGAGAATTTTCCATACTTCGCGTGCATGTTATAACAATACGATATATTAATATCAGGGATCATTAAACTTCGATTACTCTAATTATCTTTCGATTCGCCTGATTTTACAATAGTATGTAATTATTTTGGTTTTAATAATGAAACAAAGCTACAATATTTATATATTATTTACAACATATTTCGTATTTTTTATTGTTGTAAATAATTATGGAGTAATCAAATATAATTTTTATAGTCATGCGGATAGCATTTCAACAATGAATACAATTGTATAGTTTCCTTGATATTGCATTGTACCGCGAAGTTTAGCCGGGCAGAATTTCCGCATATAATTCGACAACGGAATTGAAATATCATATTTCACATTTTGATGATTGGCACTACAGTAGTATAGCCTGATACGATAACGCTAATCACAGATTTCGCCCTATTGATGTCGGTACATAAACAAGAATATCGATTTACGTGTTATACGTGAAAGTCGAGACTGGAGACCACTGAGTGAGTATATACGCGAACATTTAGCAGGAATCCTTGAATTCGCAATTATATCGGATGCGAATTGAAACTCTGAGCGGGCATTGGGCTTTGGCCGTAATATTCTCGAATCAGCTGAGGTCAGTGGAAACGTTTTCAAGTCAAACGATATTATCCTGTTTGTTTTCCGTCTGTGTTTGCGCCGCGGTCCTAAATTGATGTTGCGCGATGTCGGCCTTTCGATTATCAAAAATCCAATTCACGTAGAGATCGTAAAACAGTTTGTCATATGTATGCCGTGTCCGCTTTCGTCGCATTGTATAATAATATAGTCTCTAAATTTTTGCAATTCGTTTTTCTATTCTTTTTTTTTTTTATAAAACGGATTATTCGAAACGGCAATATGGATTTTGCCTCAATTTGATATTTCATAGTTAAAATATCGCCATAAGCCACGGCGATTGATTCACCGTATCTGCTCGCATCTCGACGTCCCATTTTTATGATGAAATTTACTGCCATTATCCGATGGCGTTTACGCGGGCCATACGATGGCTTATCTGGATAATGAAGGCCGTTCAAAAACGGCCACGTAGGCCGTTCGTCTCGCTTCCTTTGCGCCGAGGTACAGGACACTCAGCCGAGATCGCGGAGTCTCATCGTCACGATAAAACCGCGAAGGGCAAGCACACCAATTTGCAATATTTTCATGTTAGTCGTGTGACAGACCGCGATGATCGTTTTCACGAAAACCTACGATGATGCGGCTTTCGAGGCAATAAAGATATAAAACGCCGACGTGAAATTAAGATGATAAGAATCGTCCAAGCAAAAATATAAAAAATTAAATCGAATAAATGGGAAGAACAATCGTATATTGATATTAGATTAAGAAATGATATAAGACTAGATAAATTAGTGATACTTGTCAGAGAAAAAAAAAAGAGGGAGAGAAAAATATGCGAACGTTTATCTGAAAGAGACACGCGTGTGAAGATATTGACAACGTCGAGACGTGTACTTTCGCTTTTCACGACGTTTTTCGTCTCCACGGGACAGATTCCTTCCTCTTTTCTCTAGCCGGAATTGATACGTTACACTCGAGACCCCGGTGATTCCTCGCCATGCCTGGATAGAAAACTCAACGAGTCGAATTTTTGAGGGACCGATAAGCGCTCGAAACTTCAAGTGGGCTTCTGCACGAGAAGCGTTTCCGCAAAGCGATCTCTTTCCCGCCGACGCGGTTTAACGAATGGCGTGCCACCGGCAAACTGTTTGTATTGCCGCGCGATTTCACCCGCGTTTTCAAAGCACACACATCGCAACCATTCTTCGGATAAAAGTCGTGTGCTTCCTGCGAACGATCGTTCGTCCATGTTACGAACGGGAGATGCGTCTGGCTCGAAATGAAACGTCAAACGATGATTTGCTACGGACGACTTCGAGTAAACGTAGATTTGTAACCTCGTAACGTATTGTATTTTGTTCGGTTAATCCCGGCGGAAATATCGCACTGACATGTCTATTGTTTTGCAAAATATACGCATATATGTGTGGTAAAAGAACGGGATATAAAACTCTACTTGCTTGTGCTACAAAATCAAACAGCTGCCCAATTAACAGTATAATTCGTTGATCTTTGTTTCTTATCTTTATGACGCATTGTTTCTCGTAGCACAAATTTAACAAAAGACTTTTAACTTTTATAAATTTCGCGAAAAAACTAAAATGTATGTCATTTGCGGTGAAAAAATATAACTCTCACGGTTCTGCGCGTCCATTCATATATGTATATCTATCCGTTATAAAAGAAGAATTTCATGCTTTCCCTACGTTAATATCGAATATTTTAAGCTGTTTCACTTCGCGTGACGTAGTTTAGTGTGTTTTACAGAAATATTCCCCGACAGAATATCGAAAAGTGCGAATGCTTATCCGCGTAACATTTAGTAACAAATCTATTCTACTGTACGACCGAATTGGCCGATAACGCTGAAATTGCGAAATAATATTTTAACGGAATCAACGTTTGGGTCCGCGAACGTAAATTTGCAGGCTTTAATTAAAAGTTTCATTGAAAGCGGAAGGGTGATCTGATATTCATTGTGAGTGGTAAATAATGAAGCTGCGCGCGTCTACTCGATCAAAATAAATTTTTATATTCGAGAAAATTTTAGTGCGCTCTATAGCGTGCGACTACGTATAGTAACGCCTACAATGAAGTCACCAAATATTGCGAAACAAAAGTGCGATTAACTTTTGTGTCGACGGAAATGACTTCCCTTTCGAAGCATTTATAATCGCCAAATGACGTGCAATTTTCACCAGACATAAAAGCCGTTTAATTTTACGCACTTTCTTTTTCAACAGCTATGCATTCTCTCATTCTGTATTTAATTATTAAACGTAAACGGTAATATTTGCATATTTGGTACCATTGCGTGTGAAATACGAAATTTATCACAATAAATTATATTAGGTAAGAAATATAATGAGAAAACGCTCATCTAGATTGTAGGAACTTGTTTAGATCAGCATACTAGAATTTCATTAGTGGCTTAGCCAAAATTATTCAATTTTTTATTTTCTTGCCAGTTACTCTTCCATTATCATTATGCTGCGATATGACGTGCTTCTTATATTTTTAGCTTGCGGTACTTCATTTTTCGTGGGTAATAAATGCATTATTATATTCCATTAATCAATAATATGAACGCTTTTGTTTACCATGGAATTAAAATTTTGAATTAAAAAAATTTACAAAATAGCATTGCTTTGAAATATCTAGAAATATAAGGAAATGGAAGATAGAACAAAATAATCTTAAAAAATAGATTTTAACGACTGTACGAGCTTTTAGTTATATCTTTGGAAAATTAATTTATTATTTTGTTATACATTTAAAGACATTTATATCACCTATAATAAGCTTATTCGCATAAAGCGTTTATTTCTCCCAATACGAATTTTTACGCGTTTACTATGTAACTACATTTTCACATATCGATTATGTTCTTCGGTGGAATACTTTTTGATTTACGCATGACGGGCGGCGTGGTTCGAGACAACTCGATTAAAGTTATGCCTGTGTCAGGCTCAAGGAGAAGGCGAGAGCCTTCCTAACTTTCAGATGCGACGCTGCGCCTTGCTAAGTGTAATATATAATGGATTTTTGGCCGGAAATAGCTAGGTGTCCATAGATCATGAACCCTACTTCCGTCGCACCTAAACCCAACCAGAGACTCCGCGGCCTGATTTATTTTCCCGACGGTAACCCCATCCCTTCGCAAGTCCATTATCTTCGCAGTAGTTTCCCCGATTTGTTGCTGCTTGAATTTCCATTTTACTGCACTTTACCGCCAAGTGCGTCATTACAAGCGACCAAGTACTTTCATAGGCATTGAAAAATAATAAGCGCGGACTCGTCGCGCGTAATCATCAAATCTACGAATAATAGACACGCAATTAGAACATTATTTATTCAGACAGCAGACAGCTTTCGTTTTTTCGCAGAAAGAGCGTGCGAAAGTAGCTCATCAAGCATTATAAAACTGATTTGACAGAAACATTTTATATATGTATATACCTATAGAACAAGTTGAAAAAAAGAAAGAATTGAAAAATATATTTATTATTATAAGTGTTACAATTGTGATGTTATTGCAATCAACGTAATAGAAATTGACATTCCACGATCAATAAATGATTAAAATTCAATAATTATGTTGCAACATTATCTTATATTCTCGATTAAAATTATCATTACTCATTATCGGTCATTTTATTTTCTCTACATACCTCGCGCAAGTAGTTGATCCCACTTAGCCTTCACCAGTGCAAACACAAATTCGAAAGGTGCACAAATTATAAAGCCGCTTCGTGTTGAAAGCACGAGCAGCGGTCATGCAAGGTATCCCCGGATCCCCTGACACGCCGCGCATTTATTCAAATTGCACGAACACGTTCGATCTCTGTATGCCCCTCATTACCAGGCACTTGAAAACCATCGATTACGACGCGGTCCGTACGTTGTAGCGCGTCTACAAGCGCCCATTACCCCCTTTTCATTTTTTCAGACTTTTCACCGTCGGCTTTTTCTCGCCAAACTTCTTGCACAAAATTCATCGCGGCACGTAAAGTAATCTTTTTTTTTTAACGTTCGCGCATGAAATTCACTCTTGCGAGAGGTGTTCGAACCTGACGTTCACCCTGGCATCATTTCGAGGTCAGATTAACAAGAGAGCACGAATACCTAATTACGTTAATTAAACGCTTGCGTTACGCACACCATCAAACACTTCGCAATTACTAACAAATAAGATTTTTCAACACGAATCAAGGTATGGGTTGAAACCGGTTTGCAGGGGGTCGATAAAAATCACGCTTAAACTGTAGATGATTTATGTATAAATCCTCAAGAATTGCATGAAAAAGAACACGCAAATTTATGTCATTCATAGAAAATAAATCTGACAATATTTTCGAAACAGAGTAGTTTTCAATATTGAGGAAAAAAATTAGTAAGGGCGAAGGACGACAAATTCTTACGAGGATAAAGATTTTACGTTTGATGTTTTATCTGAATGATCGCAAGAATTGTCACAGTTGCTCGAAATGTTATGAGAATCAGCCGCGAAAGGACGTCATATCGCGAAAATAATAAGACGCGGGTAATCCGTGATGGAGATGCCCTTGGGTTTCCTGAAAAGCCGAGTGCCGGTTATGAGCGAATCGGGAAAGAATGTAGACGAGGAAAAAGAAGAAGCGCTAAGAGAAATGATTGAGATGCGAGACGGCGAAAGACTCGTCAGTGTTGAGGAGACCCGTGGGAATCGAGATGAGGCTAAAGACACTAGCCTGAAATATACCACCAGGGATCTCTAACGATTCTCACTTACAAGCTGTGATTTCTGATTACACTTATCTCCCTGTTGTCTTCTTTGCATTTTCTTTCATCGCGCAAAACTGGGTCGAATGGGTATTGATGAGCCTGACTTTTATTGCAATTTATAATACAAATGCGGCTGTATCGCTTCGTTTCTACGCGCAATAAAACTTGGATTCTTATTTAAATTGTAGATTATTAAAAGATATTATTTAATTCTTTAATACATAAAATAGAGCGTTTTTTTGTTTGTTTTTTTTTATTACATGATATTGTCGATATTTTTGACTTGAAATTTTTTCGTTTCTCTGAATAATTTTTAGAGAGAGATCTTAATAGAGAGACTTTTTCGATATAATCGATTTAAAATTATTGAAATTAGTTTCTTGATATTGATTTAATTTCTACAAACTCTTATTTAAAATTTATATATTTAAAAGTTAAATATAGAATAGTACACAAGTTTTTAACAAAGATTTTTTTTTTAATGTGCGATAATATGGAATTACGTGACACGTAAAAAAAGAGAAAGGAAACTGGCTACAGATAGGAAACGTTATGTGTGGGTAAGAGCGGTTGTTGTCGAGGCACGGCGGGACATTGTAATATGATGTGTCGCAGCGTGAAATCCAGATAGAAATTCCGACGAGAGCGCAATGGAATCGCGCGAAACCTATCTCAGGAGGAAAGCAATAGCGAAATCAAGCGCGTAGAAACTGCAAACGAGAAAAGGCGCAAGGGCGAGAGTGAAAGCGCGGGGGTCAACATTGACGAGAGGAGGTGAAGGGGGTGAAGGGAGTTAAGCGTAAAGAGCAAGCAATCCGACGCACAGCGGGAAATAGAACGCGGAGAGAGGGTGTCACTATTTTTCATTAACCGCCCGATAAAGCAAGAGGGACCCCCCTCGATGTTTTATTTCGTTTGGTTCCTCCCCTTTCCCTCCGCATACTCCTTCCGTATCTCTTTTCCTGCTCTCGCTTCCTCTGCTCTTCTCTCTTTTGTTCTGTCCTTTTTTTTCCGCTGTCGCGAATCCCTCTGCTCATGTCTCCGTTTCTCATTCGGTTCGTCTCACTTCGTTTCTCAGCGCGAATCTCCTCTTCCTTCTCGTCGCGAGGAGGCGCACCCTTTGTCGGGTCCACAGCGGAGAGAGAAGAATTCTCTTTTTGCTATTTTATTCAACTTTTTCGCGAGAGGGAGGACTCCTTTTATTACCTGGGCGCACGACTCCAGTGTTTAGCGGACAATAAGCCGATGAAAGCTACGTTTGAGCCCGAGGGTCCTTTGAAAAGTCCTTTCTCACCAACTTCACGCTTTTTTTCGTCTCGCTCACTTACTCCCGTTTTCTTTTTTCTTCTAGTTCTCGTATGTTCTCGCGTTCCCATTCTTTTTGCCTCTATCGCTGACCCGGTCCTCTTTCTCCATTCTTTCCCGCATAATGTTCGCCGTGAAAATTTCGCATCGTTTCCGATCTCTACTTTGCGTTCTTATTTGTCTCCCCAATTCCGTCGAGAATTCTTACGCTTCGAAAAGTATCCGGATACAAAATACAATTTTTTTTTTTTTTTTTTTTTTTCCCAGAAAGAAACTTTTTCGCGAAAGAGAGAAAAAAATTCCAGAGTTACTCTCAATTGAAAATGTATGTAGGTAATCTATAAAGTTGAATCTCTTGTGTATAGAGAGTATCCATTTGTATCCTACCGAAGTAACGTTTTTTGAATAAATCGTATCGATACTTGAAAATATTGCGTTCGAGTTGAAAATCCGTTACATGCACTCCGTCGCGCGATATCGATACTGAATTACATAAGGCGATAAAACTTGTTTATCCATATAAAGTTGCAAAAAATCTGTTCTTGAGCAGAAAGTAATAAATTTAAGGCACTCTAAGGCTCTCTACATGCATTAAAATATCGCGATGCACGTATCGCGTTTTATACTTGTCTGCGTGTTGCCTCCTTTGCGATAGTGGGATGAATCTATAACATGCGTTTTATCAAGGGACATGGCAAAGGGGATGACTTTACGCGCGAAAATCCCGGACGCGGAATATATATATATATATATATCGTCGAACATAGAGATATCGTCCTCCTTCCTGAGAAACGTTCAATCGTCGCGAAATTTGTTGGCGGCGCGAGATTACGTCGCTTGATTTATCGACGATGATTACTGCTACATCTCGAGAGAGGTGGAGAACAAGATGTTCAGACGCGTAACGTAGACGGAGAATTTCGTGGAACCGAAAGAGGGAAAGATGAGGGAGGCGTACGGAGTCGCAAGTCGTATCCCTAGCGAGTGCTTCGAATGGAACATAAATAATAATCACGCGATATGTTCGCGAATAGCGGCGAGGGAGTCCGCGTCGCACGCCTTAATAGAAGCGCATGTCGTAGCCCTCCCCCGCTCGTAAAATGAAGGACCGACGCCGCGAAAACGCTCGGAGATATCCGGCAACATACCGGAGGCTCGAAGTGGATTGTGAAAGCGCTCCGGTAGTCCCTCGAAGGTGGATTCTCCTGTCGTTGGCGGGCAGAACCGTCTCTCATTACTCGCGAATGACAACGAAACGGCGGCGTCGACGACGAACGGGGTCGACGAATGTGATTTTGATGGCGTTGCGGTGAGGTCCGTCGCCGTCGTAGCCACCGGCGATTCGTTTGCAGCGGACTGTTATGTCACGGCACTCTCGAAAGCCGAAGTCGTGAATCTGCGGACGGTTTTATAGAAGCGCGGTTTATAGGACTGGGCGCACACTACTCGTTCGGTGGAAATAACGGTAGCGAGGGGCTGGGCAAATTAGATGGGAGAGTTCGGAGAGCTGAAGTAAGAGGAGGGAGGGAGAGAGAGAGAGAGAGAGAGAGAGAGGTTGCTAGATTTCAGTGAGATAGATTCGAATTGCATCTAAAGGAAGATTAATGGTAGACACAGTATTACTTTGTGGTGGATTATTAAATGGCGAGATGCAGAGTGTCTTTTGACCAGAAAGATTCATAGATTCCCAGGAAACACATTTCCATGGTGGGGCATAATGGCTTTTAAAAATCCAAGATTAATCTTCTTTCCGCCAAAAGTCTTCGTTTTAATCGCTTATTAAATTCGACCGAAAGAATCAATTCAAAGACTGCCTGAACGATTCGACTTTGCGTTATTACACGGGAATCAAACTTTTAATGCGCGAAGAGTTGCTGTTGGTTGCACGGCTCACCAAGAGAAAGGCAAGAGTTGCGAACGATGAGGATGGAAGGGCAAATAAATGAAGGTGGAGAGGCTTAATGAGAGCCGGCGAGCGCATTCATATTTATGTGAACCAACGTAGCCAGGCATTGAATTAGACCCGCGCCGACACCCCGTTTCTTCTCTCGCTCAACCACCCCTGCATCGCCGGTGTCCAGAAACCAACCCTATTTGTTTTTATAATTCTACTTGAATAATTGCCAGCTCTCCCTTTACCGCATTCCTGCCCTGTTTCAATGTAGCCGCCGCGCGTGGTAACCGCTCCTGTGTATATCTTTATCTCTCTGTAGGCGAAAGAAAAGAGAAGCGAAAGAGAAACATCGCATTTCTTTCGCCGTTCTGTTCTTAGCACGAAATTCGTACCAACTCAGAATACCAATTGTCATTTTGTTATACTTATTGGCAAATCATTTATTAAAAAGTAATTTCGTAACGACAAAATTATAATAGGATACTATAAAGATTTATTAATAACGAAAATCTGTTATCCGATATTATCGCATGTTGTGTCATTTTTTGATATGTTATTTTCATTGTTTCCGTTGTCGTAAAGATGAAATGTGAAAATACATTGACCTGACATTTTATTTTTTAAATATTATGAAATTTTTGTATTTTATTTCTTTGACAGCCTCGGTAAAGGTGTGAGAGTATAATTATTATTTAATTGCTCATCTTGATATAAGCTTTCCGCTTTTTTTTTTTTTTTTTTTTTTTTTTTTTTTGTTAATGAAACCGAATCGCGATTAAATGAACTGTCAGTTATGAGATAGAAGCCACTTGATGAATTTTAAATGAAATACGATACATTATCGATTTCTCGTCGGTACTCTTCGCCGTAACCGTCGTCTCGTCAGTTGCCAAGAGATACGAATCGCGTTGATTTCGGTTTGATGTCGGCGACGAAACGGCGCAGTTTTCTTTCCATTGTCTATAAACTGGCGCTGATTCAAGGTAGCCGAGCGACGAAATGCCACGCCTGTCGCTTGAGAATCGCAAAGAGAGAATCGAGAGTTATTTACTTTGACTCGATGTCGGCGACGACGGTTCGCTTTCGTTCGCCGCGAATAAGCCAGCCAACTTTTTCTCTTTCGGCTACTTTCTCTCGTGCTGGAATACGCCTTGATCCGGTCTCCATATAACCCTTCGTGATTCTCGTCCCGTTTGTATTCCAGAGGGAAACACCGGTCAGGGATTCCCGGTCATGCACGTACCGCTCGGAAAGTATTAATAAAAGGGGAAAAAAAGAAATCAATGCAATAGAGAGCGAGAGAGAAGAAGGGAGGGGGAGGGGGGGGGCAGAAAAAGATAACGACGGAAGTCTCGGCGACGAGGAATCTTTTTAAAGAGGTCAGACGTAAAGGCCGTACGTGCGTTGGGCAGTAACCGAGCGGAAATTGAGCGCGGAACGTCATGAAGAAAATGCGAGACAATTTTTGAACGGCGCTGTCGCGGCAGCGCGATGACGTTGAATCGAATTCGGTAATGAGTTTCTGCAGCGGCGGCAATTTCCGGTATGGATTAATCTTGCAAAGGAATTCGCGATTACTGTGACACACGACGTGGAAAATGACATTTCGTTCGCGCTACGAAATGACGAGCCATCACTCAGGGTTACTCGCGGCGTTCGAAATGTTACCGTCGATCTCGCAACACACAGCAGATAACCTGCGTCTGCGGAAAACGGTTTGTCGTTCGTCCCGAATTGCTTTACGGAATACTTTCGAGCAGGAATGTTGCCCGGTGGTGGTTAACGTTCGATAAATTCTCAGGCCCCGGATACCACCGTGACCAAAGTGTTCGCGTTCCTGGTGGAAGATAATTTAGATTCCTGGGATGTGATTTAACGAGTTTTTATCACTCTTCCCTTTCGACTGGTTAACGTTGACGGAAAAGCGCCATTTACGATGGTGCGTTCCTACGCGGCCTGAAAGTTTCTAGAGCGAAGGGCTAAATTATATGTATATTGGAAAACTATTACATATTCATTCTATAACAATAAAAAATCTATTTCTATTTTATATATACAAAATTTTTATAATTTTGCGCTGCATTAATTGTGAATCAAATTATAGATAAATCAAAATTTTATATTATATATTAGAGAACTTGATTTTCTTTTATCTTGCGTGTAATGTAATTAATATGACATAGAGAGAATACTCTCAGAGTCGCACACGGTTATATCTCTCTCCTAAAAAAAAAGTTTTTATTTAAAAAAATTATAAAACTTTGGATATATTATATACATTTTTTAATTTTTTTTTATATAATGTTTTCAAGCTGGGAGATTTTTCTTGCGTCAGAAATATATATGGCAGAATTTTTGATAAGATCGATTTAACATACACAAATGCGAACCTCAAACAAAATAGTAAGAAGCAACAGGTATAAAATAACGTGTTTATTTTATTAGAAGAATTAATTATTCGTTATTCTCACGACCCGACCATATTTCGTACACCGCAAGACTGTCGCGCCATAGAGAGCACCGCGTTGCACTGTGAGTTATCGAATAATTATGACGATTGCCGGCGCAATACACGTAGGGCCAGGTGCGCCCTAAGATTAGTGGCGTCGGCTAACGTTGGAACTCCGTAGCTCGAGAGAGGTAGAGCTCGCGCGGGCAGGCGGAAAGGGAGTTGAGTTACCACTATGCTGGTTTCCACTGCAACTGCAGACTTCGTCTACCAATAAAGGAGCGCATAGAACCGCGAAGGCAAGAGGTCGACGAGGACGGAAGAACGTGCCGGTCTCGGTGGAAGGGTGAAATAATTGTCGGGGCGCGTGACTCCCATGCCAAGCATCCCTTATACTTGGAGCCAGCCAGCCAAGGAGTCTGGAACCACCGCAATGCACCCATAAACTTAATACTGCCGTTTGCCGGTAGCTCGCCTATGCCCCCGCCTCTCCCCCCTTTCCTACTTCCTTCCTACGCTCTATGGTTCTTGGTAGAGAACTCCCTTACATTCGCCTTCTCTCGCAATAGCCGATACCGTATATCCGTGTCTTGGAAGTCGCTACGTACCTGCCTCGCAATTGTCTCCTGGTATTTCCAATTTTTACGGCAATCACAGCCGCGCGGAATTCTTACGCGACAGTCCGATGGATCCTTTTTTAAAGCGTCACTGTGAATACCGCCGTTACATAGATGGAAGCGGCGAAGTTGAAAGGACTTGTCGTTACGTCAACTTTACTCAAACTTTGAGAAGTTTCTTTGACTTAAATATAAACGAAGCTTCTGGAATATCATTTCTTTAATCATCCGCTATCCCTTCTTGCTTTCCTCATTGTCGTTAAATATTCCATTGAAATGATATTAACATCGAGTGACGTATTCTTGAGAATAATCTATTATATTTTAATGCATTTATTGATTGCACAGTTATTACTGCTTCGAGATAGCGCTTCTTCGACATTTACTATATTTCGGAACACGTCGGAGCAGATGTTAGACGTTCTTCAAACGAATAATCAGTAAAGTTACGCCACTCTGTCTTTTCTTAAAGATATGAATATGTATGCGCCGCGTGTATACAAAATGAATGAATAAATACGAACTTATATATAACTCCCAGCGCAAGATATCATGACTCTAACTTTAAGGCAAACTTCTCATGCTAGAATACCAATTACTTTATATATACCGAATCAGCTAAACGATCGCTAACTCTGTAATTGTATTTTAGATGATATTATTGGCGCGAGAAATGATATTCCCCGTGAAACTTCATATGTATATAAAATTAATTCTAGAAAAACGAGAAAGAATTTACAATAATAAACGCTAATAACGAGACGAGGTACACATAATGATATTTAATCATGATAGAGAAGATTATATATTTTTAAATAATATATTTTAAAAGATAGATTTAAATCGCGCATATCTTTGCAACTTTCATATATTTTTAAGGAGCTCGGAATACTTGACAAATTTGGAAGGAAGAAAGAGAAATGTGCATCAGTTTCGAGTCATTCCGATATCAAAACAGGGGGAGAGCAGTATTCGTGAAAAAACACAGCTCTAATCTTTATCCCACGAGGGGAGAACTTTACCATAGAAGATGGGGAGAAAAGTTTTCCCACCTCTGAGTGACGAAGAAAAACGCTGCTGCGGCATGAGGGGTGATCGAGCCTATAATCGGTATACATCACGATGATTTGATAACTCCGTTATGTGGCTTAAAAACGGGTTATCCCAAAATGGCTCCCGAAATGTAATTACCGCGATAATCATATTGACTGGAAATTGAAGTCTTATTTTTTCTGCAATATTTGCGATTACCGTTCAAATTGAATTAGAAGCACGTATTTAGTAAAAAAAATGTTATCGTTTCCTTGATAAAATATTCATAAAATAATATTTAATTGATATCTAACAATATGTATATATAAATAATTTTAGTTATAGTAATAATAGAAATTGTTTAAAACTCATAAGATATTTAAAAAATTTTTAACACGTTACATAACACGTTGATAATGTGCTAATTAAATCGAAAAAAATTTAATTTTTTGTATCTATGGAATATCTTAAGGAAATAAATAAATTCCAACAAACATCGAACGATAATGAACGTGCTATTTTAAAACAGGAAACTGAAATAGCCTAGAAAGGCAAATAGAGATGCACAGGCAACTAGGGAGATATAGAGAAGACGACGCTCTACCGTCGAGAAAGGTATGAAGTTTCAATAAACCCCCGGGAGCAGAAATGTCAGAGTCAATTTCAAGGAGTAATCGTGGGTCACGAAACAGGTCAATGGAAGGGCGGGAATAAGGAAGGCGAGTCCGGACAATGACACCGATGTAAAGATTGCCTCGAAGGCGGTTGCGATAAAAAGCAACTCAAGACTTAGACTGAAGAAATTGGTTAGAGAGGGGGCTTTACGGGAAATGGAAACAAATAAAAAAAGAATTGTCCATTGGCTGTCGCAGCGGCGTGTTCTTCGGATATCTAGGTATACGGTGGTATAAAGGTGCCAGTCAAACCAGCGCTTCATCTTGTTTCGAAGAGCGAGAGGCAAGGAAAAGAATGATGAGCACATCGAAAAAAAAAAACTTGAATTCCGTTGATAACGAAAAAATAGTCATCCGCTCGTTAACTCGATCGCGTTCGTTAAAAAAGTCGTTTCATTTTATCGCCGCAATCAATCAGAAAGAAAAAAAAAATGCTAAAAAAGTTATATTTTATATATATATATATATATATATAACCATTTTTTATACGTAATTATATTAAATTTAATATTTGGAATTCAAAATCCATTTAAATGTACAATTAAGTAAATGAAATTGGCCAATGTACTTAAAGCGTAGAACGTTAAGCTGCGTTCAGTGGCAGATCACACAAATCACCGCAAATCCAACGTCCGTTACGCCATTAATTACAAGAATCTCCAAATTTCGCAAATTGTAGACCCACCCTCGGTCCGCTCTGTCATGATCAGTTTCCGTTTCTTGGCCCAGCGACCTTCTAACTTTGGCGCGAATCCTCGTAAGTATCCGTCACTCCCCCGGGACTGGGCCAGAGGCCCGGAGAATTAGAATAATGAACTTCGCTAGCTCGGGGAAAGGGAGTGAAGAGGACAGGCTAGAACTGCTCGATCGAGAAGAGACGAGCGTTCGAGAGACTTGTCGCTTTCCGATCCGGTACTAACCTGTAAGTACGCCGAAAGCTAGACTACGATCGACGGAAGAAGATTGCCCCGAAGAGGATGCGGCGAGAGAAAATCAGAGATGGAGGAAGATGGAAAGGAGAGAGAATTTGCTGCACGCGATAAACTGTAACTGCTACTTCTAAACCTCTCAGCTAACCTACTAACCATTACCACGTAATTATGGATGAGGTAACGTCGACCTTCTCTTTATCGTTTCGGCAAGCCGCTACCGATTAGTGACTCTCTCTCTTTCGCTCTCTCTCTCTCTCTCTCTCTCTCTCTCTCTCTCTCTCTCTCTCTCTCTCTCTCACGCAGTTTATGCATAATCTTCGGTATCTGCCTCGAGGAGGTCGTCGTGAATCGAGCTGTAACTAGCATCCTGACGTTGATGCACGGAATGGGTGTGCGCGGAACATCGTACATCAGCCGCTGGACTCATCTATATTTACCGACATGACGCGCGCGATTTATATTATAGTCTAGTAGGTAACGTGGGTATATAATAGCGGGCCGTTTATTCGTTCCGTTTTAATCCGCCGAAAATTTATTATCCGTTCGTGCATTATATCGCCTGATAAAACAAAAACGGCATTATCGCGGTAAACCGGCGGCCTCTTATCTCATCGCGTCTCGCTCGCTAAGCGTTCGATTCCGTCAAATTCCGTCGCGATTTACGAGGCACTCTAATCTCGGGCGATCGGTGCATCTGCAACGGCGATTATCTTAATATCGGTTTCATTTTCCATCCGCGATATAAATTACGATATCGAGGCATCGTCAGGGTAATCGCAATGTAGGTCATAGTTTGCACCTTCGTGATATCGCTCCGTCACCGAGTGCATTCTTCTTCTTCTTCTTCTTTTTTCTTGTTCTTTTTAACCCGTTAATCGGCATAATCCTTTATCCGCGCTACGTCAAATCTGACCCTTTATCGCGGCAGCTTCTCGGGTCATACGTTAGCTTGGCGGTTACGGGGTGACGTGTGTGATTCTAGGCCGTCACGAAACGCGTGTCTACGGGGACCTAGGATATCCGGACGGATCGAAATAATCCACATATATTACGCGCACGAGAAAGTGCTCCGACAACGATGATGCAGCGTTTATTCCGTAGGTCAGGCGTCAACTAATCAGAACGGATTACCTCCTAACCTGATTGCTGTTTGCGACAAAATTGATGGCAGTTTGTTAACAAGTATTTGCAGTAGTTACATATCAGAATGCTTTATGCTAAGTGGATTTGTATTGATTTTATTGCGTTTACCACAACATTAATATCATTGTTATAAGGTTTATCAAATGATTTATGCTATAAATCTGCCACGATCAAGTTTATTAATCAAGCAAGAAGAGAGAGAGAGAGAGAGAGAGAGAGAGAGAGGAGACACAGTTAAACTTTCTATTAATTAGGATTTTAAATGTGTATAAAAATATGTGACGAAGGTTTCTTAACACGTTTGATATGTAATTATACAATAATTAAACAATCAATATAATTTGTTTTTTCTATCTCTCTCTTCTCTCGACAGATAGAGCGATGGTTGGAAACGGCCGAAGGAAGAGGTGATTACAGCATTACCGCGATTTTATAGCATACGAACGGGTAACAGACGGGCGAGTACAGAGACATTATCGGTTTTTTGGTAGTCGAGGGATTTTAGCTTTACTGGTCGTAAACAGGGAGACGGAAAAAAGTTATCGCCCGGCATCGACTTTCCTCCCCTCCCCTATCCTCGCCTTTTCCAGGTTTCCACGCTTCCATCGCACTTCTACCGCAGAGATCTTGCCTCGCTGTCTCGCCATAAATCCGATCTGGAAAACTGCAAGAGAAACAAAACGTTGTACGGGACCTGCCATCGCCGCATCGGCGACGGTAATTGCGATCGTTCGAGTAATAAGACGAATTGGTTTATCGCCTTTTTCGATGCAATCACGATGGACGCATTCGGTGCATGGCGCTTCCCCTACCTTGCGCATCGCGTGACGATTTATTTCCGCAGAAATTAAAAAACTATGGAATCGGCCGATCCATCGACGTTAACAAACCGTCGGGATGAATCCTCGAATTATTCCCGTGTACGTGGATTGCGTAATTAAGCTGGCGCTGGGTAGAGTAACGCTTAATCGACCGTACGTGCGGTGTTGATAGGAACAGTCACAATGCCGGGGCAACAATTTTCATTAACGTCAACGTTGGAATGATCTCGCCGACGGTTTTTGTTTATTCAGCCGGATAAATACGTCGCCGGATTTAAAATGCCGGGTCTTTGGAAATGTAACCCGTTTGGCGCCACCATTCTCGTCGCGTTTTTCCTCTTTCCGGGTGATGAGGGGTAGGAAACAAAGAGAGAGAATGGAGGACGGCGCTCGTAAACGCGCGCATAGACTCGCGTTGATAACGTCGCGATATCCAGGCGCTTTTTTATTTCGCGCCACGTTCCACAGCGCACAAATGAAACGGCATTATTCGAATATTATTTTCATTCTAGAAATAACTTCGCAGATTTATCCGGAATAACGTAACGTAACTGCGCAATTTACCCGGTCATGTGACGTCGATTGACGCATGAAACTTACGGTATAATCTATTTGAACGTATATTTAATATCCCCGCCCTCTTCCCTTACTCACGTTTCCTTGCGAAGCCGAGCTGCTTCATTTTTACGACCTAGACAACGTTAATACCATTATAATCGATTATAAAAATATGAATCGGCGGTATTACTCGCGCGACAATGATTTATCGCGAAATAAAACGCGTCGATCGAAACTTTGCGCTAAAGACGCGACAATTCGTACCGACATTTTCACCGAGGAGTGATTGAGCGCGGTAATCGACGCGAAATCGAAGAAACTTGTAAACTCCGATACGATCCGAATTCCCACGGGAGCGCGGCGGAAAATTCGATCCTCCGTAATCGGATGCGACGAATTTTCATCCATTCTTCAGGCCAGTATTGGACCTATCTTTCGTTCATCCTGGCCGCATTTAATCTGACTACTTTTAGCCGGAGAAAACTCCTTCTCTATTGCCGGCTAATTAATTTCGCCGGTGCAGCGTAATTTTACGCTCGTTGACGGCCATAATACGTTAGGATCGTTTATTGCACGTTATTTTAATATAACTTTGCTTTAACTGATATACAATTTCGAAAAATTAATTAAAAATTATTATTGATTAAAATTTTTGTAACATATAATATTACTCTTATAATATAATTTTAAATAAAATAGAATTAAGTAAACATTTACTTTTATATATTTTTCACTATACTTTTACTTTATACTATTATTATTCACTTATTTCTTTAAACATTATACATGATTTGATCGATAAATCACTTCAATTTATATCAGTCAAAACAAAATTTTCTGATATGCTACATGTAGATGGATGGACTACAAAATATTAAAATGAAATCAACGTGCGTTATAAGAGAATAAATTATTATATACATAATAATAAAATTAGTGACACGTTCTTTATTGAATACATAATTAATAGATAATTGATCACACAGAATAATAAAAAAATGGATTGAAAGTTTTTCGATATTTCTTTATTTATGCTTTTAATTTGCTTTTGTAATATGCTTCAATGGAAATTTCTATTAAAAGAATATCAAAAGTTATGATCTAATTTATTCTAGTCCATCCATTTTAAGATAACAGATCCATCTATAATCTACATGCTACGATCTACATCTACGATCTCTAGAAATCCGTTATCTTAAAATTAAATGAAAGTTTGTCACTCACCGGCACTGATGCGCAACAGCGGAGTTGATGGTCTTGATGCTACGTTGTCTGCAACATACAAATATAAAATCCAAATTATAGCAACACTTGAAATAATCAATATTTAAAGAAATTATTATTGCACGCATCGAATTTTATATCCGATGCGTGCGATAATAAGCAGATATATAAATATGGAATAATTTTATAAGATCTAAAAAAGAAAACTATTTTTTTTTTTTTTTTTTTTAAATAGAAACTTCTATATAAGAGATTTATATAAGAATTTTTCTTTTTGTGCGAATCTGTCTTGTTTAAAATATTCAAATAAATGAATCGAATTAATGCATGTACGGGATTTGTAATAACACTCACCCTTAGGTTGCTCCGCTGGTGCAGGATACCTCTCCTAGGCCTCCTCCTCCTCTCAAAATGTCAGGGTCGCTACGTTGCTCTGTAACATGCAAATAGAAGATCCAAATTGTAGCAGCGTTCAAAATAATTAATATTTAAAAAAATTTATTATACATATTGAATTTTATATTCGATACATATAATAATATGCATCGAATTATTAATAAAATAGATTGATAAAATAATTTAATAAATTTTGAAAAAAAAAGACGCTTCTAATAACTCTAATAATTCCATATAAAACCTGTAATGTAAAAGTAGAAACTTTTACAAGATTATAGCTTTGATATAAAAATCTTTTTCTTTAATTCTCTTTTATTTAAATAATATATATATATATATATATATATATATATATATATATATATTGTATATAAACAATCAAATTATGCGATTAATCGCACAATTTAAATTGCATGTATACAATGAATAAGTAATTAATATACAAATAAGAATTTACTTACCACAGGGTTGCTCCACCGATGCCCGATGCCTCTCCTAGGCCTCCTCCTCCTCTCAGATTGATTTACACGCGCGATACTTTAAACTTTAAACGACACTCCCGCACTTTCGAATTTCGGCACGATCGAACCCCGCTTCACACGTGAGAATCACACTTCGAGTCGACAAGTCGGGATTTCACCGATTACTCCGAGCAAAGGTTAAGCGGAAGCGGAAGAAGACGAAATCGATTGATGGAATCGACGCGAATGGGGTTCGCTCGACTCTTGGTCCGCGCCTGCTCCCATCGAGGGCCGACTAGAACTTCGTTAGGAACGATTTCATACGAACCACCAAGTCTCTATCGTACAGACTGAGCCGGGTTTATCGTAAGGCTGATAGACGGGTCGAGAACGAAGATACCCACCTCCTTAAGTGCTAACATTCTAGATCACTCAGAAAACGGGAAATCAACTTCTCTAGCGAGCGAAAATCGAACCTAATTAATACAGCCGACTCCTCCAATGCCAAACATGTTAGTATTGCTACAATGTGCTGTTAGACGGTACAAGAGAAGGGACCCATGAACGACGATTCCAAAACAATCGACCGAACTCTAACCGATTCGGGCCGAACCGTTTGTCGGAGCAGAACGTGCCCTCACAACCGATTCTTGAATCGAAATTCAAGATTAACCGCGCGAACGTGCATCTATACTATGCACGAACATACGTTGCTACGCGGCCGGCATTCACCTCAGCCGCGATACTGAGGCGTTTTAACGTTGCCCCTGCATTAATATATTAAATTTATTAATACATAAATATTTATATAATAAATAATATTAATATAGTATTAATATTAATTGATATTAATATAAAATTAATTATATTAATAGGTATTAATATATTAAAGATTGCAACGTTGAGAGACATCCCATTTAGTCGGCAACCAAGTATGAATCTCGATGACAATCGTGAAAACGAGATAAAAGTTCAACGCGAAGACGCGACGACGCGAAAACGCGATACCGAGACAACGCGACGCATCGTTGCTCGTACGGCTCGAGAATGGCAACGACGACGCACTAATGTGCGTTCCACGCACAAATGCGCGTGCCACATACGAGCCATTGTGCGACTCGTGGCAATGCTGTATTGATACGCGACGCGGAAGACGCGAAAAAGCCGTCCGCGGCACGATGACGGCACCGACGACGCACCGCTACTTTATTGCTCGAGTATCGCCGCGCGAATGATAATCATAATACGTAAGAAAGGAATTTGAGCGTCTCGCCCCACTACAGTTCTATTCAAGTGTCTTTATATAAATGATAACAAGGCCGTGATACATAAACAATGTTTACGCGCGCCAATGTTTACGCCGCCAAGGCCAAATACCGTGTTAGGTATTGTTTTAATTCGTTGCCGAAATATTTTAAATATTATAAAATATATATACGAGATATATTAAATTGTATAAGTATTTTAAATTATAGATCAATTATTTATTAAACGATTAATGATTATTATGAAATTTATCGTTATATTAATTATTCGATTTTATGATTCGATCGTTTTATAGCACGTTCTTAATCTAAATTATATTTAGATCGTCGAAAAGTTAAATGATATGGCAACGTGCTTATAGTATTCTATTGTAATAAAAAGGAAGCAATTTAATTTCATAATTGACAAGTAAAATTTTTTTGAATTGTTCATATTTTCATTCATTAATTATCTTTGTGTTCCTTTATACAATATATATAAAATAAGAATTAAAAATTGATCAGATTAAAAAATTTTTAATTGTTCACATTTTCATTCATTAATCATCTTTGTGTTCCTTTATACAATATATATAAAATAAGGATTAAAAATTGATCAGATTAAAAAATTTTTAATTGTTTATATTTTAAGAATTTTTGTGTTCTTTTATATATATAAAATGAAGATTAAAAATTGGCAAAGTGATGTATTTTAATTTATGGAAAACTAAGATATTCTAATTAATTAATTCAGATATATTATTTTTACGATAATGTGTCAAAATGTCCCTGAATTATTATATATAGTCGCTTCCCATTTTTGATATATTGTTAATTACACGCAATAAAATATATACATGCAAGATTTTTTAACGAAATCAACGACCAAAGGAATGATGATTTGCTCGTTTCAAAATATATGTAGTTTCCGGTTTCTCGTATAAACGCGATAGTGCATCCCTTGATAGCAGCGCGCGATGCAACTTTCTCGCGTATCCGAAATGCAAGTCATGGAAATGCTTCTCATCGTAAATCCGCGCTATTACGAAACTCGAACTACTCTAACACTTGGCTTTTCGTCCTTGCTCGCGTATATACATTGCGATTTGTCCAGCAAATAAAGTTCTACATTTGATTTATAGCCAAATTTATTGCCGAATACAACTATACCTGCAATTTTATTACATTACATTAATGTTGATTTATTTGTATATATGAGGAGAGAGGACAATTTTTAAATATATAATAGAATTGAGAGAGTTATATCTATATGATCTTATATCTCTGTCATAATTTGCCGAAAGCTTAGCAGTGTACGTGTTAGATTTTAGATTCTTTTAAGATCGGATTCACGTGTGAGATGGAAATGTCCAGCCGAATGTGTGTGAGTGTGTGTATGTGTGTGAGATTCGATGATTGGACGGACATTTGAGTAAAAAGGAAGGCTTTCCGATGGAAGACCGTGTTCACGTTTTCCGGCAGCTCGTACGCGCTTTGTAATTTTAAGTGTCTCATCGCACCTTGCCAAGGCTCATCCTCCTGCGCGACCATTTCGACGACTCGTAGGACAAAGTACGGGTCTGCGAGATCCCTCTGCGACACTCTGACATCGTCGAATCGTGTGAGCGGAATTCAAAATTGTCGGGGCGCCATAGGCATTTTACAGGACGAAATCGACGCGTTAACGATTTATTTCGCGGGTCGTGCCACCGTCCAACTGCCTATTCCTTTCTATTCCACCCGCATCGCTGCATCGTAAATACGGTCACGATCCACCATTTTCTTCTTCCTCGACGGAACTCTGCCCTGGTCGGTAATGATAACGACGTGGTCGAGGCGAATCGATCGTCGATTCCGCCGGCATCGTACCTTCGTAGTCCACACTTGGCCGTTCGTGGAATTCCCGGAACGTCATTACGTGTTTTTCTATGCGTTATCTGTAACGACGCGGTGAACTTGAGTTGCACCAATCGCCTTTGCGAGATCGATCATCGCAGCCAAATTTCAAACGCGCTCACATTTATCTCGTCGCATACATATTACTTTGGCTTTCGTATCCATTTGTCAGCGACTTTAAATACGTTCCGTAATAAATGACTTGTGAACATTATCTATTCCGTTAAAAGCTATGCTGTCCGACAGTTGTATAGTAAACTAGGAAAATCTATTATACCACGTTCATAAATAATTCTAGACATATTTAAAATCGAAATGTAAACAGGTGTCATTGATACAGTAAGGTGAGATAAACCTGAGAGGTAGAGAGATTTTACGGCGTTCCGGGAAACCTGTTCCAGCACACGCAACGGATAAAATTGGTAACGATAAAGCTCGCGTTATAACGATGATTTTCTGTATCGACATTAAATCATTTTTAAACTGTCGAACGCTTGACGATTGCTCGGCGATCGTTTGGACTCTTTAACGGTCGGCTTCCGACCGCGCGCAAAACAGAGGTGGACAACGAGTGCGGACGCCATCGTTTGATATTCGATCAGCGCTCGATAAAGCCGCATGTCCGCCAAAAAACAATTCGCGCTCGCGTGAACCGAGTAAATCAGTAAATCAAGAGAGACGTGTTGGATGCACCCCGATGTAAAATTTGCATACATAACAAGTATGCTCTTTAATTCTCTTTCACTTTCTCTCTTTCCTTTTCTCGATCGCTTTTACCATTCTCCCTTCTTCGCTTGACATCTTTCTTGATCTCGTTTCCATAAAGTGCAATGCATCATCCATCATTTCCAACATATGTCTCATATACCGTATGCCGTATACTATAGCTTTGCGTTATCCCCTTTCGCTCTTTTTCTATCTTCGGCTGTCCTTCGTTCTCTTTCGCACATCGCTTCGTGTCTACCACCCGCGTGCACCACTCTCCATCAGCCTTTCGCATCTTTTGTCGTAGCGAGAACAAAACACGTGTAAGTTGGCACCTACACCGATAAACCGCGTAGGCACATACACATATAAATATAAATCATGTCGCTCATCTTCTCACTCACTCTTCCATTCGTGCATTTCTTTGCTTCGTTTTTAACGCATTTTTCTATAGACTCTTGAATATGCGAGCACGGTATATTTATCCCTCCTGCACACAGATGTACATCTCTTATTGCTTTCATTTTCATTCTTTCAAATCTTAAAGCGTCTAGGATCGAAGAAGAGGAACGTTGAAATTGACAGATCATTTTTGTATTGCATAATGAGATATTTGTGATGACGATTAGAAATATAACATATAATTATGAAGAAATTTTTAATAATTTAGTTTGATGTCGTATAATATTATTTTTATCTTATAAAGAAAACAAGAGAAAAGCTAAAAAAAATGTTCTTATCTTTTTTTATATTCGATATACGTATACGTATATGTAATAATGTATAACTAAAAAAGTTTCAAACGATTTTATTTTTTTTCGACGGAACAGATGATGACAAGAAAAAGCGTATATATTTTCACATACACATCGGAACTCGGTCCTATCTTCCGCTTCCGCCGTCTCGAGGCGATGATGAAGTCCTCTTGAAATATAAGAACGCTCGGAATTTTGCCTCGGGCCCACTAATCCGCGTCCAATTGTTTTGAGTGGTTGGTCCAATTATGCAAATGAGATGGCATGCCGCCGACTTACGGGCCACGGATCCACTTAGATTCTAAGAATTTTACATTCGGAATATATACCGTCGGGATTGCGTCTTCGTGTTCGCGAGGACAAATCGCTAGCTTTTTATCATCGATTTTGTGCGCGCGAACTAACTTACCAACTTATTATTAATCTAGTCACTTTGAAAAGAATTATTTTCGCAAGCAATGTTCGCGCAAAGAATCAAGTTTCTTTTATCACACTTATAATATGCGTATTTGATATTCGACTCATTATCTTCTCAGAATTGCGCATTTACAAAAATAGATAACGCACTTTAGCTTTCGAGATGATAATATTTCTACGCATTTATCATGTAATATACAATATTTCTATCATATATCACACTGTATTTTTTTTATATTGCTTATTAATGTTTGAAATACTGAGCAGTTTTAGATGATGACATTTAAAACATTTGAAAACTAAAATGATAGAAACTAAAAATTGATATTTAATTCACGATTGGCATCTCCACTGACGGCTAAATTAAACTTTTGACGAGGGTGATGTACGGTACTCTCGAAAGGGGTGGTAGATTGCCGTACGCGATATGAAAAATATGATACTCATATCATTCCAATATTCGACGACGCAACCGCAACAGTTATTTTGGAAAGTTGCCGGGAGGAGAACATTCGAAAAACCACTAGATATATATGTATATATATATATATATATATATACGCATTCCCGGAAAAAATATTCATTACTCGGAGATTGCGTAGTATTGAAAAAACGTAACAACGACGAGATTAATATTTGCGGGCTGGTTTCCGGCGCTTTCTTTTTCCTCCTGTTGCCACGTGTATAGTATATCATACATCATCTTTTTCGGTCAAAAAACCTCATCAATATATTGAAGCAATTATAGGGAAATTGTTTCATGCATGGCGATTGGTTTTCTCGATTGCTCAATTAATTTTGCCAAATTCTGATCGAAACAATTAACGATATGACTGGAGATTCTAATTTTTTTCAACTTTTATTTGAAAATAATTTCATTATACGCATACTTAGTTACTAACCGACCGAGTTGTGATAAATGTTGCGTCTGCAAAATATCGCTATACAAGTAATATCATTAAATAATAACGATATTATAAAGTTTCTGGAAAATTTAATTGAACTTAAGCGAGATGAAATAAGTTTAAGTGTAACGGGATAAACATGGGAAACTTCTTTGTGGCACGCTGATATTTTTCAATACTCCATGTAATTTTTCTCAGCTGCGGCTCCGGGCTCCGGGTCTCTTTCCGGAGGAACAAATGGATTATCGTGGTGATCCTGCGACCGAGTATCTCTGCCATGTCAGCTATAAGAAAGCCCGTTTCCGTAAAGCGATTACGAGTCGAAACCGCAATTCCGCCAGCTCGTCACGGTGGTGGTAAACATCGCGATGGAACTCGCGGCTTGCGTTTTCGCGCACGAGCTTACCACCGTCTCCTTGACCTATATCATTTATAGAGGAACCATTTATAGAAATGATGCTCGTTAAATCGGTAATGAAAAATAGTTGAAGGATAGAAAAGAAAGACCTCTATCGCGGCCTTTATCGCGAGCTGTACATCCGATTCTAGCTTCATCATGCGACTTTCTCAGGACAGCAGACAGCAGACTGTCAATACAGCTGCGCGAGTGACACGCTCTCGGGGCGGTCGATTGCATTACAGGTATTTGACTTGGAAATCGGGCTTCGTTACTGAAGAGCGCGCGCATTCACCGCGTATACTCTCTTACGGAGTTTCGCCTAGCAATAAAGTTGATAGCAACGGAATGTTTTGCGTATTACTTGAGAAGTTGAAAACTGGCAGCATCTTAAGAAATTACTTCTCATTAAATATCATATAAAATTATTAATACAGCCGATTAAATAATTATTGTTATGTAATTTTTTATACATAATAATATAAATAATATTTGAGATGGATATCTTTTTTGCAATCGGATTATGTAATATTCCGAAAAATAAACTTTTCAGCTAATCGCATTCTTCAGACGTCATTCGCACACGGTCTTTCATCTTATAGACACAACTATATAGCAAAAATGAAAAGAAAAGACTCGAGGCAACAGAATTTACGTAGATAACACATTTGATAGATGCGACAAACGCGCATAATGCAGTTTATGCATAATATTCAGCGTAAATATTTGCTTCTGTAATCTCGAATTTGCATGTGTTATTTGCAGGCATACTTGTCTGCCGCAAATAATCGATAAAACACGTTTTTTTGACATGTCTCGAATAAAAATGTATTTACCTGTATCATATAATTATTAATAATTTCGATTTATCAGTGTGTTTTATTGGATACCGCGTAATTATCTCTGCTGCTGCTGCTGCTGTTTACATATCTATCGCATTTCGCGAATTGGTTACAGTTGTAATACGAGCTACGATACGATGTTCTGGCAAATAAGATTTATCGAAGTACTGAAAAATAACAATTTCTCCGGCAAATCGAAAGAAGGATCGTTTCGAGACACCATACATATCTTCTCTCTTCGAACTTTCGCTTGTTATAACGAGCTGCAGATTCGTTGTTATTTTCTTTCATCTCAGATTGAAAAGTTTCTTCTGCTGGAGATATATTGAAAATTAAAAGAAACGACTTATACGATGATTAAATGTTTATATCTTTTCTTTCTTCGCGCATGTATACATGTATATTCCACAGAATTTAATAAAAAATAATAGAATCTTAATTTCTAAAAAAGATAGATATAAGAAAAAGATAGTAAAAATTATCGCTATTAAAATAGCTGCTCGATTAATATCCAGTATGAACATTTTATCTCCATAGAATTATATGTATGTATTGACAAAACTGAATGCATTTGTGTTAGAAAACATGTTACATCTCTTTTTACTCTTTTACGCGTAACATAATAAATGTGATCACACATACATAGACGAAGAAATATCGTTGAATTACCGTTTGTACTTTCCTAACGAATGTACAAAAAGAGCAAAATATCCTATGTCGGCGGAATTCTATTTCTCTTTAGCACTCCCTCGCATTATTCCACGACAAAGAGTCGGCACTAAACTGCGAAGTATAGCAAAAGGAATTAAATCGTACGCTGATAGAGAACGGGCAGGAGGACACATCAAAGGACCCTCGACGATTACAGATCGGCGAGAAATTGGAACAGAAAGATTCCCCTTTCGTTTACCTCTGTTATTGACCATCACCTACCTATCGCACGTAGCGTCGTATCGTGTCGCCGTTCGTCGAGCGACACGCACGATACACACATGCGTATATATGTACATACGCAAATCGAGAGAGTGCAGCGCCGAGAATAATCGGGACACGCACGGTATTTTCTGCTCAGCGTGATCGCAGCGCGTCGCCACCCCCATCCCATGCAACATCGTATTCTATACATCCGCCTCCCCCTCTTCCGCCTTCCCCGTCCCCGTCCTCACGCGTCAGACGTCTCGTTTCGCACGGTCCTGCCACTCTTTCGCACCCTCTAGATATTCTCTCTCTTCTCCCTCTTCACGTATGCACACGCATGCATACGGTCCTCTCCGTGATTCCCTCCGAGCTCGAGCTCGCTCTCCAGCTTCGCATAAGGCGGGGACACCGTCGTCTCTCGCACACAGATGCGCCTTCGTAGTTCTTTTCAATGAATACGCGTCCGTACCAACGAGTCGATTCGTTCAACGACGACGGCGGCGACGACGACGATGGGGGCGACGGTAGTGATGACGACGATGATGACACGGAGTAGTTCACTGACCTCGTAACAACCGCGCGAATTAATATCTGTCGTCTAGCTCTTTGACAAACGTAAAACAAAAGAGTCTAGTCTGATCGATGCGTGCTGGTCATCTAATCATGTACTTGCGGCGATGTGTTTTTCTTTCTTTATTATTATTACACATTGATGATACGCGAATGCATTGTTCGATGCACGGCTTATATCAACTGAGATACTAGTCGGTGATAATATTAAAATTTTGTTATCTAGCGAAATATTTTAACATGATGAAAGTTCCCTCTTTTATTCATTTGAATACCTTTAATTGCACCGCGCCTTTCATCATACTGCGGGTGTATTCTAGAATTTCATTTCTCCATGACATGAAAGGCTCTTTCATACTATGGAAAAACATTAAAATATCGCATTGCTATGCAACGTTTTGCCGCGACAGAGAAAATAATTCCTGTTAGCCTTCTCGTATACGTGCACGTGCAACCTCGCAAAAGCAAGTTGCAGCATATGTCGCGTATTAAAGTCGGAACGCTGATAATTGAAACTCATCCGATCACACACTTCCCCTCTGTTCATTCTCTCCACCGCCCCATCTCATTTACTTCTAGTATCATCTTGTACGTTATAGAAATATACAAGCAGATAGCTATTATGGCTTGCGCGATAATAACATTTGTATGTGACCAAGAACATCACAACACCCGCGACGCATTACAAATTATAAATTAATTATTATTACATTACGCGGCATTATTTCCAATGTATTAATCGACCGCGTAGAAAAATTAACGCAACCGGCATATCGCGCTAGGTGCTATTCGATCGAAACTCGGTCGAACTTGGAATTTGGTTGCAACGAGCCGCGCTACGTCGTCAACAATATCGGTTGCGGGTCTCTCACTCTCCCACTCTCGAGATTTGTTTTCCCCGTCGAAATTATGCGGAACTAGTTTCTGAGGGTAGTTTCCAATTTGCGTCGCCTCGGATGAGATCGAATCTCGATTAATTTCGCGCTATCGGAAGCGCGCACCGTGCAACGTGGATAGAAACGGTGACACATCGGCCATGCCCGGCCTGGCCAGCTATTTCGGAGCGATTTAATAGGAAAGAAATGCGAAAATCGGAACTCCAAAGCGTTGATTGGCCGAAACGCATTTACTCCCTCGCGCTTCACCGCCCTTCTCATCTCTCCGTTCGTGTGTGCAACCCGTTCTTCCCCTTT
The DNA here is from genome assembly GCF_030449975.1 of Polyergus mexicanus. Lineage (NCBI taxonomy): Eukaryota > Metazoa > Arthropoda > Insecta > Hymenoptera > Formicidae > Polyergus > Polyergus mexicanus. Next base: position 10,431,229 of record NW_027223325.1, read on the forward strand.
CTCCATCTCCCTCCCTCTCTCTCTCTCTCTCTCTCTCTCTCTCTCTCTCTCTCTCTTACACACACCACATCGAAACTCCATTAACCGCCAAAAATAGATCGCACTCGGCGACGAGAGATAACGCCGACCGGTATTCGATAGCTCCGGACTATCGCATGTCCGATTGCGCGAAGATACCAAAGTCTGCGTCAGATAATATCTGTCATCGATAAATAATAGAACGAAAAATCGTCGAGTGTGTGAGTGAGATGATAAAAAAAAACTATATACGCGCGTATTATATATATATATATATATTTTTGTTGTTGTTGTTGTTGTTAGGCAATACGGCTATGATACACGAATGGAATGATAATTTCAATAATAAATTGAATGTATTTCGAGTGCACAGCCGTGTGAAAACTGCGAATCAGATTTTTAGCACAAAGTACACGTATAGATGTACGTACAATGCATATATTTATATTGTTACTCTTTTCAACCAATTCTATCGCTTTCGATAATAGAGATTTAAAAATATAGTAATGTGGATGAAACAAAAACTGTACCCAGTATGCAAGAATCGATTTTTGGAAATTTGCAGTGATTCGTTAAAATATACCTAACTAAGTAATTTTACATTTTATTAAGGCATCGGAATATTGTACAATGGGAGCCATTTGTAGTTCAACTAAATTTAATTTTAATATTATACACTATACAATGTTAATTACTTCTCATTATCTTTAAATGTGTGCTAAATCGAATTCCGAATATATCTCGAAACGATCGATATTATGCTCAGCTCATGCTATTTCCATTTCTCGTATACGGTCCAGGGGGTGACGTAATGGAAATACCGACGTCTGGAATTGTCATTCTCACTTCTGCCGATGCCTTTCTCCGGCAATACGTAAATATTTGAGAGAACGTAATATTGCGCGTCAGTCACGCTAATGCAGTTCGTTAAAATTAATGCATCGTTAGCCGGCTCAAAAACCAGGACGCTCGCTGGCGTTTGTTAATAAGGCCGATGATGTTTTCCAACGCGTCGAAACTCCCGCGTCGATTGTTAATTAAAAATAACGATACGCATCCCTCTCCAAGCAGACGCGCGACTAACAATGCGATCGCGGAAGCGCATCACGCGCTTCGAGAACGATACCGTCGGTGAAGTTGCGACCCGAGCAAGCTCTCGGTGTAACCTCAACGCCGATCTACGTGGCAGTGCGAGATAGGCGGATATCAATTCGCCACGTGAGGATAGACGGCAAGAAACGGTGAGGGTACCGTGAGGGTGTGCAATTTCACTCATTAAAACTCTAGTAATTAACGGGCTGCGCTCCACACGCTCTCCTCCTCCCTTTCCAACTAAAGCGAGGGTTGCGTATGAGTTGAGACGAAGGATTAAGAGAGAAATAAAAAAAGAAAAATATAAAATTGCAGAAATAATCTAGTATAGTGAGCACAGCGCCTATCATATATTCGTTCATCATAGTATTGACCATAAATGACCCATTTTTATATATAAAAAAAAAAAAAAAAAAAAAAAAAATCTATTTTTAAAAATATTCATTAATGTAATTATATAGATAACAAGAACAACTTGTGCGCATTCGAGAATAAATTTTTTTATATTTATAAAAATATTTCTAAATTTTAAGCTGATAATTAAGCTGGATATATTAAAATGCACTCAGCGTGATATTTATCGATCGACGACGATCGCGTAGACGTACCTATACAGGTTAATGCCCTGCTCTAATTGAAAGAGACGCCGAACCGATGATGAAGCAATAATTAACACGGTGATGAAGCAGTAAACCGTCATCGACGACGAACGTGGGGTGCTCCGATTTCGAAGTTGTAGGGTTTTCCACGTCAGTCTCCAGCCATCGCGTCCCCGTTGCGCCTTATAATTTGACGGGACCGAGGGGGGTCGTCGGCTCGGCCCGGCAAGAAGCGATTCGCCGCGTCAAGCGCAGAACTCACCCTCTGACTGTTATTAATCGTCGCGTCCTCCTCTTTCTTCTTCCCTCACTTTCTCTCTCTCTCTCTCTCTCTCTCTCTCTTTCTTTATGTTTCTCACCGAACAATAAATTCAGAGCTCGTTCCGCCGGTTGGTTTACGCGGGAACCAACCGGTATATGTGCACCGATTGGAGCACAGAGCGGATTGCGTGATTGCGCAATAAGCGCGGTTTCTGCGCACCGCCGTGTGCCGGTTTTTCATCGCGGCGCTCTCACACCATAGTGCCCGTTTCACAGGCCGTTATCAAACGCTCTTTAACGAAGCAACTCTTTATTAAGGCGAGCGCGCGCGCATACGGTCATCGCGACGGCGGCAGGGAAGCAATAAACGAAGCCCGGTTAACCGGGGTATCTATTAATCGCGGTGGAGGCTTTTCTTTAATTAGCGATTGGTTCGACAGATAGATGGCACGGGATGGTTCATTGAATCGCATCTCTGTGGGTATTAGGCGGCTTTCTAAGCGGCGGTGAGTTACGGAAACGCCAAAGGGAGGACGAGAGAAGAGAGAAAGGATCTCGCGTATCTGCCGACCGGACGACGTAAAGTTAAAATCGTTTTACCGTGTCGGTGGCGAAACCATCAATTTCGACTCGCGTAATTAGCGTGTAACCGGGGGGTAAGCGCACGGTTTGCGGTACGAATAAGTAAAGAGGTTGCAGCGCGTACTCTACGTATAGTATCCGTGGTTATCTCTCTCGCGCTGCAATTTCTCGGTCGCTGCTTTTTTCCTCCGGTATTCCGGAGATTATCCGCCTTTTTTTCCTCGTGTTTCTCGCTTTGATTATTTCCCTCGTATCCGCGGTGATTCGCGCAAGCAGATTTATCGCTAAATTGGAGAAATTATGCAACTGTCGCGCCCGAAGGTTTTATCGGCGCTTTGAAACGCAACTTGGTCTTTTTGATCAATTCGACGTGCGATTGTCGCACGTAGCAGCTTTATTGCGAGAAATCCAATAACGTGTAAATTGAAAAAAATACATTCATCGGGAGACTCCCCGAAATTCTCTGATGCATGCTGTGTGGTTAAGGGGGAGAGGGTGGCCATTAGAGTTCGATCGTTCCCGTGCGATTATAAAATTTTAACTGAGAGATTTCATTATGTATTTTTCGAGCGTAGATGAAAAAAAATATGTGAGATAATGGAAACTCGGATTTTGTGCCATCAGTAACTATGATATAAATACAAAACATTTTTCATGAAACAAACCGATGGGCGTTTCATCATATTTCGAAATTTTCACTATTCGCTCACATAATTTTTACCGAAAACGAAACACACGAAAAAAATCTCGGATTATGTCGGTACATGCTTCGTTAGTCGCTAACATCTAGCGTATCACCGTTCGTAATTTATTTAAAAACATGCCTTCGTGTACTTCAATTTTTTTTTTTTTTTTTCGATACAACATGCTTCGTAATGAATGTATTTTGCCACACTTCTCTCTACGCGTCGTCATTTATTCGAAAACATTTTCGCTGCGTGCCGATGGAAGCACTACGATACAAGCCGACGAAATTGTACGATTGTTACAGCATTAAGTGTGGTTAACCGTACCGATTTTTCCGGTTTTCCCAGCTATTTGTATTAGCTTAGCTAACCGACCATCTCTTTTCTGTTTTCAGGTAAGTGTTACGACTCCGGCCGTCGATCTTTTTTCCAACCCCTTCTTTATCCTGTACCTTCGCTCTTATACGTGGCTGCTGCGAGAACCTTTCTCCACCCTCTGAGTCCGTACTCTCTTCATTTCTGCCTGTTTTCCCAACTCCTTTTTCCGGCGTGTATATCTTCCTCTCGGCTCCACCCGGCCAGTCTTACCATCCTTCGGCCTCCACCGTTGTTTCTCTCCAGCCCTCTTGAAAGTCTGGCCATAGTCGACTGGTAAGTTTACCTTTCAATTAATCGGCCGCCATGGCGAGCATCGGCTAACTGCCAACTATCCGGCCATTATCCACTAGAGAAGTAATTGGGATTGGAAGTTGCGCGCCTCACCGGCTTACTCCTATGAAAGGGTGCGGGCAGGTTGGACGGAAATGCGTGGGACGCAATTTCCGGCAAGCGTGGCTTTCTCTCTTTCTCGAAAGTATTTTATCGCATGACTTGCGCGACGCAAGTGTCCGCGTTGCTACGTCTTAATTTTTACAGCGTACCGGAATAACGAACGCCACGTACGTAGCCAAGTTAACGATGTTAACGAGGTTAATGAGGACGCAGTTACAGAATTAGATGCGAGATAAAACGATTTTTAGACAAATTTCATTAACAGGCGCAGGTCAGTGTCATCTATTTTAATAGAATAGCGACCATAAAGATTCTACCATGTTCTCACGTTGTCATATAAAAACTTCATCTTGCCTCGACTTTCTCACGCGAGAAAGAAAACGTGAACTCATGGCAGAGTCCAAAAAAAAAAAAAAAAATTGATATATTACATTTAGATTTATATAATATTAATATATTAATATATTACATTTAGTCTTACAATTAAATTTTATATTCTTATTTACGTAACATATTTTTCTTTAAATTTCGGCAAAACAATTTATATTATCATGACAAGATACATTATTTTAAAAAATAATGACATTAGATTGATTATTTTATTTTTTGTGTCGTATATTTTTGTTTTTGTTTTTAACGTCCTTTCTACTTGTTGTGAAAGGAATGAGATATAGATATTTAAAACATTTTCTTTTCATTAACAAAACTAATATTGCATGTTTCCATTTTTTCCCAGCTCGCTTTTCCAAGCTTATCACTTGCATATGTCGAATTTAACAATGTTTATTATATATAATTACGACAACTATATACTTTTCCATTTTCGTAACCCAGTTTTCTGGCTGCATCTAAACAAGGTTATTCTACCTTATCGCTTCGTGTTAAGGATAAAGTTCCGTCGTTACATCTGAATTTAATCAATCTTGGCACGGACGGAATTTTTTATCCCGCTTAAAGTATCGCGTAACAAGGCGCCGAATAATCAAAAGTGAGTTTAACTCGCTTTTTCATCGTGCCGGAGATGCTTTCAGCTGCCAATTAGGCTTTCTCGCTCCTGCCGATAGCCTCTTACGACATATCGAGCGGCAATTATGCGATCGATAACGGCACCGCGGTCAACAACGGCCACCTTGACTTCCCGTTTTGCCGTCGTATAATCGGCTTTTAATTAATATGATGGGACGTGCACGGCAATGAAAATAATAATTCACGGTATATTTATCCGCGTGTGACCGTAACCTGTCTGTCACCTCCCGCACGTTTCATCCCTCGCGCTTTCGTTCCGGTCCACCGAGATTAAAACGCATCCTGCATTTATATGAAGCGACAACGATACACTAGACACGCTATCATTACAGTGCTATCATTGAAAATGACAATTTCATTAGTAATCAAATCCTACGCGCGACGACATTGTTCAAATACAAATAATTATTAACCTCGTGAACTTTACCCTGTTTCCTGTGCCTCTGTTGTTTTCTCTCCCTCTCGTTGTGCACGCATGCAACTTTTTTCTTTCTCTATATGTGCCTCGTCCGTTTCGTCTGCTCTCTTTCTCTTTCCCTTTTACTGTCTGCATACATATAGATTTATATGCATGTTTGCACGCTCGTTTGACCCATTCTATCGCGCCGGTTGATGATCATGATCCAGAGGTAAAAGACCCGAACTTTAGTTTATCAACTAGCCTCGGCTAATTACACATAATTATGTTTTCCCTAAATCAGCAAAATCACATTAAATCTTTAATGCGAAAAATATTTTACGCTGTATTCCAATTGTATTCGTGTCACTTGATAAGACTACTCATGTTGTATATTCAATTTACAAAGATAATATCCGTTGAAAAGTAATAGACTTGAATAATTCGTTCCGCATCTCGATAATATCTATAAAAAATGAAGATTAATTGACCGTGCAAACAAGCAGTTGCGAAGCGCCCAATTGAACATAATTATTGACATTTGATGGGGGGTCTTTGATGCTGCACTTAAATACTCGTTAAAAATTCATCTCGCTCCGACGAATTGATTTGCGAATAACAAATTACGGAAGAACGTACGAGATTATCATTTTTAATTACAATTCATCGCTAGACCGGAGTACATTGCCCCTCCCTTCAAAATTGTTAATGATCTTTTAGTTTAAGCGTTCGCCGTCCCTTGAACTTTATACGTCTCAAGGGGCCCAATCGGGATCTCAGAATTGTGTCTATATAAGTCCGAGAGGCGGGCACATCAGGCAGCTTATTAAAACTATATTTTCCGTCCGTAATAAAATTTCGCGGTAATTAAGACTGGTCAATTATCGATAGTAATTACCGGGTAGATAGGGCTTCTCCTTCCTTCTACCTCCAGCATCATGTATAATCCGTTGTAGTTGGTTGCGAGTAATCGATACGGAGAAAAACGATATTGGCGAAAACGACCGAGCAGCACGAGGAGAGTTTCCGGGGAAGCTGCGCGGAGAGAGTAACGAGATAATCGAAGATAACTAAATAGACGGAAGTCGTTGCTAAAGGCTAAAGATCCGCTTCGTTGTCATGGTGGCGGTTACTGCCGCGATAACTCGTTTTATCGCGTCCCCTTTGCAGTTTACCGTTATGGGAATTTTTCTTCTATTTGGACAAATGTATTAAACGTATTAAATATAATATTTACTATATAACACATTTAACATAGATTACGCTCATTTTTTATTAAACAATAACAAAAAATTTTTAAATATTGTATTTTTTATCAACATTATATCCTTTCAGTCTTGAATTTATTACTATTATTCCATATCGATGTTAGCGAACACGCTAATGTTGATAAAAAGTATAACATTTAAAAATATAAAATAATATTTTCTCCGAAAATAGTAATAAGGAATAAAAAATAATCTTTATCTGCAATCAACTATTTTTATTTTCTAATACTTTGATCAATCTTATCAAAAGCTTGGTCGCTCTTGTCTAAAAATTCCTGTTCTATATTATTTTTCTTTATAAATATCTTTAACTCGTTTCATTTCTTTTTAAATCTTTTTTATTTTGAATTGAAAGACCCTGCTAAAAGTGATGAAGATAAAGGTAACCCCGATACGTCATTGAGAGAGAAGTCCGTGCCGCGGACTCCATTATTATCATAATTTTATTCAAGAAAAATCAGACGCGTGTCTCTGGAAGGCCGAGCTTGGCGGACCCGTCCGACACAATAGAGACCGTCTCTCCATTGTACATTCACCCCTTCGCTCTCCTACCACCGCTACGCTGCCCACCTATTATCTGCACCCGAGCACCGACAAATTATTTTATCAGAACCTCCTTCACCGACGAGGGTAAGTGTCGGCGGATCGATCTTTTCAATCTTCATCGCTTTACGTGATGCTCCCGTGAATGTCCATAAATGGCTTTTATTCTCATGATCCTATTGCGATAATAGCATTTTCCAAAAATCTATGAAAAATGATTTTGCACAAAAACATTAAATATTATACACTTAAATTTGTATATAAGAAGAATAATCGCGGATAAGAAGAAAAAAAGTGACTGAAAAAAATACGTTTGACTGAAAATTGCGATGTTTCTCAACATATAGTGACGAGAGGAAGTGCGGAAATGTCGAAGATATTGTCAGTCAATAAGATGCAGCGACAGCAGCAGCAACGAAGACCCGATTTAAAACGGCCGATAAAAGCTCCAGTACGGAGCGAGTGAGAGTCAGTAAGGTAAACGGATATAACGGGTCCCGGGGCAAATTTCATGACTAAAATGCAAATATGATCGAAGGAGACGCCCGGGCGGCTTCTCAGGAAAAAGCCAAAGAAAAAGGTGGGTTTACTCGAAGCTCTACGCCAGCTTCTCTCTTACACACCCTTGCCTCTTTCTATCTTTCATTCTAGCGGACACACATCTCGCTGTCTTTTTCTATTCTCTCTCTCTCTCTCTCCCTCTCTCTCTCTCTCTCTCTCTCTTTTTCTCTCTCGTCTATCCTTTTCTCATCCTCACAGATCCAACGTTAGCCTGCCGGAGGCATTTACCGCCACTTGATTTGAACCCGATTTACCTCTCCACTGCTGAGACCCTCCGGATATTTGCTTGGCTTGCTCACTCAAATTTCCTTGCCGATGCGTGAACGCCAAGGCGCCCTTCTCGAGCCATTGGTCTTATCGAACTGCGAAATCCTCCTACGTATTTTTCACAGACATTTTCTGCCTGCAAATTCTTGGTTGTAAACAAATTTTCTTTTCCGATTTTTTTTCAAACTGATCAATAATTGTAAAGTTATTTACGAGATATTTTTTTTGTATTTTTTTCATTATTTAAAAGTCTGAAATTGTCATATGATGCTTGACATTTTACACAAGAATAACATATCCTAATTTACACGCTAACAAATTAAAATAGTAATTTGAACTCGCTTTAAACGATTGCGACAAAAAAAAAAAATAAACACAAAAATCTATTATCCTGATATATATTTTAATATGTCTATTTTACTATTTCACATGTTTTCTGCATTACTCGTCATAATATCGTAAACAGAATTCTGTCTTGAATACTATCGCGAATTATAAGTCGTTTAAAGTGGACCTTAAATAGTTTTCTGAATAGGCAGGAAGCTTATACAAATAAATGGAGAGGTTGATGAACAAGGTTGCAGTTGTCACGGAGAAGCTTATGATGCTCGTACAGGCTTGTTCCTGCAACTGGTGGCAAGCCATTAAAGCAACATGACGTGAAAACGTATTTCACGATACAGACGAAAAGTTGACCGACCGCGTAAAAGTGGTTTTCACGAGTAATGAGTTCGGAAAAGTTGTAAATTTCACCTCGGATACAAACATTATGAAATGGTCTCCTGAGGAAGTTTAAATTATTAACCGACATCTATATACAGTGACGTTCAACTAATTTATAGTTTATACGTTTAATAAACTACGACGTTACGCGTCATCTGTTTAATATCATCGAAACTTGTCTATTAACATTACTACGCGAAAGAAATACGCGAATAATCCGAAATCTTATGCTATGCACATAAAATTCATCGATCAATTGTATATTGATATAATTACTTTGTATATTAATGAAAAATCAGATGCAATTTTTTTTAAATGGACAATTTCAAATTTGTTCGTTTAACTACATCTATTTCCATTGCACAATTTATTATAGAATCATTATTTTGTATCGACAAACTTTTTGCAGTGTTTCATTTTTACAACAAACATATTTTAATCATAGTTTAAATATATCTTAGTTATACTTACAGTTGACAATTTATTAAGGCAATTAGATTCTATTAGTAGAAATAACGATTCTAGCACTCTCTCTTTTTCTTTCTCTCTCTCTCTCTCTCTCGCTCTATCTCTATCTCATGTATCATCCCATCAATAGTCTTGCATAGATTATAAGAGATATCCACATCGGTTGCATCCGCCAACTAATCCTGAGTTTTGCCAACCGAGGGGATCAGATACTGAGCACCTCGTGTACGGCTCTCTCATCCCCTGGCTATCACGCTGATATATCGGACAAACATGCCCGTAGAAAATCCTCACTAGAGGATTCATCCTCGTGTTGCCCTTTTCGCCTTCTGTCAGGCGCCTATCGTGGCGAGACGGACAGGTGGGTGGACGTTGGTATAACCAGGCGCGAAGGGAGTATCTTGAGGCTTAACGTATCCGCGTAATCCCTTCATCCCTTTTCCCATTGCTACCCTCGGATGTTTCCTAGGTCGACTACCAAGAACAGCCTCGGGGTTGCTGATCGATTAAGGAGTTACAAACTCGAGCTAATAATTCATGTCATCAGCCGTTAACAGAATTGAAGTTTTTATCCTTTAAGGGAATATTCTTTAACATTTTATTTAAAAATTTATTAATTTTTTAATAAAATGTTAAAAAATATTCCCTTAAAAGATAAAAACTATATATATGTGTGTGTGTGTGTGTGTGTTTTGTGTGTATATTAATATAACACATTTAAAAATGCTTGATTTATATATATTAATGGAATGATATTTTCTGTCTTTGATGACATTGAACAAAAAAAAACTGTAGGTAAAATTTAAGAGGGAAACCGTTAAGCCGACTCTCGCGTATATGCAACACGACCTTGCTCTAATGAATTCACGATGTTATCGTGGATGCGATACATATTACAGACGCATATCAAACTGTCACCGTTGCAGATGTCAGTGGATGTCCATTATTCCATTACGGATGACACACCGGGTATGGCGTGCGTATATGTACATCCAAAAACAGTCGACACCATGGCGAGAGGCGGTGCGTTTAATACGCGATGTACTGCATATAGCGCGTTGGAGGATGCGCGATGCATGTAATAGTACGGGCATTGTGGGCCTGATCAATGCACGGATTGATTAATGCCGACCCGTAGCACGCACTCACGCAAGCACAGGTCACATTACGTACGAGCGTACATGTTCCCGCGTGTGTACTATATACTATACACCGCATATTCAGAGATTCCTCCTCGCCCGTCAGTATGGCCCTCCCACTGTACGCAATTCGGTGAATCGCGTCGCCACCGTTTACAAACCCATATTGTCGTTCCGCGTTACGAATCTGCGCCTATCGTTGCCGACGACCGATTCCGAAATGGCCACGACTTTGGTGCCCGCGTAGCGCGGTCACCATGCCAAACGCAATTACTTATTTATATGGTTATTTAGTATATTAAGCATGAGTTGCATTTCATGTAGTATCAGAAATTTTATGCGACTAAATATCTTCCTACATTAATTTAACGTGATGGCAAATGACATTTTAATATATAAATAATCCGTTTTAATATTTCATTTTTTTTTTTTTTTTTTTTTTTTTTTTTTTTTTGTCACATACTTGGACGCAAATTTATCGACGTGACATTAAGATTGTGCAATATTAGATAGCATTACGACGATTTTATAGTACCAGAGCGAGATGCAGACGATTATCTTCATAATGTAATCCTTTCCATTTTGATACCACTAGTTGATTCCGCATATTAATTTCCTTGTGTAAGCATCGAAGAGAGAATTCTTTTAATTATTTTAAGGACATTTCTCTCAAGCGAATTCTATTATCGCTGTATTTTATTACACTGTAAATTTGTTTTAATTAAATAAAGATTATCTCAGTCTCTTGACGCAATTCGCGTTTAAGGTGAGGTCTTTTGTTGTATTGGGAAAAAGTTACAAAGGTAAAACGACGACTCAGTTATCTTAATAGACCACGTTACGGTTCTGTTTATGACAAAATATCGTTGACATGGAAAAATTGAAAAATTAGTATGCCGTTAATATTATATTTTATCGCTTCAGTTTCATATCTGACACGAATGTATAAGCATAAAACGCCAGTCAGCAGTAGCGACATTTTCGAAATGGGATGGTATATTTCGCTAAAAATACGCTCGACTTATTAAGAGTAAGAACAGAAATTATACGAGGTAAGACTCTCGGAAATTATCTTGAGACATTTACATATGCAATATCTATTTACTAAAAGTTTATCGCTCACGTTCCTTTAGAGGTTTATACTATTATTAAAGTAATAAATGTAAACTATGTATATGGCACATGATACCGCATCGCTGGCAACAAAAATAGTTGTTATAAATCGTGATTCGAATCACACTCCGTCGATTCATCGAACGCATTTTGCGGTGGTGACTATTTCTAAATTTATTAACGACATTACTCTTACGCGTATGTCAAGCGCATCGACTGTTGAACATTCGTTATGTTTAATTTCCTGAATAACTCATGGAAGAATTGAGAGTGTAATTGACAGGGGTGAGTGTTAAAGGAGCACCATGGGTCCTGCACCATAGGTAAGGCTCTTTATAATGTACTGTAGTGGTACTGGAAACCTCGCTGCATTCGCCACGGGTGGTACCATACCCTGTGTTCGAGTTCAACATACATTCAATCGTAATGTACCCTGGAAACAGTTATTGACCGATTCGAATTCCGCCATCATTGCACTCATATAAATGCGCACGCGCGCGGGACCGATATGTATACCTCTATTTAAATGCACAATGTAGATGTTTGGCTTGTGTGCACACATTGCTTTGATTGAACGTAAGGCAAGTGCACATAAACGCATCGTCATTAAAGCATCAGGTTGTAATCGAGTTGTCTACGTGGTAATTAAGAGCTGCCTCGGTGTCCTCGATGTTTGCTAAACGTTATTAACTTTGAGAGATTCCATCAGCGAGATATAACGCGTCCCGTGTCTTTTATAATATTCATTAAGGAATGGACAATCTCTGGATATAAAAGCCTATATAAATTTTCACACGCATACCAGATACACACACACACACACACACAAACCTAACTTCTAATTTAAAGTTAGCATCTTGGAGCAAAAGAAGATATTTTTTATTATTATTTTTCTTTTCCATTAGCTGTTAATTCTTAATAAAAATGTATTAATTAAATTTTAAAAAAATTTACAGGCTAAAGTTAACAATCTAAAAAAATAATTTACCAAACATAATTTATAGAATCTTATTAAGATTTATAAATATGTCACTTAAAAATGTCATTTGACTTGAATACATTCGGATAATTCGACATTAATATTAATATTAATATGGTATTATAGTATGACAGTTGTATGTGTGTATATATGCTCATATATATATATATTAGTATTAGTTAGATTATATATATTATAAAATATAGAATTAGATTGCTCCTCAGAATCAAATTGCCAGAGGGAATTTGGCACCGCAGGGAAACAACATGCTAGGATATAGCTCTACGAAGACCAGATCAAAGACCGTACTTGGATATCCTGCAGTGTACCGAATTAATATCATTATTTATGCTGCATACGTTACAGCACGATTTTCAAGGCGGTATTATCATCCTCATCATTATTTTGATTGCGATTATCATTACAGCGCGATTGTGTGACCATCTTTTTGTTTATCGCCGTTGCAATCTCGTTACTCTTTTGCAGCACCTACACTGGCCAATCGTGGTCATTCTTTCTGTCGTTTCGTCGTCCGTTTCCCCTCGCTCTCGGATTACACGGAGCTCGTTTCGCGCTGAGATTGAACTCCCTGAGGCGAGCTCATTCGTTTGTCCTTAATAAGGCGTAAGGCTGTGCGTCAAGCGGGAAATACACTCTCGGCCACCGAAACTCATTGGGCGCTGCCATGGTGCGATAATGATCCATTGTCTTCGCGGTCAGGTACGTCATGGCCTGTAAAGACGGCCCGTAAAAGTGACGCATCGGCGACAATCGCGTTTATCTTTGCTTATGAAGCAAAAAATGCTGCTCGCGCTACGTAGATGACGGATATTGTTGAAATTCACGGGATTAATTTAAGTTATAAATAAAAGAGAAAACAACAAAAAAATAAAGAAAAATGAGAGATTAGAAATATATATTTCGAACTTTGTACTCCAGCCGATAGTGACTGATAGCAATTCGATACTGTTTACCACGATTCAATTTCATGTAATCGGATTGAATAAGAGGTCCGTCGTTACGTTACATCGCGACGACGTTTCAATATCGACGGGGAATTACATTCAGAGGAAACGTCTGTCTCCCGGCAGTAATACTTCGCGAATAAGAGTTATTGGAGATCGTTTCAAGGAGGTATTACGGCATCGGTGCGCACCCCCCATACTGTCTCGGCGAAGCCTTCGCATAATGCTCGCAATCTTTCTCGCGGTACAGCGTGGAGCAACGTACTTTTACTTTTACTCGCAGTTTGATATCGTAATTTATGCATTGAATTTTAAATTGAGCTATGCTTCCATGATGAAATCCATCAAACACTTTGACAGGTCATTAGACTCAACGGTTAACAAATTTCAACGAAATGTTTTATTCGCGTCCCGTATTGTTGCGATTCGCGAGAATCCAGTAGAGTACTGGTCCATCGAACTTTTCACGAAACGATTGACCGTTCCTCGCACGACGTTTTGAAACTTTCAACGACAACCAGACTGTTGAAAGGGAACACCGTTTAATAATGGCGCTCGAAATTGAGGAAGACAGGACAGTTGATTCTTTTCTTGGCAGGCTTTCTTGTTGTTTCCTTACACTGACCAGCTTCGCATTTAGACGCAATAAAGCTTGCGAAACTCAGTAAACATCTACGCGAGTACTTCGCTCTTGGCGACGATCTCTCTGGGATATCTCGCGGACGGTTGAAATTGTAAAACCATTGCGGAAAATTACTTTTACATCTTTCAGGATCATTACTCTCCGTTGACACTTTCTGTTACATTACTGTTTGTTTGTCTTTGACGTCAAGAAATAAGAAAACGAAGAATAGAAAGAAGAAAGAACTATTCTGTATTTACTCTTTCGTTCGATAGTAAGCCGTTCTATCTTCACTCTTCGCGATCTTATCCGTTCCGTGATGTTCTTTCCTTGCATGACGATAAGGTAAAATGTTCGGAACAGGAGTCTCGATCGTCCTCGAGCTCCCGGGGGATGCTTAAAGAATCGTGAAATTTCGAGCTGAATAAAAAATTGAAAGTGATACGCTCTCCAGCCGACGCGACGCTGGCTTAAATATGCACCCCACGATTCTTCACGGATCGTCACTACCGCGAGATCTCTTATAATTTTCAAACGAAGAATTAATCGACTGACAGAAACATTAACTCTTCGAAACCGTCGAGCCGTTCTAGCATTAATAATATATTGCTCGTCTCTTTCGTTCCAGGATGCGCTTTAAATATCACCAAGTCAAGACCTAGGCTATTAAACTAGCCACGAAATATATATAGAAAAAATTGAAATGAAATATATATATCAAAATTAAACGCTATATATATATATATATATATAATATTATAATATATGAGAGAATTATATATAAATGATCTTAATTAGATATGAACAAATTAATTGAGCATGTATGTGCTTTTGATAAAAACTTCAAATATTAATATTTTTACTAAAATTTTTTATTCGATATAATTGTATTTTTCAAAAAAATTATTTCAGAATATTATTTTTTATGAATATGGAACATGAATATATTAATATAAATACATGTGTATATACGATTTCGTCAGAATATATATTGAGAAATATAATATTGTAATATATAATAACTCAATCATAAGTATATAAGTAATTGTAAGATTAATCTGATTAATCTTTTAGTTATATAAATAAAATCTTTGTAGTATCGGATAATAATAATTTATATACTTTATTCAATATGCAAACTATATGCATCTCATCTGAAAATTAGCGTAATCTGATCACTATTAAAGGTAACCAAAATAACGCGTTCAATGTATGATTGGATGTAGCTCTGATCCCTAAATACAGGAACCTTAATGAAATAGATAACGCAGATTTATATACACTACAACACGCGCCGCTCCCTCGTGCAAATCAATGAGGCGCGCCCCGTATGCAGCGAAACGAATGAAAAGGCTGAAGCGTATCGATTTTGCGTATCTGTATCCATTTAATTCGGAACCCCGCCGAAGAAGGTCAGATACGAACGAATGATCGGGGTGTAAGCATAAGGGGTTGAAATCTGAATTGTAGATGAGTAGCTTCTGTACCCCCCTACCATCCTTCTCCGCAGTCCACTTCACCCAAATCAGTTTCACTTCGAGTTGGAGCCATCATTTACTCGCCGACTCGACGGCTGAACGAATAACAGAAATAATCGATTCAATTTACGTATTTTACTGTGAGCGCGGCAGCAGACGTTAATGGTATATTCATAGGGCAATATCCCGTCAATACTAATGACAAATAGAGCCAATGGACTCTCGGTTGGATTATAATGGAGTAATAACTCTTTAACCGCAAAACGCAGCTGTTGGTTTACATTGTAACACGGATACAAACTTTCTGTGTACCTTCGGGGAATTATTGACGCAGAGCACTCGATAGTATAGCGCGCGATTTTGTTTAGATCACGGCTCGATCAATGTAAATACAAACGCGATGTGTTTCCTATCAACCATCCATTCGATGGGTCTCGCCCTATTATCGATGTACAATTTATTGCAATATTAAAGGCAAAATCCATTGACAATTCCATTTTCCTGAAAACCTGTATCATGATGTCTGAATAAGTACGATGGAAACATTACAATTTCAGCTCTAAAAATTTTGACATGTCACTTATTTGGAACATGGAAATTTATCCGTGGAATCCTCGACTGTTACAACCAGAAAACGAAAACTATTCTGATACTCTCGCCAAAGCACTTTTGATTTCGTGTGCGTACGAATAAAATGAGCGATAGAGATAGTGAGAGAGAGAAAGAGAGAGAGGGAGAGAGAAAGAGATGAAGATAGAATGATGGAGAAAAACATATATTCTGCTCCATGCAAATTTCCATAGCGCATGGATAGAGATATTTCGTCGGTGGGATATCCTGTGCTGTAAAATCGTTTTCATAAAACTGTTCCGGATTATAAAGCCCCCGGTCACGTGCAAATGGCTATGTAACGACAGTTCTGCTTTGAGGAGAAATAACTCGGTGAACTCCCTGAACGATATCATAACAAGCCTTCAAACTATCTTCCAACTTTTCTTTCAATGTTTTTGCAATGTTTTTTTATTATACGATTTGGAGACGATTTTTTTTTTGTACATCACAAAAGTGTACAAGATCGTAATAATTCTTTTAATTTACATAAAAACTCTGCCGTTATAAAATATGCTACATATTTTTAATTCTTGCTTATTGTTTTTATTTGTAAAATCCTGACAAATATTTGATAGTTATTTAATTAGATATTACTATAACTTATGAATAATACATACATCTGTTAAGGGCATTTCGTTGCTTTGCTCGACTGCCGCATGAAATTATAAGCCAGAAAAATAATCGTTCAACCTCACCGTCCATCTTTTTTTTAACGTGGCAAGAACTTGTCCGCGAGATATATGCATACACTATCTCATTCGGTGATCGTGCTAAACCAAATTGGAAATCCGAAGCAACATAACTGGTCGCCACGCTGCATATATCTACGTCGTTCTGCCGCGTAGCGAAATCCATCAAGCTAGTGAATGGTCCCTCGTAAAATGCTCTTTTTTACGTGCAGCGAAAGAGTTCGGTATGTGCGCGTAGGTACGCGTTCTCTATGTTTTCTCTGTACCAAGGAAAAAAAAATAAAAATAAAAATAAGAGTGATAACGCAGGGATGGATCGAAGCGTCGACGACGAATAAATGCGCGCGTGTGCATCTTTGGGTTTTCTATTATGAAACTTCCATTGGCGACGCGCATTCGTATACATAAAATATTCTTTGTTTTGCACTTTTTCATGTTTATGATTCACCGTCGCGTGATTTCATATAAGACTTTTATATCCTCATAAAAAAATATATCAGAAAATTTACAGCGTGAAAAAGAATTTATTTCGAGCTTTATTGCAAAATTATATTTATTATCGGAAAGAGACAGGAAAAAAAAATAAGTATATGCGGCTTTATATGCACATATATAATCTATAATTATTAATCTCTCGTATTTTGATAATCTTATTAATTCACGTTTTACAAAAATGAAGCACAGAGTGAATATTATAATCGATACAAATGATAAAAAGCAGAAGAGAACATATGCTAAGACAGAGGATGAGTTTGCATTTCCGGGTTTAGAATAATGCTGATAAAGACTCGACACGTAACCAACGCTCGGGGGATGTTTTTCTTATCTATCGGAAGCCACGCCGCAACGGGACGGAAAGAGCTGATGCGGCTTGGCGACTACGGAAAGAAGAAGAAAAGTAAAGCGCGGCGTGGTCTAGATATCCGGTAAATTTAAATTTTAAATAGCGACGTTTATACCAGGGTTGCCAATTCAACAAGATACCGGATTAGCCTTTTCTTAAGCTAGTGCTGTTACGTTTATTCTTCCTCAAGAAACTGTATATACTGATCCCTATAACAAACGTTCAGTTTTAGTTAATTATCTTTATTATAAATCTAATTCAGAGGAGCTACACATATCTTTACATTATATACAATATTTTTTATATAAGATAGATGATTATTATATTATTTTGAAAGCGTTACAACGTTATTCGCGATCTCACATCGGTCGAAATATATTCATATTTCCTAAAGCGATAAACTAAATGAGAAAACCATCAAAAAAGAGCGCATCAATCTGAATTCACTCTTCTATCTCTCTTGATGGGAATTTATAGGCAGTAGCACGTATCAATAAACGAAGCAAACGCAACTTGACCGGGGATTAAAACTGAAGCGAACGTAGACAGAGGTAGATATCGCATCAACTCCCATGTCTGTTTGCTGCGCACGTATTTGCCACAACAAATTGTCGATGCGTTGCGCATTGTTATCATTGTTGTCGTAGCTGCGTAAGAGTGAAGGAATCGCGAAAGGATAGTTCGAGTATTCCGTAATTTTGTTTATGCGCAATTATCGCGCGTGTGTTCGCGACATACGCAAGGATATCATCGTGATCGACTATCCGTATAGTTATTTAGATTCGCGGACGTACCGTAGACTTGTATCTGTGTGCAGATGGAAGGGATGGAGTCGGAACGGAAATCGCGCACGCTGCAAACAGAATCTAGGTGCTCTCAAATCAAGCAAATAGCGTGCAACGTGCCCTCCAGGCTTGGTAAAGAGGCAGAGCTTTGCCAGCGGTAGAAAAAGGACAGGTAGAGAGAGAAACCGGCTACTGGAACGCTCGTTACTACAACGCGATTGCCTAGCCTGCGTCATTTAGTTAATCATTGAATTTCAGTTCCCCTTTCTCCGTTCCTTTGTCATCTACCCTCTTGCGTTCGCTGATCGAACGAGCGATGCGAATGCATTCGTGCATACATCAATTGTATTACTACAGATATATACCTAGTTCCGTCAGTTGGAATTAAAGCGATGGATCTCTGATATCGATTATTTATATCAAAGACAGGAGAATATTAATTACGTTACGAAAAATGGTAGAAAAAATATTTTTATAAGGAATATCTTCATCTTATAAGGCAATGCTTAAATAATGTCAGAATATAAAGAACATATTTACGTAGCAGCAGCGTATGATTTTAAAGAAATGAGCATGAAATAAATGACCGTTCGCCGCGAATTAGCATACATGAAACGAGGATTACCAACGTTCCACTCGACCTATCTTTCGCAGGCAGACGATTGGTCTATCAGCAAACTCGTTTCAACCCTCTATTACTGCTAGAGTGTGCGATCGATATTCGATAGTCATCGATATGTAGGTTACTATGGCCGCGGAGTCATCGATTTTGTGTCGCGCGTTTATCCTTGTTTACATTCTAACGTCGAAATGAAACCGTCGATTCTTATGTCCAGCACAATTAACCGTCCCACTGGTTCCCATTGTCTCGCAAATAGAACATATATAGCTGGTAACCTAATCGTACTTTCAACATTGTACATTTGTGCTATCCTATTCAATGAACTGACTTTAATAATAATATAATGAAAATTAAAAATTAATTAATAAACGAGCGTACGCATACTGAATACAATTTTTGTGACATAGATTGGGATATTTACAGAATATTTATTTAATTGAAATCTTATAATTTTTGATAAAGAAAACATCGCTTTGTTTCTCATATATGATTATTGCCAAATATTCTATAGAGAATAGAAGTATATCATTCTTTTACAAATACAGAGCAGATTGTATATTAATGTCTTACTTTTTCGCGTTTTATCTTTCCACATTTTCTCTTGGCGCGTTTACATAGCAAATATCAGAAGGCGAGATAGTGGCACGAATATACTTTAAGCCCTGCGTGATACCTTTGCTTGAATCATCAAGAAAACCGTGACCGAGTATTGAGCCGAGTCTTTCGTTCGGTTCGGTACGCGGGATCCCGAGGTCTCTCGCTTGATAACAGAGCGCGTCCCAATTTCAAAGGGATCAAGAGATTTGAGTCCCTTCAGTTCTTAGATCCTCGAGAATCCTCGAAGGAGTGTACGTGCGAGGCATTCGCTCGCCGCTTCCGCGCGGTACAATGCATATCACACGCCTGTGTCGGGTCATATTTAACTGGATTCCTATTTGCACTTTGCTATATTCCAGTATAGATTTAACGATAAGCGTAACAAGGAGAGAATGAGAGAGAGAGAGAGAGAAAGTATTTGTAATGTATGCACTATCTTTTAAAAATATCTCGATATCTGAGTTAAGTAAATCAATTTCTATTTGATCAATAAAATTTTATTCGAAGCTTCTATTTTTAATATGTTTTTCTCTTTTTATTCTCTCGCTGTCTCAATCAAATATATTTAATAATTATATCTGACATTTCTTTGTATCGTTTGTAAATTATTTGTGATATATAATATTCTGTTATTTATTTATATGACGAATCAAGTCGACAAAATTATTTAAATTTTATTGTTGATGTATAAATGATTTTATAACTAAAATTTATTTTTATACCAGAATACTACTCCCAAAACTTACTTCTTTTATACGTTCAATAACCGAGCGGGGTTCTACGCGTAATTTCTCTTCAATGAATTCACTTTTATATCTCGCGATGATTCCATATTTTCGAAGAACAATGAAGCTGCTCACCGACGCTGAATCGCTTTATCACAACTAGGACTAAAGCCTTTTTTATGATTTGCTTCTGCGTGCGCGACAAAAAAGGCGCTTCAATATTTGAAATAGGTTTATTCGGCCTTCCATGCGAGGGCTATTGTAACCTGGGCCAAAACTCGTTTGTTGTCCCTTAGTTACCGGCATGCCTTTTGCCCATCTCTGCAGACGCCATTATTAATATTTTTAATTAAAGTCTTACAAAGAGGAAATACGCACACCATCGATACGTTTGCGAAAAAGAAAGAAAGAAAGAAAGAGAGCGATTTACTCGCGTCGCTATTCTGTACCTCGCAAAACGTTTTATGTTCGTTCAACGAGCTGTATTGCATGCTTTCGATTCTTTTCATGGTATAATAATATATTATTTAAATAAAATTTTCACACATTTTGGAAATTTTTTTTATTATTTAATCGCAATCATTAATGAATTAACGAAATTATGTACAAATACATTGACAACGAAAAAAATAATTCTTGGTATTTATTACATAATATAATATTATATTCGAGCTACGTGTGTTTAATAAAAGGATCGAGTGTTTAGTTTTGCAAGAGATTTTTGAATAGTACTGCAGCATGATTGCGGAACATGTATGCACGTAAACACGTGTTTCGATTCGGTACTTTCGATTTTATAGAGAAGTAAGGAGAGGAGAGGAGGCAGCAATAGCTCGTGCGTTCTACCCGCTCTACGTTCTGTCGAGGCTCCTCGAGCGTAGGAACACCATTATCCGATGTTAATGGAATGTAGTTCCGTATTAGCGGCCCCGATTTCGGATCTTCCATATAGGATCCGAAACAGCTATTCTGACGCGGGAACGGTTGGACGCAACAGAGAGGACGAGAGTGTAGAGGGGACGAGAGGAGAGATCTGCGAATGATACTGTAACGCGGCTAGGATTATAACGTGGCCTGTAGGTTATAATGAGGTGCGTGATAGTCTCATGGCTGGCCACGAGAGATAGCGGCTTGCTGCCCACTTAATTGGCCCCGACCACCCTTCGCGCATTCCCGTCTATCTGCCCCTCCCCCTCCTCGTTCTCTCTCATTCTCATCCCGCGTCTAAATTTGAGAGCTTTGCGAGTGCCCAAATTTAAAGCCTCTTCCTCCGCTCGCTCGTTTCTTTTGACGCATTTCATAAATTCGCATGTATATACATACAGATGTATAAAAATTATTACATTCGAGTGCAGATGTCGCATGCAAATAACGTCGCTTTCTAATTATAGCGAAGTATTGAGAAAAATAATAGAACTGTATTAATAGCAAAATTCTAGTACGAAATAAATATTATATACACACTTGGAATATTGCAAAGAAGATATTATATGTACAGAATATGTTTCGTTATGAAATTAAATTAAATCTTATCTAAAAGAAAATTTTGATGAATGAATATTTAAACGAAAAGAAGTTAATAACAGAGATGAGAGTGACTGATAGGAAGCGATAAAAGTCGTGGCCTGTGTTTATAACGAAATAGGAATACACGAATCATCTTTAAGCGTTCTCGCAATAGTCATCTTATACGAATAAGAAGTAAACGTGAACAAAGCAAGAGTTGAAATTGAGAAATAAAAGTAAAAGCATCGCTCTGGGCAAAAAGAGGTTCAATTCTCGTCTTACGTTCGACATAAGAACTATCCTCTTTACTTATCTCTCTGTTTCTTCTTATTTTTTAACTTCACCTTCTCATATCTTTTAAAGTGTTAATAATTTTTTTCTTTTCTTGAAACTTTTATTTTAGATTATATATATATATATATATATATATATATATATATATTTAATACCGTTTTGTTGTGTGCATTTATAACATTATTGTTTAAAGATGGCAAGCCCAATATATATATAATTTTAGATGGATATTTAGATATTATTTTGATTACATATCCAAGTAGAGAGAGAGATAATACCAAACACAGAAATTCTGAAATTATATATATATATATATATATATATATATATATATATATATATATATATTCTTTTAACATATGAAACTTTTAATTATCTTAATAATTTGATTTCCTGTTTGTCATTTTGTTTACTGAATTCTTGTCATTTTGTTCACTGAACTCTTTCCATTTTATTCAACGTATCCGTAGCACAGCTGACTAATGATAGAAGTTCAATGTACGCTAGTCAGACGATGAACGGAGAACACCAATCACGTTGTTTCCGCCTGAATCGCGAAATTATTCGAGCATCGGCGAGAGATTCCCCGGGAGCGATCGCGCCTCGCGAAACTTTCATCCACGAAACGCGGTTCGAAAGACAGCCGTATCTTTCGGTCTACGGAGTATCAAGGCGAGACGGAGGGAGGCTTGATGAAAACGAAGGTGGAAACTGTAGAACGGCGAGGAACTTACGGTAGTACGAGCGTTTCCGCTTCGTCGCCTCGCGAAATCAGCGGCTGGGTTGGATGTTTATTCGCCGCTAGCTTTCCCGATGGCAGAATTTCCCCTCGATTGCAAGAAAGACGGCGAAAAATTCGAGTCGAAGGCTTATCGTTGTCGTTTCCTTTCCCGCCCACCGATCGGATCGTTGAAAAAGAGTAAATCCACTTTGGAATTAAATCTATTCCTCGCCACGGTACGCGATTCATCTATTCCACGCCCTCATCTTGTGTTCCTATCCTCTTTTTTTTTCGCAGAGGGAACATCAAGAGAGAATCATTCCCTTTGCTCGAGCAAGCTTTAACGGTTATCGGCAGTTTCCCTAAACGGAAAAGCCGCCGACTTGGGCCACGCCCGAAAGGAATTATTTGCCACGATCGTTCGCTAACTGTACGCGAATATCCGCTAGTAACGCGTCGGTATATTAATGAATGCAAGCCGGGTTAAATACGGAGCTTTCACGTTTTCGTATTTTGTATTAATTAGCTTGCCACATTACGAAGCATTGTTCGACAGATTTCTCGAGAGAAAAGAATACGATATTGATATAATAAAATATATAAAAATATTGTAAAGATATAGATTGATGAAATTATAGACATCAAATTGAGCTCTTTAATTAATTCTTGAATTATTATTACAATGAAATTTAGTTCTTACATTAACCACATCTGTACTGTAAACTATATTCATATGCTGTAAATATTAAAAATCTACATTTTTATACAAGCATATTATATTTTTTATAACAACTTCTAAAAACTAAAGTTTTATAAAACACAAGTTTTATAACAATTCTTTTGAAATATATAGGAAGCACGTTTATCAATGAATCAGTTCGCATTCCCTCGACACGAGGGAACCCCAATAGATTCATCGAATCCGTGTTACGAGCTACTAGAATGTATCGGTATATAATCTTGCCAGACACTTTGGCCGTCCTCGTTGCTAACGCACACACATTATACCCACGCATCGTTCGCTCAAGCAGACGTAAAAATTCTCGCCGATCGTAAAATCCGCATCAGCTTCCTCGAAGAATATCGGTGGTAGGAGATTCCTTAATGGAATTTATAAAAAGCGCGTCATGGCGAGCGAACAGTGGAACGCCCCGCAAATCGTTTGCTCGTAAAATTTATTGCCAGGACATAAAGTACACCGTAGGAGCAATTATTTGTCAAATAATTTATTTGCCGGGCAAAAACGGTAACCGTGCGAGGCGATGTAACGGCGATTTGGCGGTAAACGAGCGGAGCGTAAGGAGAAGAAGCTGTTCCAGTCGGGGAGGAAGCGTAACCGAGCGAGAAGGGAAGGATGAAATTTTGGCCGCGTTTCAAAGCGCGTATCGCGTCTATTCGCGGAGGCAGCTTTTTTCTCGAAAAGGCTCCCCTCGGTATGCCTGGCAGAGGTGCAACCGGCACATAATGCACCTCCTGCGGTTTCGGCGGGATCAAGTATCCAGATGATTCAGTTTATCCCGGATGAGTTTCCTTAAAGTGCACTTTGCTGAACGTTTGCCATCTCTTTCGCTGGCGGATCGATAAGATATCAGCTTTTAAGAACCACTTTCACACATCTAGACAACGTTATAATAGCATAGTTATTTTATTTCGGGTTTTTAGATATATATAATCTACGCTATTGCAGATATTATTCCCTCGATAAATGTGGAATAAAAGTTATGACACCAAAATTTTAATTAATAAGAAAAATAACTCTATTGTATGTTGAATGTGATAAATTACATCGCGTGCGCTATCGAATAATTCATCGCCCAAAAACGAGGAGACATCCGAGATTTGGCTCGAGAATCCCTATTACATACTTTGAATTCAAACGTCTCAAAATGCATTCATGGCGGCCGTATGCAAAACACCCAACGTTCGAGTTCGGCCAGCGAGGCGACGGAGACGGGAAGTTTAAAGTAGGTATAGGGGAACGTGGGACGACGATAGAAGTACAAGCGACATAACGGTGGGAGGGAGAGGGAGAGGGAGCGATAGGAGATAGGGGGTTGCATTTAGCGCTTAATTCGGGCTACGGTGGTTGGTTTCCCGATGTGATTCACTGGAGCTGCGCCGCCCCTACCCGACCCCTAATGAAGACACATGCTTCCAACGGTGCAAGCCAAATGATACCTAGGCCATGCATACGTTCCGCATGTCGTCGCGTTCGGTTCCGTTCCATTGTACACGCTAATGGTATGCCGGGTATTACGCTAACGTGGCTTCGGTCAGCAAAAATTTCAAAAAATTGCACGATGTCGCACCTTACATCTGCCGGCGTGATAAAAAGAAATGGCTCTTTTATAATCTCTTCTTTTCTTTTTTTATTTTTGGAGACGATACAACGGTCGCGTACGCGTTCAAAACGGTCGTCAAGAAGCTGCGCAACCTATTATCCCAAGAGATTATTCCCGGAAATTAAGATTCCGTTATCTCAAGCATCCTATTAGTTGTTGAAGGTGCTCGCGATAAGCGTGAAATCGCACAAGTTATGAAGGGTACGGCCATCTTTTTCACCCTTTCTTCTTACGACTTAATTTCCTCGCCAGATCTTCAAATAAGACCATCGAAGGGCACGAACGATAAACGATCAGATACACGATTGGGAAGGAGTTTAATTTACAACTCGGAGATTCGGGGTTCTACGGGGAATTACCGCTGGGGAATTTCACACTCTCAGAATCGACAAACCAAAGGGAGGGACATTAGATAAACGTTTTGGGGCCAACCGCGTTCAGATTTCACAAGTCTCGGTCTCTTCGGACATTTTCAAGGTCCACATCCCTTAGGATGGAATTTTATAGAGTGTTGGCGAAGGGTGACTAATGCTGCAATAACCGAGTGAAATTTCAACCAAACTTATGTTGGATTGTCTTGGATATAAAGATTAGAAATTTATAGAAATATGCAAAATACTATTAATAATAATACCACTATATATATATGTGTGTGTGTATGTGTATATAATTTTATATAATTTATATTTTATATAATTTATATCTTAAAACAAATCGTGATTCAAAAGATCAATGAAAATGTGAAAGAAAACTTGTGTGTGTGTGCAAGTTTCGTTCGATTATATATTATATATTATCTAAAATATTGTTTAGTCATATCCTTTTTAATAATCCACATTTTGTTTAAATAAAATTTTTCAAAAATTATATAGATGCCATATACACGCATATACACCCGCTTATATATAATTATATAATATAATATCTCTCTCTCTCTCTCTCTCTCTCTCTCTCTCTCTCTCTCTCTCTTATATGCATAATTTCATAGATGTCTAAAGATTAACGACTCTCATATATTTCAGAGATATTTTTCTCATTTCTCTGGGATTTTTAAAGTTTAAGTTAAAAAAGTCAGTGCACCGTGAATCAGTATTAGAAAAGCATCCCTTTCTCTCGGCACAAAATAAAAGCGAAAGCTCTCGACGCTAATCCTTCCACCGTATGCACTTTTCCATAAAAGTCTCGTCAACGTAACCGCGTTCCCGTTTATCCATTCGGTCGCCGGTGGGCTCTACGGAGTACGACGAGGTCGCTTCCGAGGAGAAAACGACAAAGAGCGATGGTACAGGGTATCAGGAACGGAGGTGATGGTAAGCGGGGATACGCGGTGGATGCAAAGTTGCGGCGATAGCCGCGCAAAGAGTTAATCCAACGCAAAGACCAATTTCAATTTGATGCAAGTGGTACTCCAGGGACGCGCTCGTGTAACGGCTCTGCGGTTACGTCGCCGTCCCCTCCGACGCCAACGGCGTCAGCTCGGACGATATATCGGGGATGGTCCATTCGAGCGACGACACCCGCGAGACTTCGTGTTTCTCAGGAAATCTCAATATTCGGCCGACCGTCGTTCACCGGTGACCTCGGCGCGGCTAATGTGCTTTCGATAGTATCTCACGATAAGGAAGCGCGATAAAGCGCGTTGCAAAGTGCGCTGCGTTATTATACCTCGTGCATACGCGAGCCGATATTTCTCTGTCGTTCGTTTTATAGGAATTTATAGGCACCGCACGGCTTCGCCCGAAATGAATGACGTTCCGGGACGATCGATCGTAATCGCGCAGCTTATAGACTTTTTATCGATAATTTGATTGGGATGAAATTGGCTCCGATGCAAAATAAGATAAAGGGTACATTTTACGACGCGTTGTATTCGAGAAAATCGAACAGTGTAACAAATGACAGTTTAGTTTTAACAGAATGGAAATTATTAGCATGCAAGATACAAAAATCTGAATAATATATCTCAGAATATATTGAATATAATATATCAATAATATATTTCGCTTAAATATCTTCGATATTTTTTGATACAAAAATCGTTTATTAAAATTTTTTATATTGTCCTTATGTATTTTACATTTGTATCGACTCTCTTTTACATTTCTATCGTGTTGATTAAAACTATTACAAGTATGAATGATCTTTTCAAGCATGTAACATATGATAATCTTAAAGACATAATAAAAAAATAATCTTAAATTACTCGCGTACTCGACATTGACTTCTTTTTAATAAATATATGAACGCATTAAAATCGTAAATGTAGGCAAGGGACAAGCATTTCTTTTTCCTGAACACATACTCACAGAATGACGCAGATAGAAGCTCGAGTATGAAAGATGAATCGAGAACTTGTCGAATGCCGGCGGAATGCAGGAAGAGAGGCATCGGACCGTAATCTACGTCGAGCTTCCCCACTGCGTTATTTCATTTCACTCTCTCGCCTTTCGCGGAGTGGAAACCCTCGATTTCTCATCCATCAAACCCCGTCTCCATGCATCTGCTTCTAACTTCATACATCACAATTACGCCGCACGCTGCCCCCTTTCGTCCGATTATTTGCATCGAGATCTCGCACTTTTCCATTCTTTGAAATCGACATGCACAGATTACATTCTTACCAAGAACGTCCATCGATTGACAGCGTCCTTTAATACATGCCACTTATAATTCCGCGTTTCCGAGAAAAAAAAAAAAATTAATGGGTTCAATCTACTAGGGCGTACAAAGTGTTATTTCGCACAACGGATGCATTTATAAAATAAAGTAGGCAGATAAATGGATTAATAATCAATTAATAATTTTCAGTAGTGTATATTACTGCACATCAGAAGCAAGAAATATAACGCGGATTTTACGATTTACGGAAATATAACGCCGTGATATTTGGAAGCGTTCATCATGTGAGTCACGTGCGTAACGCTTTCGTATCCTCTTGCATCCGAACATATTTCTCTCTCTCTCTCTCTCTTTCTCTTTCTCTCTCTTTTGAAATCCGTAGACCACTGGCATACTCGGATTGCCAAGATTCTTACGTTGAAATACGATTCTCCTGGGCAAGGGAGAGGGAGGCGTGGATTTCTACAGAACATCTTATACCGAACTTTAAACTTATTTTTATTTATCCTCCGCGGCAATAAAATGGTTGCAAAGAGATTCTCTCGTCGGCAACCGACAAAAAAGAAAAGAGAGGAAGAGGGAGAAAACAGGGAAACGACGGAGGAACGGATGACGCCGGGCGCGAAAAAGAAAGGGGCAAGCGAGTAGTAAGGCAAAAGGTCCCCGCGAGCACTCCTCCCTCTCTCTCTCTCTCTCTCTTTCTCCCTAAGTAAAACTCACTTAATTCGTTCCAATGTTCGTGTTCTCACCCGCGTCTCTTCCGTGTGAACCGAAGTTAAAACTTAATCAAATCTCGCCGTTACCTAACCGGATTATCCGAGGACTCGTTAGATCTCTCCTCGTCGCGACGCGCATTCTGAAAGTATGCATGCACTTTTGTGCACCCGTGAAGTTGGCACGACCGCGCCGCACCGTCCGTCGTAACGACGTGATCCATCTTACGCGCGAAGAAATATCTTCGTTGTGATACATCAAGGACTCGAATTCCGTCCAACGGATGAAAAGTCCGCGAATCGCGCTCGTTATCTTTGAGAAGTTCTTCTTCGCCACTTGGGCGTTAATGTTTCTTTTCTTTACATTCTTCGAAGAAGTTTCTCTTCTTTATACTAGTGGAGACAATGGCGTCTTGTTCTGTATAAATCTTATAAAATTGATCGTTGAATATTATCATGTGCAGAAATTTTATTTTCGTTAAAATATGAACTATATATATTGTATATATCAAAAATTTTTTATTCTTGTAAAAATCACGATATTTTGCGCGTAAAGTAAAATGGATGTGCTTAATAAGAGTATTTTACATATAGCAGTGCGATCCCAAAAAGAAATCCTCGGATGTTGAGAAAATCCTGAATGGGTTAGAATCACAGAGGAAAGAGTCGGGGATGAATAAATTTAGATACGTTATTGCAGCGGTTCGAGGGGCTTCTTCCGTGAAGGGAAAGAAGAGAAATATAGTATGTGTGAGTATTACATGCCAGCCAAATGTGAAAGGGTACGGATTATCGCGATTAAAAGTTGATGTATCGCACGTCGCGTGCTAGATGGATATATCGCGAACTGCCAAGTATTATCCAACGATCCAGGTGCATGTAATTCCGAGTTAATTATTAATAACTTGCGAAATTACGCCCATGCCGTGTAGTCAAAAGGGCAGACGCGAGAAAATGAAGCAGGAGTTGAAAATTTGAGAAGCGACATAAATATGAAATCAATTTTTTATTGTAAAAATGAAATGACCTAAATTAAATTAAATAATATAATGCGCAGAATTTACCGCAGAACTTAATTAACTTTTTTTCCGCGCATTTATAATTTTCATATCATGGTCTAATTATTTAGTAAGAATACTAAATTACGAGACACACAAGCACAATATCCACGTCTTATCTCGATTTGCTAAATCGAGACACTAGGAATGCCAATAATCATAGACGATAGTTAATATTCCATGATGCTACGCACGACGGATCTCAATCTGCAAATCCGCCGAATTTTGCCGCCACGCGTAAATTCGGCGAGCATTTACATGGTATGAAAATTCGAGGAACATTTTCCGGAAAGTGGCGATTGCAGCGTCAGCATTCTACTGTTTCACATAATCGAAAATTTCTAGGCAAACGAAACTCTTCTCTCGTTCTTTCCCGCGCTCATTTTTACACTTCGACGTGATTTACTCTGTTGAGTCGAAATCTAGCGGAAAAGTCCCTCGACAACGGCCCCAAGAACCAGGTATCCCAACATCTCATGGGATCCGCCTTTTCTTGTACTCTCGCACTTCTCTCGCTCGAAATGGTTATCTCTTATATCCTCCTTTTACGCTCATGCTCTCAATTTCCGCCTGTCTTCATCTCTTCCTCTCAACTGTTCTGTGCTTTCCTTCGTCCTGTCTGTATAAGACTATCGCTGTTTTTTAGATTCACGCGGACTCGTTTGATGTCCGTCTTTCGCTTATTCCCTATCTCTCGTTTTCTCTCCTATCCATCTGAACAGTCGCAAACCTTTTTCTTTTTATCTCTTTCTTCTCCTCTCTTCTCTCCTTTTCTCTCTCTTTCTTTCGTCTATTCATGCCTATTCGGTTAGTTTTACCCGATCGATTCCATCGAGACTTATCTCCTTGTACGTGCTGCTGACTGGTTTCCATGACTGGCGGCGGCTTGTCTTTCTAAAGGAGCGCAAAACCAACGGGGACCGAGTGCAGTACTAACCGACCCAGCTAATTGGAATTGCATTAATTCCTTTCTTCGCCGGCTACTTGCCCGCTTGTTCAATAAGATCGCTCTTCAGTATGCGCGATCAACGACCATCGTGAAATCCGTGTTCCAACAACGTTCTAGGAATCCGACACGTTTTTTGCGATTTCACATGAATTTTAAGAATCTTCGGACAATTTTGCAATTGCTCGTTTTCCAATTGATACTGAAATATGATATTGTTTCATACACGAATTAGATAATATCTAGAGAATTTTTAGAAAAAAGTATTTCTCTTACTTTCTTGACGATAAAAGCACAGTTATTGTGAAATTTTACTTGATTACCCGTGGCAATTTTTTTTAATCCAAAGATTTTTATTTGCGAATCCCACTTAGGAATGAAGAAACTATACGTACATTGAATAAAAATAAAAGATTTGAAAGAAAGATATGACAATTTTGATATGGTTCTAGAATATATGCTATTAATATAGCAACAACTACATATATTTCCAATTTATGAAAATTTATTTATTCCACAATATTTATTATATAATATTATATTAATAATGAACACATAAAATTTAAGTTGTGCTCCAGATAAAAATTTATTTAATTATTCTATTCGATAAAAGGACAATATTATTATAAATATTATTCATAGAATGCGACAAGAAAACCTTTCATTAATTATATTTAACCTCGTTATCGTTCTGTTTCGAGAATAATATATAATTATTTATCTATATATAATCCAACAAATGTTAGAACTTAACTTTTTGCATTTATATTTGAAAGGGTTAAACTTATTGAAATCTTTACGTAATTGTGTTATTTAAACGTACATATTTATCAGCGGACGGTGATCAGAAACTGTTAGAGTCGAAATAATTCTGTGTATTACGTAATGAAATTTCCAATTTGTTTCTTATCAATTCACGGTATCGATGATATTAATAATTCATACATACATTCGTACATACATACATTACTCATATTGAGAATTGTGTATTGTATTGCATTTTAATTATAGATTTCCCTCTCTCTCTCGATAGTGAATATATTGTACTTGCAATATCATGAGTATCGATGAAGTATATGCAATCTGTATTAAGTTTAAATTATAACATAGCAATCTGAATGCACATGTAAGAATTTGAAATCAGATTGCGTATATTGCAATGCGTGAATGTGTGTGTTCAATCTTTACTAGTGTCCAAACTTACTTGCTCTTTCTATGGATTTTAAAGAATATTTTCCGCATCTCGATTTTCCTATTTTCTTTCCTGGTTTTCCTAGAAGGTAAAACATCACCAGCGAATCTGCCGGGACTAAAGGCGTGAGGCTCCGCAAACTTTTTGAATCAACGACTTCTTTCCTCTTTTCGCGGCTCTTTATTCTTCGTAGATATGTATGGACTAATCTCAAACAATCCACTATGCGATCGAATATATTTGTTGTTAGTACATTAATTTAGCGCTTCACGTTTGATTACACATTGCATTTAAAGTACTTACAAGGCTATTTAACTGTGTTGCGTTATCTGGTTTGCAAATATCAATTAATCCGTAATATCTGAATTTAATTGTTTCTGAAAAAGTACGCGGGATTTCTCTGATATAATATTCGATATATTTCTTATAACGTTTTAAAAATTTCCTTTGCACATAAAGATCTTATTTTTCTATAACTTAATATCAATAATAATGAGGCAAACAAAATAATCTCCGTAATTATTCGTCTAGTTACTAATATATTTTATATTTTTGCATACGCAGGTTAATTTTAATTATGGTTTAATTAATGAAGTAATTACAAAATCGGTAATCTCTAAACGAATACATAATTAATTTAATTATTGCTATCACATATTAATTCCATTATAACACATAATATACAATGAAATAAAATTAAGTAATTTCTATATATTATCATAATCTTTTCTGCAATTATATTAATTTTTATATAATATCCATTATATTTTACGTATATATACAAAGTAAAGTAAAATAAATATTCTTATTTGAACGAGTCATCGATAATCGATTACTGGATAGAAGAACGAGACAGATTGTATTGCATTGTCGATTATGGTATCGTCGAACATTTTTTCGCGTACATACGTACGACCAGACAGATAGTAACGTACCGGGACATTTTTCTTCTAATGCTGGCATAACTTTTATATCGTACGTACCATAGAGATACGCATCCGGGTGGGCGTGTACATAATGCATACTAGCCAGTCGGGTCGTTGAGTGACAGCCGAGCTAATGGACCATCTCTCTTCTCTCCTCTCATCACCGACAGCCGGACGCCATTGTTGACTTCGCATCATCCACTATGACGGCTCCTACGTCGCACGGTATCGTTGCTTTTCCTGCAAGAACCATCGTCATGTCTGGAAGTCTCTTTTATTAACTCGTCCGCGCCGAGCAAACATAGGTCAATATTTTGAAGATGGACATTTTTTGAAAGCAAACAATATAAAGCGCAAATATTGTTATGTATTTTATGTATTTTATGTACTTTAGTACTTTCGATATTATATATCTATAATACTCGTTTGCAATTCATCATAATCATCGACAGTTCAATGAACGCATAATTAATGTTAAACTTATATATTCCGCGCCCATTGTTACGAGGCCAACACGGGTTATAGTTGTAACGTTCACTTTTGACAAACGTAATGGCATTATATATGACAATAATTCGTTAATCACAAACTGTCCAATTAATGTCAAATTAAATGGTGTGAAATACGAGCTGCATTTCCGTTTGATGCAGGTGCGCCGCATGTTGATGTCATTACCGATCGTGCCAGAGACGAGCCAGTTATATATCGGATATAAATAGGGATTTGAAATCATTTTCTTGTCTAATGACAAAGTCGATTGTATTGTAAGAATATATTTTATTTAAGACAAATTTTGAAAGAATTAATATTTTTAGAATTTTGATTCGGACAACCGCGTGTATGCCTTCACACATACGTATATACAAATTACAATATAATTATCTTCTATCTATTTATGATTGCACGTCAGAGTGTTAAAACGTTTTCGAAAAAAAAGATTGCCATAGTTACGCTGGATGAAGGAGAAATGCGTCAATATAATGAGAATGAGAGAGACAGAGAGAGAGGGAAAGGGAGTTGAACATATGGACTCTCGAAGGGCATCGAGAACAAGGGACGGATATGGAGAACATTGGATGAGAGGAAAAGAATGGTGAAGGTAGAGGAGAAAGAGGAGAAGAGGTGGAGAGGCATACGTGAGCGAGGGTAACGTACTGTTCTCACCTCCGACGGGCCCTCGGGGCTTTCTCGGCTATCCTTTGGTGGTGTACACGTCGGTATACACGATTGTACTATCCGGTGTACGCATGTAGACGCCCAACTTCGTACGTGCGTGCATGCAGACTGGCATATACGATGCGATGCGCAAAGTCGACACCATATATACTCGTTCTATATATACGAGAAACGCGTTGTTCGAATCTACCCATCATCAGACGACTCGTATCATGTTCCACTAAAGGCGTGAAAGAGCAAGTTGATTTTCTCATTCTATCCTTTCCTCTTTCATTTCGATATGTCTGTCCGTCGTTGGTCTGCTATTCTCGCCGTTTTCTATTTCTATACCTAATATATAGCTTTCGGTTTTTTTTTTTTTTTTTTTGCAATACGGTTTTATTTTAGTCAGAGATTATTTCGTTCTGCATCTGCCGTTTAAATCAGGATAATAATCGAAAATAAATATATGGATCGGAAAAATTTTTTAATTGGAAAACGATTTGAAAAATAAATAATGTAGATTATGTGAAAAAATATATATATATAAAGTATATTTTAATATAATTTTTATTATCTCAATTTATATTTGCAAGTTTTCACAATTTTCCAGAGCTCTTGATTAAAATACGCATAAATTACTTTATATATTTATTGCATATTGTTATTATTTATTCGGACAATTTATCTCCATCATTTGATAAAATCTATAGCTAAAAATTCTATACTACATAATTGTTCGCGCATTGAATAAACAAGTAAAAAAGAGGGGAAATAAAGGGAGAAAGTAACCGACGACGCGATTGATTCATCGACGTTCGCGATTGTCGTACCTACGCGCAACACGCACTCACCTACGCACATCCGTGAATTATAGCG
This sequence comes from Polyergus mexicanus, assembly GCF_030449975.1. Taxonomy (NCBI): domain Eukaryota; kingdom Metazoa; phylum Arthropoda; class Insecta; order Hymenoptera; family Formicidae; genus Polyergus; species Polyergus mexicanus. Next base: position 10,466,012 of record NW_027223325.1, read on the forward strand.
ATCGCTATATTGCATCCATGGCACGAAGGGCGGACGAGAGAATCGGAGAGAGAATGACGCCGAGTCCGGGTCGTACTAGGGGGATGAAGAAGAGAGAAACTGCGACAAGGGCTGCTGACAGACAGTGACGGGTACCACTTTATCCGCGACACGATTCTGCGCTTACCACAGCCCACGAGTTTACCATCGTCGCCGTCAATGCCGTTCGCGCGACCGATCTGATCTGATCTCATCCTAGTCGCTCTGATCCACCATCTACTTTCTGCTCGCCACCTTCCTTCGTACATTTACCATCTTGAATACACTACTTGATCTCGTCCTTTAAATCTCTATTCGAGATTTTTCTTACCTTCTCTTGTTTTTCTTTTCCTCGGAAATCCACATAACGCGGCGACCTCGGTGTATCGAAAACATTTTTCCCTTCGCGAAGCTTAAACAGTGCAGTTCAGCCAAGTACGGAATCTCGAAATTTTTTATTTTGTTTTATATCCCGCGGATTGTGAAAACAAACTTCCCTTAAGTTTGTTCGCTTGGCTTTTTATTTTGTTTAAATACATTGCTTATTGCACTTTTCCGTTTCCATTTATTCGCATTCGCTAAGGAGGAGAAGCTACCTCTTCCACTCATCCTGATGACTCGGAATTGAATACGAGCTTTCGGCTCCACGACGCGATAGAGATGTCTGTATTTGGAAATCTTATATCGGTGAGGGGAGTGCGCCACTCTTGCAAATCGAACCCTCCTATTTCGGTCATCCTGTCGAACGGTTCTCGATCCTTCCCTCGCGTGCACCTGCCTGTCATTCGGTACGAAAGTGCTTCCGATTTCAACGCCCTAAGGGAAATAATCCGTCGCTTCGCTCCCTGGATCACGTAGAAGACCGCCGCGTATCCTTCCCGGAGTATTATGGATTTCTGTGTACCAACGTGTATGTATATTGTGTACATAGTATGTATCCGCGTATATATCGACCAAATGTAATGTACATGTGCGGCTGATTCGACGCTCCCCTATAATGTAAAGGAGGCGTCGCGAATGAAAGTCGTATGGCTCATCAGCGTCAGCGTGCAACCTGTCTTGTTGTCTGAAATTGTGGCAACGAAATGCACGAAACTTTATCGATCGGTTCAATTTTACGTGAGTTGAGCTTGTCTTAGATGGAAGCGTATATCTCGACTGACATTACAGAAGGGGAACTCTATAACAACTGTGACAAATATATATACAAAATTTCGTCAAATAATTTTAAAATAAAAATATGCAATCGAATGTCATTAATTATTCTTCTTGGAAAATGAAGTAAATTAATGTTTTTTTTTTTTTTAATTACAACATAATAGTTAATTATTATTTTAATATCATATTTATAATATCATTTATATCCAATTTATAATTTTTAAAAATTGCGAAATGAAAAAGTATATTCAATATAATAAATGTGTAAGAAATAGAACAATGTATCTTTAGCGAGTGTAACGTTCGAAAAATGAAAGGTACTCGTATAAAGCCACATAGCTGCCTATTTGTTGGCTTTACATTTAAACGTGTAAACGTTTATACAATAATTTTCTTACATTTATTATAACAAAGAATAAAACTATTACGTGGAAATACAAAACATGGAATACAAACACTGGTATTTTACGTTGCGTAATGACTTCGAATTTACATACATCGCAAGCGGCATCTGGCATGTCGTATTTCGGATCTCTCAGCTTACGTAAAATATTATCACGGCACCATCTGCCACTTGCAACAGATATACGGGAGAAAATATTTCGTTTATTCGTTTTGCGTACTGCGTATGCATACGCACACGAAAGCAATCTGTTTGAGTAAAGTCTGAAGATAATACGTAAAAGTAATCTCTGATTGCGTTTCACACTTTTATTTCCTAAATCGCTTTTATTTTGATCGGCGTGCTGCCACTTTCAAAAATATACTTGTTATTTATCTCGTTTTGCGGCTAACATAGTCATTATCCCGCATAATTTTAATTTTGCTTCATATATATTGAAAGAAAGACGACAAAAAGTATGACATTGCGAGACGCCTTTTAATTTTCATGATTGCTGAAAGAAAAAATATAATCACCGACCGTTCAAATGATAGAGCGTGAAGCTCTTTACAGGGAATATATATATACTTCTCTTGCCCGGGCCGTCATTTATGCTTTTTGGATGCAGCCGTCAGCTTCCAGTGGGCGTCGATAAGCATCCTAACGATCATCCAACGGCAACTAATTTTGGGTTTCTCTAATTAATACAAATAACTTCGATGAGAGAGAAGTCCTCGGATCCTGATTGCGCGAAAGACGAACCGTCTCGTCGCGTGCTTTCTCTTGCAATCGAATTAATTCCTTGTCCCTTCGCAGCAGCAAGTTCCACGACTCCTCTCAACGTGGTTCCACTCGAGCGGATATCTTCTCTTCGTCTCTTCCTTCCTGCCTTCAAAAAAAGAACGGATGTTCACCATCGAGGATCTCCAAATTATCAGCATTTATAAAGCGGACTTAAGCGTCCAGTTTCGCTAATGTCGATTTTAAAAGAATAGTCTATTGGAATCATTACTTTTAATTGTTATTTTTGCTTGCTCCTATTATCGGTTTTACGAATTATCGTATACAACACACATTATCGAGCGTTATTACATTTGATTTAATAATTATAATTCGAACGCGACGAAAGAGGAGATATAATACAATATTATTTTTTTTTTATCTTTGATTAAAATATATCAATATATTTTATTAAAACTGCGGCTACATAAAAATTATCAGACACAAAATTACCAACAAAAATAATTATGGATAAAATCATTGACGAAACAATAAGATCGAATCTGAATAATAAATAGATTCTTTTGTCATTTCTTTCTTAATAACAGCGCATTATGAATATAGAAAATTACAATATATACCTGAAATATAATTATTTTCTTCTAATTTAACGGGTAAATAAAAGCGAGATTAATTCTCATGAGGTTGTACTTCAGAAGAACTTTTAGCACTTCGTTTGAAAAATACGCGCGAATAGAGTATACCATTTCTGCCCGTCATATCATGTTGACGTAACATTTCTGCTTGCCTGCTGGCTTGCATGCCGACTTCCAACTCACGGAATGGTGCTCGGCTTCCTTCGTGTAAACAATAATCCTACCATGCAAACGCGAAAACGTAGGCCGGCCGAGCTATCGCGCTTCGCGTGCTTTCTCAAGCAAGAAATAGTATGGGCTCGCGTTCTCCTGCTTTCATGAATTTTCTATATGCACACCGGATGGATTAAAAATAACTGTAAAAGCGTTTTTGCGCGACGCTAGTTGGATGTAACGAATTCCTCCTTGTTGAAAGTAAATTTTGCACTGCCGGCTTTACTCCCACATCGCTCAAGAGCTAGAAGAATATTAAAAGCTATTTGAGAGGGATAATGTTTGTTGAGCATCTTTATGTAGCACAGAGAAATAACAAAGAATAAACATTTTTATTTATAATATTAACAATACATACCATTGATCTCACACATTACAACAGTATAATACAATAAAAAAGAATTCTTTATATGTTCATGTTAAGAAAAGTCGATCTGAACAGAGCCTAACGAATATATAAAGTTACATTCATTTTTTGTGCATTACTGTCGTTTAATAGTTACCGAAAATACTTATGAACGATATGAAATTTACTCAACGACCGACACTGATTAAAAAGAACAAGCCAAGCCAAGAATATCTCAACTTGCACTTCTCTTGGGACTTGAAACTGGAAAGTAGTTAAAGATTAGGGATAAACAGTATATATTAATGTACATAGCAAGTTTGCTCGATACCTGTCGCAAAAGTTACCAAGTTACAAGTCCGCCTTTCCTCACTGGGCGAAGTTTGTTGCTCGAGCGAAGAGGTTCGCAATCATTTATTAAAAGGTAGATCAGAGAAAACGGGCTGAGAAATTTCAGAGCGTCAAGAACGTAGACTGGAAAGATGAGCGCAACCAAGAAAAACGCATCGCATATGAATAATAAGCGAAAAAAAAAAATGATATATATACATAAACGCTTAATTAAAAAGTTTAGGATATAGATTAAAGTCACATACAAATTTGTGTAAATAACAGAATGAATTTAAAGAATTAAATAACTTAATTATGTTCCTTTACTAAGCTTGGTCAAAAATTTCGAGGCGAGAAAGAACGAGAGAGAAATAACTTACTGTATTACGTTAAAATCACTTTAGTCATTTACATTTAATTATCTCTGCACAATTAATATGACAATACTTAAAAAAAGTATAATACTCATTTTTATAAATGATTCTTCTATGCTAAAGCGTTAATTTCTTCTTTTATGATTGCGTCAATTTTATAAAGCACCATTTTTGCTGCTGGAATATAGTATGCTAATCTCTATAAAATTATTCTAATTAAATCAGCACATGTACATTACAAGTACACACACGCGCACACGTATCGCTTTATCGTAACTGATTCGAGTTATTCCAGATTTCTTGCACACAATAAATATTATAATTAAGTATTTTGAAGCGCTTTATAAAAATTACATAGAAATTTGCTTTCGAATTTAATATTTATTCTCCATGAAATGCGATTAAAGATTCTCAAGCATTGATCATCTGTGTAATGTTCTGAATGAGATATACGCAATACAGCTTGTCTCTTCGTCGACCTAATTACGGCTTCCTTCGTTCGCGAATAGAGAGCGTCGAATCCTAAGGCGATCAGGCGTTGGGCGTGTATGTATCGACGAGGATTATCTCGATCGTAAAGCGAGTCGCAGGTACAGTATAACCACGCGCCATGTTAGTGTACGCCTCTACGCTCGGAATTTCCCGGATAATTTGGTCGAAGCGAATCGCCAGTCTGTGATTTGCGAGCTCTCGATGGATGGAAACGATTCGTTGCGGATAAGAGAACGGAAGAGGGAAAGGGAGGATAAATGTTTCGAAACGAAGAGACGAGTAAAGTAAGAGGGAAGGAGAGAGGGACAAGGAGTCTCGACAATTTGCCATCGAGTTTGCGAGCGACTTCCTGGCAGCCCGAAGGTCTGTCTCCTAGACGAAGGAGAACAGAAACTACCTGGGTTAATCTATGTGAGAACTTAAGCAGCTGCCTCTGGTGGTAGAGGAAGCCTGTCCTTCCCTTATTTCCTTATAGCCGATACGAAGAGAAACAACAGGCTTTCTCCGCCGCGTTTCTTGCCCTTATCTCGATTACAGTTTATGCAGAATGCCCAGGTGTTTGTATATTATTACTAGGAGTAATTTAGCATAAAATCAATAGCGTTGCCTTCCAGCGTTTCTTCAAGGGTGAAACGCGAAAATTCGTTACTAATTTATACACACAACGTTTATCTGCCTTTCTAGTAGGAATATTCCCCCTAAAAATGAATTCACCCCGCGGACATTGTAATTTCCGCGGCAGAGTATCCTAAGCGTATTTCGCTAAGGAACCTCTTCCGTTTGACGGGTATAATATAATATTTTACGCATTTTGGCTCTTCTCTTTTTCTTTCAAAAAATGATGGATATAGCGGCCTCGTTCTGGCAAATGTCATCATGCTAACTGTATTCCATTTTTGCTTGTTTCAGGTAAGTGCAATTAGCTCTACGCGTTCAGCCGCGAACGGCGCGCATGGAAGGCACATGTGAGTATGTCGCTTTGATGAAATTTCGAAATGCTGCTACCGCGTCGATGTGATGGACGCTGGTGTTCTGACAGTCGACAGGACGTAGATGAAAGACGCGATAGCCGACGCGAAGCGAACGATCGAAAGAGAGTGGCGCGAGACTCGCGTCCAAATTGGACGCCGGAATGACGAATCGTCGCGGCTCTCGTACGCGAAATTCAATTAGGTCGGGTTCACCGGTTAGTCCGCGGCTATCTTCCAACGTGCCCCGCGAGAGCGAACGCGTCGATTGTGTCCGCGATCTCCGTCATCGATGGCCAACGATCCGCGACTCGATCGTACATAGTAATGTCCTCGCATGGTTCATCGATCTTTAAACCCAATTTTTAGGTATAATCGATAAAGGATTTAGTTGGCGTGTTAAAAAAATTTAACGATCGAATACTGTTTGAAATATCAAAATTAAAATTTTTCACATCAAAATAATAATGATAAAAAAAGATTTGGTCTTGTTATCGCGATTAAAATGTACAATAAATATATTAGATAGAAAATGAAAGAAAAGAAAATGTAGAATCAAGTTAAAGAAGATTTATTATGTAATACTTTTCAATGTTCTATTTCTTGACAAAAAATAATAATTAATTATTCATCGAGTTTTCTACGACGAAGAGATATTTTTCTATTATTCTCCAGAAAACTTTCTAGAAATTTATAGCAATTTATTTTCCTTTCCCAGCGATCAATTTTTTATTATAATTTTTTGACGATGCCATGACAGTCCTATTTCTGTTCTTAGCATAAAATTTTTTATATAAATATATATATATATATATATATAATCACCAAGGCAGTCTTTACTAGCAGCCAAGGACTTACTGAATTGTCCGCCAAGCTTGATAGGACACAAGCGAATCATGAAGTTACTTCTAAGCTAAAGTTTACTGGTTACACCAAATCCCACAGAACTCTCCGCATTCAAAATGGCCCGTTGTGTATTCTTCTGTGTAATTATGGACATTCCGAGTCACTCTACACATATATGCAAAAACACATATTTACTCATATAGCAACGCTTCTTCCTAGCGGTCAAGCATTAGTTAGTTGGTTATATGTGACTAAAGTTTCTGTAACCTACATAATCCTGCATTACATATACGCTTAACAAGTGTAGCGGATTATCAATATATACATATACATATTGCAGATTATTTATAAAATCAGTTCTTCTGACAGGCTTCCAAGATTTTACTTATTTATAAAGTGCTGAGAGAATCTAAACTGGCGTTTTATAAAAAATGTAGTTTGTTCTTTATAAAAAGATTGAGTTTACATAGAGTCTACAATACATATATATATATTTCATATATAAATATAAATTTACATATATATACTTGGACTTATACATATATATATACGCGAATAATGTATTCTCGCGTGACTAAACAGAATCAAGATATACCGACGGACGACACAGTTGGGAACTCAAGCCGCATACATTGTATAGTCAACCGAGTTGCATAGAAGGCTCCGAACTAATTATTATAATTCCCATAACAATGGTCGTACATTAAAAATTAATGTCGCTGATGGGACATAGAAATTAATCATAGCTCACCTACACGTATTCGGTGACCTACTGAATCGTTGAAATACGATAAAAATAACTTTTCAGACAGTCATTGGTCTCACAACAACCTTACGATCTGTGAGAATGCGCGAATGGTCGGCCGGTGCATTGATGATGCACATAGATAATTCCATAGGCGCGACCTCCCTTATAAAAAATTACAATCTCGCGTGTTATTTACGAATTATCAGACTTTGAAGTAAGAAAATTATTTCTTGCATTATAAAGATAGAGAGATGCTGATTTTAATAGATTTATCTTAAGAATCGTTTAATAATTATAATTTATTTATTTGTTAGGCAAAGTTTGTAACGTTATTTAAAACGTAAAGTATAAAATTGAAAATAATATATATATATTATATATATATATATAATATAAAATATATAAATATATAATATGTCTTTGTTGTAATATATATTAGGAATGCCATCATTACTTTTCGTTAGCTTTCTATATTGCTGATATAATTCATGACTTTATAGTAAATTGAAAGTAAAATATCATTTGGTTGTTAAAATGTAATGTCTTAAAATACAATAATTGTGTAATTAGCATCTTCCAAATCAAAATTCCTTTGCGGATCGATAAATTGCCGTAAAATCGCCTATAAACTTTGATTTCATCGGCGATCATGCTATGCCGCATTGCAATGACCGCGATAACCGATTTTGGTCCTGAATTATGAAGGAAGTTTTAAACCGCCCTGCCTTCATTGGCAAACGCAATTAATTAGCGAAGAGCCGGCCCGCCTATGAATTATTCGTATTTCTATAGCGTCCACGGACGAGAATGCCATTGGAGCTGTCGAAATGTTTGAATCTCGTATAGCGGGAGATAAATGCTCGGTTGAAATATGTACGTAAGCCAGAATTTCGATCAATGCGTCTGTCTCTTTCTCTTGCCTCCTAATGCCTAGTTGATGAAAAACTTAATAAATTGCCGGCGTCGTGAAGGCTTTCGAGTCAGTAAGAAAACTCCGTTTCTGGCATTGACAGCCGAAGAATGTCTCGCGGGCCTCTCATAGCGAGAGACATTACGCCGCTTGATGTAGAGTCATCTTCGTATGCACGTTGCGCACTAGTACTTGAATTGCTAATTTGAGTATATACGCGTCGTTACGCACAGCGCTTTAGCTATAGCTAATAGTATACTATTACGATGTTCTCTATCCGCGACAAAGTCAAATCTATTTTTAATGATAAGAGAAATGCAAAGAAATTTACAACGCAGTGACTCACGATTATTGCGAAATGCATGCATATTATTAAGCTGTTAACAAATTATTTATTAAATATTCCATTATTTCCAGATCTTATTATAATTCCTAAAACTCCAACTTCTCCGACATGATAATATAAACGCACACTTTTTCAGGATCGTTCGTCAATTATTACGGCAAACTGAAATAATACGGTGCGCGTTTCCCAAAATCGTTCGTAATTATATCAAGAACTTTATTCCACGAGCGCCTTTCGCCGCGACGTAATTTCCCTCGCGGTATCGTCGCGTTCGACTCGTATACGTACAAAACTTCCGGAGAGGTATTCGATGCCGTATTTTAAAAGTAGTTGCGTTCCAGTAACATTAGGTTATATGGTACGCTATCGTTTCGTCTAAAGTGTCGCGGTATCGGTGGAAGAACATGGCGCACGCCACGCGGAACATTGCATTGCGGTCTCTGGGAAGAAATTGCTCTCGACAAAATCCAATAGGTCGAGATCGAATCGGTACTCGCGGCCGTTCCGGAGAGCTTTATTTCCTCGGTCCGTCCGCGCGGTCTAAACCAGACTAAACGGAACCCACAACGGCACGAGGTGGTAGCCGACAGCAGCACGTGCTTTCGCTGTCCAGAATCCGTCGTCGCCATTCGTTTCGCGTATGGCGAATTTTTTGCCCGCAAAGGAAAAGAGAGAGAGAGAGAGAGAGAGAGAGATTCAAAGGCAGAAGCTATTAACATCGTGACTTTTCTTTCGTTCAACAGCCAGAACTCATTACCACATCGTATAAGAGTTCCGACAGTTTTCGAGGTAAAGTTGGATTAGAGGTTGGCAGCTCGTTAGCCGACCTTATCGATCCCTTCTCTTGGATACCATTGCGCGTGGCGTATTAATTAAAAAATGAAAATCCAGGAGGCCCCCTCCTCGTTCAACATACGATCTGTAATCCCCCACGGTGCAAGTTTCGCTCACATTCTCGCTCGTTCTTTCTCCCTCTTTTTTTTTTCCTTCCTTCAGAAACGGCCGCGAAGTTGTAAATTGCACTGGAACGCTTATCGATTTTCAATTTACTCCTCAGTATCAATAATTCAACGAGTCCCGGAGTACTACTTAAATGAACCTAGCGAAGTCTCAATGGGTCAGCCACAGTTTATCTTTTCATATCTATTTTATAGTCGAGAGCGCTGAATTATACCTCGCTGCGAAAAATATTGTAAATCCGATCGAGATAAAATATTCCGAATGGATAGCTAAGTCGAGTGCGCGTTCTAGAAACGGCTACAAATAGATGGTCGCCTTCAAATTGATCGTCGACAGGCGTGAGAAGCAACATGCGCACGCAATCTTATCAAATCATTATCGAAATGGCCTCCAATCAAACGCGAACAAGGGAGACTCGCATGACATTCGAGTTACAAACAAATGTGTGTTACGGACAGGTGAGAGTGACATCTTGCAATCACTCTGGTCCGCCAATTTATCGAAAGAAAGATTAATGATTGTCGGAGAATAGCGTGTTTCGTTTTACGAAGCCTCCGGCGAGATATAAGGAATAAGAGAGGGAGAGAAAAGATAGTGACAGACACCAACGTCAGAATCGATCGAGATCTGGAATGAAATAAAATATGCTCGCGAGAGCACACGGCCGTAATTACGAGCGTCGAGGAAAAATACAGAGCGCCATTACCGGAGGGTTAAGTGAACCTGCCGTGATCGGGTTATACGGAGATGAGAAAAAGAGAAGGACGACGCGATACGGAAGAAGGAGGTCAGCAGTAGAATATAGCAGGGAAGAAGGAAGATAAGGAGAAAAGGAAGGTAGATAGACAGAGAAAAGGAAGCAGGGCAAGGTAAAGCCGGAGGAGAAGTATTACTCAGATAACTGAAACGTGGAACGAATGAACGAAGAGAACCTTGAAACGGTTGGTAGGAAACGAATCGTAGGAGGTGGCCAGAGGAGAATCACAGGGCAAAGTTATTCTCGCGGGGACCAAGGGTGGAAAAGCAAGTACAGCTTGCGTGTTCGGCCGCAAGTTCGCCTTAGCTTCCGGTTGCTCGCATGCTACGAGTCCACTTGTATTAGACTCGCCGTACGAACGCACGCCCGTCCACGGTTTGGACATAGTTCAGTCAACGGCACACGACCGCACGTTGAGCACACACACTCACCGAACACACGATCAAACACACAAAAACCATTTCGCACAGAACTCACCCCTCAACGCGGAAGCTAATCGCCGGTTGAATTAATTCCAGAACTGAGAATGGCTTCTGTGTGCCGACACACCGACTATCTGAAAGTGGAAAGATATCGGACAATCGAGTGCGACTAATGGTTGCCGGAAATCCTAGACAGCGCGGCGTACTTGCAAACGCGATTTCGATTGTGGTTTAGCGCGAATACGAGTGGATAAAAGGTTCCGGGTACGAGGTCGTGCGTTTTGCTAAATTCATGTGATCCGACCGACCCTGGGGTTCGAGGTGAATTCTGATATGATTAGGGAAACTACCATAGACCAGATAAAATCAGTCGTTACAACTTTCACGAGAAAGCATATAAAAGCCATTACACAGGTTAGATAATTTTTATTATCGCGAAAGTAGTGTTAAAGAGATAAAAGTTACTTTGAGATATTGCTGAATAGTCTCTATTTTATTCTATTTTATCTTATTATTACTGAATAGTGACTCTATTTTATCTTATTTAAAATTAAAAGGAAAACATACATATACGTACATTTTCTTTTTAGCTTACATATAATACATATTATTTTTTACATCAAAATATAGTATATCTATACAAGATTTCTTTTGCGATAAACACGCTTCAAAAAAGCTATTCAAAGAAAAAATACATTTCTCTTCCTTAATTATTACATGCAATATCTTGTTCGCGCGACAGATCCAGCTTCGCGTTTCAATTAAAAACACCTCCGATACGTTATTCAACGAGCGAGCTCCATTCGAACGGCAACCAGAAATCAATGAAAAATTTTCAGGTTTAATTTCGAGGAAAATGGCGAAAAATACCGTGTTCGCAACGTGCGCCGAATCAAAGTACTTTTTTTATGACTCGATGCGAGGGGTAGTTAAGTTAAATAATGAATGAGAATTAAGCTAGCTGGGGGTACCGAGTTGCTTTGATGTCTGGCAGCAGCCGCCGATTATGGAATCAATTATTGCGCAGTGCTCTCTTTCATCCGCTGTCTTTCTCGATCCGCTCTCGCACTCGCGGCTTCGCAGGCTTTCGTCCGCCGCCGCTTTTATATTTCGCTCTCTTTATCTTCCCTCTATTCCGCGCCTTTTCTCTTCCCTTCGCTTTACCTCTGTCTCCCTTCGTGACGAACACAAAGAGAGAAAGATTTATTCGATATAGGATGAAATTACTCGGACAGTCACGGAGAACCGATTCCGCGAAAGGTCAGCAAAGTCCAGATCCACCCGCGTACATAAGGATACCGCTATTATCGTCCTATAATCTACGTCAATTACCTCTGACGATGGGTAGTATCGCGGAAATAGGACCTTAACTGTCAGTACGTGCTTGTTTCTCCCAGTTAACACACGCACGCTCATGCTTAAATTTAATCTTAATGACAAACTGCGACTTTGATAGAAATTTCACGACACATACCAAGATAATTATATTTTATCACGGAAAAAAATATTGTGCTATTTGTGACTTGCTTTTTTACACTTATGTATATATATATATATATAAATCCTATATGTCAAGCCCTCTTACAAACTAGATTTATAAATTTTTTTTATAAATTGTGTGCAGTTTATATGTTTGTATTATCGTTGTAGCATATTTCTATTTTATAATAGATTATAAAACGTAATGTGAATAAATTGCAAAAAAATACAATTCGCAAGCTTTATAAAAATGATTGCTAAAAGACTTGGCATTAAATATTGAGAATTTTGTAACATGTGATAAGAAAACTTAATTTATTATAAAAGTCAAATATTATAAGTGTATTTTAATACATAAATCAACATAGATGCGAACATTTCTTTCTTATATTCTAGAGAATCTGTAATGGAACTTCATAAATAGTTTAATACATATACTACTTAAACTTATATATATGTACATGTATTGCAAAAGAGATTTACGATCCTTGCAATCGCGCATTGTCTTTTTTATTATAAATGTGGCATGTGTGTGCGCGCACGCGTGTGTGTATGTGCATGCGCGTTCTTCTTTTAATTAGAAAAAAAATCGAAAGTTAATTAAAGGATTAAAATAAGAAAGTAATAATATTTATTTACACTGGCTCTTATTTTTCTTGCTCTCTTTGATGGAAATTACATAACGCTGTGCCACGTTGAATGGTGGCGAGTAGCCAGTCGCATAATTGACATCCTCAAAGAGAACTTCGTATTCTTCCGTAGCGGTCGTCGGTAGCTGCTTCACGATTGCTTTGTAAAAGCAGGTAGTTTGCGGATACAACGCCATCACCGTGGCATTTTTCGGGAACAGGGCATGGGGATCGGTCTCGGGATTCGCCCTCATCAACGGCAATGGCACCACTCGTCTCCGCGACAATGTATGACGAGGTTTCTGCTCTTCATCGATATCGTCGACCTCGTACTTATTCGCCGCGGGAATAAATTGTACGACTTCGGCCAGTATCCAGTTCTCCCCTTCCTCGTTGCCTTTCACCAGAGCGGCCACCATGTCACCCATCTTCGCGATGTATGTCAGCTCGGCTGGTATCGCACCGCACAACGGTGGCACCTTGGCATCTGGCGTCTTACCTACATAGAGAGGTAGAGTCTGCGCGGTGCTCAACAACATCTTCATCAGTGCTCCGCGTCTGATGGTCTCCTTGTTGCCGGCCTTACGCGCCTGTATGCGTCGTTCGTTTCGTATGGTGCGTATCTCGTTTATCTTACTGAGGGCCTTGCGCAGGATCTCCTCTTCTTGTTGAGCGTCAGTCATCGCGGCATTATACAAATTCTTCAGTTTCTGTTGGTAGTAAGAGGAGACCTTGTCGTCAGGCGTTACCTTATCGTGGGTCTTCATGATGTTGTTCAGGTTGTGCTCTGAGCGGATGCGTTGAGTTTCTATATCGTGCACGAGATTATAAATGTTCTTCAAACGCTCCTGTATCTGACTCGCTGCCGCATTTGCCGTGAATGGCATTGTGAAGAATGTGAGATTTACAAGTAACCGTGTATTAATTTCAATAGATAATAATCGAAGAAGTAATCAATTATGCTTTCGCAATCTTTATCGATTACGCAATCACGTTCCTGCAACAAAAATATATAAATATATGTTTTCGGATAACTCAACATAGCACTTCCTTATATATAATTATATAAATATATAATTCTACAGTCTAACGCATAAAAAATCTGAGTATCAATTTTAAATATCGCGTTAAACATATGCTATTAATATTTGCCAGACTTAGCAATACTATACATTTAAAAAAAAAATAATTATTTGAAAAATATCGCGCGGGCTTAAACTTATACGGCGTTATATATACATATATATATTTTTTTTTAATTTAATACTTTATGCCAAATCACGTGTGATAAAAGAGTTTATTATCTCATGATATAATTAAGATCTCAACATTTTCTACGAGAACTTTATTATGTCGCTTTGCTTGACATTAATACAGAGTGTGCGATTATCTATTCAATTCCGGAACTCATTCTACTACGTAATTCGATGAGTACTATGAGTTGTACGAGTATCACACCACGTGCGCCAGCAGCGCTTGTCTCAAAATGGCCGACATTCGACGCAGCATGAATGGATCAATATACTTACCCGCTTGTGAATTGACGGTATCCGACTGGAATTCTCGATATACCTCGCCCGAAAGCGAGGTTTCGTTCGAATGTTCTAGAACACTGGCTGCCGTATATACGTCACTCTGGTACACGTTGCGTGCGACACTGCAGCTCTGAGATGTTACGCGCTCGATTGTACGCACGCATCTGCGCCACACTGCTTCCCCCACCATCTTTCGATTGAAGTAGACCCCGTTGCAGTCATCTAGCAAGGTGATGCTGCCACCTCGCAACGAACTCGGAAAATAATCTGGTGATAGCGCTGATCATAGTATTGTCTGCTGCAGCGCTGAGTCACTAGTATCCGATAAAATTATTTATTCGTTAAATATGTATAAAAATATATTTAAATATAAATATTTCTTACTTTAAACGATTGATGTGAAAGATGAAATATGAAATTAAAAATTAAATGACAAGTTAGCAATATTCAAGTAATTAATAAAGATCAATTTTTGAAATCAATAATTATATGATAAACAAACATTTGGTTATACAAAATTAATTTATTAGTAGAATCTGCAATTTATTTAAGTATTGGACATATTAATCGTATAGAAAAAAAAAAAAAAAAAAAAAATTAAGGCCTATACATTTATAAGAATGAGATTACAGTCAAGTATGTATTAAACGTCAAATGAAGTTTTTTCGTCATAATTTTTCTGCTTTGATTTTTATTTAATATAGGAATATTGTTAAATAAATGTTTTAGAAAATACATTTCTTCGAAATATCGAATATTAGCAACTTTGTATATAGTGTATTCTCTAAATTCTTTTTTTTTTTCGATGCTGGAATATCAAAAAGTAAATTAGAAAGTTAATAAGAAAATATTTCTTATTTAATAAAGAGTTTAATTTAAGATTTAATATATATTTTACATTATGCAGTGAATCTTTTTTTTGTATTTTTCTCAACAATATTTTTTATAATGACTTATATCACATTAATGCTATTACTTTATTTGAATAGTATTCAAGAAATTTGGGATAGTTTTCATTAAATTTTTCATCAAACACTCTATTGCTTGTGAAATATGTGCATCAATGATAAAGTTGTTTCGATATGTGAAAAATAGCCATATAATTTTTCTTAGGGAAAACTCGTTCCTAGATCCAATCATACATCGTATCGCATAAACGGGCTGACTGCGGCACTAAGCGAAGGTATACATTGAATGTGGCGTGTATCATCGCTAACAGCCAACAGGTTAACCGCGCTAACAGCATCGATAGCGCCGCAGAATGCCATAACTCATTCACGCCGAGCCAGAGCTTGGGAAAACTGAATCTCTAATCTCTCGATTAAATTCGTCCTTTCGCGGCGATCTTGTATTATATCCTGCTTCGATCATATAAACGTAGTGTCACCCACTTGCGTGAAATTTTCTGTATAATGAATAATAATTCGCACCATGAATTGATAACAGAATTGAAACTGATATTATGAAGAAAAATAAAAAAATACAGCATATATTTAAAATTACACATTGAATATATAGAATGAAGAAAAAAATTCTTTTTTAATTACTTTTATATTTCGAATATTGAATTAAATTATATGATTTCTCTTAATTTTTGAAATGTTCCTGCTATTGAGATATAATAATGATTTTTGGGACAATTGGGCGACAAAGCAAACGTATGATTGCACGCCGAGAAATTAATAATCGCCGATAATAATTCACCGCTGCCGATTAACAAGACGCGTTGCGCCGCGCAATCCAAGTATCCGTTTCGATAAAACGCAACGGCGATTCCGCTGTTGAAAACGTGTCGCGTCGTTCCGAGATACGCGATCGCACGGCATATCACGACAGCCATAGTGCATCAGACTCGCATCGGACACGCCGTGCATCATCGCTAACTGCCAATTGCATCGCTAACCGCGCTAACAACGTCGATAGCGCGCGTTGCACGGGACGCGTCGCGTGTAAGAGAACTTGAGAGAATCCCGAGTCGCGGAAACTTCATTAAAGCGGAGCTGCCTCGGCCCCCTCGAACACGTCTATATATTTACGGCTGCCGATATACGGCGCGATATATCTCGCCGTAAATGTATCTTAACTGCCTCTTCTGCCTCTTACGAATTCCGCGACCTATCCGCAATGATATGCGTGTCACACCGGTCACACGTGCTATCGGCACGCGCTGCATCATCGAGAAATCGGCATGTGATATGCCTATCATTGCTTCATACAAATACAATTTCAAAATTGTGGCTATAATTGGCAGCATCATTATCTGCGCGTATATATTTTTCATATATATTTAAAAAAGAAATATAAAATAAAATATATATAAGATATTATCGCGAAGCGCAGTCTTGTTTCGTTGTAATTACTCCGGTGAAATTCAACTTCCGTACGTATCTCGTCGGATAGAAATCAAGTCCTTTTTACGCCTGACGGCTGCGACCGCGAATGGGCCATTAAAATGTGCTACGACGACGATGAACTCAGCAATGTCAGTTAGAGTATTACGTACGTGCATACGTACATACGTAGATACGTTTCGAAATCTGAAACAAGGTATCTAACGAGGCGTAATAAGGTGATCTCGGATAAAGCCCTTATGCCGTTTCGCGCCCTTCGGGTCTAGATACATGTATTTTCGCTGATATTCATTTCGACTCTCATTGCCGGATTCACACAATTCTCTCTCTAACTCTGCGGCGAATTCTAAATTATGACGCTTTAAGCATATAATGACAATTGACAGATGGAGGTTGATAAGAGAAATATAAAATAGAACACGAACTTTTTTTTTTTACTTTTCCGACACTTATTTTTCTTCTTGTAATATTAAAACTATGATAAATATATAATATCATTATTTACAAAAGAGATATAATATAAAAATGAGACACATAAATTCTTATTTAATGTTTTCGCATTCTCTCTTTTCGCTTATTTATAGTACTTTTATTATTTATTAATCGCTTCGCGCGTTTCATAAAATGCATGGGCATAAAAATATTATTTTTTAACCGGCATACGAAGCAATGCATGCCTACAGAAGAGAAAAATAAAAAATCTGCCAGATTGCAACGCATAAAGACAAATTATTATACCAGGGGGGAATGACATTTATACTATTGATAAAAAAATAAATACAGGGCGAAGTAAAATAATACGATAAACTTCTTCGCAACTGTCGCGGATAGTATGTGGACATTATTAATCGGTCGTGCGTAGCGAACGGTTGATTTGACGGTGCCTCACGCGATTCGATTTTCATCTAATATTGGCCCTTTATGACGCACGACTTAACGACCTGTTGCAGTCGTTAATCCGGCTACCGGATGCCGGATATCGGCGCGCATAAACGACATTTCAAACGAATCCTTCGTAAGACGCGGAATGGAAATGTCAAACGCAGCTACGTTACTGCTGATGCAAACGTGAAACAGAAGCCTGTAAAACGAGATGAAGGTTTGGACTCGTAAACACAATCTATTCGAAGGGATTCGATATCTCGTGACTGTCGCATATGCTCGTCTTTTTATTTCTATTAGGTAGTTTGTCAAACCGTTTGGTGAAGACAAGCAGATAATTTCGTCGAAAGACTCTTCACGTAAAAATGAGCACTTTGCTGGATATTGTATAGCATGTATAACGTCGTCTCTATATAACACATATATAGATATAGATATCAGTTTTTAAACTTGTGTATCTTTGCTTCCAACATCTTATCGCAAGTAACTTTGCATAAAAATTGTTACTGACATTATGATATACATACGTCTAAAGTATATGTGTGTATATTACAAAATATTATATAACAGTAATTATATTATGATAAAAAATATTAAATTGATATTTATACAATTTTGTACATTCATTTCCGATGATAAACAATATATGCGTTAAAGAGATAAACAATAATAAGAACAGAAGACAGTATTTATAATATCTGTTTGTCACGATATGAATCTTTATTGCAATTATCGAAAAAAATGTGTATAAAAAAAATGTACCGTCATATTTTAGCCGACGCACAGTAACAAGAAAATTACCGTCCCTATATTGCGCGATTCGTACTTTATTTTTATCTGAATATCTCATACTTTTGATATGAGCACGACACGCAAGTCGTTGCATCTTTTACGCGAATCTGCCTTTTCGTCTAGAAGCGCCAGACGAAAGTTTGTACGAATAGCGAGGAGCCAACGTTGAAAGGAATTCAACTTGCAAATGCGAGCCATTCGATTCAAACTGAATCGATACGTCGTGATTTTTCGTATCCGTACCATGCCTTTCCTCTAACTAGTATCGAACGATTTATTGGAAAGCTCTTGGAAACCGGCCGACGTACCTGCGCTTTGTTACACGTAAGATATTACTATGCGTACCTATGTCGATGCGTGCCTTATCTTTCGTCTCAAGGGTTCCACTTCCGGTTCGATAGAATATTCAACGAGGGCAATATCATACGGACGTCACCGGCGCGTTGCAAATCAGATATTCCTTTCCATCAATGTCCACGCACGTGGCCGATGTGACTACAATCGGATCAGTCGGGACAAGAAACAGTAAAGGGGAGAGGAGAAGTGATAGAAGTCGAATCACGGTGTTGGTCAAAGCATAAGAGATATTTGATTTACGCCAGACACTACGGTCCGAGAACTGTCAGGATGTTAGATGCGTTTCCTTCCACGACGCGAAAAGGATACGCGGAAATCCCACGGCCGTTGTATAATGCAGAACCGCGCGTGCATTAGCGCGATTACATCGACGTTGTAGCTATTGAATCTTCCCCTCTCTATCCCTCTTGTTTATTCTGCGTTCATTTTTTATAAGCTGTAGCTTGGACTGCCATATGTCGCTTCGTTGGTGGCGCGAGGACTCCGTGACGTGCATGGCATAAGGGATAATACACTACCCCGTGTTTGCACAAGGAAGCTTCTACGAACGGGAATTATCGAATTTCAGGAACGGTTCCGTTATTATTTCAGCAAACATTTGTAGCTTGACCAGGTGAGCAACGGCAGGTCGGAACGATAGTCGAAACCAACAGGCGCCCTCGTTTTCTCGAGGACAATGTAATGCTTCCCCGTTACCGTGGAATTTGTCCATAAATATTGGCTCAGAATAATCGATATATAACGCTGCGAATATTTCAGAGAGAAATGAATGATACGTGACAGCCGGTATTAATGATATTACCGTTTTCATTATGTTTGAATTTCATGCTGCCGGCGCTGATAATATTTAAATATGTAAACAGGATTTTAACTTATTTGAAAAATTAAAATTTTGTCACACACGTGCAAATTTAATAGTTCTCCATACGATATCGAACAATTCAGATGTTGTTTCTGAAACGGTTTCCAATGTTGAATTAGCGTCCCGTGCTTAAGGAATTTTTATGATGACAACTTGATCGACATTGAAATGGCATTTGCGTGGTTGAACGGCGAGGCCCAGCATTGGACGTCCCCGGTTGACGGCGCTTAAATAATTAAGGAGATGTGCGAGTTGGCCGATCGATGCCGAAGTTTGGGGAAAATTGACAATCCGTAAGGTAAAAAGAGAGAGGCTGCTCGCTCGATCACTGAGAGAAGCGAAACACTCAAGGCCGGCGACAAGAGAAGCGGGTCGGAAAGAGGGGTTGAGAGACGCCGGCTGACAGGCTGAACTCAGTGACAGCCCGGCGAACGTATTAATAATAAATGCAAACGCCTAACATCAATTTCTGTCTGACTGCACCTCCGCCACCGCCACCCTCGTAGCCGACTTGGAGATATCCCCTTCGCGAGAGAGGGAGACCAACTTAGTCACCCCTTTATTTAGTCGCCCGTTTGCTTACTTATACCGGACTCGCTCCAATGAACTTGTCAGAGAATCGAGGCTGCCAAGATACGAAGAAAGAGCGCGAGACATTGAACAAACTACAAATTGATACAACCTTCGTATCTCTCTCTGCAATTCTAGCCTGACTGCTGCAATGGTGTATACAGCTCGCATTCGGGAAATTGGAGTGGAGTTAAATTATGGCTTGGTTGACACACACACACACACACATACACGTACAGCTCTCTCGCTTTCTCCTCTCCTCCTAATTTTAATAGTTAAAATAATCTAATTAAGCACTTTTTAACATAGAGCTCATATGTTTGATTTTGATTGTATCTCCCTCCGAATAATAGGTATAAAGTATATGTTTGTATTTTTTAAGCTCAATGAAAAAATTTTATAATGGTTAAATTAAATTCTATAAAATATATTTTTTTTTTTTATTTAAAATACAAATATTTCTAGATTAAATATTTTTTTTAAACTTGGTAAAAAAATTTTATATCGGTTGTATATATCATAATTAAATTTTAGAAAATATATTTTGTTTTAAATTTAGAATAAATATTCTTTATAATTTTATTATATTATATTGTCATGCTCGCGCGTAAATAAAAGTTTTTTTATTTCTATCTCTAAAAAAATACACTTATAATTATTAATATATCTACTTTAATATATTAAATTAATTAAATTAAATTAATATTATTTAAAGTTGTATTATATATTCTTATCTTTTAATATTATTTCTTAATTTGTGACACATATCCTCTGTATTCGAAATACTTTTGCGAGACTCTTTGGAGAGTCTTCTTCATAAGCGCCATATGACGTATATACGAATCTTTCATTTTGCGGAAGAAGTCGTAGCACTTCATGAATATCGAACGCACAGTCAGCAGATATCACAAGCAACTATCTGATAGCAAGATAGATATATACACGGATGATACGCGGGTATCGAATCGCCATGCCGTGATTTTGAAAGTAATAAAGAAAGAAGATGACGGCGGCCGTAACGTCAAAGGAAACGTTGAAATGATTTTCCTCGACAAATGGTTCTTTCGATCCGGAAACAGAGAGAACGCGATGAGAAAGACGAGCACACTCGCTGGAGCGTAGGATGGTCGCTTTATCGGCACGAGGAGTGCTTCCTCTGGGACACTTTTTTTGCGAAATGAGCTTAACAGCATCGATGTAGCGCACTTTGGACCGTCGCGCTGTTCCGATAAAAGCTGAGATTGTCGGCGAAAACCGATTCTTTATCCGGACTCGGGGAATTGAACGGGAAAGAGAATGTAGAACTTTGCGAGAGCACAGGAGACGAAGCACGACGCGTGTTCCATCGATTAAACAAGACGAGAGGGAGTGGAGAGAAGGAGGAAAGGAGAAAAGGAGAAAAAGACAAAATGTGAGCGAAGAACTTTTCGAATACGTGTACCACCACCGCGATCTCATCTCCCTAAGTAAGATCGCCATCCTCCACTTAACGGAGGATTTATACGAGCCAAGTTGAAATCGAATCCCGAACCGATAGAACTTTAAATTTACGCCGTAAGTATGAACGCACCACCGCACTCTCTCCGTTGCATTGATTTTGCTGCGAGGCAGTTCTTTGCACGCGAACACCTCGCGAGATCGACGATTGGGGCGATCGTTCGAGATACGAACACCGTGATCAATAAGGAAGGAAACTCGATTAACCCGATTGAAATTTTCACGCCCGGATGTTTAGGAGCGAGCATCGCAAATTTACGCGAAAACTGACAGTACTAAAAGAAGCGAGAATGTCGAAGAAAGACCGAATGAGGCTGATATTTATGGTAATTCGATGTATCTGATGGCAATAACCGGTCACAATTCGCGTAAAATATCAATTTTAACTAACCGGTTCGACCTGCGCGATACTTTCTTAACTATTTCGAGAAGCCCGTCACGTAAATATGACGGTGTTCAGATATTTTAGAATAAATTGCGATAGTTCAAAAAGTTTTAAATTTTCTAAAATATATTTTTATCTTGTTTTCTCGTTCATGTATCTTACATCATGCATTTATTAATGCACCAGAAAATCAAGCTTAAATCATTCTAAGACAGATATTGGATATAGATGTCATATTATGGCCAGTTTATTATATGTTTCTATTGCTCTGCAATTCCGATTAATTTCCTAGAATACATCGTTATCTATAACCAACGAGATTAAAAAAATATTATCTAAATTATCGACGCAGCTAATATTTTGCCAAATATTTAAACATCGATGAATATATGTAAATTGCTTTATTATCTCCAGGTAAGAATTTCGCAAACGTGTGCGAATAGCAAAGAACATTGCGACGCGGTAAGTTTCTCACGTATACTTGACGTTGTCACACCCGTTTTATGTTTATGCAAACGCATAGTGTATTTCTTACGATGCTTTGGTGCGCTATCGAATAATAATACTTGGATTTTTCTTTTCACGTGTGTACGCACATACGCGTACATTCAGAGCTTGATTTCCTAATGACTTATAGGCGTACCGTAACCATCGATCCGTACATTTCGAGATCATATCTCTCGGTATCTGCGACTTACATTAGCGGGATTACCGTGTACCTCTTACGGCACTGCGGTTAGATACATGCATGTATTCTCGGCAAGATAGGTGCTAACGATCGCAGAATGCGATACGATTTTGCACGCGATCAATATGATTTGCCATAGTCGCAAAAAACATTATCATATATACATATGTCTCTGAGAAATAGTAGTGTATCTCTCTGTCTCTTTCTCTATGTATGTATACGTATACATATGCGCAGAAAGAGATAGAGAAAAAGAGAAACAAATATTAAATTATATTTATAAAAGTATCAGTTATATATTGAGGTCTTTCCTGTACAGAGATATCTCGTTTTCGAAATGTAAAAAGATCACAAGGTATAGTTTTTCAATGAATTTTTTATATGTTTCGTTTTAACAAAATTTTGCTTTACGATTTTACATTATGAGGATATTTGATATTTAAAAAACTGAAAAGTGATAAACGTGTAATAAATAATACATTTTTGGCTGAACAAATTCGAATGGCGAACATTCGACGAACCCTGTATATATTATTGTTATCAGTTTCCGTTAATATTATCTATGCATCGTAATGTGCATCGAGTCCGCATAATATTCGAATATTAATAGAATAGTACGGAAGGAATGTGGTAGAAATCATTCGCGTGTGCTAGAAATGTCTGCGAGAAATCTGTTGTTAATGGTATCCCGCCAGCGCATAAGTAAAAGCGAAACGGGTAGGCATAACAATAAATCGGTATCGTCGCAGGAAGATAGTACAATAATGTTGTCGTATAACCCGGCGATAAAGTTGTAATAGGTAACTTAACAAATTTTTGCACGGCGCTAATAAACGCCAGCTTCGTGTTTATCGGAGAAGCCTGCGAAAGAGAGAATTCTGACAGCAGGTGGTCAGGTGACGTGTAACTATTTTGCATAGATTATATTTCAACAATCAAAAACTAAATTTATGTGGCAGCGATTGCAAGCTCGCTTATGATAGATCGGAACGTAACCATGTATCTTTACGGTTATAGAATATAATTATTGTCTATTCGATGTAATTTTTCTTCGATATATCTCACATTATCTTATTTATTTTAATTGGATTTATTTCCTATTCTCGAAATAATTGTTATAAAATTTATCCTTATCTAACGTTATAAAATCTATTTTTGCAGACTCACTCTACATTAATTTGTATGTAAAGCGAGATTTCTGATTAACAAAACAAGTTAAGGTTAAGTCAGTATGTTTACACAAAATTTATACGTATATAAAAGACGGAAATACTCCAAATATAACTATTATCGTTCATATAATCTTTGCTGCATGACTCTATCTGCGTGATTTATAATAATAAAATAATACTGTAGCAAGCAATTAAGAATCGTTAAAAGAATCGAATACATAATTAAAATTCGTGACATACGACGAGAAGTAATTAAAATTTCGGAATAAATTATTCATTTGCACTATATATACATATATTAATTTCAAAATCGATATTTTAAGTATAAATATTATATAGTTTACTTTTTATGTGTTTATTAAATTTATTTTTGCAACACAGTCACATTATATTAATTGAAGAAAAATAGAGAAATGCATTTACTTCAAAATACATAAGTATGTTGCATAATTGCAAAATTGATTACCATAATATTTGCATTCGCATTTTGATACATCAATTCATTTGCCGAGATCTCTCAAAGTGAGAAGACCGAAGGCACATAATCCATGCAAAAGACAATCGGAAAGATGATATATAACTGGTTATGCATATGAAACCCCAAGTCTCTCTCGTGTGAGTAACATATGTCACATATTAACAGGTTGTCCCATTAAACGTTCCGGCGACACGCACGACCGATCCTTTTCGACCCCGAAGAAACGCCCGCGATTCTCCTTCGCTTTATCTCCCGTATTTGAATAAACTCGAAAAATAAAGATCACCGGCCCGTTCAATTATAATTGAGCGGTTGTCAACGCGGCGATAACGTCGACACCCCGTTTCCCGCGCGTCGACACGTGTGAATCTCGTTCAACAAGGGCTCCCTTCCTGCGTCGCGGGGTTTCCCCCTTTCATCTCTCTCTTTCTCTCCTCCTAACAGGTACCGCGGAAGTGTTACTTTTTTTTCTCTCATCAACGAGAGTGTGGGTAATGTGAAAACGAGTCGCGTCGCGTGATCTAACGCCGAGGGGAAGGAAGCGTGTCGCGTCGAAAGGGAAAAAAAGAAAAAGGCAAAAAAAAGAAAGAAACAAGCGCGTAATTAATCCAGCCAAACATCGGTATGCCCGTCGCGTCGGTAAACCCAGCGTACGCGCGCGCACTTATTTCTTATGAGTAATTATCCCCACGGGTCCACTCGTCGTTAGGCGACTTGAGAAGAGATCGAAGATAAATATATTAAACGGTGAGAAGATATAGCCCCCCGACCACATGTACAACATCCGACTGGCTGGTCGAGGCAAGGGGCCGCGCGATTATTGAATGGATAAATTC
This sequence comes from Polyergus mexicanus, assembly GCF_030449975.1. Lineage (NCBI taxonomy): Eukaryota > Metazoa > Arthropoda > Insecta > Hymenoptera > Formicidae > Polyergus > Polyergus mexicanus. The sequence continues at coordinate 10,491,171 of NW_027223325.1, forward strand.
CGAGGAAAAACGAACCCATTGAAACTCGCCCTTGGATTGAATTCCGTTTCGAGCCCGGACGTCTGGAAAGAGAGAAAGAGAAAGAGAGAGAGAGAGAGAGAGAGAGAGAGAGAGAGGCGCTCGTTCATGAAATGTCTTGTACTTAACGTGAGTGGGATATATCGCGACCGCGATACAGGGGGAAGTCTAAGCAGCGCCCGGCTATCTCGAGATATCTCAAGACGCCGAGTACCAAAACGTGTTCCTACCCGAATAAAGGCCACAAAGCGAACGGTTGCGGTGATATGATAAAAATAATGAATGTTATTGCTAACTGCTAACGAGTCAAAGCACCTAGCGTGGGTATCTCGCGCGATAAAAAAACCTGTTAGCCACGGAATTCATTTATTATTCGTCCTCCGCCTCCTTTTTTTCTCTCTCTCTCTCTTTTTTTTCCAATTCCGTCGCTCGCCACGGCAACGGCCGTATACCGCCATTATCGCAAATTTCCGTTTCGTCGATGCCACTTGTCAATTACCACCTCGTATTGCCCTTTCGTCGCGCGCCCATGACGTTTATCTGCCGGTTCGCTTTGGGATTTATCGCGCATACGAATTCCGCCGCGCAAGCGATTTATCGAATTATACAGATCGTCGGCCCTTATCACTGTTCGCGATATCGGCCATGTCGCGAGTAAGCGATGCCGTTGGCGGACGAGCGAGGCGAGCATCGTTTAAATCGCTTTCGTGCGTGTTTCGTGCGGAGCAATAAAAAAATTAAGCAGCGCGATAATCGCCTTGGCTGATTCCTCGCCGCATCGCGCGATGAGATTACAATACGACGGGACGAGCGATCGCTTCGGGGCGTCTTTCAGTATTATCCATCGATTCGACTCGAGAGAAAACCTTCACCCTCTCGATTATCAGCGATCCACCCCGCGTCTCGTTATCTTCGCACCTTTATAACTGTCTGACAACAACTCGACGTTCCCTCCTATCCGTCTCTCCCCGGAATCGTCTGACTTCGCGCGCTCCGTTCCCTTGACTCGAGTAAATATTGTATTTGTCGAGTCGATTCACGAGGCCTATCCAAGGTGTCAATTATCGTCTCGTTAATACACGCGGCACGTGTTTCCCACGTACGCGACACAGGTGTTATCGCGCGGTCATGGACTCTCGGCTCGTTCTCTGAATTTTGGAATAATAAGCGCCGTGTGGAAGGGCGGGTTTATGGTGAAACCACAGCGCAAACAGTCGCCGGAATATACGTGCGCGCTTGTTATACAAAGCTTCACATGTCTCTTTCTCTTTCTCTCTGCATACGCCGTCAATCCTCTTTCTTCCTTCTCCTCCTCTCTGCTTCTCTCTGCCTCTCTATTTCTCCGATACGCATTTTGCAAAGTAACGCGAGAGCTATGCAGTCAGTGCGCGCACGATGCTCTCACGCGTCGCTTCTTCTGCATATATTGTTCCGTCGTCGACTTCTCTCTATTACGGCCGCCGGTCGTGCAATCTCGTCACCGCCGCTAATTAAACCACACCGATTACTAATTATATCCATCTATTAATATCATTGTAACCAGTAGTTCTAGGAGTTCTTAATCCACGCGTTACAAACGAAAATTGAAATAAAGAATATAAACAGCGGTTAATATAGTTATTTCACGCACGAATACAATTTCGTTCAAAAATAATATTGTATATGACTTTCGGATATTTAAGAATTAATTCAATTTCATCACCGTGTTTAATTAATTAGTTTTTAGATTATTTTCTGTATATGAATCAATTTTTTCTCATTAATAAATTTTTGTATGTAACCTTTTTTTTCTTGCACATATATTTCTACAAAGTATATAAATACAATAAATCGTAGTATTATTTGTAGCTATGCATAGCACAAGCAGTTCGAAGTCAGAGATAAAAAACTTGAAAAGTCGAATTTACTGTAGGAAACTTCTCTTGGACTTTACGACAGAAGATATAAACCTCGGGATTTCTCTTTCTAAGGTCGTAGTTTTGGTGGCTATAAAGTATTATCCAGCTTTTCTTTTTTAAGTAACTCAGGCGTTTCACACGCTACACGCTAGACTGCAAGTCGCGACGTAATTCAAAAACTTAGAATCATCTACTTTCTCAAAATAATCCTAAGCTCACGCAACAAAAACTTCAAAATACATTTAGACGTAATATGGGACGCGTCGAATCGATATGAGAGAATAAGCCGGGAAAAGAAGTCGTTAAGAATTTTTAATCGAAATTCGCTTCGCGAAGAAAATAATCGCGAGTCTCCGATTTGAAAAATACAACGGCTCATAAATAAATATATATCAAGTAAGGCAAATAATATCATGCAATTATACTGCAGGCTCGTATCCATCATCTATCTCGAATCCTTCGACTACCGCACGCATACAGAAGCGCGTATGAGTGAAACGGGAACGAGCGCGATCGCGCAGGTGGGCTAGAAGCAATCCCGGCTCATTGGCTTCTCGAATCCCGCATCGGAAATGAACCCAAGAAAATGATTGCCAATCCCAGACGGTGGCGGCCAGGCATTAGTAACCGATAGATCGGGGCGGCCGGGGTAGGAGAAGGGCATCGAGGGTAAATTACCTCTCAGAGGTAGCAAGGACAAGGGGCCGCCGACGCGAGGCGGTAGGGCCGGCGACCGAAAGGGTGGAGGAGAGGTGTGCCGAAGTAGCGAGTAGGTATTAGCGGAGATTAATCGAACGATGGACCCTTGCTCCGTGTCCGCACACAGGCGCACGAAAGCCGCAGCGGAATGGCTGATGCGGTGCCGTCGGTGCTGCTGATGCTGAAGCGAAAGGAGAGCAGAAGGTGGAGAGGGATGACATGGTGAACGCGCGCCGCGCTCGTGATTAGTTACACACTTAGTTACTTACCGTGGTACCAAAGTGGAAGATGCCATTAGTTTCAGGTTTCAGGTGGAAACAGTCAGGAAGAAGAAGACGTCGCCGTGGGACCACTAGCTCTTGTCTCTACAGCGACTTATATACCCTTTCTCCAACGAGTTTCCGCTTGCGAGGACGCGGCAACATAAACGACATAACCGGAGATAGACACTTCCTGGTATCTAAAAAATATTTTCGCCTTAAATGAAATTAGAGCGATATTATCGTGAGCGATAATATTTCTATTGGGCGTGAATAATAAATATTTCTCGCCTCATATATACTATACTACAATTATTAAACGAATTTAACGGAGAAATAATAAAAAATTATCAATGCGAGAAAAGGAAAAGTGAATACTTGTATCTTATATAATTATCAATGATATTATTTTTTTAAATTAATGCTTTTTGTGTGAAAATAATATTCTTAAATTATTAAACTCTACAATCCGCCAATTAAAGGTGTCTCGATTGAAAAAGTACAATAAAAGATTTTACAGCAGGATTAATATTCAGTGAAATCCGCAACACGCTTGTATTCTCTTTTTCTTTCTTTAGCTACATTCGCGACCGTTGGTCAATTACCTAAAACGTTATACCTTTTTCGAATTAAGCCTATTCGAAGTAATCCTCGATCGTCTCGCTAATCTCCATATCCCCTTTTTTTATACAGCGTCAGCCAGTTTACGGGATTTAACCACCTTATTGCGCGAAGCGACGTCGTTAAAGTCGATGACTCCGCGATTTTATATCGGTTGGACGATTTCATGTGCATATTTATCGACTACGAAATTATCACGAAAGGAATTTGCAACTCATTTATATCACAGCATTTCTCGATTCGAACAAGAGGACGTTCGCAACGATAAGTAAAAATAAAACAATAATCGTCATGTGAAATAACGAAATATCTATTATAAAATTTAATCTTGAAGATTAAGAAGACTTTTAATATTCTAGCAATTTTTAAAATAATCAGCCGCAATTTAAGAGCAAACAATTTAATTTATTAATATATGTATCTGTTTTCATAGAACAACGAAGAAACGCGAAATCTTATCGAGAAAGATCTTATAAGAGTGCTCGCACTCAGCTAGCTATTTGAGGCTTGTATCGCAACAATCCTACTTGCAACTGATATCTCACGTTTCTTCGCTGCTGGAGCACACCCGACGTTTTCCTTTTTTTCTTTGACAATCTGCTTTTTGCGTAGCGCCTAAACGAGACGACGCGTCGACAGTATGAAAGGTAACGAGTTTCGTTTCTTGCCGCGAGAAAAATGCCTCTACTCGTAAAACTCGCCTCTATTTTCTCTGTTTACCCTCCTGTTCCCTTCGCCTTGCGAAAGCGCGAGCGCTCCGTGCTTCTTCACTCGTAAAGCTGAGGTGACATTTTATACCGGCAACCGCCAGAGAGAGCGAACGAATGTGATGAGGGCCGTTTAAATATTCTCGCGAGAGATACGCGCTTCTTGTGAAATCCGGTAAAATTATATGCTCCGATTATTTAGCACACCATCTCGAGTCTACAACCCGTCGGGTTCACGTGACATTAAGGACCGTCAATATTGATTTAAGTGACCGCCAATACTTTAACATCTCGACGTAGCGTGAAATATATGCCATGAAAGAAGGACTCGACGACAACGTGTTCGTGGCACGGTACAGTGAATTACGACACGGCCGACACTTCCGCGCTCATCCCTTCAGCGCCGTTTAAAATCAATTTTTCATTCGCGCAGATGAAATCGTAATTTTATTAGCCCGGCATAAATTCGACCCTCGATGGTAGCAGAAATATCCCCCGGTACTCCTTGAACGAGAAGTTACGGCCAGCCCAGTCGTACGTGCGTAGCGCGGGATGAGACAGAAGAAAACGATTCATAGCTTTTTAATGTCAAACGTACGGCAGATAACGCAGCCGTGTAAGAGGCGAAAGGGAGTTACGCGATCGGAAGGAGACGGATATTGCGCGATGGGGGAACGATGCGAGCGCAAGAGCAACGAGGTATGGCAATGTGATGATACAACCGCGAGTTTCATGCATTTAAAATGTTTCATTAGAAACCATCTAATAAATATTGACCCCCTTTTTGACTCGGTTTTAAAGGGCTATTCGACGAACTAACCGTTAAAAGGCCGAGGGGGGTTTCTGGACGCACGTCCGGCGGAGGGAACTCGACGGGCTCTGAGAGAGATAGCGAGAAGGAGAGAGAAAGACAAGCGCGCGTTGCAGCGCTGACGATACCTGCGCTTGTAACAAGATCTGATTTATATAGACACCGTCGAAAATTGGTTTCATCCCCGGACCATCTCCTGGGTGGCGTTCGGATGGCTCCGGCGACGAGAGACGCACACGTTCGGGGTACCATAAATACAATGCTTCCTCGCCCTTCATCTCCCTCGGTTGTTCCGCGGCAACGGAAATCGATTAATCCAGCTCGCGCATACAAAGTAACTGCTGAAACGCGATAAAAAAGCGCGAGTTCTGTCAGACAAAAAATAAGACGAAACCAATATGACCGGGAACAAAAATCACCGAGAATAAATTCGATCTATATCGATTAATAAAAGCAATGCAAAAATCAGATATTCGGTCGGACGTATCGCGAACCTAACAAGATAGTGTAATTTTAATCGCAAGTAAAATTTTATAAAAACGCATTAACAACACTGGTATTTCACGTTGCCATCCAATTTTATGAACTCTTTACATTAAAGAATTGATAAAATTTGTTTTCAAAAATTAAAACAATGCTCCAGAGATTTTTACAATAAAATGTATTTATCTCTCATTTATATGTAAATTTATCGCAAAAAGATGGAAATCATAATGCATCAAGTATCAAACGCATTATTGGCAGAAAAATTTGAATGCCTTATCGCAGGTTAAATTTAAAAAATACGATAAATATCCATTTTTCCAGAAGACATATATAACAGCAGTAGAAGAATTTAAAATCTTGTTATTATACCGAGAACAAAAGCGTCTTTTTTCTGTATAAAATATTTTCTATGCTATTTATTCTTAAGCATAAAAATATTTTTTTCGAAATAATAATAATAAAGGGAAGAAGAAGAAGGGAAAAAATAACAAGGAATGCTTTAATTTTGCGAGATAAAGTTCATTCATCCCGTCATACATTCGTAAACTTGTAAATATCACATATTACTGGCACATAGTAAACTTCAAAATGTCGACTCGATGAGGTTATACAGGAAAGGAAGTATTTTGATACAGCCAAAAAGCTGTATCAAAGTATATTTGATACTTGAATCACTCGAGAAGATGCATCCATTTATTGGGCTGTCCTAGGCAGGATACAACCCCGTTTGTATGCCCGATCGATCGAGCGAGTTATCCATCGCGAGAAATTAACCTTCTCTCTCTCTCTCTCTCTCTCTCTCTCTCATGCCGCATGACGGAATATTAAGTGTCATATTCATGGTCGTTGCAGGAAATGTATTATATATTGAAACAATGTGAGAGCAGGTATCGGAAGGCAACGTTCGCCGAGTATTATGCATGACAGCGTGCAAATAAGCGAAATGTCAGTTATAGGAATATAAGACGAGCTTTTAATTACCATATGATCGAATTGATGATGTTGCTTACTCCGTTTGTCAAATCAGAATAATAAAAAGTGTGAAATAAAAATGAAGGAAATTGAGGAAGAACTTTCAGGATATTTAAAATTTCCATCAAAGCCTATTTGACACGTAATGTCGCAAACGCGTGCCAGAAAGCATTGTAAATAAATCATGTGGCATACCTGAGAAGGATACGAATTTGTGCAGAGAACGTACATCGAATTTCGACGCGTGCCAAATCCTAATCCTACGAATTTCCCAACGGGGATACTGAGAACACGTGCGACAATCGCTGTATATCCGGCAGCCGAATTCTAGATTAGTGTAGCGTGAGAGGAAAATGTAAAAAGATTTCTGCAGAAATCTAGAAATAGCACAATCTATTTACATTGTACTAATCTATTTTTTTGTCATTTAACAATTACTTACGCATTCTGTCTTTGATTTTATAATATAAATTTATTAACTTGTTTAATATATTAATATTTCTCTCTCTCGAAAAAAATACATACTACGAGTTATGTAAAATCTGTTGGATAAAACCTCTCTTGCGAGATTCGAATCTTTACATACCGCAAAATATCATCGCGCGCTCATATAAAGCATGCGGGCTCGACGAATCGCGAAAGAACACCCTGTACATGGCGGAGCCAATAATTCTCGTGGAAGGAATATGATCGAAGCAGATGCGTCTGCAGGCGGTTATACGCACACGTTTGCGCGCTGTTCTCATATACGTGTATTCCCGTGTGAGCGTGTTGGTGACGCTTTACGTCGTAAACGCGAGGGTATTACAGGTCCTCGAAGATAGTAGATGGCCGTAGCAAAGGAAAGGACGGAAAGAGATGTAGCGTACGGGCCTGGGGGCCTTAAAGCGGAGGCCGGTTTGCGTGGGCCGTACGGCACCTCCGTTCGCCATATCTGGCCCACCTGGACCCTCCTCGTTCCTGCGATCACCCTCGTCGTCTCTACATCACTATCTCTCTTTCTTTTTCTTTCTCTCTTCACTTCCATCTACTCGAGGAAGCTCTCTTTTCTCGATCTCACAAAATATCGCTCAAGCGTCATGCATTCCGTTCTCTTTTCGTCCCAACGATATCTCGTTTTCTGACTCTTTCGGTCGTCACTCGTCCCGTCGAAAACCCTCGTTTTTCATTTTTTTTTTTTTTTTCCTTACGTACATACACTACTTGCCATCATAAGAGTATTCTCGGCCATGATGAGCATCAACGTGACGGCGCGTCTGTTTGTACGCCTGGCAAGCGTGCTCCTCTTTTGGCGGGGACGAGAAAGTGCCTTCCAATTTTATTACCCACCGTGGCACGATCTCGATAATGAAATACTTCGGGGAGTATTTCGGCCGCCGAGTGAACTCCATTCGACTATAATCGAGATAAGAATGAAGCGCATACTCTCCGAAGCTGCGCGCTGCAATCCCGCGGTCCTGTCGATGATCGAGGAAGAACGTGGGCGAAGCCTCCGGGCGCGGAAGGTGTCGGCAATTTTTTCGTGACGGTGACGAACCTTTATAAATTTTTCAGAGAAGCAACCGGTATTATCTTAAAGTCTATTTTAGATAGCTCTCGGAACGGAACTCTTCATTGAAGAAAGATAGAATTTTATAGGAATTAAAGATCTGAAACTATAAAAAATTCGAAAGACGCGTTTCAAGATAGAGAGCTTTATATCCAGCACTTGGGAAATATTTTGAAATTCGAAGATTTCTTGATATTAAACTGCTAACGATATATACGTTACTCGAATGTATTTCGTCTCAATTAAACTTTAAAAATAGCATTACTAGTACTTTATTATGATCAGGAAAAGCATGTATATATATTATTTATCCCTGTTGTGACACAAAATTCTTATAAGTTTAAAACTAAATTCTCCGTTAAGTAAAATGCGATTAACTCGTGTGACATTCTAAAATTTTGATCATTATACAATATTCATTAAAGATTTAATTTTCTCTAATGAGATAAATATATCGAGAACATAAATATACATTTCACGTTCATTTAGATCGCCAACAACCATTAATCGCGGCTTCCGAATGTGACGCATGTTGTTTTTCGATGCTAGTTATTAAAAATTCGAAACTCGTTAATTATCTCTATCTTGCTTTAATAGCACCTTGTTACAATCAACGAAAACGTGCGCTGTCACGTCCAGTCACAAACTCTTTATGGATTCCTAGGTTTGACAAGCACGGCCGTGCTAATGAAAACAGTTATACATTCGCGCGACATGCAAAAAGTATCGAGAGGGATAATAAAGTCGTGGGATAAAGTTCGTTAACGTTATACGCATTGATTTTAACGACCGCTTCAAACATATCGCCATCGACGCATCGTTGCTCGGCTTACTTCTGTTTCACCTGCAAGTTTAGCAAACACGCTATTGTCCGATGCGCGGCTGATTTCTCTAGAGATTATCCAATCAAACTTGGTAATTACATTTCCATGATAGATTTTGCAAATTCTCCCACGCCGCGCCTGCTCTAACATCAGCCGCAAATTCCAAGTCCCCCGGATTCGCGGTGTGTTTCGTTTGTCCTGTCTGTAGCTCTGTTTTATTAGTTTCCCCGCGATCTCACCGGATAGCCGTCTAACCCGGAAACAAATACGACCATGGCAAATTAGTTTTAGCGGCAAAATTTCGGCTTAAACATTTTATTACCCGCGGAGTAATAATGTTTTATAGAGCGGCAATCTAAAGTAAAGTATCATTGCAAACATCAAATGTAATTATAATCAAATATCAATAAAAATATATGAAACAAGCAAGTTAAAAATAAAATATTTTAAGTATTTTAAAAGCTCTCGATTATTTAATAAAATAAAAATCGTACGAATATGATTTTTTGCTCATTCGTCTCTTCAAATTATACTCTTTATAATATTTGCGCGCAAAAGTTATCATTAAATAAAATATACTTTTTTCAACTCGAGTTCAACTACGATTATGTATGTTAATTCGGTGTCGTCGTACATGTATAATGAGTCTGCACACATATACCAATGCTTAAAGTAACTGCAGGTAGTCTTTTTAAATCCACATTATCGTTCAATCGGTATCTACTTTTTATCTCGATAGTAACATGCGCGAAAAAATTGCGATTAACGGAAGGCCAAGATTTTTGCGAAATTATGCAAATCGTATGCGTTGTAAAATACGCGCGTTACAGGGACGATAAAACCGCGCCTTGTTTGGTGCGCCTCGTCGTCGTGCAGTCACTGCTTTGAAAACAGACAGGCAGGTCGAATGCGACATTAACTAGATTCTTTAAAGACACTTTGAACACGCACGATTACGTCAAGTATGAGGCATCATTGAAAATAACCAGGTCACAAATTGACGAGACTCCCGTCTCCCACCGCCTCGTTCCCTGCACTTTCGCGCCCCCCCCCCCCACCCCTTCTCCGTCTTCACCAACGTGGGATCTCGAGCAAGCGGCGGTCAAATTATTGATCCTCGCCGGACACGTTCATTCTTTTAAACGGAACAAATCATGCGGACAAAACATTCCAATCCGACGGCCGAACATCTATTGGTCCGACTTAAGAACGTGGCCCGCACTCGCCGTCGCGCGACCCCCCGGACTACAGTTGTCCGGCTCGCGCGTTAACCGTATTCCGGTCTCTAAAGCGGGCCTCGTTACACGGTGTAAAGATCTCGCCATATTTGATGTCATAATTATAATATTTACGAGCTGACACTCGTTACGCTTAAATCGTTTATACGTGATGGACGACGAGAGCCCACCGGGGTCCGAATTCTCTCTCTCCCTCTCCTGGCTGCACGACCACCCCTATCCTGAGAGAGAGAGAGAGAGAGAGAGGCCCGCTAGCGCGCAATTTCAGGGCACGTTAGAGTTCGTCGAACTCGCCGCGATTCCAGGGAGATCGTCTTTCGGAACGATACCGGGCGCGAGTCATCAAGTGTCATTAATGGCGAAATAACAGTTTGTCCATACCGCGAATATCAAACGCTCGTTTAAAGCGGTTATAGGATACTAAAGCGTGCGGTTATTTCAGACAAGTCCTATGACCGCCGGCCCGCTGTTTATCGACGGATAAAGCGAGTGTTTACTCTCTCCGTTTGCCAGCGATACTGTTTCGCATAAAGGCTAACTTATTGAAAGAATCATATTCTCAAACAGCAAGTACGTATCGCGTCTCGCATATATTTGTCGGATGCTCTCACTTAAAAGACAAGAATCGGAGAAAGTCAGAATATTTTTCTCATCGTGCAAAGAGATTATTCTCTCAGAATTTTCTCACCTAGAAAGATTATTCTACTATCGCGAGAGATACTATCGCGGGCTGTCTTGCTTATCCTAAATGAGACATTGGCCGCGAGATCAATCGAGTCTCGTACAAATCTTCGCGAGTAAACACGCGCGGCGATGATGTACTCGGCCTCGCAACGCGAAATGATAGGATGCTGCTCGTCCGAGAGAGAAGCATCGGAGAGGGCTCTCCCACGAGGGTTATCTCGAATAACTATGGAAATCACTAGGAGCCTCGGTTCTCACACCGTCGCTGCTTGCTTTCTTCGTCGGCTGTTCCGTTTCCACTCGACCCTTCGATATTAAAACGTACCGATGATGCGTGTGCCTCCCGTCGTATTCTCTTCTCCTTCGCCTACCTACCCGCCTCTCTTCCCGCTTTCACGTGCCGAAGGTGAAAAGTTGCACATGTACGGGGCCGGATATATGAAAAAGCGAACGATATATTACGGCTTTCGTATAGTTTTCTTTTCTCGAGCCGCGGGGTCTTTGTGTTTTTCATTGCTGCCTCGATTTTTTTTAAATCATTATTTCTTCTGTCGCCGGCATCTTCGTGCCAAGCGCAATAAGATCTCTGCCATATATCGTTTAATCTTTTTTATATAAAGTAGAATCGCGTATAATACGTATAGTCTAAAAAAGTATATTGTAATATTCGTACCGAATTGCAAAAATAAGCTCACATTCTAATAGAGATAAATCATTTCGCGGTATATTAACGCACCATTTGTCTCGGTATCGTGATTCATGTTGCGCTTACGAAATTTGTTTAATATCGCGGCTAATAAATTTTGCGGCTGAATAGATTGCGAGAGATCGATGGTCGTTACATTACGGCGACTATCTAATTGCTAACCATTAAAACGGCATTTCTCCTACGAGCATTTGTACGCAACTCGCATCGTATCTAAACGTAAACTTCGGAAAGTTTCGAATCCTCGATCAAAAGGTATGAATAGAGCTCGACTAAGAGAAGTTGTCCTAATTGCTATCGCACTGAATTGCGAAGTCGGATTAGCCGATCGCCAGCTATCGCCGTTGATCACGATAGAGCATTCGTCCGAAACGTCAGATGGAGAGATTTCGACGTTCGACCGCTCGGCGAAGAATGAAATTTCGCGACCACCTCGGCCTGGTATTACAAGGCGCAATTACTCGTAAAACGCGACGAACCGTTGCGAGCAACGTCACAGCGCTGTTGCGTTTTGTCCGCCGATCAAAGTTCGAATTATGCCTTGAGCAACGGGGGAACGCGCCCGCCGTCTGTCGTGCGGCTGCTCGTAAAAGCCGTCCATAAAATGCCGCGAGTTGTGCGGCAATTATCTTTCTCCGCGGAGAGTACGACCGGAAGCACCATACAAACGTTGCCTTCGGTACGTATAATGTCGGCAATATGTCTGCGGGAACATCCGCGAGAATCGGCGGAGAGCTCTTTCCTCGCGGCGTTTGGCGAGATACAGTTATGTATTTACCGCCCGCCAAATGGAAGCTATGTCTGAAAAGTATACTCGAAACAGTTGCTCTCGAATTATTGTTAGTATAAGTATGCCTGTGACGTTTGATTACGCGTTATCATTTGAACACGTTCCTTATGATAAATAATATTCGCGACATTAAATAAATATATTATTAAAATAATTTATCCTAATAGTAATACCAGAAAAAATTTTCGCGTTGTACATATATTGTGAAAGTATATCCAGTTCTATATTTTTAAATTAAACATTTATTTAGTATATCAGAAAGAAAAAATTGGAATTCTGCGAATATAAATTTTCATACTTGTATAATAATTATACGATATATATTTGTGAAATTATGCAATTATCGTCTTCTGGAATTATTGCATTGTGATAAAAATATATAGTCATCTCTCTCTCTCTAATTTTTGTTGTAAAATATACATATCGTCATGGAAACTGCTACGAAACTTTTCTTCCATTATTTATTAAACGCACTTTGGTTATTCCATCCAGTTGTCAGGTTGCACGAGAATTTATCTATGTCATCGACTCAAGTTCAGATTATAAGAGATGTCAGTTACACATTATATTGCCTATATAATATATTTTATACCTGAATAGATATACAAATGACGTCGTTAATGACCAACGAATTGGCACGTAACGGGTTTCGAGTATCGGCGTACATTTTCTTAAACTATCCGCGATCTTCATCTTTTCATGGCAAATCCGCGTCGTTTGTCTTGCCCGAGTATTTATAACTTCGACACAACATGAAATCTATTATGTTCGTGTAAGTCAATCATTCGCGTCGCGCGCGAACGTTATTCGCGCGAGAGTCATTCATACGTTCGTCCACTATTCGACACACGTGACACGCGGCATTCTCCCGCGAAACGAATGTTAAATGTCGATCTGATTTAACGCGATATATTTTGGAGCTCACCAGACGCCCTCTTTGAATCTTCGTCCACTCGAATTGTCGGTCGCGCTCTATGTCGACCAGGCCTATCTGAAGTATTTATTGCTCCTGGTATCTGTACAAAGCCCGTTACGTCCGATCGCTCGAATTGTACGACGTAATGAGATCGCGTGTTGCCGTGATCGCGTTCCGTCGTGTGTGCCGTCGAATGCGCGCAGCGATGTTCGATCAAGTATGAGATATCATTCACGGGAGGCAAAGCGCTCACGGAAGCTTCGAAGTCGATTCGATCCTGGCAAATTAATGCGGCCCGAGATATCTCATTCAGTCGTACTTATGGCGTAACATACTTAACCGCAGAATGCGCCTGCCCGGTATCCGCGTGTACTGTAAATTCAACACGACTGCGTATATTCCGCGAGCTGGTAGATCGTGTACACGCATCTAGGTCTGCATCGGCGTGTCGGTTCATGTCAATGTAGAACGACAATTTCTATTAAAGCCATATTAAATTCATCTCGCGTTTAAACTTATTTTTTTTACGCGCAACAAGATTCTTAGAATATATTTATGTTTATTATACAAACTCGATTTCAATTATGACAATTAAATTGAAATTATAAATACAATATGTAGAATTATACTGTCTATCTTTTCTTATTTGTTCTACCTACGATTCTTTTTGCATATTTTCATCTGTTTGCATTTTTCATTTATGTTATCTTATTCATTAATGTTATATTATTTCTGTATTCTTTGTGTATTTTTAATTTATTGTTTTTATATGAGAATTTACATTTCTAAAATCTAGATTAATTCTAGTCAGTTCTATCTAGTTCTCCTCAGCATTGCTACTAATATGTATACGTACATTTATATATAAATGCTTTGACAAAAAAATCTCATTTTAATGGAAAATTTTAAGCGTCGAACACGTTTTTGCATCGGATACTAAACGCGCAATTATCGCTTCGGAAGCATCGAGTAGGATCTCGGATCGTGTAAATCGAATACGACTGCGTCGCAGACAAACGGGAATTCAGATGCACGTGGTCGATTACCTGCAGGCGGATATGTCACTTCGTCTAGATAGTACGTGCGCAGGCGGCGGATGTACGCGAAGCTCGAAACGTGGCATATCGCTGACATTCGTAGGAGCTCGACTAAAGGCCGACTGGATGCCATTGCCGCGCTATGTACACTAATTTCCGGGCTGTTTGATAGATCTTGGGTGATCGTTAATGATGTTTAGAGAGGCCGACGACGGAGAGGATCTCGTCGATTGCCATGGCGGTGGCTCGCTCGATACGCGCTTCAAAGCGGTATTAAATGTACGGTCACCACGGGACAAATTTCGCAAACGATTGCATGGCAAATGTTAAGCTTGCTGTCGTGCTCATTTGTTAAGGTGTCTTACCATGCAGTCGAGGCACGTCTGAGAGACCAACGGGACCTAACTTTCATGCGCCGAGTTGGAGCGCAACGGCGCAAATTCGCTCGCAAGTCAAAGAGCTTAACGTAAAGCTTAGTGTTTTCGTAATTAATTAGAGCGTTCATTAATCTGATAAATTCAGCAAATACGTTTTGGCTACGTCAACATATTAGGCACTAATAAACATAAGTTTACTGAAGCGATAAAACAGGATCTAACAATAAAATGATATAACACAGAAACTGTTTCTGGATCATTAAATTCTTCGCCGCTAGAAACCAATAGACAAAGTTGCAATGGTCGCATACTATCGCGGAAGATCTGTATATCTGAAAATACACCTTGTTCTCATCTCGTAAGCATCGTCGTATATTTTTCTTTTTTCATCAGATACATACCACGTACCTACGAACGATCGGTGCGTGCAGCAGGTATATGCAAATAGAAGCGACGAGACAATTGAACACTCGATTCGCTTTCGATCTCGTAAAATTCCATAGCGCGATCGGCGCGCAGGAAATATTATTGTCGGATGGGTAGGCGAAGAGAGAGAGAGAGAGAGAGAGAGAGAGAGAGAGAGAGAGAGAAAGTCCTCCTCGGAAGAATGCGGGGAAACGAAGAGGCTGCGCGTTACTATCCGCTCGGTAGTACGTTCGCTAACGTAGGTGCTATCCCGGCGATGGGTTATATTCCCGAAGCCGGTTTTACGAGCGGTAGACGCGTACGGGATAGGAGATAGGTTTCCAACGATCTCGGGTTGCTACGTGCAGCATTCGAGAGAAGCAGCAGCGAATAGCGGAAAGAGTATAAGGCGCGCGGGTAGCGCCTGTATTCTTATACAGGAAGCATATCCCCGATAGTCCGCGTTCGGGACTTTGCCTTCGCCGACGATGTCTATGAGTGTCCCCCCGGGATATTTTTACAGTGGGAAATGTCTCGCGATTTGTTGAGCACCACGGAGGCGTATTACGAGTTAAGAGAATAACGCTACGGAAAATATTGCGCGCGGCCTGGGAAAAACTTGGTCCGAGAAATTGCCTTGTTGTATTGTATATATTATATTGCTTCACGTAATGGTGTGGTAATATTAAATCAGATTATATATATATATAAAAATTTAATGAAATATATTACACACGCAACGTAAAAGTTTAAATATAATTAAATTTAAATAAAGAAAAATGTTTTATTCGTAATAATGAGCAGATTTATCAGAATGTTACATTTAAGGATTAATATATCTATTTTTAGGTATTACAGGCCATCGTATTTTTGCCACCGTATTATACCGCATTATTTTTCTACTCCAGATAATGCCATCATCTTTCATGAAGGCAAGGTAACCTGTTTGGCAATGTATGCGCACACATTTTAACTTTCCGGTTAACTTTATATCGCTTTTCCGGGCGCCTCTCCCGTGAGAAGAAGTTTTATATCTACGAGTTCTTACACACATTTTACCAGACATAAAAATGCCAGAGGGAAATACGTCAGTGCGGTAAGCCCCACACTCTATATACTTCTTCTCAAGATGCTTAACAAGTCACCAGATTATTTTCTGAGAATACTGTTTTTCAATTAAACCAAAGATGGAACAGAGAAAATATAACTTATATGAGATAAAATCTACAAATACAAAATATTTTTTTAATTTGAATTTGATAAGAAATGTGAAAATTCTACATTTAAATTCATATGTTAGTTAATATTTCCATTTGAAAATATGAATGAATGTGCTTTAAAATTTTACAAAATTTTTACGTCGTGACAAAATTCTTGCAGAGCACTGTTCTTATCCAGGCAATAATAAGCTTTTGTACGAAGCGTTTAAAAATTCGCTTTAAATTCCGTAGTCTCATAAAAAGGGATTCTTGCAGAAACTCGCGGAATGCGACGTAAAGATGAAATTTACGTCCTTCGAGTGTTAATCATTAAAACGCTTCATCTCCTCGACGAAATAAGCCTAGGTTCGAACATTCCGTTTTCGCCACAAACGACGCGTCTCTCCGACGCGCCCTTGGCGCGTGCGGTAGTTCAATGAGGCGCCATTGTCGTCCGCGCCCAGAATGATCATAAATATTCCACATCTCATCTCTCTCCGCCGCGGCCGGCTTTCCCCTCGCATAAAGGCACGCGATATGTTCCCCACCGCGTTCGCGCCAACTCCCCATGGGCAGACGGGAGCGTCGACGCAGCAGGTGCAAACGCGATATCTCTCCATCATAATCGTCGCGGATAATGGGGCCTTAGACGCCTGAAATTACTGAAAGAACGAGACCGGAATCATTCAAAGTCAGCTGCGGCGCGTCCGCTCGCGCGCGCGGTGCATCTTTATGCATAGCTATCTCTCGTCCTTTGTATCGCGAATGAAAATGATTCGCGAGCACGAATCACGAGGTATCAGTCGCAATTAATCGACGTCGGAATCTTGAATGCTCATCGGATCCGTCTGGATCTTTGGGTAGCGGCGCGGCGCGGGGCGATTAGTTACCCTCGTGACATTATCGCGGTATTAAACGCCGCGAGACGTAAAAAATCGCCACCCGGAGAAAAGGGGGGGTAATTAATGTTCGCCGTTGCGGCTTGCGTGACCGAACGCGATCGCGTTCGCGTTATACTCACGCGTTTGCACGTTCTCGGGAGAAAATTCGACAGCGCGGAGTGGAATCAAGGATACGCGAATCGCTAAAGATGCACGCGCTCGTTTGCCGGGAAAGGAACTTCATCGTGTTACTGCCGGTATCATTATTTCGTTTAAGACGAAAACGACGTTTCGTGCGCGGCCGCGGAGACCGTGAAAATTGCCTCGAGGAGAATCGTCTTATCAAATAAAAAGACGGACGTTGGGGTGCCGGTCCGGGCGCGAGGACGAAAGATGAGAGACGAAAGCGATGCGAAGAGAAGAAAAGAGGAGGAGGCGCTCGATTGCGCGGACGTGCGAACTGACAGGAGTCCGTCCCAGATATCCAGCGGGATAGTTCTCGTTTTGCGGCCAGCCGGCTCGCACCTTTTTTCGTCCGTTTGCACCTTCACCGAGGGTATACTTACGCTGGGCGTACTCATTATTTCTCATCCGTTCCTCTCTCGGTACAGACCTCTCCTTTCATATTTAACCCGCCCGTCGCTACGGAGCTTTCGGCGTGTTTAATTTAATCGGTATCGACGCCCTCGACCGAGTGAACCGTGCGATCGATCCGCTCCAGTCGATAGCCGCGTATTCCGCTTGCGAAAC
Source organism: Polyergus mexicanus (assembly GCF_030449975.1). Classification (NCBI taxonomy): domain Eukaryota; kingdom Metazoa; phylum Arthropoda; class Insecta; order Hymenoptera; family Formicidae; genus Polyergus; species Polyergus mexicanus. Next base: position 10,508,999 of record NW_027223325.1, read on the forward strand.
GAACCTCTCGCTGAGGGCAATTGTTTTAAAACGCATTGCGAGAGAGAGAGAGAGAGAGAGAGAGAGAGAGAGAGAGAGAGAGAGAGAGAGACTCGCCTTGTCCGCACGAAGATCCGGGATAACGCGACACAAGCGATACAAGTTCATTCTCTCTGTGCTTTGGTGTAAAAATTTTTTTTAATTAATATTGAAACTATGTTGAATCGCTATTATCTGTTAAATTTCGTCCTTGTTTTATTTTAAAACATTTATTTATGATAATGTTGATACGGATAAAATAAATCGGCACGCGGGCGTTTTTATCGTAATTGATTTAATGATACTTTTCTGCGATCACATTTAACAGATAAAAACAAACGCTCTTATTTTTTACAAATATACCATATATTAAATACGTATGTTTTTCGATTTTAATACTCTGTAGACTAGCTAGTCCTCTTCCATGGAAACGACAGAGATGAAATCTTTTATCTCGACTTGTGCATAAAGCAGCGCCTTTTATGACTGTCACTTTAAGGCCGAGGCTTTACGACCCGGCCGCTTGCATATTTTACTCCGATCCAGCGCAGCAGTGCTGGGTCGCGCGAAATTGAAGAGCCGTATATTATACCGAAAGCCACTTTTGACACTCCTTCGCACGTTTCCGGAAATTACACGAACCGTTCGTTTTTCCATATTACAACTCGTGTCTCTTGCGTTTTACGATACAACGCTTCTGCTGCATCACACACATATCGTATACATAAATTATATTTAATCTACAACGATTGTATATTTCATCGATTACATTGAAAATTTAATAAAATAATAATGCAAGTGTATAATTACACATACACTCATTATTTATTATCTATAATTATCTATCGAGTTTTATATAATGGATGAATATATCTCTTTTTTTTTTTTAAATATACGTATTCTGTTTTATAAATAACTCGCGTATAATATTCACTTGCCTGAGTAGAACGTAAAGATTCCGCGAAAGTCCAGAGAGTGTATAAGAGATTGTCGAATAAAATCTATAATCGAGGCGGAACAAATTGTGAAATTTTGTCGCTTGAGTGCAACGTTATTATCCCGACATCGCGTAATATTCACGAGCTACGAGCGGACTTACGCAGCACTTATGAAATAGATGGCAGATTCGCTGTTCCGGAGAGGCAAGCGGGTTTGAAAAACGTTCTGGCGGCACGGCAGTTATTACCGGAAGAGAATTCCGCGCGTGGGAGTATGTTACGTTCTACCATCTCCGGAGGCATTACGATTAATGAGTTTGGACGGGAGCCATCTGAGGAATCATATAAGAAAGACGTCGCTTAAACGGCAATTCCATGCTGTACCGTTTGTTACGGTGGTATGGATGGAACGAGTGGAAAAGAGAGGAGCGAGCAGAGAGAGAGAGAGAGAGAGAGAGAGAGAGAGTAAGCGAGAGAAAGGATTTTGCGACAATCGCATTTTATATATATCTAGTTACATACGCCGATTTATATCGAGAAATTCACATATCGAAAATTTCAATCACCTCTGTATGTTTTGTCACCCATACTTAATTTTATTTTATTTAGTTATTTACTGTCTTTTCTTATATCATATGGTATGGTTGTGGCTTTTTAAATTATTGTTTTTTTTTTTTTTTTTTTTTTTTTAATAGAATGAAAAATATGTATCTATTTTTCCCAATTTTATTCACGCGCGTAAGAAATATCTATCTATTTTCGACAATAAAATAAAATTGCACATAATTTATGAAACTGTGACGGAACGAAATTTTATGCTAAAAATTGACTCTTGATAATTGACTCCGTATAATTGAATACATTCAAGTTATGCAAATATCTTTCAATCAAGAATTTCGCAAGCCCGCTATCGGCTAATACGCCTCGTCTTTTTATTTTCCTGCCTCGAATGTGTCGGCGCGAGAACGACCATATAGCTCTCCTTGTAGAGGAGAGACGGAATGGGAAAGACATAAGAAAGGACATTCTCGGTTTTTAATAGGAGAGAGGGGAATTCTTTCCGATTCTGGCGCATCGCCAGCTCGCACACGCGAGTACGCCAAGATAGGAAGGCAACCTTGCGTGTAACTCGCTGCGACAAACTCAAATATATCCCGTGTGTGCGCGTACGGTTAAACCGTTTCTCGACCTATCTCGTCGACGATTTTGCAAGCCTCTCCAACTGCCGCCGCGATAGCGCCGTAGTTTCAAGAGAGCTTTAGCAATGCCCGCGGGACTATTTCGAGATTTAGTGGCTCCGGTAAAGTTCGTTCCTTAAACCGCGAATAATATCGACTTTGATGTAAACTATATTCTATGTAAGAGGCGCGTTACAGACGTAAGTTCGATCCGACGCAAGCGGGAAAAAATAGCGAGATTCACGCGAAAAGATGTCTGCTCGTTAGCGATTGTAGTAATATTCTGCGATGTTGCGTAAAAACGAGTGTATATCGGTGTAAGAAATATGAAGCTGTCGCGGCAAATCACTCAGCTGGGTTTCGTCCCACGTTCGCCACTAGCAAAGTTACTCGATCGCTTTATTAAGTTAACTCTCCTACGACATGGGGGCAGCTGTGTAATTATTCTCGCGCTAATCGCCGAGGGCAGCATTACATGTAATAAGAATTTTCCCTGACTTAATACACTTGGAGAACGGAACGGCCTTACTCTTTCCTCGCTCGCTCTGACGATTATCATGCAAACTTGTAGCAAATCGCTAGTAGATTTCCGTTTCGAGCGTAACGTATTTAATTACGGGTTACTCGATGCTCTTATGCGTTCGACTCTGCTTGCGACGTCGAATATGTGTTACCTTTGGTTGCAACATCAAACGTATTGCATATAATGCATCTCTCGAGGAATGACATGAAATGATACGAGAAGCACGTTTCCAGTTAATTGTATCGACATACGTGAAATTCGTGACAAAACACGCCCAGACGAACATGTATAAATACCTACTTGGCCGCATTTCGATGATACATATCCAGTATTTGAAACATCGGTCGACCGTCCAACCAGATATCGCATGGTCCGATGGTCCTTGGTCCCATCGATAGCGCAACACCCCACACTGACACACACACACACGCGCGCGCACACATACGCTCGCGTGCGCGCACGGGGCCACTTCTCGAGTATAGCAGATATTTTGGTCCGGCCCAATATCTCCGCCATGCATCATTGCCGTCGTCGTGTTTCATACAAGGCTCGTATAACAAATGGTGGCCAAGGTGCGGCGGGAGAGGAAGGAGTCCCCTTGTCTCGCGGTGTCTTGTTCCATTTTCGCGCGCACCAATCATTTGCATTGACAGGGCCCTGTTCCGGGCAAAAACTCGCTTAAATTCTGCTGCCACCGGCCCCGGGTCCGCTTTCTAACCCGCTCGGGCATCGGGCGAGCGACGGCCGTTGGCCCCGACGGAGCTTTCGCCCGACGGATCGAAGGATGCAAACGACAGGCGACTGATTTACTCGCGCGTGATTTTTACTCGCTCTCGTTACCGACGCTCGTCGACCGTTGTAACTCCCTCTCCTCCTTCACCTTCGATGGAAACGCCCGATCGAACTCCGAGGATGCGTGAAAACTTTTTTGTCGCGCAGCCACGATCTTCCGACAGATCGCGAGCGATAAAGATTATTCGCGTATAAATTCCTCTCAGCGGCGAACGAACATTCGACCGATATTTTTCTTTTTTCGAATCTGATGTGAATTTTATAATTTATCGTCCAACTCATACTCTGAGAGCTAACCAAGAGGAAACGAACGAATAGCGTATCTTCGCGAATATTTTTTTCAGTATATTAGAAAAATTCGATGGCGTGCGTCGATGGGAACGAAGCCGAGAATACTGTTCAGGTTTCCTCTCGCGCAACTTCCATATCACGATCCATTATCAAATTTCGTTGATTTACCGAGGTGCCGCAAACGCGCGCAAAGTTTACGTAGTTTCACGCAATTACGCTAAGAAGTAACTTGATCCATTTGATAGCGGAGTACACGTTCGCGGCAGATCGGATGGCACGGTGAGTGGAGATATTTCCGAACTAATTGGTGGAGAGCGTCCTTCGCAACAGTCTGGATGGCCTCCAGTTGCTTTCTTCCTTCATCCTCGTCTCACGCTCGCCAGTTCGGGCCGAGTTCTCGCGTAAATCCTCCAGGTAGGAAGAAGGAAGGGATATCAGGGAGGATTTTTTCTATCCAAACGGCCGTCGTGTGCTAACACGGAGAGATACGCGTGATCGTGAATCATACCAGTTAGTGTCGAGAGTCTTGCTCGCAGCTCGTTAGATTTATCACCTTTTGCACTCACAACGGATCTAGTTTTCCGCGTGCGCCATGATACGACGATAACGGTTTGACATACACGTTGGCGTGCGCTCGTGTATGTGTATGTGCGTGTACATATATACACAAATGCCAAAGCGTTTATATATCTGCTTCTCTTCTACCTCTCTCACTATTATCAGCATATATAGTTGAATCTTTTGTTACGCCCGTTGTACCGATCTCTCCTGTGGGATCTTTGCAACCGGGTAGTAAGGAACCTGAAAGAAGAAGAAGAAAGAGGTGTGCCTTGCTATCGAGATATCTCGGAGAGTACAAAGTATATAGCAACGAACCCGCCAGCGAGCAAACACCGTGACTCTCTCATTTTCTACTTTTCTATATTCAACAATCCCTTCTCTCTTCATTCTCGCGTCAATCTGTCTTTAGACGAGTTCAATCGTTGACTACGATTTAACCACGATTCGCGAACTCTTATCCAGGCTAGTCCGTTGATCGTATGACATGAATCGCGGTCGTGAGAGCTACGCGGAACAGACCGCAAGGTCGTCAAAGAAGATGGTAAAGAGGATCCAGAATGTCTAGTGTGCATGGAGGGTAGAAAGGCGAGTTGAATTAATAATCGGCAGATCGGCCAGATAGCGGCCTCCCCTCGAACACGTCAGGGCGAGAGGAAAAAGAATAGGAAGGTAAAAAAGGAAGGTAAGCAATATGGGCTTAAGGGAGGCTGAAGCTTCTAAGAGTTGAGCATTGAGTTGATTTATACCAGATGGTAGATAGCGGCGGTGTGGCCATGGCTGTTTTGCTCGGTACGGTCACTCGCTGAAGCAGCGAGAGCGAGCGAACCACCTTCAGGGCCGGGATATATTTGAAGCCTCTGTAATACCGGAGAGACGAGAGATCGAATCGAGGAAGAAGAGTAAGAAAAAGAGGAAAAGGAAAGAGCATAGAACAAGAAGAGTCCAAGGACGAAGGATAAAGCGAAGAAGAAACGGAATCGCGCTCTTCAAGAATCGCATTTAATAGAAGATGCCGATGCCAAGTGAATTAATATAACCGCCTGTAATATAACGACCCATAACTTCCTCTTTCGATACATTTTCATTAGCATTATATTGTAAAATCATCGCGTTTTTCTTTTTCATATTGTGGAATTATTTAATTACGCCGTTGTTTAGCATTTATGAAGGATACGTCGAGGAAGCGCGAGAATATCAGCTCACTTGATCCTAGTGTTTTTATTTGAAAATTTTCTCCACGAGATCGATGAGAAAATTTAACGTATAAGTCTTCGGAGAGAAAATTGGCTTGGGACCCGATCATAGGTTGCCGACGAATTTAGGAAAGCGAATGCCCTGCACGTTGTTATCGGACATTCGTACGTCCGTAACGATCGTCTCCAGGGACGAGTATATGACGGCTTGGCTTTTTGCGCGCGTGTTCATTCGCAGTAAAAGTCTCCTTTGTCACTTTCAGCGCAAGAAGAGAGAGAGAGAGAGAGAGAGAGAGAGAGAGAGAGAGAGAAAGAGAAGAGATTCCGACACATTTATCACCCTACGCTAGACGTGTTTGCGCAGCTAAAATTTAATTAATGCGATTGACGCGTCCCTACTGCATGTGAATGCGCCGAGCTGCTTGAGCTATGCAGCTTACAGATATTAAAAAAACTCAAAAAGATCCATAGCAATTCCATAATAGAAGAGATAATTATATATTGCCTACGAGGAGGAATAATATCAAATAACAAATGACGTAATATTTTTGCACATTTTAAATATGTGAGCTATTTAAGATTATCTCTAGAAAATTTTGCATTCTTCGATAGATAAATGCAATAGTATAATATTTAGGCATTTAATAAACATCTTGCATACAAATGTATTACTTGAAGCAACTGTGTAGAACCTGTCGTTTGAATTTGCTAATTCAATGGCGTTTGTTCAGCAAGACGGCAACAGCCGGACAAACTCTCGCTCTCACGCTCTTCTAAAGCGTCGGCGTGCGCGAAAACGCGCGCTACTGATGTCGTCGTCCTTCGCGATAGCAATGTATACGTGGTGGAGAGAATTGTCCGTCGTCGGAACGGCGGCAAAAGGAGGCGAACGCGTCGAAAGTGGAGGAGGCGCGCGAGAGAACCCGAAGAAACGAATAAGAGAGCCGGATAGACGACGGGCGGAGGAGCCCGGCGAAGGGGTCGAACGAAGGCAAAGATCGGGATAGCTGTCGACGGGCATTGAAAAATGTGCTAAGTCCAGAAAAAGCGGCTCCCGTGCCCGCAAGCGCCGCGCGGGCTCTCGCTCTCTTCACTCTCTTCGTCTTCTCTCGTTTTCTTTCGCCGCCGTCCATCTTCCTCCGCTCTTAACTGGCCTCCTCTCCGCGCCCCATTACCTCGCAATCCTCGCTTCTTGTCTGCCTGTTAAACCGGCGGATACAGCAAAACGGTACAGGATCGGAGAATGTGGCAGAGCGGCCAAGGCTACTGTCGCCATTAACATTTGCTTGCGCTCGGTTCTTAACGCAATTTCGACGTGTCCATATGTATGTAAATAGGAGCGATGGCGTATTCGCGTGTATGCAAACGATGTGGCCTCGTTTCCTCTCTCTCTCCCCCCCTCTCTTTATCTCTTTCTCTATCTATTTATCTATCTATCTATTTATTTCTTTATTGATGATTGAAAGATTTGCTTAAATCAAAAATTTTCCATAAGATATGTGTCTTAAATATTTCACTATTTTTTGTATTAGATAAAACAACAGATAAAAAAAAGAGATAATTTATTAATTACGAAGGCATACAGAAATTTACCTAAAATGAACACAATCACCTTTGGCGATGCATAATATTGTAACTGCTTCAAGCGCGATTCGTTGTTTAATCATGAACGTGGTGCATTTTTCAGATACGCGCACACATATTTAATCGCAAAATGCGTAAAGTATTATATTTATCAATGTATTATATTTATATAAACTACAAGTATTTATATATTTTTCTTATTTGAAAAAAAAATTGATAGAATTTTTTCAATTTATTACTTATATACGATATTGATTGTAATGACATAAAAGTTAAAAAACAGACTGTTATCTTTTTGATGAAAAGGGAAAAAAAATTATTGTACATTTGCTTGCATCTTTTATCGAATATTCGGATACGTACGAAACACTTCAAAGTACGGAACAACGATGGTAACGAAAGGATATGAGAGCAGATTTTCGATCGAGCGACCTTAACACGAACCGACTCGACGCGTTAGGGTAATTACGGGCACCTTCGTCGGCGAAGGTGCCATAACCGTTCGGCCGCGCAGCAGGGTGCCAGAAGAATATTGCCAGCGAATCCGAGGCGCTAACTAACCGACTGGTTAGCGTACGAAAAGATGCCTCTCACTGTCTTTCTCTCTCTCTCTCTTTTATCGTCACTCCGCTTCCCTCGGCTCTTCCCTACGGCAAATGCGTCCAACGTACGCACGCACGCACGCACACACGTCCGTCCGATAATTGAGTCACAAATTTAACGGCAAACGCGACAAATGATATATCGTTTCGGCGATTCGTTTCCGCCGAATATCAGACGCGGTGAGCATACAGAATACGCGACGTCTCGGATAATTTCGCGTTTATCGTTGTCATCTACAAATTAAGAAATGCTTTTCGCTATAGACAACTAATATCTGCATGAAAAACGGCGTGGACAAAAACATTTTCATGTATTAACTTTGAATCTTAAAGCAAAAATAAAACCAATCATTTTCAACGATTTATAAATTTTTATTTTAAATATTTGGTTTATTTATTATATATTTTTTATTTATTTAGTTTATTTGTTATATAATATTTATTATAGTAGTATCTATTTTTTAAATGTCTAGTTCATTTTTATTATAAATGTCATTCTTTTGACATTTGAGTCTGTCTTTCAATCTCTGCGAGAATCACGTAGAATAGTATTGATTATTTTAATTTCGGAAAAAATAATGATAGATAATAACGTCGCATAATAAATACATGTATCATCTTTATATTTAAAGAGAACTATCTAACTCATTTTATACAAGAGCGACGTTATACAAAGATGGCATAAATTAAGTGGCATTACACATGGACGGCTCGTGAAGGTACGCGTTGTGCATCACGATATTTATGTTCGATATGCAAATGCACAAGTACTCGCGGCATCTGAAATAATTACGGGGCTCGCGTGAAAAGTTTGACGTGGCACAATTTCCGTAAATCTGTCATTCTACGTTTTTCTCGCTATCATCGTTCGACCGTGCCTCGCGGCTTCACGCATACGCGAAAGTTGCCGCCGACCTGCGTTCATCCCTGTTCCATGTATACCCATACACATATATTCGTGTACTCGATAATTGAGTCACAAGTTAACGCTCAGCGCGACAAATGATGTATCGGCCGGCCGATTCATTTTCACCAGATATCAGCTGTAGTAAATGTAAATGTACGAGTCTCTTCTTGTCTCGCCGTAATTTCGCGAATAAATAATGATGGAACGATTTATTAACGACCGCTATACGCGATTGCCAACTCGGCACTGTCACTTTCACGCGAAACGCAATAATTATACTAAGAGACGAGTCAACCGTTCGTGTTGAAATATTGACAGATGGATATAATCTAGAAGTGATAATACAATACGACGCAAAACGCGCGCCTCCGTGAACGCGACAGTTGATTAAACGCAACGATGATTTAGAATCTAAATGTAATAAACGTGTATTCAATCGATAACGTGTAATTTTTATATTTGTTTATTTTGAGCTCTCTTTACCTGCGCGAAGAGAGTCGCACGTGCGGAACGGCACGCATAAACAAACGATATCGCGCGACAACGAAGGTGTCGGGCATGCGCGCGATGTACACCTCGTATGATGCGCGTGTTGATTATTCAAATTCTGAGCAAATATCTAGTTTCTCGCCCGAGACTATTAGCTCTAACATCACCGTTGAACATCTTTTCGCAGCTTTCCGCTCATCCCGGTCTCTCGCTTGCGCGTAAACGTATGCGGGTTGCACATTTCTCTCTGTAATTGAGAGAGGTATGAATTTAGTATCCGAGTGACAAATGATATATCGTCAAGCCGGTATATGTATCAGTTCGACGATTCGTTCTCTCCGGATACCAACTATAGAAGATGTATAACTTTACACGTCGCGCTCTCCGCGCACGCTTGGCCGCGAGCTGAAAATAGCGATGTCGATAATATATGAAGGATTGATAAGCGCTACAATTACAAGGCTCGTCGCAATTTTTGCCACGATCGACGATTATTATCCCGATACTCCCATCTCGTTTGATTAATCGCAAGAAGCATTTTCTCGAGCTAGAGTTCGCGCAGAAGAAAAAACCAGGGTTGGGAAGAGTAACGCGTTACTTGTAACGTTACCGTTACAGTTACTTTTTTTCGGTAACGATCGTTACCTTTTTCTGTTTGTAAAGATAATGTCGTTATATTTTTACGAATTAGCCGTTATTTTGTGGTTCTTTATTATCCTATATCTATTCGATAGATGTATTTTTTGAAAAATATTTTCTAGCCTTCTATCATAGGCTGCATTCCGATATAGTCACTGCCAGTACTGAAAATCTATAGTAACGTAAATTATAGATTTTACAATACTGATAGTGAATATTGGAATACACTCTTAATAATATCAATATTTCTCTTATCGATATTTAAAAAGAATGTTTGATAAAAATTTTCGAAATTGAAATTTCTAAATTACAATTTAAATTCCTATAAAGATAAGTGTATTAAAAAGTAAAGATATTAATATAAAAAATTAGAATCAATAAATAAGTTTAATATAAAAAATGCTTGCTATATAGAGACTAATTTAGAGTTTTTAATTATCACGTTTCTTAGATTATCACATTTAATATTGATTTAATATTGATTAAATAATTTTATAATCTAATAGCTTATTTTAGCAGTGGAAAAAACAAAAACATAACGAAAAAGTAACGGTAACGGTAACGCGTTACTTTTTAAAATCAGTAACGAGTTACTTTTATAGAGTAACATTCCCAACCCTGGAAAAAACATGCAAGCCGCGTTATGTACCTTTGTAGATTTTAACGATCGTTACGTAGGTTCGAATGTACGAAACACGCGCGGGGTACAGGATGATTACCGCTCGCCCCATCATTTGTCATTTCTCGTGTAAAGCCACGGCTTCTTCCGTCTCTGGGGCGGTCGGTCGAATCTCGCAAAGAACGCGCGAACGCATCGCGCTAGACACGCTACACGCGTGTACGCGATAAGAGAAACGCTAGTTTCGCGCGCGCGTAACGTGACAAATGATCCGTATACGCCGGATAATTCCAACTTAATAAATAATAAATCAGACCGAAGAGCGAGGTGCAAATGTTTCGCGCCGTGGCGTGACTCCTGCCATGTAATCTGATTCCCGCAGAAGTTGTATTACAACGCTAACCGCTGCTAAAACAAATTATGGTTTCGTGCGTGCGAGCGAGATAATGACGGGCAATTACGTCGAAATAAAACTTTTGTTTTCACTCACGGTAGCGAGGGGATAAGTGGTGTGCGTTTACGCGCGTCGCGAAAAATTAATTTCGGTAACACGCATACAAAGCTACGATTCGTATCGATATAGTATATCGTATACCATTTTTCTTTTAATACGCGAAAATGGAATTCGTGTGGGCAAGTAATGCACGTATACGCATAGAGAGATTTATCATAGGCCACTTTCGGCTATAGTATCGCAATCTGCTGTATTGGTCGTCGCGCGCGCGGTGATTTCTATTTCTGCATATTCAACATTGGCCTTAATCATTCCGGGTGATTGTGCGCCCACACATTGCAAGTGCACGCAGGTGCAAGACTGCCGGTAACCATGCCATACGTGTACGCGATCAGTCAGCTACGAATTCAGCGTGCCAGGCGACAAATGATACATCGGCCGGCCGGCTGATTTCGTTCCAGCTGATAGCAGATCGATAATGGTCGGTTCTCTGTCTAATTCGCCAATTTCCCGTACAAGCATCCGCTACGGTCAGATGCATAGAACGTTACTGGTAGTACCTTATATATCTGGATAATTTTACACGGCAGAACATAATAATAGTTATTATTTCAAAAAATGCAAACTTTAATTTAGCATAAGATGATATTTTGTCGCCGGAAAAGGAAAAGGACGAAAATATTCTCGCTACGCGTGTAAATTGCGCGCAAGTTTCTAAGTTGTATGTATGTGTATATATGGATTTTGTAAATATATCGTGAATTTTTAACGTGAGATTTTAATTGAAAATGTTTGCGTATATTGCCGTGTTGTTTTGTAATTTAGTAAGATAATTCATATTTTTCGCAGAATTTCAATTGTAATATATTTCAATCAAATATATTTAATTATACAATAATAAAAGAATATACATATATATATATATATTAAGATTATATGTGTAAATCATTTTATTAACATATAAACAAACATATTTTACGAAATTTATATATTTACATTATTATATATTAAAATATTCGATAGCATTTTAGACAACTAATGAGTTCGAAACTCAGTTTACGAACATGCCATTATCGGCTCGCTATCGAAACTGATTTTGCATAAGATAATTAAATAAAATAGCATATATATATATATAAAGATTTGCGTTGCCAATTTGCGTCTTGTGTTACTCCACATCCGAAATTAATCGAACCATCATGAAACCGGTTCGCTCCGTTCGTATGTCAATTCCTTAAAATTCCCAGATGCTAATGTACGCACGCATACGCGTACGCGCGTATTCGATAATTGAGTCACAACTTTAGCATGCATGACGCGACAAATAATGCATCGACTGGTCGATTCGTTTCCCTCAGATAGCAGATCTATTCGATGTACGACTCTGCGATTTGCGCTCCATCGTATATGCGACTTCCTATCGTATATATATATATATATATATGTGTGTATGTGTGTACACGCGCATCCAGCAGGTGCATATCGTCGCACTCTCACTCGCCGATGCCCGCGCAAACGGATACTATTAAATCGGCCGCTTGTCAACTCGCGAAAACTAACTGCCCGCATCTCGCATCTGCATACTATCGAGATACGTTCTGCAGCGGCGCCTCTCAATTTGCTGTTTTGAGTTAAAGCTACTCATGCATTTCTCCCTCCATCCTTATATACACATATATTTCTTTACGTAGGCATCTCGATCATTATTTCGATATGTCAAAATATTGATTTCGGTATGAAAAAATAGAAAATTCTCTCTGTTTTATGAATACTGCTACAAAATTGTAAGAAAACAGAATTTTTCGATTAATATTAAGGATTGTGTCATAACGAGAATAAAAAAATTTTGTATCTCACTTGCTAAAATTGCAGGATTATAATAATGATTTTACTTCAATTATAGATATGAAAGAATTCCGTCAATCAATGCATTTACTATTTACTACATATATACAACGATGAAGAGAAAGATATCTCTGCGAGAGACCTTATTTTATTTTATATACAGAAAAATTTTCCATGTACAAGCAACGATCGTTCGAGGAAAAAAATATATTACATATGTCTGTACATCGTATTCGATGTCTTCCATTATCGACACCTCCTCAATTCCATGAAAAATTGTTATGGACGTATGCGACATGTTCGAGACGATGATATCAAGTCGTGGCAGTAAAAGAGCTAAGTCACATTCGCGTCCACCAATCGTGGTCGAAAATATAGCGTGGTGCTTTTAGCAGAAATCACAACGCCCACGATGATCGCAACGGCAAACGACCGTTCTTTCTTCATTTCGACGTGCCATTCCACGCCTCGTATCAATCGTATTAACATTTCAAGCCTAACAAAAATATTAAACCTGCAAAAATTCCATGAAGTAGAACGTGTATATGTATGCATGTAACCGCAGATCAGTTTTACAATTCTAGAGATCTTCAATATTCAATTATTTTTACGTATTTAATGAATGATAGAAAATCCTTATCATCGTTAATTTGAGGATTAACGTTGCCAAGAGATTTGACCGTGCATTTAATCCATGTATTCGATATCTCGCATCTCGTTTCATCGAGACTAATCAGTATTACCGCTATATAACGCTTTTGAGAAACAAGTTTTCCACGATGTAATACGCAAAGTTTGCCGATGGAGATTGTTTCTGGCATAGAGAATGGCCGACGTATCTCGAGCAGCGAGTCCGATTTAATGACAATCGTAAATACGTCGCAGCGAAATCTATAAAATAGTTTTAACGATAGTAATGCTATTATTGTTATTATCGGCCCGGCCAATTTACAGAATGCCACGAGGCCGATCGCGCAGGGGGTCGTTTAACCTTGGCGCGAAGAGCAGCGAAGAATCGAGGAGCGAAGGGCGTCTCGTTATATATTCGCGCTATTAAGATAACCGTAGATCGCGAGATCGAAAACTTATCGCACGTGCACCGTCTGCTATCCTCCATCGTTCTCTAGTCTCTCGGACATCCGTCCGCGGAAAACCCGTCCTAATATGCCCGTGGCAGAGATGAACACACAAAGTAATAGATGCTTGAAATAGGAAATAAAAATATTTATATATCTCTTTCTTGCTGGATTATAAATAGTTGGTGTAATATAAAATAATTTATTTGTACGTTAATTCTTCGACTCTTTAGAGTTGAAAGAATATAAAAAAATATAACAATTTATACAAATCATACAATAATGTATCACAAACGACATTTATCTCAGTCTTCTACTGAGACTTCCTATACGTAAATCTTTCTTGTTGCACACCTATGCCGCATAAAAATGTCGGTTGCCTCCCGAAGCGATCGCTCTTGTCTCGGATCTCTCGAGATCTTTCTCCGCTACCAAAGTCGGCCATCTTTTTTGGCTCTTTCTTCGACTCCATCCACAGCTCCCGGGCGACGTAATAAGGTAATTCCCTTACATTTATTACTACATCGCTCAGAGAGAACACATCGGACCAGCTGCTTAAGTTTCATCGCGGTCGGCAGGTGCGGTTGATTTCCCCGCAAAACCATCGCGAACTGTCACGATCGTCACGTATTTCGACGGCCACCGAGAAGATTTGCTATATCGTCTGTTGCGCGATGATCGAATTTCGCGAATATATCGATCGTCGCAAAAAGGACGCGTGACACATTTGTATAGAAGTGACGTAATTATCGTCAACGACGAAGGGGAAAAGAAATACGAAGAACGTACCCGGTCGACCGTCTTCAGGACGTTTTTGCAGCCAGGTAAACGGTTCATTAAATAATGCGTCCATTAAATAATACGGTCATCTTCTTTAACTTGTCGCGCTGTGTTGAAGAAGTCTTTTCGATTCCTTGGATCCCCTTTGTCGTCGCGAACCTTTCTTCGGATCCCTTTACAGATCTCGGTGACAGTACGCGATCGCGCGAGGACTTGTTTGCACGCATTTTCGCTTCTCTTTCTTTCTCTTCACTTCGTTTTCGATCTTCAACGTGGTACGCTTATATAACATTTTTTTATTCGCGAGTTTGCGATCGAACGCGCTTCGCGACAAACGCGAGCCGAGCTTAAAAGGCACGCTAATGGCGTCAACATAAGGATATCCAAGGGAGAGATAGAATTATCTATACACCCAAGAGACTCGTCTGGACTTTTAAGGTTGAGTGCGAAATGTAGGTTTCGTAAAATATTTCAAAATACAATATGTATGTAACATGAGAAATAAGATTCTGCGAATCGCATATACATCATTCTTTATTCAAAAAATAATATGAATTTTATTATAAACATGTGTAACAAAAAATTTATGATTATTAAACTTTCGAAATCAGATACTAGTCTTTCGAAGATTAATTCAAGCATGAAATGCGTCTTTATCTTTTAAAAGAATAGAGTAGATCACCTTTAATTTAAATAAGAAAATTTTCGCGACGCCAATGGTAAGAACTGCGCGTTTCATAATCGCAATACCATAGATAGTGTTTCGTGCCATTGAGTTTCATGCGGTCCCAACAATAGCATCGCCGTGTCTTTACCGGTTCGCATGCCGCATTTTAAACCTTAGGCTATTCTTTGTGTTTCGTTGCCACTTGCGCCGGGTCATTGAATTCGCGGGAGGTAAGCCGGATATTTTAGATATCGCTAAGTAGATTCTCACGTACGTTTCTGCAGTTGAGATAATTGAAGTTATTCGCACGATCCTATCGCGCGGCAAGAGCAATAATATTTTTCGCAAACTTTTAGATCCACGAATTACGTATAGATCTTGAAAAGGAACGAAAGGTGCGTATATCTCTTTAAATGCCGATAAACCGATAATCAAAAATATCGCCGAGCGTGTTTGCAATCTAGATGAAACTTCTATTTCCCGAACAAAGGTCGCGCTGAAAAAGCGAAATTTAAAATATTTTTGTATACCTAGTGAACTATTCGAACGTATTCAGTACAATTGCCAAAGGAATAGTCCCGGTCGTGTTACGAGCGCGCTCGACCTTTGGGCAACTAGACGAGACGAACGGCATCCTCCGTTGCAAGAGGTGTGTCATTACATGCAATGCTAACTGCGCGTGCCTAATAGCACCGCAACTAGGATTGTACTCGTGCTGCAATGCTCACCCGGAGCTCGTTCCTGTATAATCGATGTCAGGGTCGAGCATGCGAACATACAACGTTACTAAACTCACGAAAGATAAATACATTCCTCCCCATAAATTTTGGATAATTGGATTAATTGGACTCATTCTGATTTAAAATATCATAAATGTCGTAAATTTTTGCTAGCAGTTCTCGATGGTCTATAATAATTTACACGAGACGATGCGTTTATAAATAATTTCTCACCTATAAAAAAGACGATCCAATAAATTGAACGGAACGGGTCGATAGGTATTGATTATATCAAAAGCATAATGTGATTAATAATAACAAGGGTAATTTCCTGCGAGAGAAAAGAGAATGAGCGTGTAATGATTATGAAGATTTCCATAATTGAAATCTGAGGCAAGTGCTCCGTAAGTACAGAGGAAATGCGATAATGTGGAGAACAATTAACGAAGATGGAGCAGATATGTACAACTAACGGTAATGAGAAGAGAAAAACGCGGGCACAAATGCGTTTATACAGGTTGTAAAACTCTTTACGTTGCAAGAAACGAGCGATTAACCGGCGGATCCGCCTTTCGATTTCCACAGACGCGGCATTCGAGATCGGGGCGCGATGGCTTCGCGCAACCGCGCTCGCGCTATAGTAAATCTTGGGATAGTAGACGGCAAATAGCACCTAGGGACCAAGTCGAAATTCCCCAAAGGAAGAATTGCGGAAAATTCGACTAACTTGGCACTCGGATGCGGAAAGGGCGGAGTCAACCGGCTGCAGAGTTCGTCTAATTTATACCCGGTTTACTGGCACACGCTCTTTCTATCCGCGATATAACGCCGGCAGATTAAATTCCCGCAAGTTTCCCGCTTCTAAATAATACTCGATAAGAGAGATATTGAATGTGTGTATTATATATAAGATGCAGCAGCCGCGGTCCTGGAATGTCCGAGAGGGTGCGCGATACGTGATATATGAGACTTCTGTAGAAACTCCGTCATAAAATCGCGCGTCGTACGCGCCGTGAAAACGAATCGACGAGGAATCGCGCGATCGCCATAAATCGCTTACGCAAAGTTTATTCGTGTGATTTATCTGACAGTAAAATCTACCTTGATCAATTGAGTCGATACATTGTCCGATGTGATAAGAGAGAGAAAGAGAGAGACCCACTGGGGTATGCTTATTTTATTACAATACACCGTTCAAGGCATCGAATGCTCGCGAGATTTTAAGGAGAAAGAGTTTATAAATTAATTTAAATTCAGTCAATTATACCTATAAACTAGCATCTATAAATTATACACGTATATGCAAAATTTCTCTAAAATATATTTTTTTCCGTTTTAATTGATTTGCGTGTACGCAAATTAATATTAAATATTAAATAAATTAATATTTCATATTTCATATAATTTTTTTTATCTTCAGGAAACCATTAAAAGAATTAATGGCAGAACATATTGAGGCTTGAGAAACGAATAAAACATTTTATGCGTCTCTTAATGTTTCTTTCCGTATACACCGAGTTGGTCGGATAATTTCGCAAACTGCAAGGACAAACGTACACTTCCTGCAGCCAGATTTACGATATGATTCTAATAATTCTGTCGCGAGGCATTAAAGTATCTCGGGGTACGAGGTTAAAGCACGCCCCGGGAGTGCATCGTTTTCTGGACTGGCGATAAAAGCGGACTTTCGACATTGGGATGGTCGTGCGGAAGCCACAGAGGAAAAGACGTTGTCGGCTCCGTAGAGAGGAGCAATTTTATTGGCGTATTGGCACAGATCCAACGCGAGAGGCAAATAAAACAGAACGTCGTGATTCCCGGCGGAACGGAGATGTACAACATCGCGGCACGAGGGCCGACCTTAAAGCGCAATTTAAACGTCGCAACTGAAATTTTGTACGGGTCTATCAAAGGTCCGGCGTTTCTCGACATGGAGGAAAAAGTCTCGTTTAATCTCCCGCGAATAATCGTGTAATTTTTTTTTATTTTTTTTTTATTTTTTTTATTTTTAGAAAGTTGTACGAATTATATTATTGTTCCGAGTAAATTGGACGTAAAACGTTAACTTGATAAAAATTTTCTTCGTATTTAACATTTTACAGATACTTTGTATATATAGTATACATATATTACGCGGTATATAGTATAGGTCGTACCAATATCGTATAGCCTGTGTAAGAGATGATATAAGGATCCATTAACTCACGTTGATGCATCCAACATAATAATCAGGTCGTATGTGCATTAATTACTATCGCGTTTCTATTCATCCCCCAGCTGTTACGAGACCACACTTCCATTAAGAAACTATGCCTTGAGTGCACTCTCTACTCTGTAAAATATATTTCGGCTCATCTTAGATTCAGGCATGATGATAAGAATCTAAAGATTCTAATACAAAAAACTTTAACGCATGTCAAGAGTTTTTAGTTTGTTAAATATCTTTTAAATATAATATTTTGTATAATTGTGTGTATGTGTGTGTGTGTGTGTAGTTTCCTATCTACTAAATATGTTGAATGCATTTTTATAGATATACATTATATACTTTCGGGAAAATCTGTAGTTGCGTTTGTATACCGATGGTATATTTTGAAAGAAAGAGATTCGCCAAAGTAGATTATTTTTTGAAAATTTATCGTATACTTCGGATACAAACACATTCGGGTTACATGGGATGAATCAAAATACGGGACAAGCACATCTTCAAGCAAGACGCCAGAGGTCGGCGAGGTCAGCCTTTGGGGTACCCGTGGACTTCTTAAGAACCGACAATGAGTACCCGAAGGCGCTAAGAAATCTCCTGCCGCCGTTCGTTGTTAAAGAAATTGTCTTGACTCGTTTTGATACCCGAAGATGTACTCGACCGCTTCAACATGGCATTTGTTCCCGAGACGTGCCAGTCGACATCGTCTCTTTGCCCCCATTCGGACGTTAACAAATGACATCTTTTTGCGCTTTCATCTTTTAACTTTTAACTATATATGTCATCGAGTTGAAGAAATTCGCTTAACGTGATCCCGAAATTGTCTATTTCATTAATTAAACACGCAATTTTTCTTTTTACAATTTATTTTGTCAGATTTCATCAATTCATTTTATTATCAATATTTTATTATATATGTCATGACAAACCAACGTTGACATCATACAAATACCACTAAAACCATAAAAATACTTATTTTTATCATATAATATCTCTTATGCTCTGGAAAATAAATTTCCAAATAAAATATTTTATTTATTTATTTAGCGAAATTAAATATTTCAAAAATAATTATTTTCAACGGTTGAAATGTAGCTCTCTATTACCGTTTCTTCTATGTCGTGATGTATAATACAAAAGCGGCGTTGCTAAGTAAGCTCATAATCGTCGCATCGCATTAAGCTCTATTTTCGACGCTAATTTCTCTGCCGCGGGTAAGGTTCCGTGTACAAGGCAGTCTGGCTCACGATATATTCCAGGGGACGGCTCTTCCTTTTTCACGTTCCTTCGTCTTTCTTTCTGGCTTGATAAATTCACCCGATGATCGAGAGGCGTGACTAACCGGTAGACGTCCGGCGAACGCGCGCAATGACTTTGGCACGGGCACCGGGCCCCCTAATTAGACGTTTGCTCTATGGTCGCGAAGGGGACGGTTCGTAGTGGGGCGATTTTTCTGCGCAATTTATTCCACAGGGCAATTCATAAGCCCTCTTAACGACTTAGCGTGGTAACAGCGTTCTTAATTGGCAAACGACTGCGCAGCGTATCAAATATTCGGTCGGAGTACGATAACGTTAATTATTAGCGCAACAATATATACGTTTCCACTTAACAGCGGGATATCGAATCATCACGAGCTTTCGTTAAATCGCATCTCAATGCATATGTAATCATATCATTATCGGTGTTCGATGTATAGTTTATTACAGTTTATCAAAGATAAAAAGTAAATTGAATTCTTAAATTGTATATCAATTTGTTAATTTATAAATATTATGTAGATGGTTTTGATTATATACAAAAAATTTCTATTGGATGCAAATATAGAGATAATATTTATTTATAACTTAATAATTAGATTATTCTTTCGTTATGAAAAATTTACAAATTAAAAATTTTTGCTCAACCTTTTGTAGTATTTATTAGATGGAGATTAAATGTGTTTTTTAATAATATTATAGGGAATAACTTTTTTATACATAATACCAGACAATTTTATATGAGAATACACTATTATTTTATCCATAATATTAAAATCTGGCACGCGATCGCATCTCACGGTCTTCTTTGCACCTCCTTCGGGCGTCGACCGTTCGATCCACGGGGCGTTACGTAATTAATTAGACTGCGGCGGATATTCGATTTAGCGTCTACGCCGACAAAAGGCGCAGTCGGGCGAGCTATGTGTGTGAACGGCCCCGCAAGCCCGAGAAATGCCGAGACGGTACCGTTCTCCCTCGCCTTTGATCGCTGACAGATTTGCGGCTCTATTTTACATTCCGCGTGGTCTACCACACGGCAGCATTTTCCCTCTTCCCCGTCCTTTCTCTTTCCCAACCTCCTTTCTCTCTCTCTTTCTCGTCCGCCTTTAGAAAATTAAAACGAGCCTACAACGGCGACGGCAATGGCGACACGCAGACGCATTGTCAAGCATTGCACTGCCAAGCAATTAGCTCTAGCCTTTACCACGAATGTATATCTCATCTTTGTTCTCTCTCTCTCTCTTTCTCTCTACTTGAACAGCCGTTTCATGATCTCTCTCACGTTCTATCCAGATCGTACAATACGGAGAATCTAGCGCCGAGAAACCTAGACGAGACGGATTTACTAGTCCGTTACGTTCGTGGCATTTCTCTTAGCGTCTCCTTTCGCCGGTCTCTTCTTACCGATCCCGACGTCGCGCGTATACCCGACCGAGAAATCCCATATGCTCCTAGAAGCCGGCCTGACGCGGCCCCGACGGGAAATTGACTCGTGGACCACGTGGTGTCTACGGCGCCCGACGAAATTAGAATCCACGCGGATTCGCGACGCGTATTTTCGGCGCGGCCCGCGACCGCTTCTCTCTCTCGTACCGTCCGGACAAACATACCGATGTCCGTGTGTATACGAATGCGTATGTGAATTTCAAACGAGATGAGAACACGCGACCATGCTGGCAGCGACGAATAACGCGAATAATCTCGCACCGTGAGAGAATAATTAATCAGATCGAACGTCAAAACTGATGAATGACTTCATGCTTTTGGAAGCGCGTTTCGCGTTTATGTTCAATGACTTTAGAGATCTTATAATCCGTTTACAATAATGTGGAGAGACATATCAGATGATCTCTCTCTCTCTCTCTTTCTTTTTGCTTTTGTGAAGAATTTAAATTACACGATAAATAAAATTAACATAATTTTTAAGTTCATATCGCGCGTATGAATTGTTGGAGGGCAGAGACGTTCTGGAACTCATGTAAGTTTAAATTTCAACTCCACTCGATAATAAGTCGAGACTTAAACTCGCCGTCCTCAAGTTCTTCCATAATTCTCTCATTCCCGCAGATCTCACATCGTCGTCAAGTCGCTTTTCAACTTTGTCTATTTTCGCGAATTCTTCGGTAATTCCTTTCGCGATCGTATTTCGCAGGTATATATGTATATATAAAATTCAGGTGCACAAATTTGCGCCATATGCAGCTATTATGTGAGTCGACATGCGGCGAAGTTTCACAATGGACCGGCGGCGATATATCACGGACAGAACGCGATGAGATTATTGGCCGCGAACGTTGCAGGAACCAGCGCTTTTTTCTTATTACGAGATAAGGTGTATCGTGATACGGTTTGTAATCGTAACCGATTTTCGCGAGAAAATTCGAATTACGGCGCAGAAAATATGAGACGTGCGGTTAAAAACCGGCGGTCCGGTTCGCTATTAAGTATAAATTACACGTCACCCGGGAAAAATAGGACCAGCGTAGGAAAGCTAAGGGTGCGATCGGCTGGAAATACGATTCCCCGTTTAGCGGTGTTCCCGGGAAATTTACGGCCGCCGTAATAGATATTGGAACTGCGGATTTCTTATTACGTACTGCTGTTAGATGAAAGATAATGATGATTCTCAGCCACGAACTCTAGCATCGTGTGTAAAACCGTTTCCTCTTATGCAATACATAGTGCGTCTCGTTTCGATATATATCGAACGTAATAGATTTTATTTCAATATCGTGTATGACAGCCGTCCATTTGCTCGTAATTACATCGCTGATTAACGAATAGGTCGATTGAACTCTTGCGGTTTGCAAGTTAGTAAAGAGGCTAACTATCGCCCCATCTTATCGTAATATCACAAAATTATTACTTCTCATCATAATTTTATTAATAACATGGGTCATAAAGAGAAAGCTACGCGCAAATGTCGTTGTAAATGCAAAAATAAACAAATAAATCAATTTCTCATAAATAACTAGATAAGCGAATATACAGAATCTCAATTAAATGTCTTTCGTCGGCGAATAAACGAGCCTCACTCCTCTTTTCGCATTTTATAAATGGGAATTACACAAAAGCATCGTAAACATATAAATATCGAGAATGTTAGGATAATGATTTGAAATAATTATGTGAAATTAAATTATTTGAAAAATCCATTGTGTGAATCGCTGTTCAAGTCTCCCATTTATCAGGGATCTCTTTAATTACACTTTTGTAAAATATATACTTATTCTTTAAAACATAATATAAATTTTTCCATGCCAAAAGGACATTAATCTAGGGTTAAATCGAAAGTGATAGATAGCATCAACGTTTTATCTCTGTCACAAACGCATTTGAGATAAAGTTTTGATACGTTGCTATTTTTCCTAGAGTATACGATTCTTCGAAGATTCTATCGCTCGACTTAATAGAAAGTTCCACACATGGAGCTAGGCTTTACCAATCAACTTGTAGTTTTTCGGAATTCGCAAAACAAGAAGAAGAGTTCGACCACAATACGGTGGCGCCAATGTATCGATGCACGCACGCACCCACACTAGCCACTGCCGCATTGCATCGCGCATTGACTTAATGAGAATGCCGGTGAGAGAATGAGAGAGAGAGAGAGAGAGAGAGAGAGGAAGAAAGAGAGAGGAACGGGTATAGATATATATACGGTGGCCGTCAGAGCAGGCTTCGGCGCGGTTCAAAGGGCGGCGAACGATTTCTCGTTACGATCGAGCCGCGCGAGAAATGTATTATTTATTTGTGGTCTCTCGCGAACGCTCTCCGGCGTGTTGGCTGAGAGAGAGAGAGAGAGAGAGAGAGAAAGAAATATCTTTCGTGCGCTATAAAGGTACCGAGGGAGGGCCTTGTTTGCAGGCACTACGCCTCGTACGTACTCGCACTGTACTCGCAAAGAGAATCCGCGAGCGCGATGCAGTCTTTCTTGCTGTTAGACCAGTAAAGCGCGATCCTTCCCGGAGGCTATTATGCGTGTTCGTGCGACGAATGTTCTGATTATGTTTTGTCGGTATATCGTTCGTACAAGAATGACAAACGCGCGAACGCTTTTATTAATTAGTAGGAACGCTAACAATAATGCATTAATTTTTTCTATCATACTAATTTGTTGTTTTTACATTTAATTGGATGTACAGCTATCGAATATATAATTATCATAAATAAATATTTATATTTCATTACATCATTTTTACGAAAGTTTTTTCAATAAATATTAAACAAACAGAGAGCAACCACGTCAATCGATATTTTTTAATTATTATGCGAACCCGAAGGCTTATTATGGCGCATCAGTTATATACGCAGTCCATGTAATGTCATACATTGCGAGAGCTCGTAACTATTTGTCATGAGCGCGATAAGAAATTGCACAGTGATTTTCACGTGCGGCCGACGACGTGTACGTATATCGGATATCTCCCCGCCGTAACTTTGCCGCTATTACACGCGACGCGCTTTAAATAAGCACGGCAGTTCGCAATTCTTCATCGCGCGCAGTTACTAAACCATCGTCGAGATGGGATCGTTACTCGTGCATTTCCTGGGGAACTAAGCGCGAGTCGTTCTTTCTATCGCTCGCGAACGATACTATATACACCGTGGATGTTCCAACGTGATTCTAAGAAATTAACTTGACGAAAAAACTATTTCTAATGACACGAAAGAAAAATGTCTCCTTTTCGCTCATCTGCGCGTATCAGAATCACCCGCGCGCCGCTACGAGTCGACTGTGGAAGTGACATGTGTCAGAAGCCACGTGGCCTCGTCGGCGATTTACTGGTGACGGTGCACAATTCCGTAGAGATGGTCGCGTGCACTCTCGTTGACATTTAAATACATTATCATAACAATGCGCGCGGGTGCATGTTAAGTTAATATCATCATACTTTAACTTTTTTTTTGACCGTGCTTGCAGCAGTCCTTCTCCGACGAGCGAAGAGACAGCAGCATGTGATATTGTCTTTCCTGCACGACTTCGCTTTCCGATGATGCACTTTTTTTTCGGTGCATACATACGCGATGTTTCCGTAATGAGGAGAATAATATATCTCATTTGTCGCGCTAATTTGTTCTCATCGCGGGAAATAATTGAACGCGTTCCTATGTCTAAATCTATATATACATATTATATATCCGAGAGAAATTTTATTTATCTGTGAACTTATTATTTATGAAAGTTTTTATGATAATTTTATTTTTACTCTAGGCATTTCTCTTTTCAGCCTTGGTTTAATACATGTCCCAAATTAAAGATCGATAAACGTAAAGAATGCAAATTTTATCGTTTTGAGAGATATTTTTATTTAAACTTCAATTTATTGCGGCAAAAAACTGTAGGAAAATTTTTTCTGTTACGTATATTATTGGATAAATATATAATTCAACAGTTAGATATGTATTTAAAATATATATTTTATAATAATAGTAATCTCTTTATTATCTCTTTATTCTTTCTAATTTAGTCTATTATACTCCAGTTCCAAAGGCTTTGATATATTGTTATACATTCTACTCGTTACCTCCATTTAATCCTCACGATCTCTTCGCTTTAATCCACTCGGCGCGTCTTGGATTTGTCATCCGGAACAAGAACCGCGCGGCTCGTTTCGTTGGTCAGCAAAAGAATTCCCGGGATAGACGACACCCCAGGGCTGTCTTCACCCCGTGGATGGCGGGAGAAGGAGGAGGAGCGGCTTTAGGTGCAGGGAACTGGTGTAGGGAATAGGGCAAAGAGAACGTACAAGCGTCTTGTAGCCGGACAAGCTCGGACGTCTGCAGCGGTATGCGTCACAAAGAGACCGCAAACAGCCGCAGTAAGAGAAGATTTTTAGTGCTCGGACAAGAAAAGAGAAGACGACAGGAAATAACGAAGAGAAAGGGCAGACCATAGGAAATATATTGATATTTATTTATGACTGGTAATAATAATTGATCTTGGCGATGCGTCTCTATGGGGTCCAAGAATTCCTCCATAATTGGCTTATAACTTTTCTATTTCGCTTGATCATATATCGAAGCGTCAAACAAAAGGATATTAAAATTGTTAAATAAATACGAGTCTCAACTTCTAATCCTTGCATCAGAATTTTTTGATACCGATGTCTCGGCAAATTTGGAGATATAACTCTTGACACGAATACATATCCTATTTACTAAGCGCTAATTTCATTCTGCCACGAAAAATACAGTGAAACTATATTTCATATATTAAACATAATATTTATAACCGAAAATCATTTATATAAAATATTAAACGATATTACAAAAATTTCTAAAAGGTTCTAATAAAAAAAATGAAATGGAATAAATTATTATTTGAGATAGAAATCTCTAATGATTTTCATGAAATAAATGTGATAAAATTGATTGTATACTTATGTTCAAATTATATATTGTGTATGTTTTCAAGATCATAATATTTTTATCCTCACAAGATCGCGGTGGATTGTCGGTGCAAAAAGATGATATTTAGATAGAGAGGATATCGACATTTTATATCGTCGACTTGACGACTCCCTCGTGTCGTATAAAATCGCGTGTCACAATCGTGTTTATTTCGTTCCCCGCGTAAGTGTATTCGCGTCAGTAGTTCCGCTCGTTAGTTTGTCAGAGAAACGTTATTGCCTTAAATAGCGCCATTTAATAAATATGTCGATCGTAAACTATTTCATCAGCGAGATCATTAAATATCAACATATTACAAAAGAGCCTCTCCTACATCACGAATTCCTTCGCGTCAACTTTGCTTTCCTCTTTTCTCTTTGCTATTGCATTCTCTATGCGGTACATTCGTTATAAATCTGCATCTTGTACTTGCGCACAAGATTTCAAAAGTCACATATTTTATTTTAAACGCTAGTAAATAATACATGTATAAAGGCAAAATTAAAATGAACGTATTAATGTCACGTCACAGAAATGTCAGGATTTGATGAATTAAAAAATATTCTAGCTATATATATATACATTATTTCACAATTAAATTATTTCAAGTATTTTGATATAATTTGCGAAATAAAAAATTAGAATAGTCATTATTTTGAATACGTTTTATATTTTTTGCGTTTCTCTTTTCTTCTGTAATTTCCGAGACACAGATTTTATTGTGAACGATGTTTATTCTATTACAAAATCGAATGGAAAGTATTAATTTCGCGCGAGATACATAAGCGGCCTCAAGATAATCACCGACGGAATATTACAAAAATTTGGGCCCGGACCTATTTGGTCGCGCAATGCTTCCCATATATCAGACGGAACTTCTCGCGAACGCTTCCAGGAGGGTCGCGAGACGGATAGACGGGTCGGTATATCGCGCCCGGATCTGGAGGGCGCGGTCTCTCGCCAGAGTTAAAAAGTCTGAAAAGTAGTCCCCTCTCCACATCAGAGAGTTATGCGCGAAACGCGCTCGGACACTGATAAAGCGACGCGAACACGTGGTGGCTCGCGGCACTCTCGCACATAAGTTTTGTCTCGCAATTAATGCCCGCGAGGACGCGCGATGGTACGATTCCAGGACATACAGAGGGGGGAAAAAATTGCCTTGCTTTAATAAAACTCCTTGTCTCTTGCGCGCGTTTTGTCCACACGATCTAATTCCGCATGCGCGGAAATAACAGATCGGTGAAAGTTTAGTTAGGAGATTTACTATTATGTAATAATACATATATGATACGGAGAGGCGAATAAAGCTATTGTTCTTGCTTTTGCTTTTTTTTTTAACATAAAATTTCTTTTAAAGTTATGGATTTTCTAGAATATCTATGAGATATAATTGACTTTTATAAAAGTGAAACAGTCGATATGTAATCTTTCGGATTTCACGTCATTTTAATGTAACTGCTGTATCTGATGTAAAAGCAAATTATCAATCAGCATGGATAAACAATAATATCTTATATACTGTATGAAAATGAGTTCTAAACATAGTGTAAAGTAAATTAATTGCCGCTGCGATATATTTAATGCAATATAAAAAAAAATATATATATATGGAATATACTATTTTTTCTGTATTTGTACTTTTTTTTTAATTTAAGATTTTTTATCGTAGTTTATTAAATAATATATGGAGTAAGGAAATAAATGGCGTGCTTGTGGCGCGCTTTGTAATATTCTAGTAATATAATAACGTGAAATATGTTCTAGTCAATTATTCCCAACTTTTATACTTTCGCGATATTCGCGTTGAAATATTATGAAGACAAACCATATATTTAAATGCCACATTTTTCAATGCTCTTATTCGTTATTAACATATTATATTTTTGCTCCGTCTGGCAAATCGCCTTCGATCCCGCGTATTTTATCTTATCATAATGCCGTGGCGTCAAGGGCAGCCCCTATATTCCCGGTATCGAGCCTCGCGTTAAAGCTACGTTGTTATTGTAATAAATACCTGTGTACAACACTGTGCGTTAAACCGAGAGAGGGCCGCAATAAAAGTATCAATGCCACGTACTCCCTCGCCACCTGCCCTTGGACCTTGGATCGGGTCCATCCCCTTCACGTCAATGTTCTCGGAAGACCGCGTGCTTTCTCGCAAGGTCGATGTACAAAGTCTGTCGCTGCTGCAGCCGTTGTGTTGCATCGGCTGACAGCCTAAAGCGAACAATAAAAGGGTACCGCGCGCGTGCAGCGCAAGCTCCAGCGCACAAATCAAAAAATAATGGCTAGTTAGTCGCGCTCGGCGCCTAAACGCACCTCATGGATGACCGAGGGCGGATGTTTAACCCTGTGGCCGGGGCCGATTAGCCAACAAATTGGACGTGCCCGGTGCCTCCTCGCTGATTGCGCGAGCGTTGTCGCGATGAAAGTTGAGTGCCGATGTTGAGAATGTCGATCAATCATAATAGATTGGGGTTTAAGCAATTACAAAGTTTCTTAAATATAGCTCGAACTTACAGCTTAATCAACAGAGTTTCTAAATATGTGAAAATAAGTACACACGAGAGTGAGATTAGATGTATAATATAATGGATTATGATACTGTATATGTAGCGAGAAAAAAAAGAATAGAACTACAATATCGAAATAAATAAGAAACATCAAGCAAGAGTATCAAATCTAGACTCATTATTTTTACGAATTTAATAAATGGATAATTTATTTTATATAAGAGATGAAATATATAAAATAATAGGAAAAGGTGTAATCTTCATATTATAATTCTCGTAAGACGAAGAAATTAATAATCTTAATTAAGTGGAAATATAATTATTAATTGTTTGTATTCTGAGCCTGTTGCTATTATTATCGAAATTAATAATCTCTTTTCTTTCTTTCTGTTCTAGGTAAGTACAATATGACACCGTGTATCTTGACTGCATAGAAACTTTTTCCACATCATTGCAATTCTTTTCTACTATGTAAGTATAGCGGAAGAATGCTTAAAATATATGTAATATCATATATGTACAATATATACTTATGATCATATCGTTAAGTAAAAAATATCTCTATATATTTAATAAAAAATATAAAACCAGTATACTGGATTTTAGACGAATAAATCAATAGATACAATTTCGAAAAAAAAAAAAAAAAAAAAACTTCTCTCAATCCTGATCTTGAAAAATATTTCTACGCACATTCAAGTCTATAATTTATTTTCGAAAGAAATAATCTCAATTGATCTCGCAAATAATTATTCCCGTAAAATATTAATTACTGATATCGAAACCAACCGCGTTAAGATTTACTCTTCGAGCATAATTCCGAAGCGTGAATGCGAATTAATGCGCGGACGAAGATTCACATCGCAAGCATTGCGAACGATGAGCGGATAGATTTTCCTTTCCTTCGTTAATCTAGAGCTGGTCACGGATGTAAACTATCAGCGTCGTATTCACACACCGTTGAACTCGCCCCGATAATATTTTTACAATATTTATCATACCTATGTCACTTTGGTAATTCCTTCGGGCTAACGACTAAGCGCCTCGGAGGCTAGGATGTGTATCGAACTCGATCGTTAGAAGTGCGATTATGAATTTGCCAAAGAAAAATATAAGAAAAAATGGCGGAAAAATTGGGGAAAGAAAAGAAGAGAATAGATATTGCGATGTTTTTTCACGCTCATTAACCGTCTATGAGAAAGGGAGAAAATCGTATTATTTCCCCGAGATATAATGTTAATTATTTATCTATCAGCCGTGTTTCGACTGGTTCCGAAAGGAATGAATGAAGAATGATCTTCATATGACGAGATGACTTTAAGCATAATATGGGCTTGCGGCGGTTGTGGCAATCGAGATGAACATGCGGGCGTAATACAGTATGAGATCTAATCGCGATAGCTAGAGTATTGGTTAAACGTAATTCGTTCCAAAGACAGCCGCAATTGAACGCGTCTGGAAAATAACGAGCACGCTGACGGAGGATGAATTAACTGCAAGCGGCAAATAGGATAAAGTGCGGTGTATTTTCGATAAATATAGTTGTAAGATCATAAGGCTTTCGAGGTTCTCCGTCTTCCGATTCTACTAGAGATGTACCAGTACACGTTCACGGTTCTTTAATGAATACCTAACGAGATAATCACATATCACGAATATTCGAGTAGCTCGGGAATAACTCGATTCACCTTTATCACGATCAAACATTTTACGTTATATCGGATGATGATATAAGTAAAATATAAGTATAATATGGTAATCGTAGGTTCTGATTGAATTTCTCGTTTCTCAATTTTATTATTCGATTATGAAAGATAAATCACGCAAGAAATATTGAATAAGAAATACCTGTTCTCATATCGCTGAAGGCGCTTACTCTGTGAAAAGTTGTTTAATTTTAATTGCTTATAATTTGAAAAATATTTACATTTCAAAACAAATCTTAGAATCTATAAATAAAAGTTCGAATAAAGCTCTAAAAGTTTATGCAGTATTGAAAAGTGACGCATAAAGAATTATTTAATCGTTCTTGAAACATATCACCACAGAGAGAGAGAGAGAGAGAAGCTTCGCTACACAATGAAAATATTCACGTAGCTGCGAAATCGCGTATTCAATAAATACACCCATTGCTGAGCCACCTCGTAAATACGCATATTATGGTTCGTAAAATCGGATAATCGTTTATCGATACAGGACGAACGAGAATACAGCGCGTGATAACGTTTTGTCCACGGTCAGCAGATTGGCGATTGGTACACGCTGAGCCATCGTTTCTACCTGCGAAAAACTCGCTACCATTTTTACGCGGCCGCAATCCAAATCAAAGGTTATAACTTGAATTTGCTTTTTTCATTTGCAATAGTCGTTGTGTGCGTTAATCGAATTCGCGTGTGTACCGATCGATCTCGCCGTCCATTGTCATCCTTCGGCTCGTACAATCGTGTCTTACTAGTTCGCAGACTATATTTCATTCCCGCCATAGTAATTTTATGTGCCAGTTGTCTCACCTATCTCCGGAAAACCATGATCGCGTCAACCTGTCACCCCAGATATCCAAAGTTTATCACCGTTCGGTGATAACTAGTAAATTGCTGTCCGTAGAAAACGGATATAAGCGATAGCGCAAAGCCGTAATCTACACTCGATCGCCCCGCAAAATTGCGGGCAAGAAACTGATTTTGCCGGTCTAGTACTCGCATCGATTGGTATAAAGGCGAAATTGTCTTTGCATGCTCATAGGATTTATTTATGTTACGATAGAACATTATGTACTCTCCATTCGCGATGTCTCTTATAAGACTAGAGAAGTTTGATTAGGAAAACTTCTGCTGTAAACGGTCAAATTAAAATAAAATTTTTGCATAGTGGAGGAAATACTTTCACTTGTCGTCAGTAATATATCACAAAAATTTTTAAGATTAAAGTAACAGATTTCAATGAAATATATATGATAATATATAAAACAACATAGATCTAAATCGTAATTGAAAAAATGAAATTAATATGAATTAATAGCGAATTATTGTAAGTTGTCAGCGCTTCAATTATTAAATATTCAGAGATAATATTTGCGATGAATAAACATGAATTAATGAATCAATTTCAGAGATGTATTTATTTTAGATTATTATAGAACTGATTCGATTTTACGGTTGAAAGTATTGGCACCCAACAATTATTTTACGGCATTCAAGGAGGCTATTTATTTGCCGAATTAATTGCGCGCGAATGGTAAATAGGTCCGTTGTGAAAATTTTATGAAAAAGGAGATAAAGCTGACGCGGGAATAATTAAACGATGGAATTATGGCGGGATTCGATTTGACGAAAAAATGTGAAATACTACTTTATTCCGTTTGTACACATCCTCTATTTTGTTTATATTTATTTTCAAAAGTTGTATATTTAAAACTCTTTCTCTCTCTCTCTCTCTCTCTAGAGAATAATTTTTTATGAATCCTTGATTATCTAATTTGAAATTTTTTGCTATAATCTTTCCACGAAATTTTCACGATTTCTATTCTATCATTAATTAAATATGACAGAATGATTTGTTTTATCATTTCACTACTTCAACTTCTCAGACAAGAATTAAATATGAAAAATGCTCGTTGTTTATATTCTCGTCTGCGCAATATTTTAAGCATTTGTATAATTTATTTGCATTCGGAAATGTGATATGTGCAATGTGTCATCGTGCAAGCTTTCCTCATATATACATATATATATATATATTTCTAAATACACAGAAAATTTTATCTTGAATTTATCACTAACACGGAATTAAAATCTAGATAATATTGCTAACCAAATTAACACCCAACACGGAATTTTTTGACATACATATGTACATTAAAAAATAATATTTTTTGAGTAGAATTTATATTAAAATATAATTATTTAAAACAATATATATGTATATAATTGTGCACACATCAAACAAATGCTACTTTTTCAAATTATCCATTATTTTATTTAACAAACATCTGATGCATCATCACGGATGAATTTCGTCGTCGAAGCTCAACGATCGAATGTGTAATCGACCAATACGCGAGACACTTGACCCAGTTTTATCAACGTCATCGATTAATGACTCGGCTGAATTTAACTTGTTCCCATCGTTCGCCGATCAAACCCGTGATAAATCGATCGATCCCTGATGTCGTTGGCTTGCTCACGGAAATACGCATACATACGTCTCGTATGTGATCGCGAGTGCTCCCAGAGGGTAGCGTTGGTAGTCGTGCATAGCGTATAAATTTTCATACGCGCATGCATGCATGCGTCGAGATGTTCCTTAACGACGGAAATATATATCGAGACGATTCACACAGGAATTCGACGAGCGCCAACTCGAGGCGTCACATCGATCTGAACACGCACGTGCGAATGAAATGACGGAATCGCGGATAAGATAAACTAAGCAAAAGCCGATGGTACATTCGAGATTTATCAAACTTTGATCCAGAGTAGCGTGATATTACGCACGATCTCTTTGGCAACGCAATCTTCGCAAGAACTGCATACTTAGAAACGAGAATTTTATTTGTACGTAAATAATTGTCTTTTTTATCGGATTTCCTTTTTTATCAGCTTTGTTTTTGTACGTGTATCCGTTTTCACATTAGTGATGATAACTACTTCTACGATTTTATAATCCTTTTTTCAAAACAACATACACGAAACTCGTGATGGTGTTCCGAAGCGCCTCATTAAGTCGCAGCACGCGCGCAAATTGTTTTCCTCTGCATAGGACCGTCCAATTAACGAGCAAATTTGCTTTGAGAAAAATAGACCACGCGTACCGGCCGGGCAGGGATGAATAGCGAAAATAACGAGAAATCGCGCGATATCAACCCAGAACAACCGCATTTCGCGCAGCTAAAGCGCTACAACTACATGCATACGACGGGTCTGTTTATGAAGGAATTTTCCAGCGGATGACGCGCGCGCATACCGTATCGAATAATTTCGTACGTTCCAGAAATAACTTGGCCGACGAATTTCGCGTCCGACGAACTGACAATGGCACGGTGCGCGATGCAATTTGCACCTGCTGTGTCCCGGCACGATGTAGATTTTCATAATTTGTCTGCTCATAGTCGCCGCTGCAGCCACAGAGTCGCGACGCTCTTTAGTTGATTGTCATTACGCTAATTAGTCATGATGACTTTCGCGGAAATCGAGCGGCCACGGCGAGCACGATTTATTCCCTCTCCTCTCCGATTTAATTCGGATGTACATGATCTTTTTTACATTTTCAACCGCGCAGTACATCACTTTCGCGATGCATCTAACGTGCAAAAGAACGCAAGAGAGAAACGTTTATCTCACCTCGGCGTATGAAACTCTTTGGCGCATGTTGCGTCATCTGAAGCAAGGTTTTCAATGTTTGAATCTTTCGCGTTACTCTCTACACAAGCGTTTTCATGCAAGTGTTTTTCTTTTCTTTAAATATTTTTGCGTACGATTTTATCTCGCGATAGAAATTGCATTTAACATTGTTTTATGGTACAGTATAGGAAAAAAATAATTTTTTACTTCTTTCTAAGCTTAGATCCCCTGAGACATTCTAGGCGCCGTTGGTTTCTGATTTCTATGAATGTAAAACTCTTCTTCCGCGTCGCTTGATGCAGTCCTCACCTGAAGTATAATACATAAGAGAAACTGCCGCCTGCATACTGAATGCGATTCAACTAGTTTTCTTTTTTCGCCGAGAGTTGCGAAATGCAAAATGTCGAAACGAGAAACAGTAACGGATGTAGCTAGATCAGTTTGCCTTTTCTTCGCTTCGCCAAATGACAGCGCATCTAACAATCAAAGCTCGCGCGCGACGTGAATGCCTCCGAAAGATGTTTTGCGAACGATTATGCATTTCTAAATGCATCGCTTTCGTATGCACTTGGTCGATGTGTAAACTCCTCGAGGGAAATTCTCAATGTGGGGTTGCAGCCCGGCGATATAGATGGTGCTACCAGTTTCACGCGATGATTAAAATTCTACGACTCTATTTTCCCTGCTTTCCCTGAAGAGAAAGCTCGCGAAGCAAAGCGCGACTTACAAGTAGATACAAATGCGAGGGATGATAATATCCGGTAATGTTCGAGAAAATCTAAATTTTTCACGTTACATAATATCGTGGAGTATCTTGACATTATGATACATCACACGCCATGCCGGCTACTTTCATCTCCCATTTTTATCATCATCATTACCGTCGTAATCATCATCATCGTAGAGTCGTAGATTGTTGTCGTAAAGAGAAAGAAGTAGGCTAGACAGAAACGTAGCTTTGATGAATTGCAGAGCTACTGTCAAGTCCTGTTGCATTCACGACACACGCGTGCACGCATGCATGTAGTTACTCGAGCACTGTTACACAAAAAAGCTACAACTTTGTTCCGTTTTTCATAACAACATACGTGACGAGAGGAACGCGAAGGAGACGCCCTTCGTCTTTTGTTTATGGCGTGAGAGTGCTCTTTCCCCTTTTTTCATCTCGTTACAATTAGGCATAATTACAGATGCGTCGAGTATTCACTTTGCGTGTGCGTAAAAGTACGCATCAGCAGAATAATTTAATGCAGGCCGTAGTAAATTAAACCCTCACGATATGATTGCTTCACATGTTAAAGAGACGGCCGTTTATTCTTCGCACTTGCATCCCATGTCATATCTGATATTTTCTTACTGCCACAAGCATGAATTTATCTACTTTTTAAAATATATAATTGTACATGTGTGCCATTCTCTTGTTGATCTCGTAATTTCGCGCCATTAATTCATGTGTGTGTTTTAGATATTTTAGAATATTAAATAATTAAAAGAGAAGACTGTTTTTCATATTACATATTTTTTTCATATTCATATTTTTAAAAAAATGCGATATTAATTTGTAAATATTATTTTTAAACGAAACTCTTTAAAGAAAAAATTATATCAAATATTAGAATTTTATTTATTATTGTATCTTTTTGAATGACAAGAGGTAATACAATTGTATGTTCTTTATTCTAATATTTTCTCGTTTCTTTAATCTCACTTTGAACCGTCATTGTAAAACTGTCATCTTTTGTTTTCTCATGCTATCATTTGGACTTTCATTTAAAATACAGATAAAATCGTATGCTTGCGAATCGTTAAGCTTTGCAAATTTACAAAGCTGTTGGCGAATGATGGTCGCACATGACACGTTCTCCATGAAACTTTCTCTCCTTTTTAAGGTATTCCAATGTGCAGGTCTCGCTCTCTTTTTCTCTCGATGAAAGATAATGTATTTTTTGTCAGGCTGACGTTGACGATGTTTCTTAAACGTCAATTTTCCGCTTGGAGGCATTTTGCAAGATAATATTTTCATTTAAAAGATAATTAGAGCAAAAAGAAAAACTTTTTTTATTCGTTTTCGTGATATAATATTTCCGTGAATGTTCATATCCATAGATAGTACCGTACACATATACATGTGCACGCACGTGCGCGAGCGCACTTCCCTCGGTATCGATCGTTTGATAAACTTCTCCCTCACGGGTTTACATTGTCGACAGGGAGAGATCAATTAGACGAAATCTAGATAGTGATATTTTGTCGATTTCCCTCGTCCTTTCTGTTCTTTCTTCACGCATTATTGGGAAACCGTAAAGACGCGTAGACGAAATGAGGAGACATCAAACAAGATATAAGAAAGCGTACATGTATCTCTTTCGAAAAGAGCGATTGGTTCCACGTGAGAGTGAGCGAGGAAAGAAGAGCTCGCTAATGTTATGGCAGATTATACTATGGTATCTTATCTCCTAGTTACGTCGCCGCGCAAGCGGAACCGTATGTACGGAGGGACAACAGAGACCCCGCGACCCTCTTATAGGGAGGTTAATTGGATCCCATCGATTTCGATCATACAATGAGTCGGGATCAAATCCTCGCCGATTTGGAGGCGGCGCCTGGTAACGGTCTCCCCATTCTCCCAGGGTCCCGGTGTCTCTTTTCCACGTTTTATTCCCCTATGACTTTGGCCCTTCTACCTACCTATCTACTCACCGAGCTCGCTCCTTTTCACCGTAGTCTTGGTAACTCCCTTTCGCGCGAATTTCGAGGGTCCTTGTCCCTCGCAATCTTGGTTTTCTATCGTGACGGCCGGTCGCGCACTTCCAAGGATGCTACTCTCCTTCCCGATGGAAGAGAATCGCCACCTTGCAGTAGGCTCGATATTTACAGGATTCTACAAATTAGCGAAATTTCGCCGTATTCCTGCCGTGTGCCACGATTGGATGAAAATATGACGCGATAGACGCGTTTCTTACAGATTGTTTCATAGATACGAAATAAGGGGAT
The DNA here is from genome assembly GCF_030449975.1 of Polyergus mexicanus. NCBI lineage: Eukaryota > Metazoa > Arthropoda > Insecta > Hymenoptera > Formicidae > Polyergus > Polyergus mexicanus. The sequence goes on from NW_027223325.1 coordinate 10,545,578, forward strand.
CAAAATAGTTCGTTAAAACTTTGTCGAGAGTACTTGCGATTTCTCCGTCTAGCTGCTCGTCTGAGAGAAATTTAACGATGCGCTCGAGGATGCTCGAAGCATAAACGAAGCATCATTATACTGATGGAAACTTCATACGTTATAAATCTGCGTATGTATTCCACATTGGAGTTTTGCGATTCACACAACTTGAATCTGACAATAATTCGCTCGCAAAGTTATACGCTATGCGTACAACGGTTTGATTATTTTCGAGCAAACAATGCGATGGTATATACCAGTTGTTTCCCGTTAAACTTTCGACGATAAGCTTCAGATATCACGAGCTTGTCATGAATTTCATCCGAGGATGTTAAACGAAAAGGCTGTTTCTCAAACAACCAGAAACGTTTATTTTGGAAATTGCCTCGATATTCTATATTTTCTCTCTTATTTTATTTTCGGAAAATTAAGGAAAATATATACAATAATATTGCTTTAGATATTCGCCTGTGCAAATACTATTTCTACCACTTTCAACATTTCGTAACATTATTTCTTCGATAATTCCAGAAGTCTGTTAATAAGAAAGAAAAATAAATTTAAAAAAATATTTCCTCTTTTATCATATAATTAATTTTGAATTAATGTATAGAATCTTAAAGTAATTTCTCGCACTAGCCAATGTAATCTGCGACACTGTACGGTAACTTTGTGTAATCTTCGCGAAACAAAGGGTATTTCACGTTCTACGGCGCATTTGCGATCGATAAAAGATACATCGGATACATCGGGTACGACACAATCTCGAGAGACACGCCGGGAGATACACCTCGCACGCTCACGACTTTAATTAAAGCTTAATTAACGTACTTTCGCTATTACTAATCCAGTACATCCAGTACTATAAAGTCATCTCGATTTCAAGGTAATGCGTGACAGAGTCGGTAATGTTATAACGGCGACCGAGAAAAATGAGCGCCCCTAAATCGTATTGGTCACGGTCCTTAAGTTCGCCATGCCCACTTTGTTGTGGTTAAAGTCGCGAAAGTTCTTGCCGCCAAAGAGGAAAGATGGAAAACAAGAAGATACACGAATTGACCTCCGGAGAGTTGGCGAAGGGAGAGAGAGGGGCATAAAGGCAACTGATGAAGGACTGATGGGTTGCGGCAATTTTTACCTCGTTTCTTCGCCTTTCTTCCTCTCCTGCTCGCGAATCTTCCTTATTGTTAGTCCAAGACGCCAATTTTCTTCTTAGGTGAATATGCGAAGGCACGCGGAGAGGTTCGCGTGTATATATATATATATATATATATATATATATATATATATATATATATACAATATATGTATACATATATCCCTTGTTCCTTACGCTCACGAGAAATCCGGGCGCATTTTCTTCTCGTTGACTCGTTCTGAGAGATTAGCGGAATATGTCGAAGAATGTTATTAAGGTCGGGATAGGTAAATTACAAGCGACATCATCCAAGTGTAAATATACAGCATAGTTTTACTTTGTAATACATATTGTGTTGTTATTTTTTGTTTATCCTTGCACGTCACGATTGCGGGATGATGAGATAATACTATTTTTTTAAAACTGATAAAAGGTTGTTATATAATATAGACATCGTTTTAAAATTTGTATATTTAGCAATGCGCAAAATCGTGGCAGCTACGGGAATGAAGGGCTCCGAAAGCGCTTCTCCGCGTCTCGTGTCTGGCGTCATGACGTCGCAGCACGTGCCAGACGACACAGCGGCACGTGCCGCGCACACGTGACCGAGGAAACCTATCCCATGTGGCATCTAGAAAATGTAGTGCGTAAAGAGTAACATGATTATTCTCTTGTTGATCGGAGCGCCTTCACGCTGTTACAAATTTATCGTCCCTCAATGGACATTTACATTCTTTAAATTGCATATTGCGCGACTATTATTGTGCGAATCAATTTCAATAAACTTCCTGATTAAAAAATATTAGAAAATAAAATAATAAAATTATATAAAGTAGAAATTAAAAAATATTGTCTACTGAGAACATTGGCACAAGTAATTGGCATGAAGTTAATGAACTAAATTGACTGAACTAAAATGACTATTATCTCTCGCTTATTATCATCATTTATTTTGCGTTTTATATTACGTGGTATGTATTGAATTAGTCAAGAAATTACGCCCTCTTTTTCTACGTGTTTGTATATGGAGACTCTAAGAAAATGAATTATATGTCTTATCCTCGGTTCATCATTTCGCGTTTCACTGCCTGGACACATACACAGACATCTGCCGGAAATATCCTATTATATCTTCGTGAATCATCAACGCCGACGATATCTCCGCTTACGGCCAGCAACCAAGCAATAAAAAATACAAATCGCGGTTTACGACATACCTGTCGAGTTCTTCATCTACCTCTGACGATCTATTGATGAATGTTTCATAACGCGCATTCCGGTTTTGACAGACAAATACATACAGACTTACACGCGTACACGTACATTCATCGCACGATGCTCGATAAATATACAAGACTACATATTCTATATCGCAGCAAGCGAACACATATGTGTTCGCACTATGTAGAATAGCGTGTCAATAATTAAGAGGATCAGTGCTCGAGAACCTTTGGAACTGATAAGGTATCTCCTCTCTCTTCTTGTCTGTGTCTTTCCTCGCGCATCGGTTTTTGAAATTGTGGATCAATGAAGGTGGATTTGAGATTTCATTCGTATGGATGTCTCCATGTTCGATTCATTAGAGAGATACTATCGGGATCCTATCGAATTGTAAGTGACTTAGTAATTCGCTCTCTCGTCTGATTACCGTGAAAGAGCGTATCTTGTCGAGATGGTAATCGAATTTGGTTCGTCACTGCCGAAATTTCGCTAAACATGCGTTGGTAATTTTAGATATCCGAGAAAATTTAGAAAACACGCCGATAAAAGATTTTGAAGTTTTTTCTATTGAAATTGGCTACTGTTAATTGTATATTTATATTTCAGTACGTAGTTTGCGGACAATTCGCGCGAAGAAAAGTTCTGGACCGTTTGCATTGCGTTTCCATCTTCTGACTCGGATAATTTGACTTTGGAAAGTGTTATGATTGTCATATATATGACGGTTAGTATAATTAAGCCCCTTGCGGTTAATGAAAACTTCGTTACACAGTTTTTTTTTTCCTCTTTAATTCTCTCGTAAATTTACCCACCTTTATCGCGTTTGTCGTTTTCAATTAACAAACGAAACAGAAAAACTGTATAACGTCTTATTTTAAAAGGAGACATCGAAGAAAAATAAAACACTACATTTAATTTTAATCTCAAAGTCTAATGAAGTGTTCGGTGATCACTAAAATGTTTAATATTACAACTGTTTTTAATAGGTAGATTATCCAAACTCTATGGTATTTTAACAATATATTTTTGAGTGAATAGATCATTCTCTGCTCCCTCTCTTTTAATAAATGTATCATGATACGAGCTTTTTCTGTGTTCAACAGTTTGAATAAAATCATTAGCGACAAAGTATTATGAGGAAGCATGCGATCGTATATATTTCAATGCGAGGATCTTATTATTATTACCCATCATCTGTTATTTATCGGAGAATTAAGGGACAACAACACTTCATTGCGGCAAATATACGGGCGAGTAATAATTACGCAAATTGACAGGTTGCCCAAAACGCAGCACGCCCTTAATTCGCGTACGCCCTTCTCCCGACCTCTCAAATCTAAATTTCTAATTTAAAACATACATGGAATTACAAAATTCAATTTACTCATAAATATGCAGCGTTTCTCCTTAATCTCCTTTCCTAAACACCATCGATATCGTTATAAGATAAATGACTCGCGACATGCGCGCATTAATCGTCACATCTGTCATGATACCTACCTAGTTATTATGCTACGTTTATTATAATTTTATTGTACTTATGTAGATAATATTATATATAATCCGTAGGCAATTACAAGTATTTAACAACTTATTTATATCCGATAAGATATCATTAGTCATCCGTTAAAAAGAATTATTAATACAATTTCTCCTTAACGCATTTACGCACGACTACTAACTGGTTCAATAAATTACGAGATGCTTAATGCTTCACAAGTGCCTGAAAAGCTCGTCTGTTTATTTCTCTTTTCTTGGCGAGATCGACGATTAAGTTGCGCCATGCGCTCGTAATACGGATACCGATCGCAGAGATTAAGCGCGTACCTACTAAACGCTCATTTGCACAAGAAGTCTTAATTCACTGTCGAAATTAGCGCGCGTAATGACTCACGGAATTAAATTTCGCTCGCGTTCCTATATCTGGTGTGCGCCTGTGTAGAGGAATAATCTTTTGCCAACGAAATCATTAATACCGGCAGGGCGCATGTAGGATATGCAATTTGAATTCGTCGCACGTCTTAACGCGATTCCTTTTATTATCGTAATTGTGATTCCGATTATTACCTATCATCCGCTATTTATTGGCAACTTAACAGGCAAAACAACACTCTCAGCATACGGACCTAATAATTAAGCGAATTGACAAACGATATACAGAATGTAATCACTTTTACTGCAATAAATTCTACTATCAGCTTCTCGAGAGATCGTTATTAAATATTTTTATTCCTTGATGTTAACTTAGAAAAATTTTTATTTCGAAAACGAGAGAAATTTTTATTTGGAAAGTTTTGTTAATTTGTAGAAATCTTTTAATTTTTAATAATAAATTTTTTTTGGCGATAGATTAGATAAGTTAAAATCAGTCATTAAATTAACTTTATACGCTTGAGACTAAGGTAGAGCGAGGTTCGCAATAAAGTGCAGAGAATATTTCGCCATTCCATATTGTGAGCACCGCTTAAGGAGGCGTACGGGTGAGATATGACTCCCTGAAAGCGCTCGCCGTTATTAATCCCCGGTAAGAGCACGCGGCAGGATATATATATATATCGTGATTGCTGATCGTCAGTTGTCTATGCTATGAGATCTTTCGGAGTGAATCATCGTGGCATGTTGTCCGTAAAAATTACGATCACGCAATCATATCTCTCTGTCTTTTGGTCTCTTTCCGTTTGTTTGCGGACTCGCCTCGTCTCGAAATTGGCGGTATGCTTTGCGGTTTTCGAAGCGAGCGAAGATCGGGACTGAAATCTACCGTAAAGCGAAATTCGAATGAGGGGTTTCGATGGAATCATCATCTTTGCTTTCAAACGATATTTTACAAATAAATTACAAAATTCTTAGATTAAATGTGTATTAATTTAAAAATATTAATAAATTAATGTTTAAAAGAGTATGAAAACATCCATCATGCACCGTGTAGTAACGAGCTCTTTGAAAGTTACTTATTCCGTAAGCTTCTCACTATCAAACAACTACGTCTGACTACGGGATGCTCTACTTTGTAGTTTGATGTAAAAGATTGGTGGATCGCGTGCTTCTCCTTTAACTCGTTTTAAATTTCTAGCTTGTTCCTCTCTTGTCTATCGAGTTTTCTGACGGATACTGTTATAAGAGTATCCAGACCGCGGTTTAATGAGTATACGCTATTATTTGCCTCAAAGAAAATTGTAATGTCTAAACTAATAACTGGGTTAATAAAATATGTAAACTCGGTTCTCTCTCTCTCTCTCTCTCTCTCTCTCTTTTTGCAGCTAGTAAATGGACACGACAAGTATTCTGGGCGATCCAGGTTGATGCAAATAGTTATTATAGGTATTCGCGTATTGTTAATTTGCAATTCTCAACGACATCAATATCGCGTATGTGCTCGTCCGATCGAATAAAGAAGAGCACATCCTTTTCACGGCACACAATGATTTTCCCGTATCTAAAATTCCAATAAACGGCGCTTAGTAGCGCTCTGACAGTGTCGCGTTAAAAGATCCAATCTGTTCGTAACCGTTCACGTATGCACCTTAGGATGTTCAAAATGAGAGTTTATCTCGCCGTTTAACATGCATGTATTTTAGAAATCACTGGCGGCATTTATAATGGCGTGCCTCTCTCTCTCTCTCTCTCTCTCTCTCTTTCTCCCTCGAACAAAGTATAGAAAGGAATCTATCTTGTCGGTGGATTATTAAGGCGAGCAACAATCGCGAAATTAACTTCTTTCGAAGCAGCACCGATATAAAGCGCTTGGATATTGCATTGGACTTTAAAATGCGCCATTTTATTCAAGCTTGATACAAAGTATCAATGCGAAGGCAAGTATTCTTCGCATAATTATCTGCATATCTAAAAAGTTTTTGGCTGCAATAGCAATTCATTACCGTTTAGTCTTTTTTTCTGTCTTTAGACAATTTGCAACTCGCGAGATCTCTGCGTTATTTTAGTTTTCCATGCCGATTAAATCATTCCGAATATCAATATCGAGCACAATCTATTGTCTATTCGCATGATCGATTCAATTATTGACAATAAAATATTTATTGATGCGACCGTGAGACATTTAACGTAAAATTTATGTATCTATATGCATATTTCCTCATGAAAGTGTCATTATATAATTTATGTGACGTATATGAGATATGTTGTGAATTAAGTAAAATTTTGAAGCTAATAAGATTTGCGATGGATCAAAGGTAGTCACAAATAGCTCTTTGCGCAATGAACCTCAAAAGCGCAATATCATTTATCGACTTGTCTATTAGATTAATATCAGCATTATCCTTTTTCGCGCGATAATGTAAGTAATGCACGCCAATTTATAATATATTATTCTAGAGATATAATATTCGCTGCTTTCACGAATAAATTAAGATTTAATGTAAAAAAACTCATCACGCGTAATGTAAAAATTATATATATTTTTAATATATATCACGCACAATATATCTATGGCAATACTGCAAAATTTTCGATAAACGAAATTGAGATTTTGCAAGGATCGAGAACCGATTCGAGTATACTATAAAATACATATTTGAACAATTTTAAACCAGTTGTTGCGATATACGATTCTTTCATCGATTTTTGCGCGAAAAATGAGAAAAAATACTGGCGCTCTCTATAAAGTATCGATTGTTCTTCCATCACGATATTTTGATATCATATCGGCAAACGTTCGACGAATTGCGATAATCATCGCGACGATTCCAATTAAATCATCGCTAGATTATGGCAATATATATATATATAATTATTTATTTAATCTTAAATGACCTCAAGCGAGAGAGTTTTACCGATTTGCACCGGATGTATTCGTCTCCTACACTCTTTTCCCCTTCTATCGTCACCCCGCGCACGGAATTATTAAAACCCGGTACTGCGAACGTATATTTGGCGATGTCGGACCGGAACATACCGGGTGGCCGCCGGGCAGAAAACAATAAAACCCCGGGTATCGTTCGGGACGGCGCTTTCACCACTTCAACTCCCTTTCCCCCTTAAACCCCCCTTTACCGAAGCTCCTACTTTGGTCTATAGTATGGTCGGTATATGCTCTCCATTGAATTTAGATCCCACTTATGGTTCTCCCCGACCCATCAACGGGCCGCGCCGTACGTCATATTTATTCTATTTATTGTAAGCCGATCTCATCCCACGGCTTGAGTTAATATTTTCCTACGGGATCTCGCACGCTCTCTGTGCCGTATTTCGTTTCGCTGACGTCACTTCCGCGCCGTGATATTTTTTTTTGGAAACGATAACCCCGCGTATAACGTATGTGTCGGACGTGCACCGTTCATAACATCGAAGATGAAATTATTCGGTATCGTTTTATCGACCGAATTGGTGGAACGCGGGGAACGGGGTGTCTGCCTCATCGAGAACGAGATATGCTTAAAATGGGAAGCGAATGCGCGAAGCGATATATTTATTTGAAAGTTGTCTGCGTTGGCCGTAAATCGACGGTTCGATGGTGTATCGCGGGTATTATGAGAGGAATAGAGTAGTTAACGTTCTGCGGTTTTGGGAAATATTTGTCTAAAGGTAACCGCGTTTAAATGGGATTGGGTAATCGTTCGGCTACGATCCGGTCAACGATATCGTTGAGCGCTAATGCTATCATATGCTATCAACATCATTGATTTTCGAAATTGTCGAAATAATTTTCTCGATAACTTTCATTGAGTGATAAAGCTGCATACATACGGAATAAAGATAATATCATTAATGATAGTTATTAATTTTATTGTTTTCATAGTCTGCGTATAAATAAAGCTCGTATTTATGTTTCATTAATCATTATTACAAATTGATATTTTGACTGAATATTTTTCTACGTATATAAAAGACGAAACTTTGCCTATTTTCTTGATTAATACTTGCGTTGCTTTTCTTTATTGTAACTTAAATGACTATAAGTCATGCGTGTAATGTGAAACATGCATTTATTTCTTTCGCGATATGTTAAACGTCGCACGGTCCACTTATGACGTTATGAAATACTATGATCGAGTGCAAGCGTTGCATTAAGCAGCACATTTAAAACCTGTCCTTTATCGTCTTGAAATCTGTCGCAGTTTTATCCCATGATTTACAGCAGTTATCGGTTGAATTTATTGGCTTCTCGCTACGTCGTAATTGAAATAGGCTGTAATAATAAATTCATTCATATTCTAAGCTGTTGAAAATTTATTTCCAGTTAAAAAGGCTGTGAATTTATAAAATCACTTTCAAGGGAATTATTATCGCGCTCTACGTGATTTTGATTGTTGAGTATAAATCCGTTCGACTTATAAGTTTTAAAATAAAATTGTGCGGGTGTGCAGGGTTTTAATATTTCACAAATACGGATTTGGCGCTCGGTATACTATAGGGTCAATAATCGTAAAGGTGTCGGGGTTAAGGCAATTGTACTCGTTATGGTCCATCGGTCGAGCATTTCACGGCATCGCGCATCTATGAAATTCCAACCCTTCGATCCTCGTGCCGACGAGTTATCCGCGTTTATGCTTTCGCCTGGCTCTTCAAATTGGCGCGCATCTGATCGAGATTCGTATCGGCCGAGTCTTTAAGATAACGATTCGCGCGAACGATGCGTTAAAGCGCATCGCGCTTTGCCACGAGGTACACACCGCCGGTGGTAACAAGATATAATGATCACTGTCATCAGAGCCGGCTTGTATATCTCGCCCCGCGCGTCTCCGATCGAATATATGGCGTGCAACTAGCAGCTTCAACGATCGAATGGGAAATTCGCCTCGCGGTATCGAGTAAGAAAAAGATTACGAGCCGCCGATTATCGTGCTACGAAGAAAGCGGATCGGGGCCAAGCTCACTTCGAATGTACGAGATATTTTAACTTTCCACTTGGCAAAAGACATAAAACTAACTAGCGAATGCCTCAATGAAGTGTCTCGCTCTATCAATTATCCGATTTATCATTTCTGATGCGATTACTGCGTATTACACGATGAGAGAAAGTTATTACTTTTCATTTTCTTCTACGCAAGAAACGCTGTCTATATTATTTCTATTACACGAAATTGAATTGGCGCTGTGATAAAAAAATTTATATTAAAAGAGCGAATCACGTTTTCAGATTTTATCATGTCTGATTGATACGCTATATACTGGACAGATGACCTTTACTTGTGGGCGGTAATTTTTTTGCGAGAAATTTCTAATCGCGAATACGTGTCGCATTGTCGTTATTTTCTCGCATTGAGATTTTATCACAATTACTGACTATTCTCTTCACGATCGTGAGTCGAGACGCTTTTCCTCTGCACGTACCGTGGAAAAGTCTAAGGTTTTGGTCAGCGTTTCTCTGAAGGCTCGTCGGATTTTCTAGAAGAGCTCGACAATAGTCTTGTCGTGGTACTTACAGGAGTCAGCAGGGCTGCATTGTTACTAAGATGTTCAAGTGCTACCCACGGAGTGGATATCCGGATTATCTAAAACCATTGTCTTTAATTTGTGCAATTTTTCTCGACAATGTTATCTTCTTTTTCATTTAATAAATTAATATACTCGAATCGGAATAATTAATATATTTATTATACGTGTTCATATATTATCTTAATTATATTTTACAGAATATTATCTATAAAAGCATATATTTAAAGAAAATTTAATTTATTATAAATATAACAGTTACTTTTATAGAATATGAAAGCGAAGTATCACTTTGCAGCAATAAAATTAAAAAAATTAGGTTTTTATAAGAAGCGCAAACATAATTCGTTAACCTAATTCTCATTGATAACAAACTCATGTCGCAGCAAGACGTTGTAGACGAGAAAATTGAATCGTAATCAAACTTGGAGGATTCCAATCATTACTTCTTAGCGAGACGTCCGTCGCCTCGCTTCATCGGCTCGTCGTCTCGTTATCGTGTCGAGCTTAGTTAGATCGAAATAACTTGGTTCAAGACACGCCCACGTCGGCGCCCTTGCTAGTATCTAGATTCAACTAACATAAGCTCAATGCGATAACGAAGCGGGTAAACGAACGTTCCGGTATCCGACGGTAGGGTTTGTTAAACCGAATCATTTGTCACACGAGCGCGATGCCACCGAGTAGTATCATCACACAGTCGACGTAGGTGCCGGCGGGATGTCAGATTGTATCGAACCTTGAAATGGGGTCGACGCGTTCCCCATAATATGTTCGATTCAACTCATAAGGATGAGATGACGCGTGTCAAGGCATCTCGCGACGATCAGGCCGAAATACCCTTCTTAAATCGGTAGCCAGATCCCGGCGAGGCAGATGCAAGCCGGATCGTACGTTATTCACATGCATGAATTACCGACGAATTAAAATTGATTGATATTGCCCGCGCCACGGATTAATCGCCAATGTGAATACGTAAGTTAATGGTAAAATACTGCTACCGTCCGATCGTGCGTGGACGTCAACAAACACACACACACACACACACACACATTTTGAAACATAAAATATAATTAAGATGCGTTAGATAAGCATCACGAATGAAAGGCTGTAATATATAACGTGGAAAGGGATTTTTATCTGGTAATAAACGTCAATCAAATTACGCGAGTCGAATCGTGAGAGATGGTAGCCGGCGATTTTCGAAATGAAGAATCTCTCTAATATAAATGCTTTCTATCGTATATATAATCCACTATCGGAGAGATCAAATTATCTCTTTATTGCTGCAACTGTCTGCAAGTGTGACTTCAATATTCTTTATCGATCATCGGGAAAATATGTCGGGACATTTTCTCAATAGGACGTTAATGCGATAAATATAGACGGCAACCTGATAAAGATGACCTTCTTGCCTGGATCAGGAACTGGTTCTAATTCTTGGGTTTCTTCCCTAGTCACGTCTTGGGGATTTGTAATTGAGGAGGATAAGAATCGGCGTCGCGCGTCTGCAACGAGTTACGAACGGCTTCAAGTATTTTCATCGTTCGTTGTATTTGACGACTCGAGTCCATTCTTGCACTATTCACACGTGGAAAACAAGCAGAATTTTTTTATACAACCAGCGAGTATTTAAATAACGAATTTGAACTCGATATAATTATTGTCAGCATATCGCCAGCAATCGATCGACGAGATAAACTAAATTCATATTTTGGAGCTCTTTTTAATGATAATCGATATTGCTTTGCTATTAATAATTATTTCTCATATCTCTTATCGCGACTTCTTTGCAAGCATTATAGCGAGAGTATTAAATTTATCTCCCGGAATAATAAAACTTGATACAGACATTATCTGATGACTCGCGGGGTCTGATCTGTTGAGATTTAATCCGTGAATTGTACATCGGCGAGAGAGACAGCCGGTTGTCTTGTAACGCCAGAGGGAAAAAGGTCAAACATCGGGCTCTCTAGAGTTGTATACCTTCGAGAGCTTCATTCGACTCCACGGATTTGCTCAGCTCGTCTGTCCGATCGAGCGTACGTCCGTTTGTCTAGCGGAGTCTCGTACCTTGCGATCGTGTTCGAGTTACCGCTACAAGCGAACCGTTGTGTCCCCGACTCGAGTCGCGTTGTAACGCGCTGCCGCCGCTTGAATACCGGTCTGTTACGCGGAAGTGCATGCACTAGAACTAGAAGGATATGAAAGACAACGGATTGGCTGTCCGCGACCGATGACACTGAGAGCCAAGTTAACAACTACGCGAAAAAAAATTTCTTGCGCAATAAGATCGGTCAGTGAGAACATAGTCATGAGGACATACGTCCTCATCCTTTCCGTTTGCCGATTGAAAAACGCGATTAATATACGAGCATGCGAGGAATAGTAATATTAATTTTTCATCTCTTTCTCTCTCTCTTTCTCTCTCTCTCTTATTCGTCATGCATGTCAAATATGAACGGAGTTGTAATCGCGTTTCTCGCTCTTTGCTCTTGGCCCCCTTGACTTTTACTTATTAACATCGAAGATTGTATTATCCGTTAGATTGACGTAGCCTTTCTAGTCTCGATTTATTGACGTTTCGCAAAATGTATCGCTCACGTGATATCAGCAAGACACGAATGTTAGCGCGACCATAATCGATCTGTTAAAGAAGCAAATACCTATGTATTATCCATCACGCGATCGATACTCTTATGTATGCACTCGAAAAGTCGTACGACTATCGCGCATGATTCATTAGTAAGTATCGAATGAAATTACATTGTCGGCAAAGCCATCATGCTACCGTGAAAAACGGATCGGTAAATAAACGGCGACATTGTACGTATATGAATTGGCACGCGCGCGCTTTCTCTAAACTCTGCCCGTTCCATATCTTCGGCGCCTGATAGTGCCTGAGTGATTGGCAATTATCGGCACTGTCATCGGATCACGGATGTGTAACGTATATCGTCGAGAAAATTGTCGGTTCAACACGCACGCGCAATCATTCATATATCGATACTCATCCGACAATTCATTACCGTAATTTCGTGTACAGAATCTCGTTACACCCTGTGATAGATTTGACAGTTTCGACTAGACGACTTCACGTTAACATTATTTACATTCGACGTGTTTGCAATCCTATCAAAACAGTCGTTTCTAATGATCTGTTACGTCTACCGACAATCTTTCTCATTAATCCTAGATCGATGGATTCGAAGACTCTTCGATCATTCGCGCGATTCGTGATTCAGAATCGCATTAACGTTTTGTACCGTACTCGAATTTTAGAATAGTTTTAAAGAATTTTTTTCTTCTTTATTATTAACGCAGTCTTTTATTTATTCGACATATTTGTGATATAATCATATTAAGAAAACAAAAAGCAAAAGTTATTGTTTGGTTTCTGCGTGAACGCCGATTTAATTCCCGCTCTGCTATCTATTTGTGTCGGATATTTATAGCATAATTATTTTGTGGTACTACAAGCGCATCGCAAGCGACGCGGAGAAAGTTGGTCGAGGAAGCTGTCCCCGTCGAGTAGGGAGTCGCTGGCAAACGGACGCTTCTTGCAAGAACTAAATGGGTCGAGCGTTGCGCGTCTCTTCTTTGGCGTGTCCTCGAATATCACGGTAAATCTGATCTCGATTTATTTGAAGACTTCCAGAAACTGAGTCACTTGGCTATCTCGACGGAGATATAAAAAGTTGCCGATCGAGACAAAATTGTGTTGCTACGAGTACGATCTTTCACGGGGTCCCTCGCGGGCTGCGCTAAATATCTGTCGGAAAGGGGGCGAGAAGGGCAGAAAGTGGCAATGGGAAAAGAAAGGGCGCATAAGGGAGGGAAGAAGTTCGGCGAGGTGGCTCTATGGGATGTCGTGGCTGTGCTTAGCCCGTGTCAGGAATGTAATTCACACGCCGCTGGCATTCCGTCACGTTCCATTCCGCTCGCGGCTTCGGCTTTTGTTGCAGGCGCGATGCGTTCCTCTCCGCGGCCTCTCACCAACCGCCGCTCACGAAACTCGGGAGACCACCTTTCCCACCTACGTGCGAGCCGAAGACGCGTCGCTTCGCGACTAAGACCGGTTAAGTACCGCGCGCGGCCAAAGTGTAGGTCTGCTTCCACCTTTTGGGATTCCGACTTTCATTATCCCGCCTTGCAAAAACCGACCGCTCGAGAACGCGCCTTGATGTCGATCGATCTGCGAGTTATGGCACGCGATCCTCGATACGATTCCGCCGGCGGTTGCTCTCGCTCTCATTGTGAAATCTTTATTCAGGTATGACACATAGTAAAGTACAGTCCGTACTAAAATATATCTTCTCTCCTTCAAAGCGTATTCAAATATAAATAATTATGTATATTTTATAAATACGTTTGTAGATAAAAGAGAAGAGTTTTTTTTCTTTTTGCACACATTTTCATACAACTGGATTAGAATGTATTAAATTATTCATTCATCTACTTTCCTATTTTTTTATTTCGATAATTAAAAGACATGTTGTTTCACCAGATATAATTATTTAAATTATTGTTTAACGAGGTCTTTCATATTTTTCATTACCTCGACAGCTAATAATTTCTAACATTTGCGACGCATAACATTACTTAGAAACTAGTTAACCGCGACAGTATGACCTGTAGAAAAAGCCACTATTGCATTCCGCGCGGTTCTTCCTTCTACAGCCGCTCCTTGCAACGAGAAGACGCGGAGGAAAAGAGGCGGAGGAATGACATAAAACGGTGTTTATTACGACGTTACTCCAGTTTAGCAAATTACTTGCACGCTCCCTTAATCACGGCGTAATGCATGCTCTTGCCACATTCTTGTCTCGTGTAATATAGGTCCGATGTGCAGACTACTTATATACACTCGAGATTCACAAAAGTTACGGTAGGATAATAACGACTGGTTTCAACGTCTTGCAATTGCAATTATTTTATTTAAGAGAATGTAGATGCAATTTGATAAATATCTTATAACTGGCCGATAAGCGCGCGAGGAATCGCCTCTGAGGAGAATACTTAATTAAAAATATTCAACAAACTGTCATAATATCGTTTCGTTAAGCGTAATAGTTTTCAACAGACTGTGATTAAACTGTCAAGAGAATTAAAAATAAAGCACAGATATATAATTTACTCATTTAAAAATAATAGTCTAAAGCTTGAAGCTGTCCGAGCGAAATTCTTTGCCTAATAATGAAGATGTTGCTTCATTATTGTACGAGACGGCGCGAGATAGTGCTTAATTCGGTGCTTCTCATAATGCTCAATAATGAATAATTATTATCGCAAATACACACACACACACACACAGAGGATGAATAATCCAGTCTGGAGCGTTCAAATTCCCGATGAGGATGCTCTCGGCCGTTCGTTTACCTGCCACTCGACAATACCTTTCAACTTGCTCATCTTCCTTAGCAGTGTGCTCTTTGCATAACAGATAGACGAAGAATCGTCATGAAAAGAAAATCAAACTGCTTTTCCTGCAGATCCATTTGTTCCTCGCTTTCACGGACGATGCTGACCCGTCGAGCAAAATCAACGTTGAAGAACAAACGAGGTCTTGGTAAAGTTCTTCGGTAAATACGACAGGCACGATATACACGCGAATGGATATATTTAAAGGTAGCGCTATTATTATACATGGAAAGACGCCTTTCATCCCTCCCTTTCATTTCGTCCCGCATTTCTTTAACGAAAAGAAACGAGAGAACGGAGACGTTTCAAGTAAACTGCTAAGTGGCTGTAAACGCGCTGAATACATTTCAATCTCATTTTTGCAATTATTGCTTGTCGAGATAATCGTCATCGTCGGTGTCTCTGAGACAGACAACCACCCCTGATGCAACCCGTGAACTCAGAAACATTGCACGCTCGTATAATAGAGAATAACATTGCTTCTTTTTTATTATAATTATCATTGCCGTTATTATTAGTTCAATATTTTTGCTCTCGTTGCGTCGAGGCTTTCAGGTTTTTATCCGACATTTTTCTCATAACAATTTTCTCTTCACTCGCGTTCGTTTCTTTCCTCTTTCCTTTTACAGAACGAAGTATAAATTCTAAGAGAACTTTACGTCATTCAGATGGATCAGAAAAGAAAAAAATTGCATGTCTTACATAATTTACGCAAATTTTATTTATTCAAATTCATCAATAGAAAATAATTTAACTATGTCTTTACTTTGATATTTTGATGTAATATTATTGTCAGATTTTACATATATGGTTACTACGCACCGTCAAATATAAATTTATGTCTAATAATGTCCGAGATAAAGTGCTGTCACATGTTAGATACAAAGAAGAATATTTCGTTGAAAAAGATCGAAATCAAGTTGCGAGAGAAAGGAATACGATGAATTTTAAATTCCCAAATGTGAATAGATACAAATTTATCATTGCAATTCGATCTAACTTTGACACATACACACACACTTGGATTATTATTCAATTCTAATAATATTAATTTGCAACCGGCTATCTAAAATGCACTAGTGGGATTTTGCAAAGTTCTACTTCCATAAACCTCTCGTGATACAATGTAGCAGCGAAACTGAATCATGGTAGAAAGACTATTTAATTGCACGATTAATTAGCAATACGATTAACGAATCTCTCGAGTGAAAGCTGAATAGAATCGAGACGGTTTGCTTCTGTCGATGTTGATTATGATCCCCCATCGACATGGTGATACATCGTCGATGTATATGTATATATACGCGAAATCTAACAATAAGGTATGCGTGTATTCGTTTATTGTTTTGCTTGTATATGTATATCTGCGCGCATGTTAATTGAATAGCATCGGAGAATAGCCCAAACATTACTAATCCGCTTTTCTAGGATCAGCGTACGGTTTTTGTTGCCCGTTCGTTACGATGTCCGTTTTCGAGTACGTATCCGCGGAAAATCGTCCCGGATAATCGGCGTAAACTTTGATATCCAATATTACAGCCGCAGAATCCGTTTTACGTTCATAGTCGTATTAGCGTGCTTCTAATTGCTTAGAACGATAGCGAAATGGTCGATTTTGTACAATGCACGAAAATCGTATTTTCAAAAACGTTCAAAAACATCTTTAAGAGAAAAATTTTAAAGTTGTTATATTAATATTATTCTTCTGAAAACTGAAAATTAAAATTATTTGATTCAAACAATATTTTTTATAATACTTGTCGCTATGATAATAATAGATAATAATACAAAATACATATAAAATTCCACATTATTTCATTGATGATGTAAATATTACGTTTAATCAAGAGATTATATATAATTCAGTCTAATTATACACTGACATTCAGAATGCTATGACAGTTCAGAATAAATTGGCGATATTATCAGTGCGAAATTTAAATAACTCTAACTATAAATATAATTTTAAATCTACGACAGGATGGATCCTCCATCGTTCATGTAGACATGATCGCAATATGGTCAGATGCTAAAAGTTCAATCACGCAGCACTTCTCTCGATACTCACAATCTGCAAGTTTTCTATATATCGAGTGATTTCCAGGGTATCGAAAAACGCGCGATCGGCGAGAAACGTGCATTCAACGTTACAATTTTTGCAGCCGCGAGAAACAACATCTGCGCATTATGAAACGCGATAAAATTACGACCAGGCAGAGGATCTAGAGGAGAGATAGGGTGAGGAGGACACGCGGAGCACGTGTCGGCCGAATGGTTGAGGCATTATTCGGACATGACCTCGATATCGGATGTTCATGCTTGACAAGGAATCCCGGCGCAATTAGGCGAGAGCGAGCGGGGCCGAACGCATCGGCGGCAATTACTCCCGGCATTGCGGTTACACTATGCTGCTCCGAGGGGAGAAATGCATAGCGAGACGAGATGAGAGGAGACGAAACGGGACGGGACGGGACGGGACGGGACGGGACGGGAACGGTCGAGCATCAAAACAGCCTCATCAAGATCATTAGCGTTCGTCCGGCTGCGAAGGCTTTCGCGTAAGAGTAGCGGGTGCAAAGTCCGGTGCATGCCTGCGCACATTGTGTCGTCAAAGGAACGCGTTCCGTTCCGCGTCTGCGAAATCTACCGTTTCATACGACCCTGCCTGTTACGAAGCCCTGCGGGCTGCGTCTCGCACGGAGTCGCATTTGCACGGTGAAAGACGAGCCCGGGAAATGGCAGGGGACCGCGCTCAGATAAGGTTTTCGCTAATTTGAATTCGAATCGTTGCGCAAAGTTCGCGCTCCGCATTCGGGAGGAAATTATTGCCACTATTATACGGATAAATTGCGATGAAAGTGCGCACACATATCAGGCGTGATATATGTATATCTTAATGTTTAGATATTCGTGCATCATAAATCATAGTTACATCTCGCAATCGTATTTATTTCAAAAATTTGCCGATTTTTATGTGTAATTAATTTCTAACGATCAAATTAGGAAGCGATTAAAGCGATTTGTTTTATTTAACGATCGGTGTAAGCAGAAAACGTATAATATCATACGTGACGATAAACGGAGCGTTATAAGCGACGATAAAAAATCCATTTGCTCAACTTTATATCATTTCAAGTAATTCATATCCTAATAAACCGCGATTGATATTTCAAAGTTCTCATATATCCATCTGAAATATAATCGTAATAGATAATAATCACTTTTTTTAAATATAAATTAAATAATGAAAACGGGTTAATAAGAATCAAACGCGCGATAATAGGCTCAAATATAAAAATTCGATAATATATAAAATTTTCATTAAAAAGAAATTCAAATATTTATTATATGTTTCGGTTCATTTCATCACTTTTTTAGTTCAAACATTATATATATATATATATATATATATATATATATATATATATATATAAATAGATGTAAAAATAATTGCATTATAAAAGGTAATCAAAAATTACTATACTTAATAAAAATTAAATATGTTGTAGGGGAGGTTCTTCTGAGTAATTTCCCGTAAGAAATTTGTGGGGAACGTTATAAGAGTTTAGGGGAGATATAAGAAATTAAAATTTTCTAGTTTTCATATTTTTCCTATTATAAAATAAAGAAAAATAAAATTTGTTTTTGTTGTATTTACGTAGAGCAGACGTGGAAAAAGTGTTCGTTTACATTTGCGGGATACGTATACACTCAAGGATACTTTGTCAATAATATATTTCATCTATTTCTCGCAGTCTGTTAACAGCTTTCAACGAGCAACGACACGAATTTGTGTGTGAGTCTTGTCTTGAAAAATATTATTTACGTGTTCACGCATATACTTTACAACGCGAAGCGAGGTCCATCTCACAATTGTTGCGCGGATGGGAAAGTGTATGCGTGGACGCAATGGATTCCGTCTCCCCCCCCCCTCCCCTCCCACTCCCCTCCTGGGGAGCTCCACTTCCGGAAAGATATAACCAAACCCAATTGTTGACAATTTAGAAAGTCATAAGCAGTTTTTTTTTTCAATGAAAAAATAAAAAATTATACAGGATATATATACATTTTAATATCAAACTTCAATTTGTTATATCTTTTAAATTAATGTCGCCCCCCCCCCACAAATTTTCTTACGGGGGAATTATTCAGAAGAACCACCCCTACAACATATTTAAGTGACAATAAAATCAGTGTAATTTTTGTGCTCTTTGTGCAGTTTTACCAAATTTATTCCTAAAAATAGTTTCATCCGCGTTTAGCAACTAATACTGGAAAAACTGTAATATATTGATTCGTAGATACCTTAATGTGATAACGAGTTTTTTTGTTTCATGAGTTTATACTCACGCGGCGAGGCGAGTTTATAAATTAGAGTGAAAAGGTCCGTGTTACCGATCGCGCAATCAATTTCTCGTATGCACAATGATTACAATATCGATATGGGGTTAAACTATTTTATTGTGACTCTTTACGCATGAAACTATTTTATGATTCATTTTAATTGCGGATTCTATTGTTGTTATATATTACATAACAAAAAAAAAAAAAAAAAATAAAAATTAACATCCAATTACAAAAAATCTTAATAGATAAATTATGAAATATTTGTTCTGTTTATTTTAAAAAAGTCACATGTAATTTGAATCAAAGTAACAACGAAATTTTTATAATACATCATTTAACGCGATATAACATATAAAATGAAATTTTTAGTCTTACAGATATATACAGATATTTCGAAAATTAGATAAGTGAGATGAGAAAAGAAACTTGTACAAGGTGTAAAAGGGTGATTTCGAAGACGTGTCGAGTGTGAAAAGGACCATCGAAAAGTACAGCGCGCGTTTGTACAGAATGAGGAATGTCGAAATTACGGGGCGAGTGTTCCCGGGAGGGGAGGGGAGGGGGGATTACTGTTACGGGCGAGTATAACGAGGTATATTACCGCTCCAAGGCAGGCAGGTACAACATTTAACGGCGCGTCGTCTCCGTGCCGTGAGTTTCCACGCGGACGAGAGAGGGACCCGCGTCCCGTCGTGTCATAAATTCCCAATTCCGCCGCGCTCTCGCCGTCTCGTCACCGTACTCTTGCCTGCCTTCCGTGACGTTAACTTTCATACGGCCACAGAAATCCGAAACTTGGAGCTGTATCGCGTTCGCGCGGGATGCTGTCCGTCCGTCCGTCCGTTCGTTCGTCCGCGTCGCGTTGCACCTCCGAGTCTCGCTGGGGGACCCGATCGTTACTCACGTCTCGCACGAATAACGCGTGCGAGAGTCGACTCGTTACGCCGAAATACGCGCACCGAAAGACGTGACGTATGACACAGCGCGGTCCGCACGAACGGTCCATATATCCGTCGGAGACGAGCCGTTAATTGTAGCCCCCTCGTGTCACCCTTGAACCCGGGATAAGGCCCGCGGAACTCGCTTACGAATCGAACGTCTGGAAATCGCGGGCTGCGTGACGCGTCAACCTTGTATACTTGCTATAAATATACACTCGTGGATGTTTTAAATCAGAGATGCGTTATAACTTATCCCTTGGGGCTTTTTCAGATCGGATATTCGTCTGCATGAACGAGGTCTATATCTGATGAACAGAAAAATATTTCGATCGCGGATACTTTTTAAACTTAATTAATTTAATGAAACGAGAATTTGGTATTTAATGTTTATTTTTAAATGTCTATCTTATCGAATTATTTTTTACGTAATAATGATACGTTAAAGTAAATTTTAAACGATAGCTTCCGAACGATTATTTCCGATCACATGCCGCTTCATTCGATTAAAATCCGATATTTATTTAACAAGGATCACGTTCGATAGCGTACAGCCGAGAAAGAGAGTCAAGTTTGATAGAGGGAACGTAACAACGTTCGCCTCCGATATAAATTGCTCGGGTAAATCGTGTTTCGACTCGAAGTAATTCGCGCGGACACGTTTGGTAGGTTCTGGCTCGTCCCAACGAACGAAACCGTTTCGAACGGTCCAGAACGATAACCATACGTCAGGCGGAAGCGTCGCTGCCGCTACCAGACGACCGAAAGGTGAGAGAAAGAGAGAGAGAGAGAGAGAGAGAGAGAGAGAGAGAGAGAGAGAGAAAGAGAGGAAGAAATAGAGATGCGAGAGAATTCCATTTAGGTTCATGGCGAATACCTCTCTTTCTCTCTCTCGCGTACATCTCTCGCCAACGCGTATGTTTCAGGTTCGCGCGTAACGTGCGGGTTATGCGGCCTCGTGGGATTCGGTAGCGAACGTTTCCTATCGTTTCGCATCGAAAACGCCGAGGTCGAGGAACGACGCGTTCCGTCTTGCAAGCCGAATACAAATGCGCGCCGACGATAGAACCAGAGGGGAGACGCTTCGAAAATTCAGACATATTTGTTACGCACGACCGCGCCGCCCATAATAATGCGGCGAATCTAATCTCTGGGGCCCTATCGCTGATATACCGGCGCGTCCCTTCCACCATGATTCGTGGCTCCGGCTTTTGGCCGGGGGATTTCGGATTTCGTGGCACGACCGAGGGCGAAACGCTTCGTAATTTTCTTAGCGCGATGTATATCGCCGTGATTAGTTTCCCTAACTGTCTCGGATGAGAATTTTAAAAGACTTTTGCTTTATTGGATGCATCTCTCTTTTTTTTCCCCTAGTATAATGTGTTATCGAAATGAACAGTATCAATTATATTCCGTACCTTATCATTTCTTAACAATTGCATGATTTCTCACACACACAAATACTTTTTAAAAAATTTTTATTTTATAGAATAATTCTTATATAAAAATAATATCCCTTTAATATAATACATGTGCAAATATAATAATAATATTTATGAGAAAAAATAATTTTTCTTGATTCCTTGAATTGCTTTAAATACGATTCTCTCTCTCTCTCTCTCTCTCTCTCTCTCTTTCTCTTTATCTCGTTGTAATTATATTCATGTACAAATAAATCTTCATTCCAAATGATGCTGTCCTTAATGAATTTAACCCATGGGTCAATCGAATGAAATATTTTTACACGTATCATCAGCAGTCATAAATATGAGAATCATATTTAGTAGAAATAGTGTCAGGGAGAGTACAAGAGAAGCAAGTCCCAATGATAATAGCGCTATATTTTACACTTATTAATTACATAGAAATGCTCGATGCTATTCCTAGTATCAATCGAGCATTCTGTAAAATGAGGTCGCCGACCTTCTCTCGTTCTATCTTGAGAATCTCGCGAAAGGTCGGCTGTTTCGTTCGCTATTTGCGTCCCTGCCAAAGTCATTCCGATCCGTCTCGTTATTCCGGCCACGTTGACTTACTTGTTTGCGCAAATTAATGTCTCGATACTATCGGCCGTAGCGGGCTTAATGTCGCATAACGAGTAACCACCGAGTCGCGCGTAGGTTAAAAATAACAGTACGAATTTTAAGTGTCGCATTACCCTGAGCGAATGACTGACGCGCATACACGAGCTTCAACGTTCTACAACAGGAGTCTCAAACGTTTCGATGACATCGTGTGGCTCGTCTTTTTTTAAAAATGCAATTTATCGATCCTACTATATTTTGAACCTACGCTTCATGGAAGCGTTCAAAATTTTATCTTCATTTAACATTTACAGACATATTTCTTTGTACTATTTATCTTGTGTGAAAATATAGAGCAAATTTATATCTTATTTTATTATTTACAGACAGATGTATAAATAAAGTAACGCGATGTAGAAAGACGTCATGTATATAAGTTGCAAACGTTGCGTGATAATAAAATCATATGCAAAGCCGGTCGTACCGCGAATGAATTTAACGACAGGATTTTTCTGACGCGGCGCATCCGGTTTGCCTTGATACAAGTTTAATCATATTCACACGCGGCTCATGTATACGTATATATATATATATATATATATATATATATATATATATATATATATATATATATTAACGAGACACGACCCGCCCGTCGTATTTAATATTTACCTGAGGATCATTTCCGCTCGTTTAATTAAAGCGTACCAGCTACCACTTTCTTCCTACAGCCACGATCGATTCCCAGGATTCGCACGAACGGTATTTACTGAGCGTGATTTGCAACGAAATTAAATCGGCACGTCCAATCTACCTCTCCCCTTTGATATTACCCTTTCACCCCGTTGTTGCCGCAGGATATTTTCTTCTTCAACCTTTCAAATCAAAGAGCGAAAAATCTCTATAATTTATTTTTCCTCTTCTCTTCGTAAACTATTTTTACAAATAATTACGCGTGTCATAGCGTTGAAAATTTCTTTCTTCTCTAAATTGCTTTAACAATAAAATAAATTTTATACGTATTATCACCCACATTAATATATGCCTTTTCTTTGGAATAACATAATAAAATGAATTCAAAATATTATTTTCATAATTTAGATTTTGAAAGACTTTCCTGATAGGAAAAGAATGCGTGCATAAAAATAAAAGCTTCACTCAAACTTTAGCGACATAGACACAGCTTGATATATGACGATGAACTATCCCGTGTTATCAGATACGATGAGGCTAACGAGGACGTGTATATCGCTCGCGTGAACGAACAAACGTGATAGTAAATCGTTGTAACTTCTTGCCGATTCGCCGCTTTTGCAAATTGACCAAAAGCACGACACATATATATATATATACAATGCTATTGAATGTACCGACATCTCCATAGAACGTCACTTTCCTTCTTTGTAATTTCAAACTTTCCTTCTTGTCATTTCAAGATCGAACATATTCGACATCCGTCTTTTTATTCATCTTCTTCGTTTTTTACTCTTTTTCTTGACTTTATATTTTCGCCTTAACAAATTGAACACGAACGATACCATATTGTTTTAATATAGAGATACGATATATTTTAATAAAAGAATAAATTAATTAATGAAAGATTTTATCGTGGCAATGGTATTTTTATAGAGATAAATTTTCTTCCATCTTGTGATCTTGTAAACAATTATATTGTAGAACTTAGAATTGCATATATCTAAAAATAAGTCTCAATTGTTCCATCATTGAAGCACTTTCATAAAACAAACATGATGTTAATGCGATTAATCTGACTCGCAGTCGGTCGCAAATAAACTGATTTATTCGTCGACAGGTACGAAATTTTAATTGCGCGAAAGCTTCGATTTAATTAAAAGTCGAGAGACCGATGGGTGTGCCCTCGGCCCGGAAGCGCTTATCGCGACTACAGGCGAAAAGGATAGCGGTGGCAAAAGGTACGAGGGAGAAAGAGAGATAGGGACAAGAGGACGAAGCGGGGTTGATCGATAAACGGGAGGGAAAGAGGGGCCGCGATAGACGGACGGGCCGCGAGCTTTATCCGAACGTTCCAATTACCGGGTTCAGATCGCGGATCTCCGAGTTCATTTGTATATACACGGAGGGTTCGCGAAGCAGAACGGAAGACACACGCGAACGCAAACGTGAACGCGAATCGCGCGGCAGATAGCATCGGAAGGGAGCCGAGCCGTGTAATTGATTCAAGGGTAAAACAATGAGCCTCTATGCGGAACCATGCTGCATACACCGCACCTTGACCGAAACGTACGACCAAATTGCGAGAACATTTACAGCAGGGAGGGTGTAAGAGGGTGTAATCTATTACGTGAAAGCGCATGAATGAATAGTTATTGTTAGAAAATCAACAACTTGGGAAAAAAAAGATCGACGAACGAGATTCAATGATGAGGAATTTTTTTTATACATTGATAGAAATAATTATTCCTCGATGTCATATTTTACGTATAACGAAACTTTCAGATAACGGACACGACGGGACATTTTCCATATATTAGAGATGCGACAGAAAAAGAGCCGAAAAAGGCAGGAAAAAGCGCGTTTCGTTATTTAGCCATTGACGATGAGCGTCTGGTTTTACGTACGTGCAATGGATGCAAATAGAAATGCAACGCGCGCGTCAGCCGGACAAAGCGGATAGAGCGTTAGGTAGGATAAAGCGAACGAAAAGAAAGAAGAGAAATGGAGTCGAAAGGGAGAGGGACTCTTTTATTATAATAATCTGCGGCGCCCACGCGACGTGCAACCGAAAACACGTCCCGCGCTCTTATTTTCCTCTCTCTGTACCGACTACCTTTACCTTTTATCATGTGCATAATCCCAATGACTGTCGGGGATGCATTTCATCTTTTTCACGCACAAAATTGTAAATTCAGATTTTTACATTTTAACAATTGTACGAGAGAAAAAGATTTTAATTCTCCGACTCTTTTCCGATATTTCTTATGCACGAAGTTGTTATGCATAACAAAAAAAAAAAAAGGCCTTTTTATCTTATATATAATTTTTATAAATCCTCGAAAAGCGCATCGGCTCTACTTTACATAAATTTGCGATTTTATTTTATCTGTTATTTACGAATTATATATTCTTATTATGCAGAGTGTTAAAAAAAAACCATTCAATATTTAGATGGAACACACTATACCGAGTGAAAAAATCTTAGTAAATATAAGTCAGAGGCTCAAGCGTTTCCGAGATATAAATATTTTTGTTAGCATCACGATTGATTTATTGGCTTCTATGTGTCGCATGCGATGTTTACTTCGGTGTTTATAAACCACGTTTCGAATGTCCTTATTCAATTTTCTCATACATACTTCGTAACAAAAGATTTCACCGGCGATCAGTCAGTTGTCATCAACCGGCGATCGCGGATCTTTGCGATTTGATGATTACATACAATAGTTGCAAAGTATCGTGCTGGCAAGAAACAGTTGAGCTTTCGAGTTTACTAAGGTTTTTTTTACTTAATATAGTGATCTGCCATATAAATATTGACTGGTTTTTTTTTTTTTTTTTTTTTAACATCCTTTATTTCTTTCTTTATCATTTCGAAAGACTCCACAAAATAGTTTTAAAGCGGATACTCGGCGTTACAAACGACAGACAGAAATTAAGGTTTTCTATAGAGCCGAGAAAAGTGCAAGGTTTTCTCTTGATGACATTGTGAGGTAAATTTGAATACGTAGTGCCAAGATAGTAACGACGTCGATCGAAACGCTCGCGTGTATCGTCGTAATAGCGTTTCCAGTTTCATCGAACGTCTACTAAGCGATAAAAACCATTATGTGATGTATGACGCGTGCCAGGAAGGGCATCTCCCATAACGTCTCTCTTCATTAATCCGTACCTCGCCTTTTACGCCGATCCGCCCATACGATCCTATATCCATCTCCTCTCCTACCTCTTAACTGTTGCAAATGACTTCGCAGCAGTTTTGCTTCTTCAAAGTGTGCAAGAAGAAATTGCCCCGTCCGGTTCACTTGTATAAACGTCCAGTCCATTAATAAAGACGCACGACGACGACGACATCGTTATCTGCTCGTGTTGAAATGTCACAATGCATCGCGGTTATCCATTGTACAATTGTTTTCGCAGCTATATGGTAGATCCTTTATAAGAAATTTTCTATATGAGAACCGACATACGTGAACAAACTATGCAGAATTGTGTATCATTTTAATATCCAATAAACATAATAATTTAATAATAATTCATAATTTTGTCTTTCAATTGTTTTTAATATATTTTATAACTTTCTGAATAAACATCTAATGCGATGTTTAAATATTTTTAACAATCAATTTTTTTAAATTATTCGACGACTCGATAGTTTGTCATCGTTCTTCAAACTCGCATGTTACGCGGTGCTAACAATAATAATTTCACTCCTTAATGTCCGCGATAAGAAGAGCAAACTGCTGCACGTTTTGTCCTCCGCGGACACAAGCGGCCGATCAAGGCGCTGGTGACACGCCAACTGATGAAGACACACGCCAACGTAACTTGTCCGCATTAAACATTGTAATGCACCACAATGATATATCGAGCTCGCGTCCCGAGAGGTCGAGAGCACGAGCTATTACATAGAACGCGCAGCACAAATCACTTTCGTTCCGCAAAATTTCTTTCGTCACGTTCGCGACGACTCGTTACAAAATGCTCGCGCGTATAAAAGCGCGTAGATTTTTCGCATAAAATTGCGTTCTATCGACGACACTGTTGCGCATCATTATACCGCTTCGCGAGATGTACATTAGTCTCCTACGTCACTTATTTTATCCATTTAAATGGCGAAGACGTGACGTAAAAATCAAGATTATCACTATCCATCCGTTCTTCTCTCTCGTTCCATGTCTCGCGTTTTTTATCGCGCTACTAATTTGCTTACGCAATCTCGTCTTTCAGTTTTCCCGCTGCCTTTGGGACACCTATTTTATTCAATCTCGCGGCATTTCTCTCTATTTCGCTTTGATATCGTTCGTTTTGAACCTTCCAAATTTCATTAATTCGAAAACGCCAAGACGGCAGACGTTAAACGTAATTGGGCATGCGACGCTCGCGAAAATCGGATTACGTGTACACAAGAAATTTCTGCTTGTAGCCGAGAAAATTTACCTTGGGAAAATTGTGACGAAAAACGCAATTATGAATACTAGCACGAACGTATGTACAATATTTCGGTATTTTCCTTCATGCTTTTGTTGTCTAGTCAAAATCTGGGAATAATCATATTTCACTTGTAACTTTACTATATGTGTGTAATGTTGTTCGATGTCAACTAAAATTAGGACATTAAAAATATCGTAGCGATCATTTAGTATTTAGAAATTTCTCTAAGAGAATTGCCATTATCGCGTTTGTAGAATAAAATTAATTACGATGAAACCAGGCATGGAAAGTAATTTACGAAAACATGAGTGTTACCGAGACTCAGAAACTTTGTTCATTAGGTTAGTTGCTTGAATTTTGCATATTTGGTGGATAAAATATTAATGATTTTACAACTGAGCGGGAGATGGAGAAGTTGAACGAACTCTCAGCATGCACCACGAATCATGTGTATCCTTCATTATGCTAGGTTCTACCTTGAACTCGAACCGCGCTGGATAGCACGCGAGTCGCTTTCAGTCGATTTCAAGTGAACGAGGTCGCACGTAAGAAATTCCGCCGTTATGAATTGATAGCCACGCTGCAACGTGACACCAAGTGCTGTCACGTGCGAGAGAGCCACGAGGCTCGGCTCGAAATTTTCTTCCGTGCAGGTAAGGTTAACGGCCTTTCGTGTGTTTTATTGCTTCCTTCTGACACGCTTCCTTCGTCGCTCGTGACAGTTCCTTTGTACTTTTCGGAGCTACGGCGTCGGAATAAAATCATTTATTTTCGAAATGACGGAAGCCATTCTTTATAATGAATTTAAGTAACGTTTGAGCAAAAAGTATTGTCATATATTGTACTTGTCATTTACTCTTCTCTCAGTAAAGATTTTAAAAATATATTTCTCTCGTTATTGCGTTTCACAGTCTCTCGATGTTTCGTATCACCGTATTGTGTGCACATTCTATAATAAATATTTTAATCGAGTCACGAGATGGTTAAGAAAGAGCTATCAAATTACCCGAAAATGTTGATTAATTTAATCATAATACAAGCGCGTTGGCACGCTTATTAAATCTCATAAAGAAACTCGCGTCCCAAGCGAATGCAGCGAAAAGTTTGCAGCATCCAGAGCGACCATAACACAACGAAACAGAATACGGACTTGCCAAATTGTCGCGTGCGAGATTACTCGGATAATCCCCCCACGCGCAAGCACTCATCTAGGACGAAAAGCGATAGCGAGTTTAGCTGTTTAAAGTTGCATTTTTTGCGAGTCTCTGAGTTTTCAGCGAAGCGTGGTCTTCTCTACGCGCCGAAATTTTTTTTCCCAGCTCTTCTCCCATATTCGTACGAATCTCGGATATCTTCGCGAAAGTCGCGCGCAGCAAAAACTTTAGGAGCGAGATAATGCACCTCTCGCAGCTGGTAGATGAATATAATGTCTTTTACATATTTTTTATAGCGTCGACAGGGCGCAGCTACATGCTCGTAAAACATTGTTTACCAGCGCCGATATTACAATTATTCGTAAATCTTACGATGTATCCAAAGTGAAGAATCTCGCAGGGATTCCGACAAAGTAGTGAATATCGCGAGATTCTCTTGTAATGAGGCCAGGAGGGTACTGTATCGCATACTCCATTATATCGTTGCACACACGAGGAGTCGATGGCACAGCAATATCCTTGCTAGAAATTTCAACAACGCGGCGTCATTAAGAGCATCCATAAAAACGGTTATGGATTCGGCCGAGCTTTACGGATCGCTAGCCACATGTTTTTTTTTTTTCGCGATTGATGCGCAACAGCGTTAACATCGTTAAATTAATGACACGCGTCCGTTATAAATACAAGTCTAAATTTCTGATCGAGTGACATTACGGCAACAGTAGCGATTTTGCATCAGGCATCACCCG
The DNA here is from genome assembly GCF_030449975.1 of Polyergus mexicanus. Taxonomy (NCBI): domain Eukaryota; kingdom Metazoa; phylum Arthropoda; class Insecta; order Hymenoptera; family Formicidae; genus Polyergus; species Polyergus mexicanus. The sequence goes on from NW_027223325.1 coordinate 10,575,113, forward strand.
GTCCGCGGAGGTGACAATGGGGAAACGATCGAGGACGGCCTGAAACGCCCTCGTTTATCATGCCGCGCGCATAAATAAAGTATAAAGCCGAACGAGCTGCGAGCGGGCAAGGTGCGCATCGCGTTAAATAAAAGATGCGAATGCATGCGGAATAACTATGCGGTTTTAAATTCTCGTAATGAAACCGTAAAGCACGCAGACAGAATTCATTTTATGGCCGGTTCGAGCGCCAGTTAGATAAAGAGGAGAAGAGAGAAGAGAGACGACGAGACTACGGGACTCGTATAAATTTATACACACTTAAAGCGGATCTCTTCTGGTTGTTTCGATAAATATATCGCTCGCTTTTGCGGCGACTCGGTATTCCCATGACTCTTTTAGGATCCGCTACAAGTACGCGCGATAACGTTTATGAGCGAGCGTTTTAAAAGTCTCCTGCTCAAGTCGGAATCGTGCACATTAAAATTCTGCGCGTATATAAAAAAGATAAAAATTGCAGAAATATTATACAACTATATCATTATTGTTATATATATACATATATGTATATATAAAAAATTTCTGACCCTCGTTTAACCATTTCAAAATCGTCTGATGGAATATTTGGAATTTAGAACTCATTTGAAAGTATATTAAACGATAAAAGTTATAGACTTGAATCGGTCCATTAGCTCAGTTCGTTGGAACATCGTGCCAAGTTATAGATTTCAATTTGTTGTTTTTTAATAGGAACAAATAACTATACATATACGTATAATTGAAATGGTTAAATAACGATCGCAAATTCTCTGGGGGAAAAAAAAAAACACTAGCATATCCGGTGGGCAGACACGCGTTCACGCTAGGATGTCAGATGCATATACAAATAAGCGGCGACAATGTAAAGAGGATGGACGTGAAGTGGAAGAGAATGGGACGATAAAGAGGGCAGGTGTTTTTGCGAGACCGCTAAGGCGGACGTTGACTAAGGCGTTGTTGTTCGAGAGATTGTTAGCGACCTTCGCCACCGTCGCCATCGCCATCGCCATCGCCGTCACCGGAGTCGGACACCCTCGGCTCTCTCTCTCCCTCGCTGACCGGTTGTTTGACCGATCTCCTCGGATCTTCTCGCACCTGGTTACGTCTACCTGCCTGCCTATACCTAGACAGTTGTCTCGTTCGTCTCGATTCTCTCGCCGCGCTCGTACGTTTTCTCTTTCGTTCTCCGCTGTTCCTCCTCTCTTCCCATCTCTTACGATCCTCGTCCCGGCTATCTGTCTTGCCTCGTCTTTCTCTTTCTGTTCCTTCTCGCCTCCGTTTCGCTGTCGCATCGCCTTACTTTCCGAGCGGCGATCGACACGAAGGTCCGAACATTTTTCCCCTTCTTCTCGTTTTCATCCTTTTTACCCCCCCTTATCGTGCATTCTCGTGCTCTTTTTCTCGTTCCCTGCGGCTCATTATGCAGAACTACGCGCCGGCGAACCGATTGCGGCCAACCGTATTGGCGGAAAGAGATTTTTCGAGCTTTCTCGTCGGCAACGATTGCGGTAACAATCTGGCTCCACCGCATGATCGATCACGGTCAAATTTGCTCTCGCTCGCGGTATCGCATGATCAGCGATATTCTTCGAGGCGATGCGGTGATCCGACGTAGGCGTGGGTGTGTTACACGAGCCCGATTCACGGGCTTCGCCTTACAGCGACGAATCGCGAAATACCGATGGAATTTTCTCGTAATCGTCGCGATTTGCATTTCTCATCGAGGAAAGATCGGTATATTCTTTATATCTCTCCCGATTCTTTCGACTGATTGAAAATTATCTTCCATCGTGATTGCCGATGATTTTACTCTCCCGATGCGTCGAGCGCGAAAAGCGCGATGGGAAATAACGCTCGAAAATATATCGCGATACATTGGAAATAACGTAGAGATAGGGACGCTCCTGAAAAGATATATTTGGAAATATTATCTTGACACGTAGAGAAATACAATATATTTTATAGATTTGGTTTCTCTCTCTTTTTTGTGATTTAAATCCGATATTGATCATTATCGCGTTTCGTTGCTACGAAAGTATAAATTTGTAAATAAAGAAATTGGCAAAACATTCTGAATCAATCAGTAATGTGAGCATGGCGAAAAGATTATCTTTTATAACTACGAGACGTGTCAAGCACGCGTCACAGATAAGTTTCTTGGTACAATGTCTCGCCGTGAATATATTTTACGCATGAAGTTTCAATTTTCTCGATATCGATGAAATCTACGTAATCTTTTCAATTTGCATTCCTTTATATCGAGAAAACCAATTTTCCACTCTGTCCAGTTCTGTCCTATAATTGGAGATTCCTACCAACGCGATTGCGCCAAGGATAACATCATTCCTGCGCGTTCGCGCGCCAGAATGAGTCGCCAGACATTAATTTATAATGTATATTACGTGAGAGATTCTTCTGCCACGTTTTCAATAACATCAAGAATCCCACGAACCTCGATTACATATCAAAGATTTATGTTTAATTCATATCATGTAACATGTAACTATAAAAAAATTGTATTTAAAATCATTATTTATAATGTCATATATTTATGCACTATCGTAAATATATTCGATCGAGAGATTTTTTCGAATTTCCTCGTTAAAGCTACATCGTAACGGAAAGAATAATTTAGAACGGTTCGACAATTTCGCGAATTTTTTTTACACGGATGTGAAAAGCAAAATCCTCGATATGTGAATTCGTGTTTTTACACGCGTTGCTCGCGGATTTATTTATAATCGATATATTGAATGTGAGGTGCATAAACGGTGATGCGAGGACGAAAAATCAACGGGTGAACTGCTAGGGTAATTAGGGCGTCGAAAAATTCGACGACAATTTTTAATTGCGATTGTTATGATCTGACGAGCGCATTGATCCTGAAAATCCCGGCATCTCTCTTTCGGTTCGCGCCTCGCTGTCGTATATGGTCGCGAGCCAACCAGAAAGTCGTATTTTTTACGCTTCCGCGAAACGCTTCGGATCGACGATGTGGCGTCGATGCGATTGATGAATGAATCCACACTAGACAGAACACACGCGAGATCTGGAAGCATATCGCTGTTCCCGAGTTTCCCGGGTTTTTTTTCCGCCTCCCCGCGTATTTTGTTACGCGACGCTAATTGTGTACCGTCAAGGGGAAAAGGGAATTTTTCTAGGGAGATCGGTCCGATGGTTTTTATTTTTGCCAGAATATTGAAATATTGGAATTATACGATACCATACGTAGATTCAATTTGATCGAAAATGAAGGAGCAACTTTGATTTACGGTGGCTCATTGTCAGATATTTGTTCGCGCTATGTATTGATAGATCTACGTCACTGGTCGCGGTCTGGTTCATACCTTAAAAGCGAAAAATCCCGTTTTTAAATCGGCTTACCTTTATCTCACCTTTTCAGTCGCGCGATCCGTTTTTTCGAAAAAATTGCGCTTATACGAGAGTAATCGGAGAGTGTCCAGAGTATTACTCGATTTTATACTACATCGCGGATTATTAATTTCGTCAAAATTTACTATCATAAAAACAATTCCGATCGTTCGCTAAAAAAAAAACAGTTTTTCTCATTTAGATTAACCCCGAAATATTTTATTATGTTATAAAAATAATGAAAGGTATAAAAATACATATATGAATGTCTCGATGTTATGGACGTAACTTACACGCGAAAGTAGGGAACGCAATAAGCAGCTGTTATTACTACGAGCTGTTAATCTCTACGTAGCTGGTTATAATATAACGCGATTGTTCGCACCATCTGCTGCGATATTGTCGCGCTTCGGGCGATAAAAAAAGTAGGCTTACGAGATTGATATTTGCATTCGCATTTGCACGGTAGGTCAATGTAAATGTAAATGATCCGCGGAGGCCGTGAGCGAGCGCGGATCTCGAGGTTCGTGAGAAAATAATGCGAGGGAAAACTCGCGCAAGGTGATCGAGTGGAGCTCGTTGTCATAAGCGCCCGCATATTACGAGCGGCATGTCTAAAGAATGTTCTCATCGCAAGTCGGCGAGCCCGCTGCCTCCGTCGAGATTATCCTCGATACGTCGATTATCGACAAGGATGCTAAATATCACGCGTGATCACGTTATGGCCTCTATCATCGTTTACTATCTGTCCGTATCACACGATGGGAATTACCCATGTTATTGCTTGTTAAGAGAGATACGATAATAGTCGATTACAAATATAAATGGACGATAGATAAATTATATCTAGCAGTAATTTTTTTTCAATCCAATTTCGTGTGTTGCGATATATTTGTGCCATATTTTGTTATATTCTAACGAAGGAAATGCGTCATTGTTAAACGGAAATTAATCAATGCATAACAGCCTAAAGTTAAATTTATTTATAATATTCAATTTTTGTATGCCACAATAAGATACAATGGAGCGTGGAATATATTTGTGGAGAAATCAGTAAATTATGTTACTTTGCGGCAGCGCGAAACGGGTTAGAAATATAATATCATCCCGCGTTATTTATTGATGGATACGGTCGCTTTTAGATATTTACGAATTAACTATTAGTCGTGAATATGCATTTTTATGAACTATAAAGCTTTTTTGTTTTTCCTGATTGTGTATTAATATAAACACAATTCTGTCCACATTATACATAATATGCCCTATTCGTATCATATGACAGTTATTTAGAAAATTTATTAAAAACTCGAGAAAAATATTTTTATATAATTATTCCTACAGTTAAATATTAAAGCTATTAAATATTAAGCTAATTTTAATTGTTAAATTTTTCAAGAATTTGAAATGTTTTCTAAATAATATTTTTTGAAGATTCATTTTCTTGTCGGCTGTACTACAACTACTGAGACAGTCCGTACATCTGAAGAAAATGGACTTTCAGTAAATTGTTAGGAATAGTGTTGCATGCCTTTCGTGCACGTGAACAATGGCGGCGTACAATGAAGGAAGGATAATTACTTTGGCTAGCTCGAGCGATTTTTGGTTCTCTTTAGTCTCGTGCCAACATCAAGAACTTGCTTGTTCCTGGAAAAAAAAGTGACGAATGAAGCCACGTGAACAAAGACCGATCACCTCGCTGAAATCATCCTGAGTATTTTGAACTCTCCTGGGTAAATAAGACAACATAATGACTGTTTCCACACTCAAACCGAGTAAACTGTTCGTCTGTCTCTTCTTGCGTTTTTAATTAACACGTGGAATTAACGGGTGTGGGATTTTGTTAAAAATATATCTGCTTTATTTATTATCAGGAAAAACTTGAAATCGACGTACTTTAATTTTAGAAATGAAATTTTGATAATAATAATTATATATATAATTATATATTTTTACGTTCTGCATTGAAAAAAGTATAATTCAAAAATATGACATTTATGATAGAACACAGAATATATATATATATATATATATTTTTTTTTTTTCTGAATATACCGTCAATCTTGTTTATTTTCTTAACTACGAAATTCATTTATGCTTCACGTTCACGTCGCATACAATGATATCGTATTTTCCAGCAGATTGCTCGGTCATTGAACGACATCCCGCCGAGTAAAAGTGCCGCCTTCGACAAAGACTCGTGCGAAAAGCCTATACGTAACATTTCCATCCTTTTCCCTCCCATCGTAATACCTTTTTTCTATTTTGTCGCCCATCGCGGAATTGCGTTTTACGGCGAAACGTCTGAAATGCGTTCGCAAACAGACAAAGGGAGGTAGATAGAGAAATGACACAGTACCGCGAAGCACCGGTCGAGTTATTTTCACCGGTCGAAAGTGGAGTAACAGTGTGGCGGTGCCCCCTGTGCGGCTCCGAGAGCTAGATGGGAAATTCAAAGCAGAATATATTTTTAGCGCCAGACAAGCCCATTAGACGCCAACACCGTCAGCGGTTAAATCCTTCGGCTTCAAATCAAAGTCAGATAGCAGTTTCGCTGTCGACTAGACCGCGAGTTCGATCCTTTTGATGTTTAGCCAAGTCCTTGCCTTTTATTTTTCTTTATCTCTTTTTCTCTCTCTCTCTCTCTCGTCGATTTTGTTTTAGATTGTGGGAATCCGTGCGCGGTTAGCGAAATCTTTGCATTCCAGACATGCAAATACTATGTTCGGTGGCTTTTATCTTCTAACAGGTCACTCGAAATTCCGCGGAAAGCATTCTTCTCATAGCAATACCGATATAACGCGGCAGATCTTCTTTATATTTTTGGTTTATTATTACAAAAGATTTAAAGGTCAATCAGAAGCTAAATGTAACGGCATATAATACTTTGTTGTTTTGATACGCTGTCATGTTGTTATCATTCGTTGTTACACTATTTCGTTTTCGAACAATTCTTGCGTCTTATCGTCCAATTAACTTTACCGATCTCCCGATTAATTTTACTGATTATTCTCTTATCAACCTAACATCGACGTCACGACAAATTGGACCGCAACGTCGGATAAACTAGCTTCAGTCGGATGGCTTTGTAAAATCTGGTCTTTGGCGAATCTAACATTTTCATTCGCCGTCCACGCGGCGCGACGACCGCAGTTTAATTTACGATGCCTCGCTGCTAGAAATGCCCGACCACAGAACCGCAGCGGGCTACAGATATGAAACTCGCAGTGAACGAGAATTCTCAAGATCTATGCTCACCCCAGGGGAGCTTGTGGACAACGCCGTTATGGAGAACGACGTAATTTTATTCTAATTGAACGAAATATTTTCTATAATTTTTATGAGTGCGAACACGTACGTCGAAATCACGTGTCGCGAAATGTGTTAGCAAATCTTTCGCTTTCTCTATTAAAAAAAAAAAAAAGAAAGAAAGAAAAAATTATGTTATATAACAAAAAATCCTCGAGAGTTATATCAATGTGGATTAGATGAAAAATTTATGTTTTCTCGACGCTTATTTCGCCAGGAATGAATCATTCGAATCTTACGCACAAATCAACGAATGAGCACTTTCTAAATAGGAAGATAAACACGCATTGTAGTTTTGTCGCCCTTTCCTCTTGTCGCGATCCTTGTCAGTTGACGACTGTACATCGAGTCTACACCTAGTACATTAGCAAGCACAACATTGGATACCACGGATGCGAAAGGGATCGGACGGAAACGAGGCCGAGAAAGACCGAGGAAGCTTTGACAGCTGTGTTGGTCGGGCTTTTGCTTCGCTGTCTATCACTGTACGGGATAGAAGAGAACACGATGGGCCGCTATATAGGCTCTGGTAGCTCTTCCGTTTCGAGTAACTCCTCGGGCCACTTCAAACGTCGCGTCCATTTTGATTCATGTCAGCGTTCCCATTCACTACGAAACAGTCGAGTGTATGTATGCGTTTTTATTGTAAATCGTGACATAATAGGCACACAATTACACGCGTTAAAATCGTATTTTCGCATTTTAACTGTAATACAAAAAATACTCTTCCGCATGCATTTCGCAAAAAATTTATATGCCATCGAAAATTGTATTAAATTTTCTTGTTTTCTCGAATACTATTTCTCAATAATGTTTTCGTCTAGTAGAATAGTTGTAAGAAATGCAAAAAGGAGAGGGAGAGAGAGAGAGAGAGAAAGAGAAATAGACAGGCCGCAGATCGATATTGGGTTCAAAACATGTTCTCGTTTTCAAGAATACCTCTGGCTACTTAAAATGTCACGTTCAGTTTGGTTTCCATCAGTGTAGCGCCGTCTAGTGTTCAACTAACATTAGTCTAAATGGAGAGTCGTCCTCAATTTTAAATTCAATATACCACTTCTATAAGATATCTTGCATAATAAGGTGCAGCGTGAAATACGATCTTCTTACAAAGTCAGAATAGAATGGTGGAATATTCGTGACGAAATACATTCTTGCATCTAATTAGTAATTTCCGTTATGATTTTTCATTACGGTATTGTTTTAGCGTTAGAAATATTTTTTATGACATTATACTCTTATCTCTCTCATATGCGCATTGTATAATTGGGAGTATATCAATATTATCTATTAATTAACCCTCTTCATTATTGTAATTAACTCCTCATTTGATTCTCATAAACCGCGCTTCTTCTCATGCATGATTTTACCTCGAGACATTGCAATCATAAGACAAGCTCGAGAAGACAGTTGAATCAGCTGTCGCGATGACGCGATGACATTTGCTCTATATGCTATTTCGATCGCATTGATTTTTGTGAAGTCAAGATCATTTTTCCTTTTTCGCTCTCTGAGCAATATAGTTGAACCCGCTTTTTTCAAGCCGCTCCTTTACATCGTTCTGCCGACGAAGAAGACGAGAACGAATGCAACGCGCGACTGCGTGCGTCTTCCATCAATTCATATCCGTCGCTTGGAAATTGAGCCTTAACATTTATATGCTGGCACGCTCAATCTCATCGGGACCATCGTCTCGTAACGGCTCGTAAAATATTTCGGACAGTTTGGCGGAACGAAGAGCCCGTACGAAGCGGTAACGAAGACGAATGACCTTTATCGTTCAAATCAAGCGCGGTGCACCGCGCGAACGCCCGACGATATATCCCGTTGTTGCTGCTTTCATCTCCTCCCGCGCAATTCTCCGCGATATATAATATTGTATAATACACGGTCGACTTTCACCGCGCGCCGTTAACGGCGATAGTCAATAAATCCACGCGTCTCGCCCGCGATGAAATACAATGGCGCGTACCCGTATGTGACCTCTTCCCTCCCCCCCCCCCCTGCGATTATGCGGCATTTATCGGAGGACGATCTTTTTCGCGCGGCTTGCACCCTAATTGGCCCGACGCCTTGGGACGAGGAAGTGAAAGCTCCCGCCGCAGCCGCCGCAGCCGCCGTGTAGCTATTTTTAATCTTTGCGAAATCATTATTATTAATATCCATTGGCGGCTCCCCATGAGTCACGGATAATCCGTCTAAGCGCGTCGTCGTTTCTCGTAGAATCGAGGCTAGGTGTGTACAGGCATTCCGGTGGGTAGACCGCAGCAAGAACAACGAGACACGGAGCGGAGAAAGTCTCTCCCGGGTTCGACACGATGCCGTTTCACGTGCATCACGCGACGAGATTGTCCGCGCAAACGAGTTTCGCAACTTCGCCGGGGCTGACATCATTTGGGACAATGGGCCGCATAGCGTGCACTCCTGGCACAGATTCTGCACGCCTCGCGCCTCTGCCTGTCTCGTAGGACAATGGAGAACTTCCACTTCCGTCAATGCAATCGTTACCACCCGAGTGGCTATCGGAGACACTCAGTCGATTCTCGTACCGGGAAATTGCCGTGACACTCGCGTCAATGTTTAGCTGTAATGTAGTAATAATTTATTATGCGTCTAATCAAGATCTTTAATATTTTTTCCCAGCATTTACAGGATATGAATTAAAATCCACTTTAAATGATTTATAATTCTCGTGATGTTAGTTGAAACGAAATTTTCCAATTTAAAGATAATTGCTTCATGTATTTTGTCATAAAATCATCCATAGTTACTTTAAACGATCGTTTCAAATGATATATCGTCATATATTAACGATATATTATTTCTTATTCATTTCTCATTCAATAACTAGAATATGAATGTTTTGGTGTTTAATTCGTATTACGTATATAAAATGAGAGAAATTTCACATCTAATTTATTTTTAAAGATATCAGTAGCTATTTAACTCGTGACAAATCGCGAAAAGTGTCGAATAATTAATTGTTCCGTATATTGATGTAGATAATTTTTTCTTCTAAATTAAATATTCTTATTAATATTTTCGTTGCTTATAACGATATATGTTATCGATAGATATATTTATCGTTCGCCTCTAGGCTATCTCACGTATTGCAAAACGAGTGTAAATAATGAGAAATATAATAACACATAGAATGGAGAAAGGAATGAGAAAGAAGTTAAAACTATTGCCGTATTTTTCATCGCTTGGATCACGTTTATTGCGCTTATACATACTTAATACACGTCGCGCAACAGCCTTGACATGGAAAAAATATCTAATAACGGAAAAATGAGAACGCCAGCGAAAAGAAGGAAAGGTAATCGGTAGCGATGTCAATACGGGTTATATTATACAGCATGTGTCTCGCGTCATATTACCAAACGGTTTTCCAGACATTTCTGTTCTTTCCCTCGTGCAATTCGATCCTTAATTCTTAACGAGCCAGCAGAATGCTGTCTCGATTCGTACGTAAGGCAATAGCGTGAAATCATTAACCTTTGTAATTTGCTGTGGTTTTATTTTTTCTAAAAAAAAAAAGCAAAAAAGAAGCTATATATTTTTCGTCCTACAGTTATAAATACCTTTTTTAAATAGTCATAATTTATAGTCCCCATTTTTTAGTATTATACGTTATATAAAGATTTATTCGCGTGAGATAATAAGAATAATGAGATTGCAATTTTTCAAGTTTACGATAACTTTGATACAAATTTAAAATTTATCACGAATTAGAAAGTGAGAATTACGATATTACATTCATGATATCGCATTAATTCCATGCATCGCACGTACTTCACAATAATTCCCATAATGCAATTCTTTGCGTACGAATGAATCGATTTCACACTTTTTTTTTCGATATATTAGGCAGAATAAATTTAACATGGCAGAAATTTCTAGAATGCACGGATATTTCTATGATATCGAGTTGAATCTCAAAAATCCAAAAGTCTCCTTTCCTCCTCCGCTCGAGGTGTGCTGTAGTCAGAAATAAATTCGTATACAAACGTACATAGAGCGGCAGTGAGCCGCGCACAATGGCAGCTTTACGTAATCATTCTATGTAAGCTATTATGTTCTGCCGGGATTCAATTACGCCCTCCACCTTGTCGGTCTTTCTTCTCCCGTTTCTCTCACCCTTCTCGTACTCTGGGTCTTTTACACCCACTACTCGTCGCTTGAGGTGCTGAGCAACGCTAACGCCTAAGGTTGCCCCGTGCTAATATACGTCAGCTTTAGCTTTATATATTTCGCTCGAGTTAAAATATCGTCAAATAAAATTTGTTATTTTTAAAAGAATTTATATAGAGAAAAAATTGCAACGGGAGAGAAAGATATAGCGGAGAAGAATAATTAATTTTTTTCGATAAAAAATATTTTATTGATTTTAATTATTGCTATTTTTTCGCACTTTTACAATTTATTGTACGATATAGTATGCTAGTTCTCGTTCGCAACACTCGTGCTTTCAATAAATATTGCGCGAACGTACTCATTGTCAGGTCCTCGAAAAGAAGATCTACGAAGGATCTTTCGTTCGTGTACTCGAATTCGGGCGAGGACTTAGTGGCCAGATCGATGGCCATTGACGCAATCAAGCTACCAGCATGATCCCCCAGCTTTGTCGCGCAGGCGGCACCCATATGTGATTTTTTTCCTAATTCCCACAAGCACGTGAGAGGGGACCGCAGGGGAGGGATGACAAACCGAGGGGACGCGTGCGGCGATGCAAGAGCCCGAAATCGGGGGACATCGTTCTTCGCGCTATTATTTATCCGAGCTGTCGACCGTCCGATCAGTCATGCCGACATATGCTTAAGTAAGATTACATTTCTACTAATGTCTGCGAACGTACCGCGTATACTTCGGCTAATAGGCGCAACATAAGGGGGGGGTTAAAGAAGGCTCTCGATAGAGGAACCTGAAGGTGGGGATGAAAAAAATGAAAAAGAAGGGTAGACAAAGTTAGGTCGGCACCAAGTGATATATCGCGCTTCAACAGGGTGGGTCAAATTTTCTTTTTTCAGTCGCTTAATGGGCGCGCTCTCGACAGATTACGATGGCGCTGTCCCAACTGGGACGATCCTTTATAAAGATTAGTGGCTTATCGCGGAGTATTACTGTAATGCCCCGTGGAACACATATAATGCACTGAATGTTTCGCATGACAGAACCGCGGTTGCGTTAAATAAGTCTACCGTGTAATTCGAGACTGCACGCGTCACCTTTCGCTCTTCATTGAGTTTGATAGCTATAGTAGGTTGCGAGAGGAGAAACCGAAATGAGAGAAAAAAAGATTGTAAAATTTGCTGTCACGAATGTTGCACATGTGCGTTTAGTTTTTCAGTCTTTCAACAAAATTAAAGCAAGGACTTTTCCTATGTTTTCCCATAGACAGAAGTGCATTTCTTATTCGTTTTCATCTCCGCAAAATTTTAGAAATTAGCAAATCGTTTCATTCATATTGAATAAAACCTACATGTAGCAGTTGCAAAACGAAATGTAACTATAATGTCGAGTAACAATAAAGTAATACCGATGCGCTTCAAAAAGTTTCTCCCTTTCCCGAGTGTTTGATGTGCGAATCGGAACACGTGTCATCGCAACATCTGGATGCACCTGGTGCTTGCGTACGCACCTCCGAAGGCAGGACAATAGGTCGCTAATAAATTTGATAGGCATTGAGGGGGGGAGAGGGGGAGGGGGAGGGGGGAGGGGGAAGTGATAGAAAGCTTTACGACGAACACAAGCGATCTTTCTCACGCGATGCCGCGTTATATATACGAATACATTTAAATGCATCATTTACGATTACGTTGCGTCTGCGGTGAAACTCTTTACGCGAAATTTAACACGCTCGACGTGAAATAATATTCGCGACTTATGCGATTTGTATAGTTTGAAAATTATGCTATATTCACTCTTGATTAAAGATATTTATATTTAATCGATTGCTGGTTTTTATAACTGTCAATCCGTGTCTAATAATATATATATATATATAAAGCTAATAAAAGTAATAAATTTTTAAATAATCAATCTGATGACTTAATAATAATAATGTACAGTTATGGAATATATTAATGGCGTATATATCTGTATAGAAATATGTACGATGCTGAATGTCAAATGTAATAGACATCGTTATAGAGATGATATGTATATTGAGACTGCACTTTACATTGCGGGATGTATATTGCGCAAAATTTATTACGCAAAAGAACGAGGTTCTTTGAGAGTTATTATCCGACGTATCCATCACTTTTACTAACTAGATATTGTCATATTGTCGATTAATAATCTGTCGGAGACTATGTATCTGGAGATTATCGGTCTATCAGCCGCAGGATAATCGATAGATATTCCTTTATCAGATCCTTCGCATCCGCCAATGTATCTATGCGCGTGCTTCTGTCGCTGCGAAAAATCTCATCGAATGCAAGTAAGCGTATCTTGCATCATCCCGAAGGCATCATTTCTATGTGTCCATTCGCAAAAGGATCGATACGATGTAAGGAAGCGAACACGTGACTGTCCTTACCTAATACTTACGCGATGATCGTGCGACTCGATAAGGAAAAGTTCACTTGTGTTTGGCTCGTAACCAACCAGACGATCGATCGACAGATCGCGATGCGCGAAAGTCGATTCTCGAGTATTAACATCATATAAAGATACTTAATATTAGATATTTAAATGTAAATAATAAATTATGAAATAGTATTGAAAATGCATCGACTTACAGTTTATCAGAAAATTTAAAATATCGTACATAAATAAAATGAACAATAAGGATTAAATAAAAAAATGAATATCTTCGCACTTTGTAATCGATCCCCTCTATTTTCACTGTATCGTTCAAAGAGGCATGCGAGTTATGACAGCCAAAGATATTCGCCGTAATTATTGATAAACATGATAATATTGGTGATGATGGTACGCGTGGACGCAACGATAACTCTATCACGCAAGTTACAGGGTAATCTCGTATATCCGTGCATTAAACCGTATACACGACGTACTTTATACCAAGTAACTGCACTCGCACGCCCATCCGACTTCCCGTCGTTTCACCGACAAGTCTGGAAAAGTCGTGGCTTTTCGAAACGAGGGACGCGTGCGTGGCGTAGCGTCGATCACGCGGCATTAACGACGATAGCGATCGATGTGGGCTCGCCATCTCGTAATTTCTTCAACATTTAGCACTCTTTCTTCACTCGTTAAGGCCCGTCCGATCCGAATCGACCGCGCGGGCCGTAAAGCGGTCTATATACGGCGCTCGCGCGGAACGCATACACGGTTCTTACATATACCCGGCACCTCCGGGCCCCTCGTAATCATTGCGATTACCACGCGGTAATGCGGCGCGTTCTCTCTCGCGCGTGAACTCTGCCTCGTGATATCCGTGTAGAAACGGCGCGTACGTGACTCTGCTGGTCGATGAAAACGGAGAAAAAATTTATAAGGACATGTATGAGTATACGTGATAGTGACCCTAAAGTAAGAAAATCGGCCGATACATATTCGTGCTCGTATCTACTACGCGTATTCGGTCACCACTTTATGGTATACACGAAAGAACAAAATGCTCTTTTATCCACGATACTCGCCTCGTTATGCTCGAGTACGACAATGCAAATTGTCCACGGGGTTGGTGAAATTTGTTATCAGATAGTGGACAATAGATGTAACATGTTTAATTTGTAACTATTGCATGCAAATCTATAAATATTGATCGATGATCCACATATTCTGTTATCCGCGTGTTCTAAATTTTAATTTGATTGACCTGGTATTTAACTACACGTGTTATATTCATATGTGATGCGATTATCTTTATTGCGCCCTTTTAATACGATTGGTCTCAACAGCGCGTAATTATTCATAAACGTTGCGCATTATTTACCAACTTATGCAATTTACATACATTTCCATAAACTCCGTGTACATATACTATTCGCGCATATTTTCATTGCGCGATGCATATTTCACTTCCGGTAACGCCACTTGTCTGGCAAGGCCAGAAAAGAGCGAAAATAGCGTGAATAGCTATAATCCAACGTACATACAATTTTCGACGAATTACGCTGTTCGGTACCTCTCACTTTTCGCTTGTATCACTAATTTTTGCTATTTGATCGGTCGATGCGGCAAAAGTCTGGTTTTGGAGTGAAATTTCATGGCTAGCTATGCGTCATCAATACACCTCGTATTTATCGAAGCTGTACGGCCAATTAGGTAGTTATACTCACTTTGCATTGCCACATGCATGCATTTTTGTAAATACACAAATTTGCAGTGAGTTTCAAATAACGAAAGCAATTGCCCTCATAAATCGAAATTTGCTCGTTGTTTGCCGAAAGCGCGTTGCGTACGATCAGATTTATATATCATGCATGACATCTATCATCGGTATAATTAGGATGATGTATCCGAGCACACATGAATATTTTTTATTGATAGTTTTTTTAAATTTTTTTTTTAAATTTTAATCAAGTATGTTAACATTACGGGTATTATTTTTAAAATACAGTGCGATATGTCATAGAATTTTCTATATGTTCGACGATCGAAAAATATAAATATTATATAAATTTAACGTAATATCAAAACTAGACCTTGTGTTTTTGCGAGGTGAATCTTTTTTTCTATCAGCGTGTAGCTATAATAAATTATTAATTGTAATCTTTAGCAGATGCATTCGATCGGTGATTCGTTTAGATACGCTAGCGTTCAAATTTAAGAAGCGTATACACTTGGGGTTGCGCGACTTTGCCCTGTAATCACGTGTACGTGCTTAATGGGAAAATAGACGAGTGCCGGCACTCGAGTGTCGCGATATCTCGCGCGAGACGGGGTCGACAGCACCGGGGGTGCCGATTCGGAAGGGCGCTGTCTGCTCCAATCGCTTAGGGAAATTGACAAAGAGTCGACAACTGTCAGCGTGCAGCTGGATCACCGACTTCGAAATGATTGCTCGCATGTCACGTACGCGCGTGTATCGTGCGCGTGTATACACGCCGAAAAT
Source organism: Polyergus mexicanus (assembly GCF_030449975.1). Lineage (NCBI taxonomy): Eukaryota > Metazoa > Arthropoda > Insecta > Hymenoptera > Formicidae > Polyergus > Polyergus mexicanus. The sequence goes on from NW_027223325.1 coordinate 10,590,840, forward strand.
TTCCCCCCTAAGCTCGGCGTCGCTACCCCGCCGGCCAACAGCGACGCGATGCTTCTTCGACGCGCGTTCAAAAGGGCACATATCGCTCATCCCCTGTCCCGCGACTCGCAACCGTCCCGTTGAATCCGTTCTATTTTACCCAGGACGCAACCAGTTTCCCGTTTCACGCGTTTCCATTTCCGCGACAAGCAGCCTCGTGTTATACCGCGCGTTTATCGTAGCACATTTCACCCCCCGTTCTCATTGCAAGATGGGTTTTTCCTCCTCCTTACTCCTCCTCTCTTTTCCACAAAGGAAAGTGCTTCCGTTTAAAGACTCAAGAGTGACGTGTCTATCGATTAAACGACGATCGAGTAGAGTGGTGGGACACCTGAAGATTATCTCACAATCTATGAGAAAAATGATATTGTCATTACTATCATAAGCAGCAACATCATCATTTTTGTTATTATTATTATTATCAATTTTATTATTATTAACTTTCTTATTATTATTATGAATTTAATTCTTAAATTAAATAAATAAAAAAATGCAAAAAATGTCAGACATGTATATATAATAATAAAAAGAAAAAAAGAGAATACGGAAAATATATAGCGCACTCATATAATATATAAATAAATACAGCGACACGATTTTATCGATACAGTTTACGTAGAAGCTTTTTCAGTGCATCAAAGAAAATCGCGATTCCACGATGCTTTAATGAGATTCGCGATTTTTGCCGCGAACACCTCGATTCCCGCAAATGAATCCGAAAACTTCCCCCGATTCGAATAACCGAAGACGCTCGTTTTGGTCGATCGCGTTTCCGCGCGCTCGCGATCTTGCTTGTTCGCAACCGATTATAAGCGTTGGGAGTCGAAAGGCAAGCGAGCAAGCAACTAAAACGGAGGTAGCGTTATCTGCTTCTACTCCGATGGATATCATTTCACGGGATCCTGAACAACTCCATCCAATCACCACCCCTGCGAAAAGCCTTATCCTTCTCTTCTTCCTCTCTCCTCTCTCTCTCTCTTTCTCTCTCTCTCGCGAGTTGTTTCTCCGTCTTCACTTCCTCCGCCTCTTCCTCAACTTACTTTGGTGCAAACTATCGATTTGTTTCATAGCCTGCGGCTTCTGTAGCGAGACGTGAGGTAAGGGCTTCTCTGTTCCCTCTGCAAGCTAGGGTGGCTAGTGGTACATACCACCCCTGTTTTAATCGTGGCAATGTCGAACGTCGCTAGCCAGTCGCTTGCAATGCGTACACACGGTCGCATACTGATCTCTTTTTGTGAATAATATATGCCCGGTTATGCGCGTAATTCCAACCGATGTCCGCTTACAGTTTCATCCCATCGAACAGTTTTTCCACGGGTTGTCACGTCTGTCAGCGACAACGATTACTACGTGCCATAGCTCGATCGACTCGCGATATACGAGATATAACCCGCATAAGTTTCGAGAGGCGAATAAATTATTAGTAAGCAACAAATGTTCATTTCGTAAACTATCGTGAGATATCTCGCATATTTCATTTTTCAAGTTTTTATTTCTATTGACTAATTATATAAATTATACAAATTCTGCGAGAATATAATTTATATCGTTTATTGCGTTAAATCTATATGTTAAATCTTAACAGAAACTGATATAAATAGCGCTATTTGCTTGATAATTCATTCCGTTCGCTTACTACTGCTGAATACTCGTAAATTATACTGGGGAGTGCGATGCCAATATAATATCAATTTAAGTGGCATAATATGGTATGCATTAAATGCGCGATAACACGACATGCGTTAAAGCGAAACGTTTAAGAGCGGAGCATGATTTACAATCAGCTTTTGTCTAATCATTTGAGTCATGTCAAGTGATTTTATTCGTCGCGATCTAGTTACTCGCAATCAATTGGACTTAACGGCGAAATTATCGATTGGCCGTTAGGTTTCTTCCTAGTGATGCAGGTAGACCGGTTTGAATCCCATGTGATGAATATAATTGAGATAATTCATCGGCGGAGGCACCGTTAATCGTATTTATGTTTGAAACGCGTTTCAAGCTTGGAAATGGGACGATGCATTGAAATCATCCACGTTATAGCTCCATATCGTATGAAAATTTAATTATCTTTTTTTCTCTTCTTCTCTATCTCTCTCTTTCTTTTTTGCAATTTTCTTGAAAATATTTAATGAGTCGCGAATGACGAATAGATGTATCTTCGTTACTAAAATTCCTTTTAGATAAAGATCTGTTTAATTATGAAAAACTTTGTATTAATAATCAATATCGATATCATATATCCTATTATTAATATTTGTTAATGATTAAAACTGAATATCTTAATAATTTATTTTAAAAATATATCTAAATATATATTAAATAATATATTAAATAATATTTAAATATATCAAACTTGCATTTTTTGCTATGTTATTAATAATTTATTGTCATATTGTGTACGTGTTTTTAAAGAATTGTAAAAGACTTAGTTTTGATTCGGAAGTGCATCATTTCTTTGATATAAAAACCGCCCAATTATCTCGCCGTAGAGATACGTTCTGCCATTTAATGGACAAATTAAAATCCCGGAGGTTTTCATCTCTATGGGGCGAGGACCATTTCAACGTTTGATAAATGAAAAGAAGAGCTCGCGCGGCCGCGTAGAATAGCGGAACGGTATGAAAAACGTTTGATAGCTCGTACTTGATTGCAAGGGGTGCATTCTATTGCGGTGGATTTTCGTGGCAAGTATGTTCGTCCATTTTCGGGATAAGATGAGAATTACAAGCGTTCCGTTTCGGGATCTTCTTTCCCTTCAGGAAACTTCGTCATTCCGTGAATACAATGGGAGATGTTTCATAGGGTGGAGTTGTTGATGTCCCCTTTCTCTCTTTCTCTTTCTCTTTACCCCTCGATAACTCGACATGGGATGTTACATTCGCGTCTCCCGATTTTGCGAGGGTTCGCGTGCGCTTAAACGGCCATTTCAGCAGGCCGTAGTATTTTAGATAAATTGTTTCGCGTTAATGCGGCTAAATCCTACAAAGGGAGCTCGACGTCTTGTATTTCCGTTGATAAATACTTGTAGCGATTGTATTGTGTTTTCCACATTGATAAGTTATTGCTTTTAATTATATAAATCAAAAATATATATACAATTTATTGTTAGCGAAGATCTTTTCTTTATACGTTTTTGATATAATTTTCAACGATGATTCGAATAAAAATCGCGTTACTCGTGGAACTCTAATTCCGAAATAAAAAACTACCAGACGCGGTAAAGCGTTAGATAAAAATAATAAGCAGAAACCAAATTAACTAGCGTTCTCATGGCGACTCTTATCATTGAAAATTTTCGAGCCCGATATTACGACTCTTAGCTGTACTTAACTTTACCGATTTTTTTTCAATGTTGACGTTATATAATTTACATCTGTGGATCGCGCGTTTCATATTAATCTTCGTTTAACCGAACGCCGAGACTCGTGAATAATATTTTATCGGCCGGCGTTTGTTCGGATAGTCGATAACGGGCGATTAAGGAATTTTATGGGCTTGCTTGAGGAGGAGAGGACAAGAATCACGATCGACCTTATCGTGTAACTGCCTTGTGGGACAATATTTCAGAAATCGTTTCACTTTTAGGGGGCTAGATTGTCCCCACGACTCAGTGATTCACTCCTGTATATGGCCGCGCATGAACCCTCGATTTCGTAATTGATTGGTCCCGATACGCCTCCTTATCTCTTAATCCATCTTCCGCTCCCACGTTCCGCTAGATTCGAATCGTTCTGTCTGTTTGTTATGTACGTTAGTTTTTTTCTGCACAGGCATTAGGCTATCGGGGGAAATAAAGAGAGGAGGAAAGGGGGATCTTAAAGAATCAATCTCTCTACGCGCACGTTAGTAAATGTAAATATTTGCTATGATTGTGTAAAGATCGATCCACGCGCCGACCGCTATTACGGTACAAGAATATGGATGAATAACATATGAAAAATAATGCTCTTAATATGTTGAAACAGATGGAGATTTATTTTATTAACGGGAATAACGTCGGTCGACGAATCGAATCCGTGCGACATCGATAAAGACAAACCTTGTATGTATCATTAATGTCTTGACACGTGAATTTATACGCGTATCAGATTATTCCTCGAACATATACTTCGATGTTAAAGCATTAATGACGCTAAGTATAGATCCGTCGTCGTCTCGGTGGAAAAATGATGGTTGGAATTGTTTGTGAAAGTGCGGCACAGAATGTCTATAATTAGAATAAATTGCAACTGGTTTCTCTCGCGTGCGCCCGGTTAATATAACTCAACGTCCAATATAACATGCTTTGCGAGAGTGCACGCGAATTTTAACGTTTTTTTGTTAATTCTATGAACGTTCACACGAGCATTTACGATCGGCAAAAATGCACCCCAACATGTTAGCATTTTTGCCGGGCATGCGTTGTAGAAGCAAAAAAACTCTCTTATCGCTGTTAATTAATACAAGATATTTATATATGTATTATCAATTTTCCATATCAATTTACATATTATCAATATAACGAATATAACATGAGCTGAAAAAAGCGGATAAAAAATTATGCTGGATAAAATATTCGGAGATTACAATGTAAAAAGTATTGCCACATGTTTCGGTTCATAAAAATCTGCTCGTTAAAGAAATCATTAGCTGAATACGATTTCACTAGAGAATGGATTTTGATCACAGCGGAAATTAATTCCTGTGTATTTCGATTCTCTTGTCTATAGAAACAGTTATTGACATAAGTACATGAATTTTGGTAGCGCTGACAATTAAACGCGTATCTCTGTAATTATTATTTATTAGTTTTTGAAGAATTTTTATAATTGAATAATTGACTATGTTATGGAATTTTTAAATTACTAAAAGGATGAAATGTGATTCATTTTCTAAGATTGTCAATTCAAAAATATCTTTTCAAAAGTAAAATATTTAAATTGATCTGTAGATGTCTGAATATGTAAAAGTAATTTTCTTTTTCTCTTTGTTTCAGGTAAGTGTTTTAACTACGTACATGCTACGTTCTACATGCTTTTCATCCGATCGGCCATTCAGGTAAATTCAGTTCAATTTAATCCTGCGATACAAGACCAACCGTGAACTTTCTGAACTCCTGTTGCTAATGAAGAGCTCAGGACTAAGTAGCCTATAACCCATTCTATTTTGGTCCTTGGTCACCATCCTCATCCTCATTTCGTGTCCTGCCGTGCTGTCGCATTACATATGTATTGCGGTCCGTTCCTTTTGCTCGATACGACACACTATGGCATTCGCGTGCGTTATACATGTTTCCCTTCTGTGTGTGAGTGTGTGAATGTAATCGCTAGTGTGCGACGGTCGTGCTTGCCGCGCACGGTATCAATTAAATCTCTGATTAGCAAACCCTTCGCGACTCCGCCACGGACTCCAGTCTATTGCCTTTGAATCTCGCTGGCGATTATAGACTGTTAGCGTTAACTCGAGACAATCGAAAAGTTTGCTGGTCTACTCGTGCGAGAATCGAGTTAGCCGAGAGTTGTATGCGACAAGCAACGTGTTGCCGTGTGTGATGAACGAAGGATTTGCATTGAATTCGTGTTGCTTCGTAATCGTCACATTATGATTACATTCTATATAACAAGAGGTGTATATTTTAGTCTACCAGATTTTTCATGAATAATTTTGTTTATTAATATCATCATTACTGTTATTATTAATTTTATTACTTAGGTAATCAATTTTTATTCGATTAAGTGCATAACTGCTTCTATTTTAATATAAAATGTACGTTCCTAGCATTAATCAGCACGATAATATCATCAAGATAAGATTTAATCATCATTACGGATCTATAAAATCCTGCAATTATGATTAAATTTATTGCTATCCTATATTTTTTTATATGTCGAAGCAATTGTCAGATAGAGAAGAATTTAAATTTTTTTCTTCGTCATCTTCGCATACGAGAAGACTAACGCACCGTAAAAAATATCCAACGATATCTCTATACATATGTAAATACGATGTAGGTATTTTTCGCGTATCTTCGACAAAAGGCATCGGCGTGGCGGACGCGGATACGTCCGACGAATAATTTAACGGACCACAAACGGCACCTCTCCGCCTCGGTTGACCGGCAAAGCGGTGGAAAGGCCATAAATTCAGGCACAAGGAGCGACAAAATAAAACGCAAATCGAGGTTCTCACCATCGTTCTCTGTAGATCTCTTCGCAATCCGAGCTAGCTTGGAGATTCACCCCGCACGCGGTTTCGCGAGAAATAAAATAAAACGATCGAGCGGTCGTGGATTCTCTCTCTTTCGGGCGCGAGGTCGAAGAAGAAGTCGCGCGAATCGAGACGCGCCGAATCGGTCGCGGGAAAGCGACCCGAAAAGAACGGCGCGGGCGCAGGATTTATGATTGTCGCGGCGCACGTTGTTGCCCGGGGATATCGAGACCCCTCGGGGCCCGCGGCTACCTGTGGTGCCCCGGGCGATTCCTCATGTCCGTTCGCGATGGTGTGTCCTGCTACGCCGCGGATAGAGACCGACCGGAGAGTAATGGGCGGTCCCGGAGACGGAGCAGTCCGGAGGAATCTCGATTTCGCGTTAGTCCCTGTTAGTAACCGCGCTTGTTCGACACCGACTACGACTCGTCGGAGACGATTGTGCGACTATCGGCCGGTTATTTATGCGCCTTAGCCGATTCCACGTTTTACGGAGCAGCCGCTGCTTCGGGTATAAAGAACGGATTTTCGGTCCATATCTGTAGAAATCCGCTTCTTACGAATAAGCCGGTCGTTTTCGTAGTCGATAGCTGATTTCTCGCACGTAACTTTCCTTTAGACGATGGCCACAATTTTATTATTATCCTCCGTCGTTTATTCGCAATTTTACGGTATTCTTTTCATGTCACTTATCTCAATATTTATGTCACCGCGGCGAGTAATTTTTATATCCTTTGTCCAAAAAATATTTGCGCACGAGTGATATTTTTTTTAAAAAGTTTATTATCTATGATTATCGATGATTTGACGTAGATTTATATCGTTTTGGATTCTTTACATTTTCATCTTATTGCACTCCGAAATCGAAACCGTTCGCGGAATAAGAATTAAAAGCATTATGAATTAGTATATTTAATATTTTTTATTATTGTATTATTAAACAAAAACACAGATTTATCTTACTCTTTATCATACCATAGAGCTTGGTAATTGTGAACATTTTTAATTGTCTTTCCCATGTAGAGTTGTGTTGGGTCTTTCGGTATCGAACGATTTCTGCAAGAAATGACAATGATGCACGACTTTTCTTATCCCACGCTCATGTGACATACTCGCATTCCGCTATACGTCGTCCTGTTAAATACGCTTAAACGAGCGATGTCGTGGCGAGTCACCGCATTTCTACTACAAGTTAGTTAAACTCTCCTTCAACCGCTGACACTTATTTACCTGTATACACAATGAACGCTAATAACTGCGTTTAAGCTTATGCAAGAGCAGTTGCGTTTCTTGTGTGCGAATTTTAAGTCGCGTTTAAGAAAAGCTCCCGTGACAGCTTTAAATGAAGCTTTAAATAACGAGCAGCATTTCAATTTTTTATTTTCAAAAATAAACATTATAGATATAATAGTAGCATTATAACTGTGATAATATAGTTTATTTGGAAATATTGTTTACGATAATATTGCCTTTGATGTACTCGAAAGATATTATACGGTCAGATATGTAGCATAACATGGTTAAAATTCGTCTAATATCTTAGTGAATGTTTATATCTAAGACTCGTCAAGATAGAGATGATTGATGACATTATATCCTATATAATTTCGTTGCCTCCTAACGCCTAATGGTCTCGGCATAATGAAAACCTTTAGTCAGGCACTACGATTCATTATCAAAATTATAGTCTTACGTCTTACAGACGTTTTATACTTCCCGCACAAAGTATACATCAAATAAAGCAAACTGCACGGCGTGTGAAATCTCGCTTTAACGCTAGAGCATCACTTTTTGTCGTATTTAAGTTTTACTTGCAAACACCTAACTATCGCGCAAGTAGTTCATTCAGTGGCGGCATAAATTCCGATGTATCAACGATGATTTATTACCCTAGAAACTCGCTTAGAAAGATATGAAGTAGAACTTCGATTCTTTGTCGATCTTACTTAATCAAATTCAGATTACCAAGAGATTCAAGTATAACTCCAAACTATTGTAAAATTTTCATTATAATAAATTTATGACAAATTAAATCGATAACGCGCTCTTATTATTTTTCTAAACTTTAATTAATTAAAATTCTTCAACTTTAATCACAAAAAACATCTCTCGTTATATAATATCTATGATTCACGAAGAAAGCGGGCGACTTCTAAAGCAGTCTGTATATGTATCTCGCTTCCGTTGATCCGAAGCATGACAATGAGATGAGCGAAACGCGAGTATACTTTCATTTTACGTGCACGAGCGAGCGATAACTCGAGCGTAACTGTAGAATGAATGGGTACAGGAAGATGTGCAATGTCGAGTTATAAGTTTGCAGTTTAACGACACGAACCGATCGATTCGGTTGATGTATTCTTCTACTCCCTCTCAATTTTCTATACAACAAAGAAACCATCATGTCATATATCAGTGATTATAAAAGCCAGGACGACGAGTCCGGCGACGCGTAACTTCTTACGACACAGCCGATTCGATTGTTACGCGGATTTTATATGCTGAATAACTTTCGTCCTGTTCGTCGTAAGGTATGTTTTTTTTTTCTTTTTAAGGATGGCACGATGTTTTTCTTCAGAGATGAATTGAGAATATTTCAAGATATTGAAATAATGGGCAATTTTTTAAATTAAAACTTGAAATAAATTACTTTTGAAAATTGTAGGCATTAAAATAATGTTATGGCAAGTTTTCGATTTATAAAATATTGAAAATCCGGAGATCTTTAAAATTTCAATTTTTAATTCACTGTTGAAACGGTTCAAGATATTGAAATAATGGGCAATTTTTTAAATTAAAACTTGAGATAAATTACTTTTGAAAATTGTAGGCATTAAAATAATGTTATGGCAAGTTTTCGATTTATAAAATATTGAAAATCCGGAGATCTTTAAAATTTCAATTTTTAATTCACTGTTGAAACGGTTAATACGATTTAAGAATAGGATGCAACTATACGCGGAAGATGCTTAATATAGAAAATAAAATAAAATTTATCATTCTTGGAACGCGTACTTAAAAATACAAAAACATTTAAATACTCTTATTCATTGCGCTCGATTTTGTCTTTCATAAACTTTTGTGATTCTCTCATTATCTCGGTAATGGCTATCTCGGCGTCTCGTAACGTTTACGCAACGCAGATGTGCCGGCAGCTACGCTGAAACGGGTGCATCCCGCGCCTCATTGACCCACGAATTTATCAGTAACGTACATCCTGTCCTGATGGCGAAATTTAGCAAGTGATATGAACGCATCCGCGTATGTCGCATTCCCGCCGTTGGTGGATCAATATAGCCGAGTGATTTACTAGTATTCTACCAGGTAACGACGCATATATGGGACACGCAGTATATCGCGAATGCAGTAAATAATGAATCATTTCGTTCAGCATCGTGTCCACCGATCGATGATACGTAAATACATAATTATTTATCGAGAAGATATGGAATCACTTCGATCTTTTCAAGAGCCGATAGCCTTTATAAATCTTGACGTAATGCTCGATAAAATGTACAGTTTTTATATATTATACCTGGAATATATATATTATTTTTTTAACATATTGTACGAGATAGATATAAATGGTATTATAATACATATAAAGATTTTTACAAAAGTATATATATATATATATATATATATATATATATATATATGTATATGCAATTTAATTATTTAATATTTAAATTATATATTACTGCCATAAAATTATATATATTTCAATTATATATTTTTTTATTCCAGATATAATAAATTGATGAATAAGGAATTTTTATTATGCCTTAATATAAAAACTCAGATTATTTAATTGGCTATTTATATATATCATAGCCGTAGAGTAAAAGTAAGCGTTCGATTAATGGTCAATAGAAACAGCGTGACAATGATCAATAATTATTTCTTAAAAAAATCAGAATTGGCTAATCCGCGATTCAATATAGCATTCAATAGCGATTACATGTTATGCCACTAAAAATAACGATACCATCTCGAATCGTTGAATTGCGAGGAAATTTTTAGCGCTATAAGAAACGGTTTACAATTCCTGTATTGAACAATGGTCAATAAATCGTAGATAGGAGTGATTTCTAATCGTACGATAAAGGCATATGGTGCCATTTTTGTCGCAGTACGAAGAGAGAAATTTCAATGTTAAAGGCTTGACATTTACTTAATCATGATTGTACGCACTACGGCCACCGGACTTGAAGTTTCCGAAACTCCTTCGGGAGGTAAGTCAGCGACTTAAAGCGTTCCCGCAATAATCCCCGTGAATAATGACCAATAAATCCCAGTTTCTTTTCTCGCTCGTTCGAACGACCCATTTGTCAATATTAACCATAAATCTTAGCGAGTGTACCGCGATTCACAGTATTTGCGCACGCGCCTGTTGTATCATTGATATGTAAATTCAATTCTAATACATATTAGTTTTCCGCCGAATGATTAATGCGTCACCGATACGTTTTTCTCTCACAAACGCGACGACGCAAAGTCCATTTCGATCCGATGCACTCTCATCTTCACGCTCGTCTGTCCATGAGATGGCAATCTCTGCGAATCGCAACGGCAATCGACGTCCCGTCAAATCCAAAGAACTTCGAACTATACGGCTGTTCTTCGAGACGAATAAGCTCTAGGTAAAAATGTTGTTGAAGAGGAATATATATATATATATATATGGTATATGTACATATATAATATTTACGCATATACATATAGACATCTAGTAAATACCTGAACTAGCCAAGCAAGTCCACTTTGAATCAAAAACAACCAGCTTCTCCCGCCATTTTTACGACTTTATCTTCTGCCCCTCAATCACCTTCGATTCTTACCGTTACAAGCACAACTTACACGATTCGATGCTGAGAGATGTGCGCGAAGATCTCGTCTATTTTCATTTCTCTTAACAAGCTGTTCTAAAGAATGTCGAATTTGTTGTGTCATGCTGAAAAAATGTTAATACGAAATTAATAGGTGAATATAGAAAATTTAGTTCACGCTTCAAAATTGTGTTAGCAGTTATTTTATAAGTTAATGTCGTATAATTATTTCGAGAGCGTAATAAACGACCAGTACATATCCCGTAATGCAACATATCGATCCATTTATCTATCTATTATCTATGAACTTGCTTTAACCCCATCGCGAATAAGGTATGTACTCGATTAATATCCTTGCTCGCGAAACACTGTTGATAAGATAAGGCGTGGGCGTGGCTGATATCTCCGCATGCATGAACTTTGACTCGGTAAAGATGATATATGATTTTCATTAAACATCTTTTACACAATTTCTCATGGTGAAGTGGGGACGCGTGAAAATTAATTATTTTTAACTTTATACGAAAAGATTTAAAAAGATTCAATTAATTTTCTAATTTCTTTTCTAACTTATTATCTAAACATAGCATACAAAAATATATTCCTAAAGAAATTTATTATTCATGCTTCTTTATGCTTCGCAGCAACCGATTTCGCTTTTGCATTTATGCTCTCAAGATACAGATCCGCAGGCACTTAGAGGCTAATTGCACCCGCAAAATTATTTATGAGATTGGTCTCGTTATATCAAGATAGCGTTAGTACAATATAATTTTGTTGCAAACCCTCTCCTGCGAAAATGACTTATGAATAAATTACCGAAAGTAGCGATATATATCGCTAATTATAGTTTAATTTCAAGTAAATGACAGTGAGACTAGAGGCGATATTGTACAATATAAGCGTAAAGATAAGCCCCGTGATCGCACAGAAAAAATTCGTATTTTCAGCGCCCCTTACGTAAACTTTCAGGCTTAATTATCGTGACGGTAGTTTTAATTATTTCGCTAAATGAAACTTAATTAACGGCTAATTTAACGCATTTGATATTGCGGCGAGAAATAATATTTATCTACGACGATACGCACTCGAAGTAATTATAATAATACGTCGCCCCTATCCCATTAATCCACCTGATTCGTTACTTCACCGCACTTATCCGCGAGATGATTAATTTCGCGTCGATGGCGCGAGTACCGCGGCAGGCCGAACATGTGTCGGTATCGATAAGCGAACGAGCGGCGGGGTGATTGCGGAAGCTCGGCATAATCCCGAACACGTGCGCATACGAACCTTGACCCTGACCGGAAGGGATGATGCACGAATGCACGGGACACGTCTGTACCCCTTAGTCCCGACCGTTCCGACCGACTCGCTCCCAGGATCCGTGGGGTTGCGAGATAACCGGAAGGCTCGGGGCTAGATGAATGGCCACGAGCGTGCCTGGTATAACCGAATAATATCACTCATCGCTAGCGATTAGCATAATCCAATGATTCTCGCGGAGAGCGATACCGCCGCATTCATCCCCAATGGGAATTGCTTTGTATCTTCGTTACACATTACGTTTTCCATGCGAATGCGAAATTGTTGTTTTATCGAAACAATGATTACGGGTTGCACTATATTCTATATGAAATCTTTTCCTTCTATGTAAATCTTTACTTTCTAACGCTCGGGAAATAGATGTATTTTGCATATTTTGCTATTCAGTAAAGAAATGTCAAGTATTATGATTTTATGATTGATATATGAAGTACGAAAAATGATTAAATATATATTTTCTGTATTAAATATATAATTCATAATTATATATATATTTTCTCTATTAGAGCTTATGTCAATAGAAAGTATTTAATAGTAAATAAAAGTTGTTTTAATTTATAATAATCTCTAAATAATCTCCATTTAATATTCAAGTATAAAATTATATTCGTTATAAAATTGCTTTAAGAAATATTACTTAACATTCTATTTCTACTGAATATAGTAACTTCATCAATAATAATTATAATAGCATTTAAGTACAAAACAATTAGTTAGTATTGTTAGTGTTGTTAGTTTAATATTGCTAGCGTCGTCAAATAATACTCGTCAATCGCGATTAGCATAATTCAATGATGCGCAGAACGACTAACAAATTTATCGTCGGTGAGATCATTTTCACTTGGAATTAGCCACAGAGTACAGGCCAAATACACAAAGTTTGGGGACATTAGGCACATTATTACGCGACGATGCCAGCCACCAAAAGCGGAATAAATAATATATCGTCGCTCGCGGGGCCTTCGGCCTTCTTAATGCATCGTGCGGTATAATATATGTGAAATGGTGCTCCCAGACACTGGAAGCGGGCGAGCGGACCCAGTACCAATGGGTTATTTATTGATTTATGTGAATAATCAGGTTTGAAAGCGCCTTGTCGGAGCGTTAAGGTTCTTTTCCGGCCGGTAGTCGTACGCCCTTTTTTTATCCTCCTACCTTTCTCTCGTCCTTTTCTTTGAGCGCAAATAAATTATGCTTTAGCGCCTATTTCGCAGTGTATTAAGGTTCGATAAAAGATTGGAAAAAACAGCAGAAGAAAGAAAGCAGGGAGAAGGGAAGAGGAAGTTGACGTTTCGGAGAACATGCAGAAAAGTTGAGGTGGTGAAAAGAAAAGACTCGAATCAAAGATCGTCTCGATTTTAGCTTGAAATTATTATATTTAAATTATTATATTGTTCTCTCTCTCTCTCTCTCTCTCTCTCTCTCGTAAAGAATACCATGTTTCCTGGACACGTGTAGGTATGTGTCTATACTCGTCGCGATCTTCCTCTTTCCTCCCTCTCGCTTGCCAATCTCTTTTTTTTCGCCTCTTCTTTTTCTTTACGCGTCATTCTGACTCGCTCGTTTTCCGCGTGCATACGAATTGTGGTTAGCGGTTTGTTTCGCTTCACGATCTTTCCGAAACGAGGAAGGTAAGTAAAAACTGCTTGTAACGACTCGAAAGTAATCGGTCGGTCCGCGGCGAGGGACTGACCGGGGGGGGTCCAGGCAGAATTTCGGGAGAGAGTAAACGAGCATCGATTGTGTTAAATTATGTTATTATGCAGTTTTTTATTATTAATTTCGATAAGTAAATAATCAATGTGATATGAGATTTATTATTATATCTGTACGGAGAATATTGTGATGGTAATGCTCTTACATCAGCGTTACATAACAGACAAAGTTGACAGACAAATAACTTTATTACGTATATTTGCTCTATGCATATTCTCCCTCGACGTTTGCATCTGTCCATTTTCACCCTATATTACGATATTATGGTATTCAAATGAAATCGATATGGAACCATGGAAATACTCGCTTAGAGTAACCAGATAAGTAGATAGGGAGGGCAAGTCTGTACTGCAAGTAGGTATCGATTGCACATAGATACTATACCCACGGAAGGGCTTCCCACGATTCGCTATGGCTATTCTAGGCCTGTCTTCTTTGTTAATTCTTACACACAACTTGTATGAACATCTTTGTGAGAACGAGAATGACGCCACTTCCTCTTTTGCAGCGACGATCCATCGATTACCCGATGTATGAGTGAAAAAAATATCCATTTTTATCATTTATTATCTTATTTCTATTGTCGCACAATCTCTATGATTTCTATCAAAAATAAAAAAATTTTTTCGATCACGTCTAAGGTTTCATCAATTCATCACAATATATCTATCTCATTTATATTATATTGATAAATGTTAAAAGAAATGACAAGAATATAATATTAAATGTAATTTCAATATAATAATTAGGTAATAGAATCGTAAAATATACGATTGAAATTTCACAGGCAATCGTTATACGATGGGAAAATAATATGATTTATCGAGAGAGAATCTGTGTACATATTCAGCCAAAAGCATTTCATCACAAATAAAAATCTGCAAAATTAATAGCTGCTGCCTCTCGCGTTTCCAAATTTTACGCGTTAAAGAGAAAAATAATTTCGGTTTCATGATATTGCGTCTGTCGGACGCATGTGGTATGCAAAGGGAATCGGAGGAAGTCGGAGTTAATGAAATGCAAACGGGCGCAGGAAGTGGCGGATTTGCGTAAAGCGCGGCCGGCTGTTAACAAGCGCAAAACAAACGCGTGAACAAATACGCGGGGGATGGCGCGAATAAAATATAGTTTGATGGCCCCTCCACTCCTTGTCTGCGCCATCGGGAAGAAGGGCGGTAGAAACGTGAGTAACGAGATGAGATAATTCGAGGGGGTAACAATGGGCGCAGCGCGACCGAAAGGTAAAATTAATAGGTAGATATTTATTAAATTGAACCGCCGCTCTCCGCGCACGGTCGAATGAATCGGTATTTGTTCATTGTCTCGCCCATTTAATTGTAAATATCAATATGTTTTATTTGCCGCTTAACCACCCTCCGCGTATGCCACTCTCGTCGCTGACAATACGAAATATCCGTGATTTCTCTCTCCTACGAGCCGCCAATCGTTCGAAACGTGCCATTCGAAAATTTAACGCGCTTATTTGGCTCAATCAAACATTCGTCCGCTCGTTTTATCATGAAAAAGTAGCGGACTTTTTGATACGGCAAACGTTAAAATGATAAATCAAAGCTGGCCGAACGATTAATTTTCTCCCTTTATCGCGCTTCATGTTATTTTTTTTTAAGGTTCGTTTAAAAAAAAAAGCATATATATCTTTGCGTAACATTTTTCCATTCTGAAAAAAAATTTCCAGAAATATTCTCCGATTTATCCGCAAACTTATTTTCTCTCATCGATTTCATTTGCTATATTTACGATCAGATTGGCACAAAAATTTTTCTCTCGTTATTTTAAAGAATTTATACTTTTCGATTATACGCCAACGCAACGCTCTTTGTAAGAAGATACTTTTACGTCGAATGTCGATTTACCGGTCGATCTGTCTGATCTTCTTGCACAACCGGCGTGTAATTTTCACGGTAATTTCTTATGATTACGTATGGCACCTTTCACTCTCGTTCCTCGTCTTTGTTCGATTTATGTACGTGTAATTATCGTCCTAGCTTATGAGTACGCAAGCAATCGAATTGTGAATCATCATCGAACCTTGATGGATTCTCGTAATATCTGGAAATTACGAGAAACACAATAGCAGACAAATCGTATGTTAAAAATAGGTGCGTTCTCTTCGCAGGAATTTAAACTTGAACTCAGAAATATTTCGCTTGATGATGAAAAGATATAACTCTAAGTAAAATTAGGATAAGAGATTTTCATGAAAATACAAACAATTAATCAATCCGTGTCCCATGCATCCTTTGAAAAAACTTTTAGTTGTAAGATTACGATCCATCACGATTATATACATAATTAGCCTTACGTTGTTTAATTGAATTTCACTATCGCATAAATTTCGTACAATTTACACCGCAATCTTAAATACCGGTACGTCGATCAATCGAAATCTCTGATTAAGAATTCGATTTCTTTCCTTCATTCGACATTGAATACTAGGAATTCTATCGAAATATCGAGCATGTATTGGGACTTATTTAGAAATTAATATAAAATTGCATGTGTGTGTGTATGTGTGTGTTTGCGGTCGTGTATATTTGACATATAAAATCTCATCTAATTTCCCCTCCATTAGATTTCGTAAATTCGAATACCAGTAGCGGAGGACAATATGAACATAGTGAAGAGTTTGGAAGGATTGAGAAACACGCGAGGGGCACTGAAATATTCGGGGTTACCGAAGAGAGAGTCGCGCGATGACGTCGCCGGCTCCTATTTTACGTCCATTTTCATAAATTAAGCCTTATATCAGGGGGCTCAGGCGCGAGGCTGCGCGGCCGTAACTTCGGGCATTACAATAATAAAGAGTCGGGTTAGGCCCGGCTGAGAACGCGCGCTACAGAAACGAGTTGGGGACGCCGTGAGTTTGGACATTTCCATAATCCGACCGCGATGGTACCATCCAACGCTCCATGAAAAGCTCGACTTTACGCGATGTTTCTAAACTCTGCGTTCTAGAGTGCAATCCTAAGCGTCGTTATATTTGCGATGCGCGCCTCTTCTCTCGGTTCCTAACTATTCGCGCCGAGAGTTCGGAATTTATATCGTTCGAAAGCTGTGCGCGCTCGACTTTGCCAAAGTGGTTGACATACATTGCATATTTGAAATAACAGGTTGCAAATAGCATCACGGAAACGATCTCTTGTATATATATATATATATATTTGATATATCATTTAGATAAACTAATAATTATAAGTAACATAATATTGAATTAATTATAATATATAATACTAAATAATACTAATAATACTAAAATTATATACATATATATATATTTACTTAGGCGAAAGATTATTTTCAGATATCTTATATTAGCATTATCCTAAGATTCGAATTCGATCGTATTAAAATTTAAACGCCCGTTTTTCGTTCCTGAATGGCGTTTTTCTTCGTTATTTTAATCTTGACGGAACCACGCTTTGGTTGCTCGGGCGTGCTTAATCCTTTTCTTTACGCGCGATATATTATCGATGCAGCGCCCACGGAATTCTTTATCGTGAACTTTCGTTCGGGTTACAATCGGGTGGACGGCCGACGCGACGCGAGAAAGAGAAGCCAGCTCAAGACACACACATACACACACACATACACACACACACATGTACATTTGACTTGGCAACAGAGATAACTTGTTACTACAGCAGCACAATAGACGTTACTACAGAATTACATCTCTTAGCAAGCGAAATAGACCGAATACGATTGCAAGTACAGTTAAATCAATTAAGGATTCTCGATTCTCTTTGTGCATATGCATGAAAGCAGCTATTACTAAACAGCGATGTATGCAATGTCATGTGGAAACATATTACTGAGAAACGGAGTCACGTATGATATTAAAATGAATACCTAATTGGGTATCTGGATCAAACATTGCTTAAGAAATTTCTTTCTTTCGCAACCTTGTATTTCGTAATCTAAATAGCAAAATGACATGAATTTCATGAAACATATATTTGAAAGTTAGTCGCGAATATTATGGGGATTTGTATATTATTTCATCATAATTTTTAAAATATTTAAAAAATTTAGATATTATTCATTTAAATCTAAATTTTAATTCAATTAATCTTCATTTTATCTCCTTTATTTTCCTCAGATACATATCTTTTTTAAAAAGTTATATACATTGGAAGTTAAATATGTGAGCCACACACAAGTTAGTATATAATATATATCTTATTCAATTATTACCCCCTGTATTCGGATTATTTGTATGACATTATTATTATTATTGGGCACAATAGCCTTTATTCTGATCACGTTACATGAATCACTGCCAGCCACATCGTTTTACGATAACAAAAAGGCACTAATTAAATTCCGTCTGCATAGCCGTTGTCCGTGTTTCGAAAAGATCGGTAGCCGACTGACGAACGATCGTAGATGGTACATAAATAAATTCGATTGCCTTGAGGATGGTCTCAGAGAGTGATCGTTTCTTTTTGCATGACGAATCGTGCAACGAGAATGTTTACGTACGCCTAACAATAAGTCCGATCGTATGTGGCCTTCGATGGACTGAAACTTCATCGCGCATCCGTTAGGTATGTCAGGATGCGACGCACATACCGATTTCAGCGGTGAAGGTCGACGTCGAGAAGGTCTCCTCGAAAAAATCTCCGCAAGAAATTTCGTATTAAAGAGAATAAGCCAGAATTATTAATTTACTTACGCAATTGTTTTTTACGTCGCGCTCACGCACTTTTTGCGCACTTTTTGTATTACGCGCTGCGATCGCGACTGGACCAGGATCGCAGCATCCGAGGAGAAACGTTTGTAGACGAGACGGATCGCTGGTTTATATTGTATATACGTGACGGCATCTGACTCGGCATTCGGTGCACACACGTACCGTACCTCGCACGACCCCTCGGCTTTCTTTGTATATGTATACCGACACTTGTGAATTTTCTGTGTAAGCGTTTTTTAAGTGACTCCCAACATCGCGTTCTGGCGAGCGTTCTCGATTACTGGCTAAACCGAGGGACGTCAGTGTGCGTCTGTAAGGTACATTTTTCTCCGCGTGATATCAAGAAAAAAGGATTATGTTTGCATGAATATTTTTATGATGTACTGAAAATGTGAATATTTCCATGCACGAGTCAATTTAAGATACTTTTTTCTCGACAGCAGATATTTTTTCATATCGCCTTCCAAAATTTTTCTTATTCCATGCAAATATATTTCTGTATACATATACTCTGTAATATAATTATATTATTTCGATAAAAAAGAGTTTCGATAAGAAAAAATAATATGATTATTGAAACATTTTCACAAATTGCGTGGCAGTAAAGAAATTGATATGGTTTTAAGGAAGTTTAATTAAATTTTAAATTTTAATTAAATTTTATCTATACGTTTTATTTTTTCTACATCTATTCATCTACATCTAACCTGACCTGTCATCTAGCTGTTACGTTCGATCAAAGTTTATCAGATATATGTATATGAATAGTTGAGTACCGGACGATACGTCAACGAGCGGCGGAGATAAAAGGACATCGAAAAGGGAAGATTCGATCGTGACGTTCGCGAGTCAACGCACGTTTCATCGTCGTCAATCGATCGCGAGCTTTCACTTTTGTTCTCTCTTCCGATGTCATTGACCGTTTAATATGAATATCGATACTTGTTTTGGAAGGCCGCCGCTTGATGTGGATATAATTTGTAATAAAAATTAAAACAATATTTTTTTTATAATTTGACGTATCGCACATATACAGATGTATGTATATATTCTGATATGTATTCTGTAAATATAAATGTATGTTTTTTAATTATTCAAATGTGTACGTTTTACACGCGACATAAAATTATAAATACGATCTTTTATCTTCAAATTTTATCACACGGTACAAATTATTTTTAAAATATTCTTTTTCTCTTCTCTTTCTTTGCTTATATATTATTTATTTTTATATCGCAACTATAGAATATTCCGAATTTTCTTTAATAGCATAATTATATTATAAACAATGTTAATGTGGGCGAGTGTGTATTTGTCTACTTTGCTTTATTCATTCGTAAATATTGAAAATACTTTGTTATGATATTTCTACAATCGCATAATGTGTTTATGGATTTTTTATATGATAACGAGTGGCTTACTACACACATATATATATATATATATATACATCTTCTATGAATATTCAGTACTATATCACGACGTAGTCGTGAGATTTCATAGACCGATCAATATCCACCCTATGAGGATTCTGAATAAAAGTCATCATAGATTCAAAAGATTATCCGCGAGAAAGATGTCACCGACATCGGTACGACAAAACGAAGGACTTCTGTCACGCGTATATAAATACGGTCTTACTTTATTTCCCACGACATTCGAGTGCCCACGACGTAATCCGCATTGAGGTGCGACCATTGTCTGTGCTAACTTTCTCTCTCTCTCTCTCTCTCTCTCTCTCTCTCTTTCGACATAGCTCCGTCCTGTCCGCCACTCGAGCTCAGATTCTCTGTCTCGACAGGCGGACGGTGGATAGCTCCGCTCGCATCCTCGTACGATCTAATTGCGGTTCTGAGAGTCTGAAACATTGCGCGAAGGTTTTCGCCAGTTGCCTAGGATTACGCGAAGCTCTTGTCTTAAGAGGATATAATCAGATTTGCTAATGCCTTCCATAATTCATCGTCGAATGTCCCGGTTCGTAAGCAGAATACTGAAGCCATACTACGAATATTTTGACCCACATGATCATATTAATTCTTGAATTTAAACTCATGTTAAAACTCATTACGAGAAAAAAAATACGGAATAACTGTAAAGTTTAAAAATTGATTTATTAGCAATCGACAATACCTAATTCGATCAGAATATTTAAAAAAGCGATTTGATTCTCTTAAAGACACGAATGATAAATGTGTAGGAAATTTGTTAAGAATATTTAATAGACCGATAAAGAAATATCTTTAACAAGAATACATCTTTAACAAGAGTATATAACTGGTTATATTTTTATGGCAATTTTATACATAAATTTATCTTATATTTATATATACATTTATATATAGTTTGTATTTATATAAAAATTTATATTATCTAATAGATTAAATTTACTCGTATTTCTTAATCATATTTCCAATTATCTCTTACGAACGTCTGACCGTTTCTCCTGCTTCGCAGTTTTCACATAAGAATACGAAATCGGCCACGCCATCGGATCAGGAGTTTCGCCAGCATCGACTAGCCGCATCTTCTCGGTATGAATCAGGATTAGCTTTTTCGTTAGACAGCATCGTGATTTAAGGGTGAGCGCACTATCCGTGAGAGTCGCGGGGATAATGATTACGCATACTCACAGACATGCGGGTGTCTCGGAAGAAGAGATAAAAAAAAAAGGGGGGGATTATAATAGACAGGCCGCGAAGATGGCGTCTTCCCTATCAAAACACGAGACGCGTTCAGCTTTATTTATTGGTTATTAAAGTCTCGCGAGAGCCCGCGTGTGTTTCCTTAGCCCACGTTTTCGAATGCGTGGACGGACACATGCGTGTTACACAGGCGGGAGATGGGTGTTGTCGTTATTTCGCCTTTGTCGTCGGGTGATCTACAACGATGGGTTAGATTCCTAGTCGAGTTTCTTCGATGATAATATTCGTGAAGTATGACGGGATTAACCACATGCTGGCGTGTAAGAAAATCCAATCAAGGATTTCGTAAAAGGATCTTTCTACAGCAGTTCGTATACCACAGAAATCTATGAACGTGAATATTTATATCTTGGATTTAGTCAAATCGAATCTAAAAGTTGTATTGGTATTCGCGTAAAAGACTTGTATTTCTATCATAAAAGAAATGTGTCAACCAATAACTATTAATCTATTAATTTAATATATTTTTACGTTATATATTTTTTATTTTACTCTGGGTAGAATTTGAAATAAAGCTTACTTTAGTCGTTTGCTCAACGCCATGTGCTTATTTATTACGCATTTAGAGCTGTTTTAATTTTGTTAATTAAATTTTCGTTAATTAAAACATCTCATTGTTACGAACAACATCTACCTGGTCAGAAAGCGTCACGATATTCCGTCATGTAAACGCACGTCGTCTATATGTATTCCGGCTTAATTGAACATACCAGAGGGTTAGTTTGTACTCTCGAGGGGGGATTCTCTCTGTAGCTACCTCCCTCGCTCCCTCTATTTCGTTTCCTTTTCGTCTTTCTCTTTTTCTTGTTGCAACAGGAATCGTTAAAAGTTAAACGTCCTCACGGCTTACTCCGTCAACGTCCTCATCGTCATCTTTTGATCCTCCATAGTCTCCCTTCCTGCGTAAATCGAGCTTAAGTTCATTAATTTCGCGAGGCTTTTGAATGTTTTGGAGCGAAATCGTCTCGACGACTAAAGGATTAAAATTATGGGCCGAGAGCACATCAACGATGCCCAAACTAAACGTCAAATTACAATTAACGATGAAGTGGCCTCACAGCTCCGGCCCTCTCGCGCAATCAACTTAAGGACCGCAGTTTGCCATGATGTTGCTCTCCCGCTGGTCCCTCCCTTTTTCTCTCGCGGTTCCGCTCTTCTCCGTATACAACAAGACTGAACGAGAAAGAGTTCGTGAATCATCGAGCAGCTATGAAATGTTCTCGAATTATGTTCGAGAGAAGTGGCCCCGACCAACTCGAGCTACGTCGATAAATTTGTTCCCTCGCGTTTCATAATTTGCGTTAATTGGCGTCACTTCTAACATGCCTGCAAACATTCTAGACAGAGAGAGAGAGAGCGATGAAAAGTGGCGTGTCGTGCCGGAGAAGAATTCGAAGAAACGTCGCGAGAATCCGTTGAATTATTTGCGAACTTCGCCCCGACTTTATTCCAAGCGCATTCGTCGCTCCGGACAGTCGCGATTGTCGCGGAGTCTTAAATCCTTCACGATATAAGAATCGCTAGTCACTCCGCGCGCCGTCTTTCAGAAGTTTATAGAATTTAAAGCGCCTCGTTGAGAAAGGGATTTTCTATATATCGCCGCGTGTAAATGGTACTTGTCGCGCGAATATACCGAGTACCATCCATTGTACATGATGTGTGCATTGTACGAGATTTACGATATGTGACTTCCACGATTCTGACAAATTGAAGACACGAAAATAAGACTAGTCATTTGCATCGAATTTAACGATCTTACCTTTTGCAGTAATTTTTATTCATACTGCATTACTAGAGAGAAATAACTCTGCGTAAGGCGAACTTTGTCGCTAAATTTCTACTTTTACTCGTTGCTTGCATTTTCCTTCTTTTCGATCGCGTCCGAAGCTACGAAAGACCGAAGACGCTCCGCAAATACCGAAGTGCAATTTTCTTGGGAAGTAACGAGTCGGTTCTACGTCTCTCACGATAATTGACTTCCGGCCGTCTCGTCTCGCGATGCTAAACTTTTCCCGAAATGAATGGAGAAGACGCGCGAGAACGAAGTCTAGCGGACTGGGACGAGGTGAGAAGTTCCGGGTTGAGCGTTTTACGGACTTTCTCTCACATTCCGAGAGAGAGAGAGAGAGAGAGAGAGAGGATGGGACGCAATTGGCGTTGGGGAAATGCAGTTCGGACATCGTATTTCCTTTTCACTCGACAAAAGCGGCGCGAAGCAACTTCGCAAACGCGACGAAATCCGGTTGCGCCTCTCACTTACTGTCGGTCGCTGTGATATTGTTGGAAACTTTTGCACGCGCCGAGAAGCATTCGCTTAATTGCCGCCAGGAACGTCGACGACGATAACGAATCTTCGAATAGAGAGAGAGAGAGAGAGAGAGAGAGAGAGAACTAAGAAGACAGTGTGTTCACGATTTTGCCGTATAACGAGGGATAACGTTCTTGTATAACGTCGATTTATCCGCTATTCAAACGCATCCTCTCCTTTCGACCTCTTGAGATGTGAACGCATTAATTATAATAGTACGAATGTTTTATTCTTACTCATTCTCCATTTAGGAATCTTCGAAATTTTTCGCGAGCGCACGCTCATTCAGTGCCACGATGATTTTGAGATATAATAATTGCGCATTTAATTTTACGAAAGAGAGCATATTAATAAGCATAATTGGTACATTCTGTACAAGTCTCGGCCGATTTATCTCGTGGTTCGAATTTCAAACGAATGGCTAATTATGTCATCGAGCGTCTCGCTAGAATAATATTAAGATAATCGTTGCATTCACATGCAGTTTCCTTTCCTGTTTCAGCGCAACAATTTATTATTTTTACTCTTATTGCTTGATATTTAAATTATATACAATTACAGACGTCAATTTGACATATATAAATTTAATTAAAATATACAATAACTAATTTCCTTCAATATCACTAATTACTATTTTATCCTTTATCATCTTACAATCGTCTTTTGGACGTAAAGAGATAATTCTCCGAATATATTTCCTTTACATTCTACGCGAAAGTCATCCCCGTCGAGGAAACGACGAAACCGCGATGATACGTCTGCGAAGTTGGCGAGCGATCGAAGGAACAAGAACGGGCAACGCTAGTGGAAGACGAAGACCGAGGAGGCACGGACGAGAAAGAGTTTTAAGAGACTGCTAACACGGAGGTCCTGCTGCGAGCGCGAGCTACCCGCGTCTGGGTGGCGCGTATGCGGTACGATTGTAATGGGGCAACTTGTCAGCTACCGCGGCTCGTCTGTCAGAGAACGAGAGGTACACTCGACTCCACTCGCCGGGATAGGAAATGATGCTCGGAAAGCAGTGCGCTTTTCCTCAAGAAAGCCAGTCCTTCGCTTCGCCGATCTCGCGTTCGTGCCGAAGATGTAAGCGGCTGATACAAGGAATCGGTTCTTGATATCCCGAACATGTTGACGCGCGAGACGCCGAGAGAAGGAAAAAATGCCCGACACGCGAGGGAAACGCAATTCACCCATGAGACCTTTCATCGAGTTTTCTTTCTTTTCTGGACGCGAATCTAGACTTGTCTTTAGACCTGTCTCATGACGCGAGCTCGTTGTCAAAAATAATATTGCTGCCCTTTAAATAAATGCAAAGGTAATGGCATTTTTAGGAGGAAAAAAAATTGAATGATTAATCTATTTATTCATAAAAAAAGAATATAAGAGTTACACTTGAAATATTTAAAGATAACATATAGTAATCAGACGATTATTATAATTGAGTATGCAGTTTGATGAAGATAGCATAATACATCTTTTCAGTTCTTGGAAACAAAACTATTAACGAAAAAATTTGTTCGTGATTTTTACAATATCTCCAATTTCTCGAAACATTTTATACAATTTTTTTTATTATTGCTAAGATTTTCATCTATGAGAGTTTACTTTAATAATTTAATTGTATAAAAAGATTATTTTTCTTAGCGATTCTAATGAAACTTATTGTTTTATATAAGCGCAAAAAATTTAACAAGATTACCTATGTGTCGTGCGTAAAATATTCTTTCGCGTAATACTTTCGAGGAAGCATGTTCGTTTATCAGAGCGTACGGTCGCGCGACAGTTTTTAAAGCAGCGCACGCGCCATGATTTACGCGTTCTAGTTGTTTAACAGCGAGATTATCGAGCGTATCGTTGCTGGCAGCGTGCGCGGTCGGGCAGGTTTATTCCTCTTTTTTTTTTTTTTTTTTTTTTCACCTGCACCGTCGATCGACAATTACGCGATTGCGATCAGCGCCCGAAGCCAATAACGCGTCCGCTCGTTCTCATTTCCATAATTCACACGCGTTTCGCCTCTTCTGTGCCTCTCGCGCGCATCATCCGGACGGCCCAGCAACCACGTCTGGACCTCGCAGCTGCTCTCGCGTAGCGCCGCGTCGCGCATCTGGCGAATCTTCGAGATTCGCGTAACGCGTTGATATCGCGAGATCAATCTGGGAAATCTTCCGGAAGGAAAGGCTTCGCTCAGAGCAACGATTCAGAGACGAAAAGCGACGACTAATTACGGATGGTCGGTCCCCGCCCGTCGCGAATTCCATCCGTTTCGCGCGAATCTTTTTATCCGCAAAAACATGGCGCATTTATTATACCTTTCGTTCGCTCTCGTCGACCGTACGTAAAAACACGATTGATCGAATCGGCAAACGAGGCGAGAGGTGTTATTTATTTTCGCAGACGGTGAGTTGGCCGATTAAGTCCGATAATCATCCCCTTACGCGCGACTAATCTTCCAACCGATAACGACGTCACACGGATTATCCAATTCACGCGCTCGCTCGCGCTCGCTCGTTCGCCTCTCGAACGGCGGAAAATCTCAGGGATTGAATCTATCTCTCCTCATTTTCTCCGTCCTGCTCTCTCGCGCGCGAGTACACCTCTGTCGTTCTCCGGCGAGTACTATACCGTACTAGTATTATGGCCCGAGACGCTCTCGAGCCTGACCGGCCATAACTTCATCCTCGAGACTTGGCTGACGTTAATTGGCGTATCGTGCCGTAATGCGGTCACGCCATTATCTCTACCTACTGCGAGACGTTGATATTGCATTACCAAGTTGATCTTTCATCGTCAGCCCATTTTCTGAGCTCGGCCTGGACGATCGGCCGCGGGCGGCACGCAGCGGAGCGGATGAACCGGAATCGAGCGACCTTGAAAAACGTGACTTTGTCATGAGCGATTAGGAGGTTCGTTAACCTCGTCTCGTCCCGATTCGCTATAGAAAAACGCATTCTCGACGAATCGATCATTAGGTGATCGCGAAATGATAATTCTCGTGATAATCGCGGCGATTAAATCAGAATTTTTAAAAAATAGCGTAGTATGAGATCCTTTGAAGGTAAAAATAAAAATCATGTGGCAACTTTTAATGACACTGTAGACTAGAATGCAAATCAATGTATCGCACAGTCTACGAGGACAAATGATTGGACGATGACGATGCTGTTGGACGAGAGATACCACAAACACCGCGTCAAGGACATAAGATTTATAAATCGCCGGCTTTTATTTCGAGTTAAGCCAGCTTTAGGACTTGTCCCATTAGGCGAGGCTCTCTCGCCCGTCGTCGTCGGACGTTGTTACGTCTGCATAAGCGCCGTTTATACGAGGGTAGATTAAGAGGCTCTTCGCGGCTCCTAAATATCTTATTAAACAGCGTCGCGATGGTCTATTAACTCGCCTATATACCCGGCGCATTCTCTTTTTTCTTCCTTTTTTTCCGTCGTTGTCGTCATCCTTTTCTCTTTTCGCCATCTTTTTCTTCGTTCTTTTCTTCACGGCGTACATGGTCGCTAATGCGTTTCTATCGCGCGACTGCCTATGCTTCCAGCGGACGATTTTTCATCGTTTCAGCCACTATTAATACCGTAAGAACGGGGTATTAAGATTACTCGAAGATACTTGGCGAAAACGTACGACTCCTGTAGCGTGAACGACTCGGAAGTCGTCGATTAATTCGCGGTTCTTTCCGATCGCGACAGCGCCCTGGAATCGCTCCAACGGGAGCGATTCCGAGAAACGAAACCGCGTAGATTGCTTCTTTCACGTAACGTCCTCCTGCTACGTGTACTCTCTATTAAATTGCTATCCGCTTTGCGAACCTCCGAGGCATCGAGATAGAATCGGGTGAAGCTAGTCGACGCCGGCGACATCGCGTCTCGCGGAAGAGCATCTCGCGTTCCCTTTGATTTCGCTCGGAGCTTTGAACTCCATCACTTCCTCTTGCTAGGGAGCTTCTTCTCGTTTCCTTTTGCGAGGAGAGCGCTTCATGAACGCGTATAGGTGTTGGATAATTTGTGATACAGTTAGAAACGCTGATGTAGCTTGACGTATATTAATAGCTGATGGTTTCGCAATGTTCCCTCGAAAAAAATAACGTGAATGTAATGGTTTATTATACAAGAGTCTATCATCTTCTATAAGTATGCGGTTGCTAAATAATGAAACAATAACGAAATAACGTAAAACCCTGTCAGTTCATATTTAGTCTCCAGTATATGTCACTTGTCAGAAATGCAATTAAAATACACAATGGCGTCCGAGTGACGTTTAATACGCTCTAAAACATAGGAACGCTCACAAATATAATTAAACTCGAGCCGCATCGAAATACAGACTTTCAATTAGCGCTTTCTCCTTTCGTATGAATTGACCAGCGCGGTCGTAAATAATTCACGAAACTTTATCCGCGTGTGTTCCCGTCCGACTTCACTGTCTCGAAAGTTTTCGGACGGCCCGTCTGACGGCAATGTTATACCCAGCTCCTGCATCGTAAACACCAACTCGTCTTGAACTTCTGCAGACTCACATTCACCTGAATGTTGTCGTCCGGGTAAGCCTCATCCTAGATGAGTAGCGACTTTCCCGTCGGGGGTGACTTCTTGACACGTATGTAAAGTAGTTCATCATATGCGCGATCTACCATTAGGTGTTTCTATTGATTACGGGATCCATTAACGTCTATTGCCGCGGTTTATAACTGTTAGAAGCTAAATTGCTGAAATGTTAGAAATTCATTTTGATTTAAGTCACAAAGAATTCATTCGATTGAAATATATTTTATATTTCTTGAAAAAGAAAGATCACTTGATTGCCGAAAATTATGACTTTAAAAAATCAGGAATGAATATTAATTAAAAATAAATATATGTTTTTAGAATGATTTTTTTTTTTTTTTTTTTTTTTTTTGTTATTTAGACATTAATATTCCGATATTATGGACGAAGCTTTATTTAATATATGATAACAGAAACATTAAGTGAACAGCATTTATTTTCTCTCTCATTTTCTAATTATTAATCTTTATAAAGTTATTAAAATAGGTATGGCGATGGAAATTGATACTTTAGATGGAGAAAATGAAGAAGCCAGTGTAGAAGCTGGAAATATATAATCGCAAATGGCTCCCGTTCTCCGAAACGGCGACCTCATCTCGTCGTGAAATTCGATGCTTTTGCGAAAACTTGATTTAAAAGGGGACGAGACGAGCGGCATTGTCGGGCTATCGCGTCGGTATATTAATTATGACCGCACGTTGTTGCAACGATGACGGGAAGAACGGAAACCATTTCAGCCGCGAGACGAACATCGCTGCTACGTATTGAATTTCAATCGTTTATGTGAAAGTCGGCGCTAATTGCTACGAGAATTTCCGCAAGAAACTGGTCGCATCGTCTTTCAGAACGACGGAGGAGACAACTTTGCTGTATCTTTTCGCGAAAAGCGACGCGAAGAAGGAATAGACGAAGCCTTGGAAAGCGACACCAGTCTATCTTGAGACGGAAACGCAAAGATCGCCGAGAGATGCGCGGACATATACACATGCATAAAGAGGATCATTGGATAGGTGGGTGTAAATGTTATCTGGCGAGACGCAGGATATCGCCGGCAGAATCGAACGTATTTCAGAAGCGCCATGAAAACTGGATTATTCTTGGAAGGGAGATCGTAGATCGGAGTCGGATTATGTCTTCCGTCCGGATTTTTTTCCCTTTATACAGCGGTCGTTCGTTGATTCTAAATCATTTCCTTTATCCAAAAATTGCCAAAATCTGTCGAATTATGAAAAGCGCGTACGTAGATGAACAAAAACTTCGACAAAATTATTTAACGTCAACAGTTCAGTATTATAGTTATACGTATATATTTGTATTATTTATAATTATCATTTTTAAAGATAAGTGTGCAGCTCGATTCAATCTATTATTGCAGCTTACAAAGTAACAGTCACAATCATCACGCACCGATATACGGTGCCCAAGGTCGGAACGAATGCCCCCTCGTGTGTGCAACTGGCAATAATAAAGTCATCGCACGCCTGTAAAGGGCAGCGCGATGAATCTCGCACGAGTTGCGTCTCTATTCATCGGCTCACTTTGCAGTTGCATGCCCGGCGACATAAACCCAGCACGCGCGCGCTACCGCGATACCAGCATCTATCCCGCAATAATTGCGGCCGCAAGATGATCCAGAAACATTCCTTTCGTCGTTCTTTCGCTTGCCATTCTCGCGCGAGCGGTTTCAGCTATGAAAAAAAATCTCTATATTGCAATGTAATCAAACGCGGAAACAGTGTGAGATATAAATGGAATACATTAATTTTCATACATGTGTATTTTCTTACCAAACGCAGTTACTTATTATTATTGCGTTATTATACAAAAAAAGAACAATTTATCTGTTAATTGCCCATTAATATAATATAGTGAATTTTAAGCTGGCAATTCCTGAAGAGACGTCCCTCCTCTCGGAGCGTCTCTTTTTTATATAATATAAATGTTATAAATGTCATTTTATTCTTATTTCTTTTATTTTACGGCGTTTTCAACATCCAGGAGCTTTAGACAACATTGTAATACATTTACTCACGATTCGCGAATAAAATTATCGCGGCGCCGCAATATTACGATATATTCGTACACAGATCATATGGTCGCGCGATACGACACAATGAAGGTCGCGCACGGTAAACGCCTTGCCGTTCTAGCAATGGTACGTCGTTGGGGTTAATTGTATCGGCTTCCTCGGCCTCATTCTTATTCAATCATGATCATTACCCGTCCTCTTTTACGTGTAATTTACGTGAGCGCGCGCGTTCACGTCAATGGAAAGTATACACGAGTACAGATGCGGATACGCATACGAATTCTCTTCGAATTTATACGAGGTCTTACATTCACCCATATCGGCGGCAGTGCTTCACCTATTTCAGTCACATATCCATGCGTGTCTCCGCCCGTGAACGTGCTGCTTCGATATGGCGCGTCGTGAAAGGTATAGACGCGACTTTATTCGCTATACAAACTAACAATAAGTAACGAACATACGAGTGTGGATGCACATTTCTCTCTCTTCTATCTCTCGATACAAATTAATAGCATTTGTTCGCGAGCGTGCATTTCGAGTTTCGTACGTGCATCAGAGTCCCTATTGCGACCGAGTTGAGAATCGCGTGGACGAGGAGCACAGTCATACTCACAATCAGTGAAAAATCAGAAGGGCAGGGAGGAAAGAAGAGAGCGAAAGCTGAAAGAGGCTCTCGTCCAACGCCAGGGGTGTCGCTAACAAGACACGTAGAGTTTCCGCGAGGGATGCTACAAACGGACGTGCGTGCGCACGTACGCACGTATGCGGGGCGAAACGGCGGACCGATCCACGCGTATTGCGTGGATAACGGTGCCACGACACGCACTACACAGACACGCGACACGCACAGATATTGTATATACACGTGCACACGCACGTCCAGTCCCTAATGACTTATTAGCAGGCGCGCGTTAGTTAACGACGCGACAGGATTACTCGCGCCCATTGTAGTGCAGGTCCCGGCGTCACCCCTTTCTTTCTCACTTGCCTCTCCTCATTCGATATTCGTTCTCCGGTTAGGTTCTACGGTTGCGACACTACCGACCCTCTCGCGCAGCAGACTTCCCTCATCGTCTGCTCTTTGAATTTTTATTCCTACACCACACGCCCTTGCGTATCAACCGAGCCGTTCACACATTACGTCGTCATAATTATAATATTTAAGTCGATATTAATTGACATCACAGCATGTAATAATACGTGGCTGTTAATTATTAACATGTGCGTTTTATTAGATATGCATATTTTTTCTCAATGATTTGTCAACCGACAGCGGACATTAATTAACGACAAAACGACTTTACTTAACGCATCGCGATAACGCTCTTTCTCCCACTCGTCTCTTCGTCGTCCCCCGCAATTTCCCCGTCCTAATTCCTTTCCGCACGCACTTCCCTTTTCCGTTGATTTTCGCTCTTTGAATTTTTATTTCTGTACCGTGCACACTTCCCCACACCGCTTGGGCCCTTCCACGCAGGTGAATATGAAGGCGGCATGAAATGCGCTAGCTCTCGAGAGTGCAGCGCGACGAGAGACGGGGGAATCACTTCTCTGCGTCCATTAGGAAAATTAATGATTTTTAATTTTTCCTCCCGCGAGAAGTCGACCTCGATCTTGCCTCGCATCCCGCGCTTTCTCCGCAACATGATTTAAAAACTTGATGTTAATAATAAACGATCTGGCCGCGATTACGCTCGACATTTCATGGAAGATCTTCATCTGCGGAAAATTCATTATTGAAACATTGATATTTAGTACGATAATTGTTTAATTAATCGAAAAGACTTCTCAATAAATTTCTATAAACTGCATATCATTATATCTATCAGAATATAGATTTCTTCTTTTTTTTTTTTTTACTAAAGTTTGTGCGAATGTATATTTGATGCTTAATATCTTTTAGCATCGAGAATTGCGCGGACTAGATTATGTTTTATTGTTTTATGTCCCTTGACGCAAAATGTGATATTTACGCGGATGCGAAAAGAACCCGTATATAGTCATCGCGTTGCGACTACTAACTCAGATATTTGATTTCTGTTTACGATCGCCGTGTGAAAGGACGAGATATGTGTAGTGGAATGGCAAACCGAGAGCGCGTCTCTGCGATTCGACGGCATGTATTTCACGTTGACGCGAAAGAATACGCGTACGTTTGGAGACACGGGGGCCCCTTATCCCTCAGCCGCGGCTTCTTACAAGCGGCGAGGTTCTTTGATAGTGCCGGGACCGCTCAAGCCTCATGTCCCCCATGTACGCACCAAGTTGGCGAGTTTCAATCGAACGAAATTGCACGTAATTACGTACAAGCCTGCGCTTAAGCGTCTAAGATTTAAAGGAATCCGGCACCCTGTGCGTGTCACGCTTATGCGTGTATATACGTGCATTTGTTTACGCGAGAGAGTGCGCATGTGCAAGAGCGATCGCTGCATCGGCCAGCGAACGATCGGCTAAAGCGGTGTCCAGATTCAATTGATATTAATTAAAATAGCGAGGGATGCTGAGAGAGAGAGAGAGAGAGAGAGAGAGAGACGGATATAATTATGCGCTCGTCTCTTTCTCCTTCACCTGCCTGCGTTTCGAGAACGCCACGAGCTGCGAGCGACGTTCCTGACGTGCGTTACAGCCGTACGCGTTCGCTGTAGAAATGCAGAAATCATGTCGCGCTTTATTGCGTGCGTCATAATAGCGCGTGTTCGCGTTCGCAATGATGCGAGATTATACAGCCTTGCGATGTCTCGGAGCTTCGTGGACGCCATATTTAATTAATGGAGCCGAATATGGAGAAGAATGAGGCAGGTGCGAATCGGATAGTGAATTCTTGTGTTCGTTTATTTGCTATTCCTGATGTCTATGTCGATCCGTAAAATATGTCTGTCCGCGACACGAAGCAGGTATATGTATATCTCGTAATATAACGATACGGAAAGAAGGATCGTATCGAAGCAAGTCATATAAAACAGCATCTAATAAATTTGTTAGCTAAAGTATCCGGTAATATAATAAAATTATTAAATGATATGATCTTTACTTTTCCAATCGCGCGATATTTTATTGTCGGTTGGTAAGGTGCCTTATAAATGTTTTAATAAATATTGTAATATTGTGAATTACATATAACTATACAAATCCTAATAATCGATGAATCAAAATCATAAACAAATTATTGTCTACTTTCTTTAACGATTTAATATTTTTGCTGTTTAATTTAGTCTAATTGTTTCTAATAGAAAAACCCCCATGCACACTTAATTAACGTCAATTAATATGATTATATAATAGCTGTGAATTGACGTTTCATCATTCAAATAGAGAGAAGGATGCAATTTGTATCGTTATAAAAACCTCGGAGCGTGCTAAAAATTTGGTTTACCAAGGCATCGCTTCTTCACAAAACATTCTCGACTCGATGATCTAGATCGTACGAGCGTTCTCGTGGAAAGCCGGAAGTATAGCAAGGTCTCTATCCATCGTGTACAATTCCCAGACTCGTTATCGCGATATACGCTTTGTACAGCTGGTCCACTCGTGCCGTTCTAAATACAGTGTGGACCACCGGGGCTGATCGAGCCACATGGCCGCTATACTTTGTGCAACAACACACCACACACGGAAAGGAGCGCACATAAGTGACGCCTGTGCATCCACATAGACAAGGACATTACAGCGAAAGCTCACGCTTATCCCAAGACCGTACAAGAGAAGGCGTGGTGCGCCACGCTCTAATTATCAGCTCTTCATTTCCTTATCTTCAGGGTACGAGAGCTGCCTTCGTTGTCTCTTTACGAGACAGCCGCGTAACATTAGATATCCGCTGATCTCTTATTTACGTCTGCGTGAATTTCTATCATACTCTTTCGAAAGTATATCGAAGAAAAACCTAAATAGCGTAAGATTCTATTGTGAAGGCGTGTCGAGAGAGATCGCTTAACGCGCAGTTTTTGCGCGCGCTTTCCTTCATGTGAATTGCCGATTGTGATCGATCTTTGTCTCTCTATTTATTTCGAAAAAGAGATGACTTTTGCGCTGAGAAATAGGCGGGTGTCCTGAACGGTCTGCGATGCAGATAACTCGATATCACAAAATGATATACAACTGTGAAATATTGGCTTATCGCGTATAGCGTTGATCCTATTTTCTTCAATAGCGAATGATTTTTAGAGCTCTCAAATGTGAGGCTATACGTTACACATCGATTGCTGATGGGTTTATTGATTTATCACTGTCACGATTTAACACGAGGTGTAAAATTACAAACTATAATCGAGTAATACATAGCCAATAAGTGGCAAATTTTTGCAAGTATTATTTTTTATCGTATAGTTATAGTCGACATTTTATCACTATTAATTACAGACGCGTAATACATAAAAGATATCTTCACGTGGTTATTTTGTTAAAAGAGATACCCCCGTGTAGTTTCTGACGCCGTTATATAACGCATATGATTATTATACGATCACCTTTCCGCTATTCATACGCGCTATAGATTCGTAGTCAAATATATATAATCATCGCGCTTTTCTCGCTAATCATTAAAAGAAAATCTCCTGTATGCGATAAGCATTTCTTCCTGAGCTTCTTAATATGTTCACGTATTAAACGTAATGTACGCGTATTCATTTTAACGAATTTCGTTCTCGTCACACCGCGCGTATGCACTTGTCGCATTTTCTACGAATTTCTTTTTCTTTGTTTTTTTTCTCGTTCGTGAACCTTTTCTCGATGCGACAGCGGTGCGTATGAAACGCAAGCTAAACGGAAACCAACGTCGCAACCATCATCACTTCGTCGTCGTCATTGTTGGCGACATTGCGCGGGGGAAATCCTACATTTTTTTTCAGTCTCTGCGTCGCTTACCGAGGGGGAGCCGTGCATCTACCTGCCCCACGCATGTTGTAAGTACACGCGACGATGCACCGCGTAAGTACATAGGGTAGGGCGAGAAATTGGAGGAGCGCGCGAGGCGCAAAGGGGCGAAGGGCGAGGCGCGGTGAGAGGGGATGCGAAGGAAAAAAAACGGGGTAGCAACTAAGGCACCCTTACGCATAGCCTACGAGGGATCAATGCACCCGTCGTCAGGGTGCACCGCCCTGGCGAGTGTTCGCGCGCATCGCGTATGCATCTTCGTATGCAGCCCAGCCCAGTTTCATCCTCGTCAACCCCTTTTCCTTCCTGCACCCTTCTCCTCGCTCTCCCTCAGCTTTCTCGTCTCTCTTCTTCTTTCTCCCTTTTTCTCTCTCTTCTTCCCTCGATCCTCATACTTTCGCCTGCATCGCGCGCGCCTCTCTTTCCGTCATATTCTTTGCTCCGATTTCTCACCCTTCTCAGCAACGTGTACCACCACGCATGTCCCCTTATTCTCTTCTTACCTTCCCTACAGCGCTCATAGGCATTCCGCTTTTACTTCGCATACTTATCCCCATCCCAAAGACCCTTCTCGTCTCGTCCCTTTTCGCACTTTTACATTCGCAGCGGCAAAGCTCTTCCCTACCCTATGAATAATCCCCGCCGCGGTATATCGTGCGATCTATAAGAGAAGGAAGAAGAGAGAAAAGAGAGAAGGGAGAACTCATTCTACGCGCAGTTACGAGCAGCCAACCGAGGTCGATCCGACTGTCGTTCTACTCCTTCGGCGTCAGTTCTGTCGTCCTACGCCTCGTCTCTTTACACGTAAACTGGCAAAGGGTGACGGAAGCAGTGAAGCACCTAAGGCTGCGTGTACGTGCATCTGCAACCCTTCATGCAACCCGGTCGCTGGGTGGTCTAGATTTTTTTTTAAGTACCCCGTATAGCGCAGCAACTCGACTCGGTTGTCAAGGCGAGAGGGCGAGAAGCTAGGTAGGCGAATATATTCTTCGTATAGGACGTTGATCTCCTCTTCGTCGCGCGCCTTCCGCCTTCATTCCGCGCATATGTAGGTCTAATCGAGAGGCTTCATGGCACGGTTTCTGGCCACTCGATAGAACGAAGCTGGCGCAGCGCTTGCGTTTCTGATGCATCTTTATCACGCTGATGTACGACACTTGACTTCTTTTCCTACGCGCTCAGCTGATCTACTCGACTTGTCTTGCAGCTAGGGAGGAGTGGGGAGGGAAACGCACTATTATGGAATGGAGTCCATTAAGGGGTGCATCCATTCCGGTTTTTTTTTTCGTTTTTTTTTTTTCTTATATTCCTTGCTTTCTGGAGCCCGAAGATGCTCTTACCTTTTTATAGAACATTGCTGCTACGTCCGTGCGACTTCCGTTTTCAACGAAAATTTATTATCCACCCGAGTTGAAATAAAGTGAAAGCAATTTCGACGAAGTGAGTGGTTTCTTTCGACTCGAATTTCCGGTATTATGTTCTCTACTTAAACTCACAGATACATAATTCAAAAAAGAGATAACATATATATTATATTCTTTCTAGAATAATTACATTTATATATAGAAAATATTTTACACACAATATTTTTATCATTTGTATAAGTATGTATACTATGATTTTTTAAATTTAATAAACGAAAAATATTTATAATGCAGTTTCTCTCTTTATAAATTATATTCTAATAATAAAATTACTGACAGTAACTTTTAATAAGATAAACTAAATCAACGAAATTTTCAAAATTCTTTCTTCTCGAATAGACAATTAATTTCTACGGAATATTTCGCGCCAATCGTATATATATTGGGCTATAAAAAGTATGCCTATCAGTCCCGGAATCACTCCCTCCAACAAATAAGGCAGAAGACGCCACGCATCAGGAAATCGTGACAGGCGTGTTCCGTCTGTGACGTGCACTTCATCCTTACGTTCGACGTACTTCGGTAGTCAGTCTAACGACTGCGCCGCGGCTCGCTTTCAATCCGCTGCACGTTATCCTCTACTGTTCACCTCTACTTATCTCTGCGAATACACCGCGAGTCTTTCCTTGGAGACTCGAGTTCTTACGAAACTCTGTCGCGGGATGTAATGTACTTAACTCGCGCTCGTCGAGATCGTCGGCGTGAGATCTATTCCTCGCAAAGAGGAGAGGAGAGACATTCAACGGTAACTCGGTGGTGGATGCAACTAAACCGGCAGCCACCAAGGATGCGAGCACTCGCAGGTCTCGCGTACTTGCACGTTTATCTGCCGACTGTGACAGGTGACTCGAGGAGAACACCCCCTCTTTGCTATTCTTCGTGCTCGAACTATCGGGCAGCCGGCCGAGTCATCCGAAAAAAAAAGTAGACACAGTTGATGGCGCGTTGGCGTATTCCAATTTATTGCAAGCTCGCTCGTCAGCTCGTCGAACTGACCAGCTGCCTGCCCGATCGACGACCGAACGCTATAACAGAATCGGAGACCACCTGAGGCGCGTTTTTCATTCGCGAGACAATCTCGACCATACAAATTCTTTAAAACTTTGCTTCTTCAGCATTTTTAAAATTCTTTTGATTACTACAATATCAATATCAATCGAAACAATTAATTTATTTATTGTAACCGAGAATAGGAATAAAAATCACAACACATTATAATTATTATAATAATCTTAAAAGATAATTTATTTAAGGGAGGCTATATATAATCGCGAAGTTGTATGTGATTCGATGGGAAAAAATGTCAATATGAATTTTATAAATCGTAAACATTAAATGCGACAAAGTGGCTAGTTTCCAGGCCCGATGTTATCTCGATGAAATCGCGTTCCCATCGAGTGAAAGGGTCGTTTACGATTCTCATCAAAGCCATTTAGCGTTATGAGTTTGACAACAACGTTTTCGAACGAGGCGTAACGAGTAATATAGGCGATTCGTAATGGAACGATAAAAGGTGATAAAGACACAGATTACCCGAACGCATCATCGTGCCACTTTTTTTTTTTTACAATTTCATTTTGACTTTCGCGTACTGTTCGCTAGTAAATTTCCGCTTCAGTGCGTACAAACCGGCCCTTTTGCTAGTCCCGATTGCGTCGGGATTGGAAATTACGCGCTGGCGTTAAATCGTTCAAATGCAACTGCATTACGTTCGGAAATTAGCCCGGGTGTGTAATCGA
The DNA here is from genome assembly GCF_030449975.1 of Polyergus mexicanus. Taxonomy (NCBI): domain Eukaryota; kingdom Metazoa; phylum Arthropoda; class Insecta; order Hymenoptera; family Formicidae; genus Polyergus; species Polyergus mexicanus. Next base: position 10,629,277 of record NW_027223325.1, read on the forward strand.
TTAGGCTAATGTGGTCATAACGCTATCGTATCGTGTATCACGATATTTCGATATCGTATATACGATTGTACTGATTCTAGGTGGATGTACCTGGTGATTATTACTCCCCTTCTGATTAAAAGGATCTTCGTATTTCATGTTTTGCTTTACGTCATCTATATTTAACCGAAAGTGATTTTATTGATTTTCTCTTGATTTAGCAATAATATATATGTAGAAATATATAATAAAAAAGGAGAAGCAAAATTCTTAGCGAAGAATTCTTTTTCATGCTACAAGAGAAATTCGAAAAGTTAAGATACAGTTTCACGAAACTTGATAATGTATATTTAGTAATAATATCAATGATATTAAAAATAATTAATTAATATTCCCCTTTTCTTATTTTTTTTATTATAGATTTAATTTATTATTATTATTTTTCTTTTAATTAGATTAGGATGCTATGTATATAGTAAGAAACGGCAACTATTTGAAGAATTTTTTGGTAGTTTCATTGATTATTCTTTATGACGACATTAACAGTTTTGTCTTATTGTTTAATTCTTACTTAGAAATGTGAAAACCGCAGGACCACATGCAATATATAGACGGTTGACATTTTATGACGCATTCAAGTCTTTCGTATTTTATGCGTAATAATTTCGTGAGAAACCGCATGCATTTAAGCGCTATGTTTGCTTACATATTAAACTTATATCACTGAGCAAAACTGCAGCGAGATCTCGCGTAATTCGATAGTTAAATAATTGATCGAATTACTGTCGAATGATTTCCTATAAATATACTAATTTTTCTTTCTTTTGTTTCAGGTAAGTAACGCTACTTACTGCTTATTGCTGATCGTATTTCTGCAAGGTACGCAAGGTATTATAAAATATTACACCATGGAAATAGATAGATAAAGATAAAATAAGAATCCCACATTTTCGTCATATCAAATATTAAAAATAATAAAACGAAAATCTCTTTATCATGACGTTATTATTAATATTATTGCGATAAATGCCTTTGATTTTCATGAATTCACAAGCATACCTAACAATAAATAAGCATGTCTTCGTTTCTCGAGATCAAAGATCAATGCCTGCTAAAGTTGATTTGAGAAACGCGAGCCCGCACAAACATTATTATACTACTGTCGACTTTATATAATACAGTGCTTGCCGCCGGTATACAGGCACTTTCCGCTCCTCCCTTCTACCTTTTCTGTCTTTCGCCAATCCCTTCGGACGCGCATACGAAAATGTCTCGACGGGAATGTGCGTGAGTTTACCTGGAGGAGGGGTTGGAAGAAGGAGGGGAAAAAAGGAGTAGGATGGATAGCGCGACGCGTTCCTGGTGCAACTGTATGTTAATGGAATGCGCATCCGAATACGAAATCAGGATGGAAGCCGTCCGGTTTGATATACCATTCCGCTTACGTTCCTCGCCCCTTCTCATCCTCCATCTCTACCTCGTCATCTGGTCGTCTTTTCGTATCTGCCTCCTTCTTTCCTCGCTGAACTGAGCAACGAGAGCGCGGCTCCTCCGTCGACACTGCATGAGAATCGAAAACTATCCATCCCCCGTCTTATTCTCCGTTCCTTAAGACCATCTCCGGAGCCGTCCTCTTGTGCTTCGCTTGCCGATCCCCCCTTTTCCCTCCCTTCGCCCTTCATCCCTCTCTACCTTCGTACATATCGGCACGGCATGTGTACGTCATACCGATAATCCGTTACAAGATTTTGCTTGCGTACGTAATATCACATGTGTCTTTGTAGCGTATCTGCAAATTAATACGATACAATGTTTGTTTTGTCGTGACGATCAAAATTAAACGTACGACAAAGCTATAGATATAATAAAATAATACCATGGATTTATAAACACGCTGAAAAGATTAGGTGAATTTTAAAGAAATTTATGATTTAAGTACGTTCGTGTATTTGTTTTTAATCTAATTTAATTAAGAAAGTATCGCCGCATTTTGATGAGCGGCTTACTTGTTTCTGAAGCTATCAAAGAAAACGGTTAGTGTAGACGTTATATGCACTCACGATCCGCAAAATAAACGTCGAGCGAGATGATCGGGATACCAATCGATCGCCAATCTCTTTCTCCTTTTGTCGAGCGAGAACTCGCGGTAAGAAACGCACACGGAACGCAGAAACATGTTACGGCTGCCGCAAAGCCAAAGGCAAGCTTAATTAATTAATGAGGCAACGTTCGTCGAATGTTTGACGCGCAGATGGACGCGTACTATCTGTATGAATCCACGTTCGAAGCTAGAATTATTTTGCAATCATATATATGTTAATTATTAGTTAATTTTTTATAAATATGTATTATATCGCATTTACGATTTTCTCACAATTACATATAGTAATTTTACGTTAACTGATTACGTAATTTTGATGGATAAGAAGCGAACAATGCATTCGTAATATAATTGCCTCGTTCCACGCTAATGATAATGGTAATGATAATGTTACCACAAAGTACATCTTCGATATTAATAGCAGATAATCACATTAATAATGAAATAAGTCTAAAACTATTATATCAGGCAGTACTAACGATATAATAGAGAGGATTTCTTTGTCGGTATAATGCTATACTAATTAATTAACAAGACATCACTCGACAGATGGACCACCTTGAGATATGGAGGTTGTCTAGCAAACTGGTGTTTTCCGTACAAACAAGTATTCTTAAGTCTTCTTAATTTTGATTGTCTTTCGATATACAATTAATCTTTGCACAAGTATATTTATAAATTGATTCTTAATCGCGGCGGACAAATACGCATATATAGTCATGTATCCAATTACGAATTGTAATGATAGTTGAACATGATTTAAGAATGAGAGAACGTTTAATTATATAAATTATTAATGAAATATCTTATTGGGCTTTTAAAAAATTATTAATTACTATTATTAATTACTATGATTAGAGAAAATATCTTTTTCTTTTATTACCGTAAAAATTTGTCACGTTTTCGTATGTCGTGAGCGGAGATTTTTCTGTCGCGCCATCGTGAACCGAAGGACGAACTAAGTCGAGTTTAGCTCGGATGTGGCCTTAATTAATTAACGAGACGGTGCTCGACGGATTGTCAGAACTCAAGGGAGCGGGTCGGGCGGCGGAACATCGGCGTTCCGTATGAGCGACCGACGCGTTCTTCCGGGCGTATCCGTACTCTACGGTGTGCTAATTCGGTTAAATGCTTAATTGCTTAATTCCATTTAATACGTCTGCTTTCCGAGCGACTGCGTCCGCCTGTCTCCGCTGATCTCACCTTCCTTCCTCTCCTGACTTTTTCTGCGCACGTTTCCTCACTCGATCGAGAGATGTTCCCAACCTCTTCTTTCCTCCTCTTCTCCTTTTTAACCTCCGCCTTATTCCAGCTCCTTAACTTTGTCTCTGTCGATCGACCGGACGTTTCACCTTCTCGAGGACGGCCCGAAGGACTCGAAGAAAGGAGGATCGACGCGGACGAGTGTGCATTTCCGTCGCGACCGGCCGGTCCATTCGCGACGGGGTCGTTGGCCTCGCCAACGCTGGGCCATCATGGCAGAAAGAAATCACGGGCATAATTAGCGAATGATTGATCGATGCGTGTCGCACAAGCTATGCATGTGCATTGGCTCCCCTCCCTCCCTCGATCCCGGTAATGCATCTTCGTCGCTCTCTTCGGCTCGTCGTCGTTTCTACCTTTTCGTCGCAGGGTCTTCGCCTCGTGCTCCCCATTCCGTCCGATCTCTTTTTCTTTTACCTTAATTTAGTGCCCATCCGCGGCGGACGTACGCTCTGAGAACCGTGTATATGCTCGCGTATGTATGCACGAGAGATTCGTATGCAGGTACATATTCGGCGTTTCTTGCCGTGGCGACGGCAAGCTGTTAAAGTTCCACGAAGTTCTATGAGACGAGATCTAAATTAGGAATGAATTGCGGGATTGCCGTATAACGATCCGCTCCTGCCGCACTTATTTTCCACCGTTATCCGCGCCTTGTATCGCGAAAACTTTACAATTCGTTTCAAGTTTACGTTACGGCGTGCCCTATCCTCCCACACGCGGTAATTTCGTGTCTCGCGTTTATGGAAGGTTGTACGTAACACAGCGATGTAATACATTATCTCGCGAAATAATCGTGCCGCGACAGTAACGACCGATCGTAAAGTAATTAACGGTGGCAATAAACATGGCCGACTACTGCGGTCAAGCAGACTACTCGTCACGCATCTAAGGCGTTTCGAAACGATCTTGCGAGAGATAACGAGCGAAGATGCTGCTATGATTCCCTTTCCTCTGAGCTACGCATTAATTGGCCGTCTATCTATAATAAAACATCCACTGTATGAGACTATCGAGTTTTATAATAATTTATAGCACGGCATGCGAGAGCTAAGCGAATTGTTAGATCCTGAATAGAATGATAATCCTGCAAACGAGTTTATAAATGGCGAATAAAGATAAACAAGCTTACGAAACGATAAGACAGCTTATCGCAAGCTCGAGAATAATTATTCGAAGAATTCACGAAGACTCAGTTATACCAAAAATACACGCGCATACTCTTCCGAGGTCTTAATTTATAATCCATTGAAACGAGTTTCCTGTCGTCTATTATCAATTCCATTGGAAATTTAATTCACGACGGCTTTGTGCTAGTAACGTCCGATTGATTTGCTCCAACGAATTTGATAAGGAAGGTACATTCGCGCACTTTATCTTCTCTTTGTCTCGTTCGCGTCTCGATATAACACTAATTTTTGCGGCTCGATTCAATTAGCGCGACCGTCTCTTTCATCGCGCAATATCGTTCCCATCGCTCGATGAGAGCGATCCTCGCTCGTGCGATGAATTATTCTCGCGCGTCACTCGTGTCTCGGTGAAGGCGATCGGACGTATAAATCACTGCCCACCTATAATCGAGAAACTCACCGCGGATGGGTTAACTGTTGAGAGAGAAAGAGAGAGAAAGGACAGTACCGCGACAACAATGCGTTTTACCAAGCGACGCGCATTCGCTCGTTAAAAGAATTTATCCCGACCGGACAAGCCGGCCGGATCTTGTCTACGGTGTCGCTATCAATATTATCCACGAATTTATCGTCGTCCGTAGGAGAGCAGGACCGACCGGCGGTGAAAGTGCCGGCGGATCGCGTGGATGTCGGGCATCTATCGCGATACACTCGATCTCGCAACGGCACGAAAAACCTCGTTGCTCCATCCGATATCATTCATCGACCTAATCTGGTTTGACAGAAAAGTGACACCTTGTTGTGACGGGCCCCGACGTCCGTCCCCTTCTCGTCCCGTTCTCTCCGTCCGCTCGCTGAGTCCTGTCCAATCTTTTTCTCTCTTTCTCTCCATTTATCGTGCTCATTTTCTCTCGTTCGCTACTACATGTAAATGGAGAAATATAGCAGTGTCCCTCTCGCGCCGAGTATATCTGCGAATAGATATCGTGTATCTTTCTTTGAAAATAGCTAGTCGTAAGAAACAAGATAGTTTGTGTAAAAAAGAAATTATATTAAATAAAAAAAGAAGTACAAATAGTATGGCATAATAATGCAATATTATCGATACTAATTGTAGAGAATGAAAGTATCGCTACGATATAAGCAAATGATTATTTAGACTCCATTCGTTCCATCGATCGGAGCGCATCTCCGTTCGAAGGTTCAATTACCTGTTTCTGCTACCGCGAAGCCCTTTCTCGAGAATTACGGCGGCCGAGATCTCCGAACCCTTAACCCGAACTGTCAGAGGGCTCTTTCGATTAGAATCAGCAGAAGCGGAAAGTTTCATGCATGGTGCACGCTTAGTCAAGTATACATAATTTTCTGTTTCACGGGGCCGGATACGAACAATTTTATAGAAATAGAGTTGTCAGTTTGTATTTTCTCTGCTTCTCCAATCTTACTTACTTTTAGCAGCTTCAACGAGTAAAATAACTTCGTAATTAAGACATTGATACGTGAATATCAATACCTCGATTCAAGACAGAAATATTGCTATTTTTATTATTCGTATCTCCATCATTTGTCATTCATATTTTTAACGTTTATCGCTGATATAATAACCAATATACTATATATAACATTAAATTTTTAAATATCGGATGCTAACAAGAATTAAAAAAGTATGAGCTCTTAACCCTTCTGCGAGAAAATCGGATTATTTCTTGTTCCGTCTTAAACTAGTAGTATCCCGTTGAGTTAATATAATAATATCCGTACATCATTTTCTTTCTCCGAGACAAAGCGCAACGCAACCAATAAACTAGAGACATTTCCGTTTCTCGTTTCGCACGACCCAAGTAGAATATCGCCAATGAACTCATCTGGCAAAAGGCGTGAAACCCGTCCCGACGACGTTCCTTGAATTCCATCCGTTGCATGCGCCTCGCTAGCGATTGGCACCTCCTGCCACGCTTGTTACTTCGTAAGCGTGCAAGAGAATCAAGTCACTATCATAAGATAAGATTTTAATATATTTGCCAGCCAACAAAAAAACATAGCCGCGCGCTTGCACGCTCTCCTCTTCCCGTATATGCTTCATTAGACGCCGTTTCTCGCAATTTTGTCTGCGACACAGTTAATTAGCCCCGGTCCTGCGAGGCACATCGACCGTTTGCAGATATTTACGTTGGGTCCTCGTCGGTTTAATGTTCTTTAATACTCATGCCGAGCACGCATCGGCGTTAGATGCGTTGAGTACTCGTCGCGTTCGCGGGTCATGACGAGCGTTCAATTAATACCGTAGACAGAATGTCTGCGATTGGTACGTTACATTTGTAATTTGTTCTCTGTCCCTCTTTGCTCGCGCTCTCGTGCGAATTGCGCACAAACGACCGAATGTGCAGATGCACAGACGGGCCTGTAAATCGCGAATGTCCACGATAATGGATAAAACTATGTAAAAAAATAGATATAAATTCTTGAAGAGTATAGCGTATATATATAAAAATTAATAAAACATCATTCTTTTATTGCCAACTCTAAAGGAATACCGTAGTATAATTCTGCTGATAAATAATCATCAATTTTTTAATTACATTATTGTATAATAAAATAAAATAATTATTTCTTTTAATACACTCTTATCAAATTATATTATTAATTTTTTTCAAAGTCGCGAAATGTTGCCATTCTAGAAACCGCAATGTGGCGTACTTGATTGTTTTACAGGGAAAGATAAATCCTTAATAATTACCGATTTTTTTTTTTTATAATTTATCATTTCTTTCCCTTCTCTCTCACTTCCCTCTTCTAGAGGATAGCTTCAAGTTCGCGCAATCTCGCAAGAGCCGGTCGTATAGAATACTGTCGCGACTGACGAAATAAGGGTGAGTTACGCTAATGGGGAATATATCTATCCACATCTCTGCGTACATCTAATAGAAACTCGCTTAGAGTGTGTAAACTTTCGAGATGTAGGTCAATCGAGGATCGCGCGCGCGCATAACGTAGGGTTGCCTCGCATAATTTTCCACATTCGCGATTACCTTATTCCCGCGGTGTGGGTTTTGCCACGCGGAAATAAGCGAATAATCTCGTTCGCGGAGTGCGCATTAATCTCGCCGAACTCCCTGCTAAACCGCATCGTTCTACCGCCGCGATGATCGAATGAAAAACCTCAAACATCCGTCCGCGTATATTTAACGAGAAAGCTCGAGTTGATGAAGTACGCAGATACCCGCGCTGCAAGGATATAACTCGAGGTCGTATCGCGTAATAAATTGCATCGCGATTCAAAGAGAAAGAAAGAGAGAGAGAGAGAGTCAAACATTATGTCTTTGCTGCCCTTGTCAAACATATGCCGCCGCGAAGGGCCCGTTTGCAACTACAAACACCGATTTCAATACCGGCTGTCTCCGACACGATGTATTTTCCTTATACCATTTGCATTTATTCTTACATCTGCCTCTCTGCTTCATCGGTTTCTCTGAACTGTAAACACCATTGCATAACGTTCTATCCTCCTTATAAGTATAACGTATATTCTCGAAGCATAATAATAATAATATCTGATGTTATATTTAGTGCTAAATATTCTGATAATTTCGATTTATGATAACGTCAAATGTAAATTTTTATATTTGTGGTTCTGATATAGACGATTTTTTTTTTTTTTTTTTTTATCGAACTAAATCAGAGATAAATTCTTGTGTCATAAAATCATTGCTTTTTAAAAAATAATCGATTAAAAAAGTAAATATAATAATATTATAATTATTTACAAAATCGTTTGTTGTTAGAATCACTCGAATAAATATATCTATATGTGTGACGTGTAGTTAATTATAATTTTTTTTAAATACTCTGTTTTTTGCAATAAATGCGCCCGCGTATACATAAATAATTGTCTCTCGTCTATATTTCTTAAAAATTTGCGAACGCTTCTTCTACTTAGAAAGAAGGCTTCTTCCACTTGAACAAAACTAGCTATGTAACTGTTAAAGCGATCTGTTCGGCACAAGTTTAGTTCGATATGTATTTCCAAAGACACTGTCCTTTTTTGCGGACCCTGAGCGAGCGAGCGAGCAAGAGAAGAACGACTGGTGGCACGCGAACGATTAAAGGACCTTGGCGCAAACGCAGGCAGATTCTGTTTTAACTAATTCGGTTATTAAAACCCTCTTCGTTTATAACATTTCGCCAACACGCGAACCTCGTATCTCGTAAAAATGGACTCGCACCCGCGTGACATTTGCATTACCATCGGCGGTTCTCGCTGCTCCTCTTTCTCTTCTTCTCTTTTCCACTCTGATATAATGAAAAAGAATTACGCCAGTGTGTTTTTGACCGACACGCATTACGCGAATCATGAGAGCGATTTGTTTCATTCATTTTTTAGCGTGAGTGGAGTCTAGTCACATTTGCATAATATGCGCGAGCCGACGTTTCGAGATGGATAATATATATTCCCTGCTTTTATAAAATAGTTTCCATATAAACGCTTTTTATTGCTAAAATGTATTGTTGCCCTTCGTGTAAACTGTTCGGATATTAAGTGGGGGAGTTTGAATGTATACAAGCTCGGACAGTGATTTCATACAATTCAGTGATTTCACTACAAAGTATTGTGTTACGAGCGATCGTGTCGAATGTATATTTGATATGCGGCTAGCGAAAATTTCACCTGATATCGCGATAAGAAATAATCGTACCTGTAATCTCGCCTTTAAGAAAAAAAAAATTAAACGCAATAGACATTAAATAAAGTAAATACATAATAACATACATTGCGCGATAGATAAGTGACATATAAAATGATAATCGAATAAGAGAAAATTTTTCTCATTTATCTATTTGTTTTTCTCATTTTTAGACAGACGAAAAAAAAAGACGTCGAAAATAAAACGGGTCTGTCTAGAATTTCTTTTATCTTTTATAACGATGCGTACACGTCATGAAACGGTAATCATTTCCTTCTTGACTCTCGACGCGAGGAAATCCTCTTGTCTTTAGAAGACCTTAGAAACTTTATTGATGCCACTGGGCGGCATATATGTATACATAACGCTGCTCGAAAACGCGCGTATATTACAAGTGCGTTTCAAGGCGATTCGATGGCGATTCGGGACGGGCATTTCGTTTCGTGATGCTCGTACATAACATACAACGACGTTCATTCCTCGGTTACCATCCACATACTCTCTTCACGGTCGAAATGTCTCTAATCCTCCCAGAGTGACACACATCCGCGGCTGTGTCTATGAGTTATGGTAAACGGGTGCATAATTCGTCCGTTTCTCATGCTTTCACTCGGCCGTCAAATCGTCGGAGACTACAACGACTAAGAGCGCGTTGCCTCCTTTCACTCTCATATTCCGACTCAAAATTATACGCACCACCGCGACAGGCGATGTATGGCGTTGTTAACTACACCGTTTGGGATCTTATCAACTAGGTGACGTGTAATTATCGACGAATGTTGAGTTTGTCACATGGAGTATTAATTTCTCGTTAATAATTGTGAAAAATCGCGTTTTCGAAAATCGATTGATTTGCGGTTTCCTACCATCTGGCGTTATCATCCCTTTAATTTATTGAAAAACTTTTTTGTACCGTCAGAATAATCTATTCTTTTATCTAATCTATTTTTATGAACAGTTATAAGAGCGTTTAAACTTTCATTTTTATTAAATCGTTAAATTTTTCTAAGCCGTAGTAATTTTCTTATGAAAATTCTTTTTATTTATCTATTTTTTATTTCGGAATCTTGTCTCGTTCAATAGCCACCCTTACATCATACTTTTGCAGTTTATGCGCTACTAATATATCGTGCATGGCATAGTAGCCGCGTCTGAGAATCCGTAATCGCAACTATTCTCCTGCGTGATTCCCGTATGAATAGAAAGTCTATTTCTCAACGACATCACATAATAATTTAATTGGATATAATCGGCTCGCTTATATGGCAGCGGGACATTCGTAATACCGGTCGGCGCCATACGCATTTGTCTTTTGCGATGAAAGCCGCGTGTAATCACGATATGGGGAAATAAGACCCCGGATACGAGGACGAAAGAAAGTGAGTCGTGAGGACCCAACGTCTACGCATAACCCGTAATTAATTGTCATCACATATTAGAAATCTTTCGATTTAGAAGTAGTAGCACGCGCGCGCCATAGAATTTCCATAAATTTACTACTACACACCAAACGTCAAACGTGACATAGTAAATCTCCAGCGATTTTGTGTGTCGGATTCGTAGATAAGACTGACAACGTATCTACTCATATATACGAGTCGCTTTTATATAAACGTCTTTCTTGCTTCTATCCGGCGTAATTGCGTGGAACGATACATTGTGTATTTGTTTCGATAATATTTGATAGCTCTTATAAGGGTTGTGATTATTTAAGTAATTAATGATTGAACGAATAGCTGAAATGCATGATTTAAAAAAAAAAGTTGGAAACAACTATATGCGTAGAGAATCTCGTAAAAATTCTACGAGACACTTGTTCCCTTATATATTTCGTTCGAAGATTGGCTTAGGAGCACCTAATATACAATATACGCAAAAAAGGTTTACGTATTCGTTAGTTATATATCGCGAGAGCGAGAAACGATCAATGTAATATTCCGAATTGCGAATGCTTTCTATGTAAATGCGGTGAACGGATATCGATAGATAGTCGAAGCGGAAGAGATACACCACTGTACCATCTTTTATATACATCACATACACGTATATACGCGCGCAATATGCGAGCAGAAACAGCTGATTCAACGCGTTCACGACGCGTCGCTTCGCAGATAATATCGCAATTATCTGGTTGCTTCCTGAAACGCGCGTTATTAATGCGCGTTCGTGAGCAGCCGAGGATCTTTTGACGTGCAAATACGTAAAAATGGCGAAAGAATCTCCTCGAGCGGAGTTGCATTGTGCGCGTGATAAATGACTCTTCCACGATTTCGTAAACTACCGAGGGCAAGGACGGGCGAGATTAATCGCGAGTTTTATTAATTTGTCAAGCAACTTTGCACCGCACCGTAAATGGGTTCACGTGGCAGCTTCGCGCCATTTGTAGCTTGGCCCGCGGTAATATTGTTCGGATAAACCGTGTAAAGGATAACGCGCGGTAATTTGGAAAATATTCTCCATAATATTCGGTGTCAAACTCTTTGTTCTAGTTGCAAACCATGCGAGTATACGATAATTTCATTTGAGCACATAAATATGTTATGCTGTTATATATGTATAGCGATATACGTAATATAAAAATTATTCCCATCATCAATTTCCGGCCATCAGTTCTCGCGAAAAGAATATTGCTATTCTTGCTTATACGTCGATCAAAGATATAAAAATGGATTGTACTTCTTTCCAAGTTATCCTTTCATAAGCTCTTTTGCTCTCATAGAGAATTTAATCACATCCCCTATCGATTTATCGATTGACGTCATACCAAATAGATAACTTTAGCCCCTGCTCTTTACACAGTTTCACCACAAACTATCTCTGGCGAAATATTATTTATGCGAACCATCAAGCATAATGGATTTAACCATAAACTCTATAACATCGCATCCATTAGTGCTTTCCTCGATTCGATATCAATTGAATCTTTCAATAATAGAAAGCGCTGTTCATTCTCGTTGTTGAATATATTCAAAATTATATAATAGTCTCTAAATAATTATTTAAATTTGCTTATTGATAAGCACGCTTAAGCAAATTTAGTTTTTAGAATCATATCGTCAATTTTTACATATTTCTTGCTACGCGTCGAGTCGAAGAATTCGTAAAACTGCACGATAGCGGCTGTAGAAAAAAGAGCGATTTCAATACATTCCATCGCCAGAAACCTGAACAAAATTCGACAATGAAATTCCGCTATATCTGATCGCGATCGCGAAAATAAAGAACCGCAGGCTGCAACCTCTTTTTTTCTCAACGGCGCCCGCATCTTGACGTATCAAGCTGGCATGTCTGTAACTTTTTGTCGTTGCGTTTGTCTTTCTTTCGAAACTGCGTATAGTCGGGCGGCCTCAAAAGGCGCGAAAGGACAGTGTATCCCGTCGAGATTGTGACACGAGAATCCCCCGAGGGAAGAGAGGAACCTTGTCCAACGGAGACGCGATATAAATGCGGGAGATTTAAGAGTTAGTGATCATGCTCGTTAGGACACGCGCGAAGAGCCTATGTCCCACACGCCACGCATATCTATAACGTTAATGCGTTACATACCTGCACGCGGACGCGCGAAAGTGCAAGTATGCACATCAAGGGGGATACACGAATTCTACCTCGCCTTCTCTCCCCGACGGTCGATGTGTACACGGGTAAATACAGGTACATGCCAGCGCGTTGTACGGACCTGGGGTATATAAACTATCCTCGTATTATCGTTTCCCGCGCACGACACGTTATATGTTTGTAAAACTGCGAAAATAAATGACGTCCCGACGACGGGGATGTTAAGGAAACGGTTATGCCCGGGGTTTGTGGGGCCCCCGACACAGTCGTCTCTGCGGGTTTTATACGTACGACGGATCATTAATGAAACCCGGACAGCTTTGTCAATCCGGCGCGGATTATCTCGTCGAAGACTCCTGGACGATGGTACTCGTTCGCAACAGCCCACTGTCGCCGCTTCCGTTCTTCGCCTGTAGTCATCGATGGCGGCGATTCATTTTTTTCTTCAATTTTCTCTCATCCCTTTCTTTCTTCCGTGTGATCGCTACGATGCAAATATAACGTTTTATCTCAGTTTTGATTCTACTTTTATTTAATTTATAGATATAATATTTTCTATAAGAAACGAGATTACATATCAAGTTGATTCTAAAAACAGTGCGATAAAATTTCGAAACATACCGAACAAGAAAAAAGAAAAGAGAGAGAGAAACAGAGAGAGAGAGAGAGAGAGAGAGAGAGAGAGAGAGAGAGAGAGAGAGCCTTACAAAGAATAATAATGATAGTTTGAATATTTAGTATTGAAGCATATATTTTATGATTCACGAATGTAGGAATTTCATTGCTCTTGTCTTTAATATGGCCTATTAAGCGCGAGGCGGCAATTCCTCCATATAAAACCCTCATTAATGTCATTCGCGAGAAGATATGAAAAGCATAATTTGATATATTAAAATTGGCTGTAATTGGTCGTAATCCGTAATTATACGACATAAAATTCTTTACTATATAAAAAGAGATGTTAATAATTTAACTAGAAGGAGAAGGCTTAATACAACTAGCTAACGACAAGCAAAAGCTATTGAAACGAAAATACAAGTCACCAATCTGGTCAATTAACGGCTTGAGTCCACGTAAAAGTCGAGTCATTAGCGAAACACGGTTAGCTTTGTCAACGAGACGCGCGTGGATTATCTCGCCCGAAGTTTCGCCGTTGCAGCTCTTTCACAGTTGCATGCTGTTAAGAAGGTCGTATGTGGCATTTGTATAGTTTTGCATATAGTTTTGTAAAGCACATGCAACGCTCATTTATAAACTATATAATTCGCAAGGAAAGTCCTCTCACGATACACTGTTATACAATTCGATATAATTCATAATTGATCGTGGAAGGGAAATATTTTGTTTCAACATGACTTTCGAACGCTTTGTCGGCGTTATTATCTGCGGTAATAATTCTCAAGGTAACATAGATGCCTCTTAAGCCGCTCTTCGCATTTTACGAAGAACTTAAGATACAAGATACTAGGGTAAAAAATCAAGCGACGATTCTGCCGCGTATTAAGCCGTTTTCGAAGGAGCCGATCAAGGAGCCTGATGGTTTTACGCGATGGACGAACCATTAATGCAACACCGTTCCCTTTGCAAAACCGGTACGGATTATCTCGTCTCGAAAGTTTCTCGATGCAGCTCTTTCCGCGGACCCGGGTCCGCAGTTGCTATCGCCGCTCGCGATGCAACCAGAGGAGATGCGCTTGTATAATTAACTGCGAGCGCATAATACCCCGGTACACCAGGGCCACAATAATAATTGGTTCCTCAATTTTTGGTTAACGAGTCCTTTAAGTGCCGCGCGAGCATTCCAATATCGATAAATCTTGGACGAAACGAGTACACGTTCGTGCTATACAAATTCTCTATATAATGCTCACCGCGGTTGGTGATTATCATTGCGAACAAAAAGATGCGAGCAATGTAATTTAATCGGAACAATTAGCGCGCGACGAAGTGTTATTTGGAAAGATATTTCGCCTTTTTGTCTCTTTAATTCGATTACAAATGAAGTGTGTATGGAAATAGCAAATAAATCGGGAAGAGACTGCACGGGAGAATCGAAGGAATTTTGTCACGCTATATATTGTAGTTTTCATTAGGTAATTATTTGAAATTACACATTGTGTATCATATATTTAATGTAGCATGATTATATAATTTATTCTTAAAATATAACGCAAAATTTTTGAAATGTCATTCTTGGCCTATCACATTGTTAAAATGGAAGAAAATCTACGATAAGTAACGAGATACGATATACATCAAAGTGTAGCTGTGCGTGATGGAGTTGTACGAGTCGTTTAATTAAGTCGCAAGAATTAAACGCTCGGTGCACAAAAGTACGTAATTAATGTAACCGCTTACGTTGGTTTTCCGTGGCTTAATTCGCGAGCAGCGCTCTTATTCAAGTAACTTATCGTTAGTTCGGCTTTGCATTAGTAAATCTTACTTCGAACGTCAATTGGACACACGACGTAATGCCGTGCCAATTATCAAGTCTGTCGCGTAATATACGATGGCAATTAAAATCGTAGATATTTAAACCCGATATCGTTCGTGTGATATTCGCGTCCCGAGGGAAGTGAAACGCGTGCTCGAGAGGTAAGGATAATTTTCGCTAAGCGTTCTAAGCGCGTCTTTCGATACGGCGAAACGTGCCGACTGCTGCGAGCAATCGCGATAACGTAATACGTTATAACTCGATGTACTCGCACGCCCTGTTGAATCTCTCTTACTTTCGCGCTCCTGCACGGAAACGAGTTGTGCGCGCGGATCGTCCATCGGCGCAACCGATCGTTTAGATATAATTACTGACACTCCTCAAGGGTACCCATATCGCCCGCGATTGGCCATTTCCATGGCTCTCGGTGATCGTTAACGGGCATTCCGAGGCGTTCGTGAAGGAAACCAACATACGAAGAAATTACATTCGCCACGGTGATGACTCGCGTGCGCGCGCGCGCGCGAGTGTTGATGCGTGTTGTACGGAATAACCTTCGCCGTTCTATAAATTGCCCGGTACAACGGCCATACCATTCGGATTCAACGTGGAAATCAATTTTATTTCGAACGCGCCGGTCGTGTTCCAGCCGCGTTTCGCACGATACAAAGACGAAGTATCCTCACGGAGATGCGGCGCAGATATCGACGCGGCTTTCTTAGGACGCTATAATATATAATTGAGCGGGGTACGGCTATTTATGATCGCTACGTGGCGGCGTCGGTAGTTTCATTAACGATTTATAAACACGTGCTTTATTTCTTAGACTTAGAGGATCCGTGATGGTGAGTCGAATTTTATCGATGGGAGCGCAGTGGAAAATAATGGGATCGGGATAAAATGGATCAAGGTACATGCTGATTATGTACATCTAAACACGAGGTAGAACACACGATCAACCTAACGTGATTATATTTAATACAATCTTAAGCACACGTGTAAATTGCGTTTAACGAAGTACACTTCTCTATCTCTCTTTACCTTTGCTTACATAATTCATTGTCCGATACACACGATGCCTAATAACGATGTTCGCCTCACGAAGCTCACGATTCCTGCTCGCGGTTCGCCCTCGCCGTAAATAAGTAAGACCTATCCGGCGAAGATAAACGTAATCTCTTCTGCCAACGATATACCGCTCGTCTCTCCATCTATTCCGTCGCGAATCGAGGTCTTTGGGTTTCACGAGGTGACACAGGTACCGCGATACGTCGCCTTCGTTATATTTCCCACCGAGATTCACCCGGTAGATTAACAATTGCAGATTAACAACCGTAGATTAACAACTGTATCGCCAGGCGGACACAATTACTAACGGTCCGCCAGAAAGATATCGTAACTCCTACGGACGGTTATACCCGCGCTTCTCTCTCGGGTGGTCATTAGCGGGTATATGGGTGCCATAATAAAGAGGAGAGCACGAAGAGAGCCTTGGTAACGGTCTCTCTCTCTCTCTCTCTCTCTCTCTCTCTCTCTCTCTCTCTTTCTCTCTTCCTTCCTTTCTCCTCTCTCTTTTACGAGAGAACAACTATTCGCCGCTACGTTATGGGCATACATGCACGCTATTGCACATGCGATATGTGTGTGTGTGTGTATTTGTATAGCCGCATATGCATACGTTCTTGGCCTCTATCTCTCGGAGGTGCAGTTCGGAGCACCGGCCGCTAGATTGGCTTAATAAGGATGATAAATCGGCGTTAACGCGGGAATTACGAAACGCGCACGGTTACTCCCCGCGACGGGGAGCACGGGACCTCCTGCACCGGGGTACACGCGGTACCCCGGACGATCAGCGGGGTGTCTGGGCGCGGGAAAAAAAATACAGGCCGCGCGCTCTCGAGGATGTGTTCTCTTTATATAAGTGTACGTTCGCGCGTCCTACGAATACGTTTATGTGGGTGTGTGTGCACGTGCAAACGCGATTGTCACACGCACGAAAATCGGCAGTAAAGTCCACGGACGTCTTCATGCGGCGCAGCATCTCCTCGCATCTCGATCGCAGCTCTCGGAACTCTCGCGCCTCTTTCGCAACACTGTTTCCAACGCTGGAGACAGCTTATTGAACTGAAATATCTCTATAAATAATCGATTATATGGCGACCGTTAAACGTCTTAATGAGCGAGACACCAGTCCGTTTCCTGGGTAGTCGAAAGCCGCTCGATACTCATCTCTTTCTCTCTCTTTCTATCTTTTTCTCTCCGTCGCTCTTTCTTCGCGATTTTACTTCTTCCTCTTACTTTTATATTGTCACAGCATTTTTTCCGACACGGAGTCACGCTGCTGGTATGCACGAGTAGAGCGAGAGATACAGCGCGATGATTTAAACGTATTGCGTAAAATGAGAAAATATGTAAAAGCTGACTAGACAAGTTTTTCTCTCGCGGGGAATATGAGAGAAAAATCTTATTATTAAAAATACAATTTCATCGCTATCTTTTGTACGTTTTTTTCACGTCGTTTTATGTAATAAATCTTTTTCTTATTATGAAAAATTAGAAAATATCGCTCAAAGCTATAAAATATACTTCCTAAATTCCCAAAGCTCAGAGAATTCTCTCACACGTATTGTGATCGATTGGAACGAAAGAACGACGAGAAAGAGAGAGAGAGAGAGAGAGAGAGAGAGAGAGAGAGAGAGAGAGAAAAACGTTCTCCTCGTACCGTGAAATCGGATAAACATCGCCTAACAAGTGGTGCGCGTTTAAGTACGCGGCAGTTTTACTTAATTAGCGGCACCGGAAAGGATAGAGATAATACCGGACAAATACTCAGACGCGTCGGTCATTAGGAAGAATCGACGCCGGGAGAGACCAGGCCAGGAATCGGCACGAATTTCGAAGTTTCGGAGAAAGGCACACCCACGGATATACGGTGGAATGTAGAGATGAGCGGGCCAACACATCGCGCGAATGTACACAAGTATTTGAGGCGACACGCAAAGCCTCACCTTTGTTCCGGAATACCCGTGCACCTGTTATCTCGCCAAGACAATCTATGTCTGAAACAAATACATCTCCGCCTCCGCCCGGTCTCTTGTCGGGAAATTAGAGGAAAGCCGATGTGTGTGTCGGCGTTCTTTAGATCCTATCTAGATCAATGTTGCTCATCAAATATTTGTCCTCATCCTTTTGTACATATAGACCTTATATCAATCTTAATTAATATTCCCAGGTACGATGTATTCGAATTTTTGAACTATGCCAAAAGAGCTATACGTCGAATAAAGTGTCATTGTGTTACGAAAATAAATTATCTTTTCTGTGTAAAAAAAAAAAAGCTAGAAAAGAATATGGCAAAATACGTGAAAATGTTTTGTAACAAAAATTCGTAATTAATACTTTCCTTTATTTATAAATGTGAGCTATATTGAAACATAATCAATTCGATAAATTATAAATTTAGAAATTATACATTATATATTAAGTGTGGGGATCGTTTCTGTCATCAGATCTCGTAACTGAAATATCCACGCGATCAGAATCGCAAGATTCTTTCTTTCTGACTTTTAATACGGTACCACGATTGACATACAATGACGAGCACAAAATATAGTTGGGGAGGGGGGGGGGCGGGGCTGGGGGGGCTGGCCGATGCGATCGTGACACAATAAACGCGCCGATACGCCACTCGGAGATATTTCCGGAACGAAGAACGTTCTCTATTAAGACGTCTTGGCGATTCGGATCACAGCTGGTCGAGCGACGCGCTCGAGTGCATCCCTCCGAGTGCATTCCGCCCCGTCACTGCTCCTCTCTCTGCCTTTTTATCACGCAACCACCGTCACTGTTTATTACCTTTCTCACCTTCTTTACAACGCAGAAGTATAGAATGGACTTCGGAGAAAACTGAGATTTTATCGCAAGATCGCAATCCGCGCAGCTATATCGTCGTCATCGGTATCGTTTTTCAGGCGACGTGTCATCTGCTTTCCGTGTAAAAGACAGATAAGTGGGGGCGAGGATGATATTATTTTACATACCAGGCGGAGCGACGTTAAGTCGCACCTCCGAGCGTCCCCACTTCCCGTCGCACATTTAACGTTTCACCGCGTTTACAATGGTTTCCTTTCTCGAGGGATCGTGCAGGTTACGAAAGGACTGTGCAGCGGTGATAATGGAAGCTACTAATATTACGTAACTGTGTTATTTTTTATTTTAATATCTTTCTAGTTATATGAGAAGCAATATCCGTTAGCCCTTGTGTACGATGATATGTGAAAATAGTAAAAAATAATTAAACAATTATTTTATAAGGATCTTCAAATAATCAAAGAAATATCAGAGTATGATATTAAATAATTTTGGACTTGAAAAAATTTGAATATCATGATTGTTCGATAAAAAAAAATGTAATATAAAAATAAAATTTATTGTTTTATATAAAAATAAAAAGATACACAAAGATTAAGAAATAATATAATTGCATAATATTTATCACGAAATAATTTTTGACACTCGTTAATAAAAAATCTGCCGTGATTCTTCAAAACACTAAGAATACGTGGGTGATCCTGCGTGTAACATATAGGATGTTCA
This sequence comes from Polyergus mexicanus, assembly GCF_030449975.1. Taxonomy (NCBI): domain Eukaryota; kingdom Metazoa; phylum Arthropoda; class Insecta; order Hymenoptera; family Formicidae; genus Polyergus; species Polyergus mexicanus. The sequence goes on from NW_027223325.1 coordinate 10,649,017, forward strand.
GGCGATCTCGTCGCGACAAAGGATATTTTACCCGCGAGTTTCGTCTCTTGTCAGTAGCATCAGTGCTTAATCTACTTGACTCGCGCTACCGTATAGTCCGAGAAGCTAGTCTGCGGGAGGAGATAGGAAAAAGATGAAAAAGACAAGAAAAGAGGAAGGTAGGAGAAATAAGCCAGGTCACTCTTGGCCGAGTCCTTTTTACGGAGATATCGTCTTGTCGCACCCGGTTTTCGATGTATCGAATTACGGTGGGATTTCTGGTGACTCCGCCATTGGTCAGCACGCACGGGTGTCAAAGGAAGGAGATCCGAGGAGGAGCGTATATGTATGTGCAAAGGGTCCGCTTGCGTGCGAACAAGGATATGCTAATATTGTACTCATGTTGCGAATGTGTGTGTATACGGATTCGCCACGTAGCGCAACTCTTACAGTCCGTAGATCGCGCAACAGACACACGAAACGTGCGCGGGTATGCGAGAGCGGGTCGTAACTTCTGGGCAAAACTAATTATGAGCGTGGTATTTAGGCGGCGACACTACCTTTTGTTTAGACGAAATCTCGTTTGAATACATTAACCTGTGATGAGACACGTCTGCAGCGACGCGTGCAGTTGACGCACGAATTGTTAATTAAATTCTCCATCCTATTTTCTCCGTCATATTGTTTCAGTATCTTTTTATTACTTCAGATTCTTAGCGACGGTAAATTTAAAAGTTTCTTCGTTATTTAAGTTATTATTAATGCATTTTAATTGTTTAGAGTCTCACTTAAGCTACTAAATAATCCATACTAATTAATCGCGGATGATAAATTGGTTTTGGCTAAATTTATCTGCTTATTTATCTTTATACATTTAGCACGACGTATCGACAATCAATAATTTTCCGATGAAGAATCAAAGAATTTATAGAATCGCTCTTCTTTATAATGAAAATAGTAGACAAACTAAGATTCATCAGTGATTAAAGTAAGAGGTAAAAAGTATTTTTTCCCAAATAAAGATTTGCATTAGTATTAATTAATATTCATTTCTTATAGTTTTGATTATAATCACAAGACATAATATATATATATATATACGTCTCACTTGATTATACGAGCTTCTAATACATGATAAAATGACCTTTTCTAGATGTCAATTAGTTTGCATTCTCTTCCTCAAAGCTTCCGCATGTGGTGACAAAAAACCTAACAATCTTTAGAATCACACGTGTCCCAAATCATACGCCGACGACGGAACGAAACTAAATACGGGACGCATAATGGTCGTCTAGCAGCTAACCTGTGCACAGCGTGTCTGCCTGCACACATACACAAACACATACATACGAATATATTCTCATGTGTATGTTCTCCATATCCCCGGTGCATAACCCAGCTAAGTAAACCCAGCCCACGTTGGGATCGTAAACGCGCTTACAGTGGCGTAGCGCGGCTGAATAAAGCTCATCGTAGACTGTACGACGCGCACATAGCATTGTAATTGGTATTAACATTCGCCGTCCTGTTTATCCGGAATGCTAAACTCACTGTTGGCGAGCTCACTGCTGCTGTTACTAAAGTAACGTCCTGTGAACAATTGGCCTGTCTTACCAAAATAGTTTAGATAGTTAAGATAGCTTCTATGTTTGTAGCGCTCGAAGACTGAAATGTTATTTAACGCACATTCGAAACAATATTCTCTCGCGCATCTCATATTAAAATTCCTCGCTAAGCTTACAATAGACTAAATTTAATTTAGAGCTTAGATAAAGTCTTACGTGCATATCGCGTAAGAGAAAAAAGACGATTATTTTCCATACGTATTATATGCGTACACACGCACGCACGCACGCATTAATATCGCGGCGAAACATTCCAAAGTGAAAGGAAATTATTTCGTCGATTGACGTTTGAGTACTTCCGCATGGCGCATACCATCTGCTCTCAATTTTACATACGGATGTCCTTTTAAAATAATTGTCGATCACGTAACGCGGCGCGCGCGTAATTATTGTATATTTTGTACTAGGTGCCACATATGTTATAATACGATGTATTTTGCGATAGAAAACCAGGAAGTTGACTTTGTAACACGAATTTGCTACCGTGCTTATCACTGTATATATCAAGTACTAATCTTGATGATTACTAATACGAAGCACGACTTATAAGCAACTACCACTAGCTATGTTTACATATAGATAATTATATCCGCGTTATCAAAGTTGTCCTGTTGCGTTTAAACAAGTTGCGTGATCAGCTACCAGATCGAAAACATGTCTCTCTCTCTTGATCTCTTATATTATTTTATCTCGGTAAATTATATCACCTCTCGCGTATAGGATACCGAACATGCACGATCGTTAAAGCGAATCTGTTGATAATAGACAATTAACGATAAAAGATATTTTAACGGCTCATCGAAGAATATAATTTACATATCGTTCAGTTTTCTCCGATGGTATATAAACGGAAGTGCAGAGGAATTATTATCGATTTATATTCATAGCAAGATTCCAAAACAGAACTCTGTCAATTATTTACAGACATTTATTTTAATTTGCATGAGATGTGCAAGTTTTGCATAAGAATATTATATATCTTTCCAACAATTATCGATATTTCAATAATCGATACGCTATATACATATTTCGCGAGAACTGTCAAATTTTACGATACCATCATCGGAAGCGAAAGTTTTCGAGTCACCGCGAATACCGATATCTTTGTGAAGCGCCATTGTTCTGCGCCGATTAGAAAGTCGAATACTGATAGTATGGCATTCGCGAACACATGCACATCCTACCTACCGTATCGTACGACATTTATTATTGCTAATATATATACGGCAGACACTCGCAACATATCAGGATTGTCCGAGTAAGAACGGCGGCTTGGTAAACGCGGGTGGGTGCTCGTGTCGGGAATAAATTGTAGTAAACGCGGACGCGAAAGATTTCTCCTAGGAACCGAGCCTCCTATTGTCTTCAAGTTCGGAGGCTCGTTGCATATAACACACCACAATATGTTCTTGCCTTCGAAAGAAACAATATTTTACCTCTAACTTTCCTTATTCTTATTTATCTAACATCTTCAGAGTACAAATGAAAAAAAAAAAATTGCTCTCTCTAATATTTAAATAATTTTTATGATTAATAAGCAAAATTATTCATATTGGTAAACTAATTTATGCAAATATGAAGAAGCCGTTATCGAGATTTTTTTTTTTAGATAAATAGATAAGGTTGTAATACTTATTCCTTTAAATACGGATATCTATTTTAATCTTTAATAAATTACATACGTATATATTGGTAAAAGCTAAATATATGTACGAGAATCGATTGTTCAATAGTCTGTCTAAACTTTAAATTGTGCTAAACTTACACGAGTGCGGATTGAAAATTAAATTAAATTGATTGTTTCCGCGACCGTAGAAAATTACCGCGCGTTTAAAGGAATTTGGCGTTCGCTCTCACGTAGTTTCAAATACTGTTAGACGGCCCCTGGACGGCCGTGCGTTGCGGAAACTAATTGCACTCTAAAGCGTGTAATTAGGGAGGTCGATAGGGTCGGTTTTATTACATGCTATATTCCTACTCCCGACGTTTATTCAGTCAAAGTTATTTCTCTACGTGATGCTTTACAGTGTACATTAGAAACTATAGACAAATGTTGACTTCCGACCAGTAGTCCTATCGAGTTCGAAACGATAAAAGCTATCAGCGGTTAGTCAGTGATATACTTTCTACTTCTCCTTTGTACACACGATATGTAGCAGTATCGATTTGTTTCATACGAGGTGCTCTTTTGTAAATACGCGATTAGCTCTTTTGTTTTTCAATTCCCGTAATATTTAGCATATTTTGTCTCCGGATAAAATATATTGTATGTACAATATTGTGTATCGAAGATGTTATAAATTTAACACCCCAACAACGTATTTTTCCGTTGAATATTTCGATATTACTACTACACGTAATTGTTTAGATGCACGATTGCATAAATGTATCTATAATCGTCATTAATTCAATTTTCTTCTTCTTTTGTATAATATAAATAGCATTGAAGATAATCCAACATAATTTATACATTTTGTATGTGTAATATAAATTTTACAAATAATGAAGATTACAATCTCGACTTTCTACCATTTAAATTATGGACGGTAATGAGAGATACAGATTAATTTTTTTACATATAATTAAAAATATTATCAGCTGTAAATAAATGTTTAAAAAAAAAACATGTCTTACGCCATTGTGACCGGGTCAAATAAAGCGACCATACAGTATGCAACAATGACAAAATCGAATCCCAGGCCCCCGGCGATCGCGGACGATATCTCGAATTTCGATGCAAAGCTTTTTTAATGCGGTTTTGCTCGTGCCGTGCTCTGGCCAATCACGTATGGCAGGCCGTCGAATCCTACCGCGAGGTCCTTCGCGTTTATCGGCACAGGGAAGCGCAGAGCCGGTCCCCCCGATAAACCGTATGCGCCGGAGAGAGGAGAATGCACCGTATTATAATGCCATTGCAGACGTAGCATTAGCGTATCGCCCGGCTGCATCTCGATCCCTTCGACCGTTCCGTTCCTTCATCAGTTACTTTGTAATCCCGTGCGCGCGGATACCACCTTCGGATACCTGCCTCGGTTACCGGAGATTCGTGGTCCGATGTAAATAACGGGAAGCGACTTCCAACTCCTCTTCTGATCTCGCTGGCCCCTTCCTCGACCGCGATCCGTCGTCGGTTGCGGAATATCTTCGGGGTACGCGCGGCGGCCGTCGACATGATTTCGAACTCTCGACGGCTAGACGGCTAGTTTATCTTTACCTGTGCTAGAGCGTCGATAATTTCCATCGAACGATAATCGAACCCCTCGGGCGAGCAAATTGCATTGTTCGTGCCACACTATCGGAACGTTCCTCATATATTGTCACAATTTGTGGATGTTCATCTTAAGATGTGTAACGTAAGCTTC